>NC_138375.1:66865464-66946587 GCF_054177405.1 Leptonychotes weddellii | reverse complement strand
CCATTTGGATGTCTTCTTTGGAAAAATGTCTGTTCATGTCTTCTGCCCATTTCTTGTTTGGATCTTTTGTTCTTTGGGTGTTTTTGAGTTTAAGAAGTTGGTTCAACATCAGCAAATCAATAAGTGTGATACAATACATTAATAAAAGAAAGAACAAGAACCATATGATCGTCTCAATAGATGCAGAAAAAGCATTTGACAAAGTACAGCATCCTTTCTTGATCAAAATTCTTCAGAGTATAGGGATAGAGGGTACATACCTCAATAACATAAAAGCCATCAATGAAAAACCCACAGCGAATATCATTCTCAATGGGGAAAAACTGAGAACTTTCCCCCTAAGGCCAGGAATGCGCCAGGGATGTCCACTATCACCACTGCTATTCAACATAGTATTAGAAGTCCTAGCCACAGCAATCAGACAACAAAAAGAAATCAAAGGTATCCAAATCGGCAAAGAAGTCAAACTGTCACTCTTTGCAGATGATATGATACTTTATGTGGAAAACCCAAAAGACTCCACCCCAAAACTGCTAGAACTCATACAGGAATTCAGTAAAGTGGCAGGATATAAAATCAATGCACAGAAATCAGTGGTATTCCTATACACCAACAAAAAGACAGAAGAAAGAGAAATTAAGGAGTCGATTCCATTTATAATTGCACCAAAAACCATAAGATACCTAGGAATAAATCTAACCCAAGAGGCAAAGAATCTGTACTCAGAAAACTATAAAATACTCCTGAAAGAAATTGAGGAAGACACAAAGAAATGGAAAAACGTTCCATGCTCATGGATTGGAAGAACAAATATTGTGAAGATGTCAATGCTTCCTAGAGCAATCTATATATTCAGTGCAATCCCCATCAAAATACCATCCCCTTTTTTCAAAGAAATAGAACAAATAATCCTAAAATTTGTATGGCACCAGAAAAGACCCCGAATAGCCAGAGGAATGTTGAAAAAGAAAAGCAAAGCTGGTGGCATCACAATTCCAGACTTCAAGCTCTATTACAAAGCTGTCATCATCAAGACAGTATGGGACACACAGATCAATGGAACAGAATAGAGAGCCCAGAAATGGACCCTCAACTCTATGGTCAACTAATCTTCGACAAAGCAGGAAAGAATGTCCAATGGAAAAAAGACGGTCTCTTCAACAAATGGTGTTGGGAAAACTGGACAGCCAGATGCCAAAGAATGAACCTGGACCATTTCCTTACACCTGTGTTTTTTTTTAAACAGCTTTTGGTTTCATTAATTTTTTTTCCTGTTTTCAAGTTTATTTTCTGTTCTAGTTCTTAATTTTTCTTCTGCTTGCTTGGAGTTCAAGTTTTCTCTTCTTTTTCTAGTTCCCTTTGAACTAGATTATTAGAACTAAAAACTTAGATTATGGATTTTAGATCTTTCTTCTTTTATAATATGTGTTTAATACTATAAAATTCCCTCTAAGCACTGCTTTTGCTTCATCCCCTAAATTTTGATAAACTGTGTTTTCAGTTTCATTTACTTCAAATATTTCTTAATTTCTTTTGAGATTTCTCCTTTGGCCTATGTGATATTTAGTGGTATATTGTTTAATCCCCACATACCATTCAGGGAGAAGGAGCATACGTCCTTAAACTGTAAGTGAGCTTTTCATAGCCACTTCCTTCCAAAGAGTACAGTATGAAAAAAGCAAAACAATAGTAACTTGACAGTGAATAATCCTGACAAACACTACCTTAGCCAAATAAGCAAAGTTAATAGCAATGGTGATGAGTAATGTTGATACCATGTACCCTTGATATGGATGTGTGAGAATACCCTTCACCTCTGTGTTTCTTCCTCAAAAACCCATAACCACAATCATGAGAAGAATAAAACTGAGAAGCGTTCTATAAATTTTCTGACCAGTACTCCTTAAAATTTTCAAGGTCATTGAAAACAATTGAAGTCTAATAAATGTTACAGAGATAGGAACCTAATGAGCCATTAGGATTAAATATAATGTTACCTGGATGGGATTCTGGAACAGAAAAAGAACATTATGTGTTAAGTAAGGAAATCTGGATAAATTATGAACATTTGTTATAATAATGTTTCAATATTTGTTTATTAATTGTGACAAATATATCAGTAATGAAAGATGTTAATGATAGGAAAATCTAGGTTTGAAGCATATGGGGTGTGTGGGCATGTGCTAGTATCTTAACTTTTCTATAAGTCTTAAACTATTCTGGAATAAAACTTTTATTAAAAATAAAAATAAGTCATGTCTCCAAGGAATCCAGGGCTTAAAAGTGCTGGATGCTAGAGACAGAAATAGGTAATTATAAGGGTAGAAGACTTGTGTTTCACTTCGATAGGAGGAAGGGCATATATAGAAATGATACAGGGGTTTTGGACAAAATTACGGACAAGTCTAACACCACAGGCACTCTTAATAGCTTTAAGGAAATAAGTTATAGACTCTTATCTGCAGAATTCACCTAAAAGGAGAGAGAATAGACCATATATGATAATTTCAGCAAAGTAAAAGAGATTTCTGTCTGATTGACTCATAATTTGCTGAGGATTCATAGTGGGTCATATTATCTAAGAGGTAAACATGCTGAATTGTGATTACACATGAGTTGTGATCAATTATGAAAATGTTTGCTGAAAAGTAGTTTTCACTTTAGAAAACTAGTTACCCAATAGCCTGGAGGTAACTGTGTATGTGGGCAGGATATCTGAAGACTTTTTGTAGAACATTATCCAGTTTAATAGACTTACATACGGTGCTTATATGAAAAGTCAAATAACTTAGTAAATTAAATAAAAGGCAGCAAGTGAGATCTAAATACTAAGGTTAGTTAAAAGTTGGGTAAGGTTTTCTTTGGATATGTTTCCCTCTATCCCCATTCCTCCTGCCATTAAACCAGAAATTAGGAACAAGAACTATGAGACAGCTGATTCTAAGCTTATCACCACAAAATAAATGTTAATATACATAAACCATGACTTGATAATCTCCTAAATGTAGATATTATAAGATCTGATATTCATCATAAATTATGAGCAAAAAAATACCCCAAAACAAAGAAATAATACTCCGAAGAAAATAATCATACTTTTCCCGAAATATTTAAAATCAGACACTTATCTAAACTTATTTAACCCAAAGCAAGGAAAGACGTCCAAATATTGAAATCCAAGTATCTAAGTGCATCCATTTGAGCTTACTTTATTATGCCTAAGTGATATAAGGATATTATAAAATCAAATTTTGTAATTTGAATATATATTTGAGGTATTTTGATTGGGATGTCAATTTTAAATCACTTTGAATGCATGTCTTTATTCAAATTGAGCTCATGCCTGAAAATATATATATAAACACATATGCAAATGAATATGGAATGATATGGAATGATAAAGACTTTGAGCTCATTTTATTCTTTCTATAAACAATGGCCACTACAAATCTGCACACTAGAAAAGTATACTAGATAGTTATTGAATATTATGATCAGCCATTTTTGTATAGGAACTATTAACAGTTAACCATACATTTAGAATACTGGAGTACTCATTTTTAATTGATTATGTTCAAAATCTAAAATAACTGTGGACCACACTGTATATTACTATAATCTCTAATCTAGTTTTTCTGCTTATCTCCTGCTGATATACATAGCATAATTCAATTCATCATGAAATACTTTTGAATTTTCCTTGCAGTGGGCATTATCAGTAGAACAACATACTGCTATCTTTTCTTGCGGCAAAAGTGTACTCATTCAATGTTGAAAGAATCAAACCTTCTTTTCAATTCACATGAATATTTCCTGTCTCTAAATTGCACTTTTCTCCTTTTAATTTTGATAACTTTCTAAATTACTTTTTGTTTTTCTCACATAAATGAGATGACAGTGGCATATGAAGGCAAGTGAAAAAATACAGAAATGATTACCATTGATTATCTTCCTCTTCTTTGCTTCCTTACACTCTGAGTGTGCCTGGATGAGCTGAATAGTTTGTTAGCACATGCTGGGCAATTACTGTGCTGCGAATTTGCAGCTACGGTGATCCCACAAAACACTGCTTTCTTGATCTTTCTGTCCTCAATTAGGAGATGACATGACTAACAAAAGGTATTCTTATTTTTAGTATAAAAAAGACTGAATTGTGTGCTTTCAATTTATGAAGAAGAAAGTAAAAATAAGGGTAAATATGTGAGTGAATTTAATTTAGGGTGATTTGTACCATAGTATGCTGCCACTTCTTTGTCGTTGTAAGACTTCATGGATAACAACGTTTTTGGGGATTTTATTTGGTTGTTGTATTTTTTTTTTTGATCCATTGGGAACTAGATAACCCATTTATCTTAAATGATAGGCTTATGAATTTTATTTTTTGAGAAAAAGCCAGTAGATTTAAAAAATTCAACTCAGCCCAAGTAATTCTGCTGGCAGACAATAGGATATAAGAGACAGTCCTCAATAATCACAGTTCTGATTCAGATGAAGTATTTTGAATATAAAGTGACAGTAGAATATGGCATAGATTTCAATAATTTTAAGAACCAATCTTCCATTGTCAGACCAAACTCTTTGGCTGGTAGTTATTGAATAAGCATGTTTACCTGTGATTTTACACAGGAAAGAGTATCATTTCATAGCAAACTGAGGATCCATGAATTATAAAAGGAATTATTAATGTTCAAAGAGTACATCCTAGGAATAGATCAAACTGGAAGGTTATTTTCTGCATTTGCAATTGAATAAAGTATTTGATTTTATTACAAATACCAAAAACTGAATCATTTTCAGGATAGTGTTGAAAGAAAGAAAGAAAGAAAGAAAGAAAGAAAGGTGTCACTCAAGAGCCTTAGTGTAATCTTAACATATTCAAGTAAACATTCATAATAACTGAGTTGCTTTTCTGAAAGGAACATAAAAGTAGTCAAGCTCTACTGTGAGTTGCAATCCAAATTTACTATTTTCATGCCTATTTCTGACATGAACAGGCTGTCATAAATTGAAAATAATTATTATGAAATGAGCTTAATAAGCAGCTTGCTGATGGATTAGAACACATTATCCAGGATTCTTAGCCTGGGACAAATCTGATCTGGAGACAGCTAGGAAATCCCAGCTAGCAAAGAAGAGCATCAACTGGCACTGATGCACATCCATGCAGAGAAAGTTTGTGTCAGGAAGGTTGATGGCATCAGCCATGGAACTTAGTCAAAAAACTTCAGACCTAGACTGGATAGAGAGCAAATTAGAAATGTGCTTTAGGACAGTGTACTACAATTTTGCCTATTGTGAGAGTCAAAAAAGACATTAATGAAAAACAGATTTCTAGATTCCATCAAGACCTACTCAATTAGTAGCTCCAGGTGGAGGAAACTTTGCAAATCCATATTGTTTAACAAATATCAGAGGTGATTTTACAAGGTGTTTCATAAAGGAAATTATCCTAAAAGAACTAAAAAATAATTATTCAGGGCGCCTGGTGGTTCAGATGGTTAAGCGTCTGCCTTCGGCTCAGGTCATGATCCTAGGGTCCTGGGATCGAGTCCCACATCAGGCTCCCTGCTAGGCGGGGAGCCTGCTTCTCCCTCTGCCTCTGCCTCTTTCTCTCTCTCTCTCTGAATAATATAAATAAATAAATAAAACATTTAAAAACATTTAAAAAATAATTATTCATTCATTGATTCATTTAACAAGTATTTCTTTAGAAATTAATATATATTTTCTTTTTTTAAAAGATTTTATTTACTTATTTATTTAGAGAGAGAGAGCATGTGTGTGAGCAGGGGGAGGGACAGAGGAAGAGGGAGAGAGACTCAAGCAGACTCCTCACCCAGCGCAGAGCCCAGCAGGGGGCTGGATCTCAGACCCTGAGATCATGACCTGAGCCTAAAACAAGAGTCAGTCGTTCAACTGACTGAGCCATCTAGGCATCCCATAAATTAATATATATTTTCAAAGTAAGTTCCATGGTATACTTGATGGTAATCTTTGTAAACAAACAAAAAAAACCCTCATTTGTAGCAACTTGATTTTTAAATTGATAATTCAGTTTCTTGACTCACTATATGAAAAAACAGATTGAACATTTAAATTCAAGCTACAAATATTATCTCTAGTAAACTAGTACAATTTAATTATCCCTATTAAAAAGACTTTTATAATTTTGTAACTTACATGTTTAAATGTTATCAGCATTTATAATTTTAATAATTTATGTTCTTTTAAATTATCTGAATAACCAAATGAACTCTCTCAAGCACTTAGGTAATTCCTAGAGCCTAATGAATCAAGTTTAAATGTAGTGAACCATAATTGTTTTTGTGAATTTAAAGTTCAAATTATCTTTTACGTACAACTTAAACTCAAAGACTAAAGCAATTACACAATTACATATTTTAGAATAGAATCACAATTTTCCATGACAAATTATATTAAACATTTCAGTCCAAAAATAATATACAAAATGTACTGATAAACTTAAAATACAAATAAAAGTACCATGGTTTTATGCATTTGATTTACTTCATCTTTCTATTTAATTCTAAACCTTCCCTAGTAACTAGCAAATAGTTACACAATAACAAAATTTAATGATAACATTTCAAGAAAATTGGTGTTACTTTTTCCCCTGGCTGAGATCTGGACTGGAAAGCAGGAATTTGGGTGGCAATTGTTTAAGGCTCTCTTACAGTCCTAAGATGGAGACTATTTAATAAAGGTGTTGGTCTCTTAGCCTACATCCATAAATTGAAGTTAACTATTACTTGATTCTTAGATCTCGTTCATGTTTGCAATTCTTTCCCTACCCCCACCTTATCCCAGTCAAATTGATTCAACACTTTATTGGATTTAATTAACCTATGTACTGACTCAATTATTTCCCTATTCTCCTTGTTGGTAGGATGTGATTCAAAGCTATTTCAAAGATAATCAATTAGATATCTCATTGATACATAGTGGTACAGCTTTTGCTGCCCTTATATTTTTAGGGTTTGTTCTTGGCTCTGGAGCTGGAAGAACTAAAAAAGTTAAAAAAAAATACAGGCAAAATTGTTGTTGTTATGCATCTTGTATTATGGGAGAAGTATAATAAGTTAAAACATGCATATCTTCACACATACCCAAATATACACATAAATTTAATAATTTTCCAATAATGATAAAAGTTATGAAGAAAATAATGTACAGTAGAAGGATAAAAATAGATTGGTGGATAGGGGAAAGAGATATTTTAAATAAAAATGACAGGAAAGACTATTCAGGTGATATACACTGGGATTTTAATGATATGAAGAGTGAGTTATAGGAAGATAAGGAAGAAAGTATTCTAGATAAACTATCAACATGAAGTAAAGCCCCAGAGAAGGAGAAGGTAGGAGAGAAGAGCCACGAAAAAATAAAGAAAGAAAGGGGGAAAAAAAAGGGAAGAAAGGAAGGAAGGAAGGAAGGAAGAAAAAAGGGAGGGAGGGAGGGAGAAAGAAAACAGAAAAAAGAAACTACAGCTACAGCTACTGATCTTAGTTTAAATGTGGGAACTTGGGGTCAGGGCAGGATAGGATCTCATTTACTTATCATCAATGTACTGATGAATCTTAAATATATATGTCCCACTATATGGACAATATATATGTCCCTCTACCAGATCCAGTTTAGGCAGTTTCTAGAGGTCCTTAGTCCTATCCACTCTGTGGGCCTCAGCATCTTGCTCTAAGGAGAAACTAGATTCCTCTCCTACTGGCTATCCCAACCTCTCAAGGCATGAAGATTCGATTTTACCATAGCCTTTTTAGACTCTAACATTGCAAGACACCATAGCTTGATCATATCCAGGCAAGACAATTTGCTTGGTTGGCAGAATGAGTCAGTATTATAACCCAGAAGTGTGACATGTTCATTTCTCATTGGGTGATGCTGGGAGAATGAGAGATAACAGATGGGTTGGAATAGGCAAAGAACTCTCCTTTCTTCTTCCAAGATGTAGTAGTTTCATACAGTCTACTTGTGAGAATTTCCACTTAAACTGGCAAATGACTGTGTTTTCTTTGGAAAATGAGTCCAGCTTAATTATGATTAACTTTAAATTTGCTTCTTGCATATCATTTCTTCTTTTGTTGCACTCTTGTTACCTTGAAATCTCCCCCAAAACTTAAGACAGGCTTTTGGAGTTGGATCACATACTTCTAGCGAGACATTAAGGGCCACACTGTTGACGGTTAAGTGGTTTAATATTAAACCCCAATATGTGATGGCGGTACAGTTGCTAGTTTTAACCTCTGGTCAGTTGGGATGAACTAAAGGTGTAAGACAAGATACTGGGAAGTCAATATTGTGCAATATCTGTATCAGAACAATAATAAATATATGGACTGTGTGGTTGGTAGGTAGTTGCTTTAATGATTTTTTGTCCTAGTTTGAGTCAAATTCAGCTCTTTGCTGGAATTTCAGGAGTGATGATGAATGAAAGGTAAACCAAGAATTATACAAATTTTAAACCAGCCTGGATCAGCAAAGTCCTTAAATAGGTTGAAGAGATCTAATGTTATATTGACTACTAGAGGAGAGAGCAATCTCTATAGGAAGATGACATCGTCCAAAGCATCCACAATTTTCTAAACATAATATTGGCAACTCAAAACTAAAGCAATTACTCAATTACATATTTTGTAGTTCTTGCTTCTGCACCTGCATGGTATTCTCTGTACCAAAGCTAGAGTGACATTAATAAAATAAATGAATAAAATCATATCATGTAATACCTGTGTACAGTGGTATCTCATCTGTTTCAAAACATCACCCAAAGTCTTTTCCATGGCCTAGAACTCCACATTGTTTTCTTTCCTAAAAAAAAACTTTTCCTCTTATTCTGTTTTGACCTTTCTGGTCTTTTATTTCCCCTTCAAATGTTTCAAATATGTGCTCAAATTAGATGCCTTTGATATTCTTCCACTTAATATCTTCCTCACTCCTTCAATTCTTTCTGGTCTCTATTTAATGAAGATTTCTCAAAGTGTTTCTGTTGTTGTTGTTGTTGTTTGTTTAGGTGTGTTTTTTTACCACATATCCAAAATACCTCTCCTCCCCATCAATCTTTATTTCTTACTCTTAATTTTGAGTACATAAAGCTTAACTTTGCTTCACATAGTTTGTTACTGTGTCATATAATATATCAATTTACTTGTTTATGCATTCATTTGTTTATTATGTGTCTTCACTAAAGTATCTGTTTCTATGGCAAGGGCTTATAACTCTTTTTACTGTTGTATCTCTATAATAATAATGCTATCAATTCATGGCACTAAGTAATTTTTTTTAAAGATTTTATTTATTTGACAGAGAGAGACACAGCGAGAGAGAGACACAAACAGGGGGAGTGGGAGAAGGAAAGGCAGGCTTCCTGCAGAGCAGGGAGCCCGACGCAGGGCTCGATCCCAGGACCCTGGGATAATGACCTGAGCTGAAGGCGGACGCTTAACAAATGAGCCACCCAGGTGCCCCAGCACTAAGTAATTTTTGAGAAATTAATGCATTTAAAAAATCATCAGTGCTTACATTAAGGTTTGCCATGCAGTTATACACTTAATATTCCTTATGCTGACCTTGACTAGTGACATGACTGGTCCCACTGTTTCACATAAGTGCTTTTGATGAATTAAGTTGGTAGGATCAGAGAGTCAGAAGGAAACTACATAGATGACTTGTAAAATACTTGGATTTATAAAATTTCTATTATGCATCATAAGCAACACATATTTCTATGATTTTAAAAATCATTACCATTCTAAAAAGTTAAAATGATATAGCAGTTACGGATGCATCTCTTTGGTACCTACAGCTAATTATTTTATTTGCTAGTGTTCTTTATCCTTCACCCATCTAAACCCCTAAGATAAGTTTATTGAGAATAGGTAGCTCTTATTAACTTGTGAATTCATAAAGTCTAACACAACATCTGGTACATTTAATTGTTAGATAAATATTTGATAAGTGGAAAACTAACTCCCAAGTACAAACAATTAACCTTATATATTTTTGATGGATTCAAAATGTGATTTCCATTTATGTACCTTCCTTCAATGACTTCATTGCATTAATGGCAATCTTAAAAGCAAAAGACTAAGGTTAATAATTCTGTTTCTTAGTAAACTACACCACTGTGAATTTCTTTTTCTTCAAACAAATGAAAAATCTTATTTTTAGCTTGAGAATGCTTTCATTGTTTTCTCTTTCTTATGAAATGTTATCTTTGGAATTCAAATTTTATTTAACAGAGGGCTCTCTCTGCTCTTCTTACAGTTGAGGTTGCATTAATTTGTTTTAGACCATCCCTATGGTATTGGTACATAAGCTCCTTCTGCTGGTGAAAGTAACTTGTAGCCAATATTCCATGTGGGTTTTCTTCCCCCTATTGGTTTTTCAGGGTATTTTGGGCTTAAGAGTGCACAGAGCATTGGTTTTATAAATTATCTTTTAATTGGAAGACAGCTTCTAAAAAATGCAGATGAACTATCTCATGCTCTGACTGGAGGATTAGCACAGGAGTATTGATAATCCAACTGACTTGAAGGCTATTCTTTAAATGTACTACTGAGATAGATCCTTTCTGGCAAGCTCCATTTGAGGGGTCTCTTCAAAGTAATCCTTTTCCCAATTAATTGGATTTGCCTCCTCCAGGGTCACTATCAGACTATGCAATTGGGTTTCTTTTGGGTTCAGATTTTATTATGTATGAGTCCAGCTCCAGATATTTTTCTTTTACTTTTAAACTTCTGACCTGTAGTGGTTGAGACTTCACTTTCTCAGTTGTAGAATAAGCTACCTCTTTGGAACCCATGCCTCAGAAATACAAAGACCAGGTTCTGACTTGTGCATAGCCTCTCCATTTAGCCTCTAATTCCATCACTCACTCATTTTCTTATAGAGGGAGATGGTGGAGGTAACTTTGAAATGCTCAATTAAGTCATTATGTCACTTTATAAAGGAAGCATAAAAAAGGGGGGAGAAAATACATTTTCTATACATTCCAGGAAACTCATAAAAGCCACATGATTTATGTTCTTATATTGAGATTAAAAACATAATATTTATCCCAAAGGTAAATTATATTATAGTATACATCTTTCTGGGTAAGGGAAAAATTTACATTCTCCAATGATACTATGAAGTATGTGGACTTTAATAATCTTTAATATACATATATGCTATTATTAACTCAAAATTATTAACACAACAATGAAATGAAGCATGTAATACTCATAACTTAATTTAAATCTATATTTGAACTCTTCATAGCTAAACACAACTTTAAGATCTTGTCCAAAAACAACCACTCATAGGGTTGCATAGTTGAGGTGTTTTGAGGTTTAAAGGATCTTAAGAAACAAGAGAATTCAATGTTTGTAGGGTAGAAAATCCATCTAAGTGAAGCTATATTGGTTAAACCAAAGTATTTTCCATTGCAATATAACTAGGAATAACTAACAGTAGGGAGGGTTTTCTCCTGAATGCCTGATCGTTAGGTAATAATTTTTTTTTCTTTTTTTGTGGTTGGTTCATATTTTATTCACTTATTTTTATTTTATTTTTTTCATCATGATAACTGTACTCTTTAATTCCCATCACATATTTAACCCATCCTCCAACCCCCGTACCTTCTGGTAATCATCAGTTTTTTTCTCTAAAGTTGAGTCTGTTTCTTGGTTTCACTCTCTTTCCTTTGTTTGTTTTGTATCTTAAATGCTACCTATGAGTGAGATCATGTGGTATTTGTCTTTCTCCAAATGACTTACTATTTTGCTTAGCTTTATACTCTCTAGCTCCATCCATGTTTTTGCAAATGGCAAGATTTCATTCTTTTTTATGGCTTAATGATATTTTATATATATATATATAACATCTTCTTTATCCATTCATCAATCAATGGACACTTGGGCTGCTTCCATATCTTGGCTATTGTAAATAATGCTGCTACAAACATAGGGGTGCACCTATCCATTTGAATTAGTGTTTTTGTATTCTTTGGGTAAATATCCAGTAGTGCAATTGCTGGATCATAAGGTAGTTCTATTTTTAACTATTTGAGGAACCTCCATACTATTTTCCACAGTGGCTGTATGAGTTTGCATTCTTACCAACAGTGCAAGAGGGTTTCTTTTTCTCCACATCCTTACCAAGACCTCTTGTTTCTCGTGTTGTCAATTTCAACCAATCTGACTGGTGTGAGGTAATATCTCATTGTAGTTCTGATTTGCATTTCCCTGATAATGAGTGATGTTGAACATCTTTTCATGTGTCTGTTGGACATCTGTATGTCTTCTTTAGAGAAATGTCTGATCATATCTTCTGCCCATTTTTAAAAAAATTTTTAAAGATTTTATTTATTTGAGAGAGAGCACAAGCAGGGAGAGGGGGAGGGGCAGAGAGAGAGAGAGAAGCAGAATCCCTGCTGAGCAGGGAGCCCAACGTGGGACTCCATCCCAGAACCCTGAGATCATGACCTGGGCTGAAGGCAGATGCTTAACCAACTGAGCCACCCAGGCACCCAACTTCTGCCCATTTTTAAATTGGGTTATTTTGTCCTTGGGTGTTGAGTTTTATATGTTCTTTGAAGTATTTATGTGAATACTTCTATATGCTTTCATTTCTCTTGGGTAAATAGCTAGAACAGGAGTGAATGGATCTCATGGTAAGTGTACAGTTCACTTTTTTTAAGAAATTGACATTTTTCCAAAGTGGTCTACCACTCTTCATTCCTCCCAGAAATGTAAAAGACATTTTTCACATCTTTTCCAACACTTGGCATAGTTTAAATTATCCATTCTAATAGATGTACAGTATTATCTCATTGCCATTTTAATTTGTACTTCCCAACTGACTGAGGATGTGTAGCATCTTTTCATGTGCTTATTTTCTATCTATACATATTATTTTATAAAATGTCAAAATATTTTGCCAATTTTAATTATTGTTTTGTTGTTTTCTTGTTAAGTTTTGAGTAGACTTGAGAGTTTGGGGATGTACACAATTTCCAAATATTTTCTCCTAATCCCTATTTTGTCTTTCCACTCCCTGGTTTGTTTTTTTGTTTTGTTTTGTTTTGTTTTTTTTGGACAACATAAATTTTAATTTTGATGAAGACCAATTTGTCAACTTCTTTTTTTATGGATTGTGCTTTTGGTGCCATGTCTAAGAAATTGATGCCTATTAATAGGTTACAAAGGTCTTCTATGTTTTCTTCTAGAAGTTTAACAGTTTACATTTTCCTTTTAGAATTACAAAAGATTTTGAATTTATTTTTGTATATGATATGAAGTATAGGTCAAAGACTCTTTTGTATATGAATATTGAATGGTCCCCAAACCCCTTATGCAACAAAACAATCATTTCTCTAATGATTCATCTTACAAAATTTACACACATGCCTATATATACAACACACAAGCACCTTATGTATTACATGTAGCACATATACATACAAAAAACATACTGATAAATCATACATGTAAATTGTATATTATATATAAAGTTTCCTTTATAGTTGCATATAGTTTCATTTAAGAATCAGCAAACTTAGCATGTTCACTCAATCAGAGCTCTGCTCCATTATATGGAAAGTGAAGCAGAAAATATTTGTGTGCGTATATGCTATATTCATTTAGCACTATTATGAGCAAAGGAATATTTTTACATAGTTATCTTAGTCAACACTTACAAAAATTATGTGGAGTAGACATTATTATCGATGTTTTAAAGAAAAATACTTGCTAATCTGAGATTACAAAGGTGTTTAAAATCATAGATCTTTTAAATGGTGGAGGTAGAAGCAAACCCAGATGCCTAATACTCTTTCCAGAACAGACCATCATGAGGGATTAAATCATATCATCAGTTAATTGACAACAACAGAGGTGCCTGGATGGCTCAGTCAGTTAAGCTTCTGCCTTCGACTCAGGTCATGATCTCAGGGTCCTGGGATCAAGCCCTGCATTAGGGTTCCTGCTTAGCAGGGAGCCTGCTTCTCCCTCTCCCTCTGCCTGCCACTCCCCCTGCTTGTACTCTCTCTCTGTGTCAAATAAATAAATTAAATTAAATTAAAATAATTGAAAACTACAATACAACAGTACTTACCCATAGCTGGTAAGATTGCCCAGATGAACCAATATTTCCAATTTTATTACTTTCATTCTTCAAAATATAATCACTTGTTTAAGCTCTAGCTACATAAGGAAAGTGAAGAAGAGAGAGGAAATACATTATCAATTTTGATCAGAAAGTCTGCAAGTCTAAATTATAAAAAACCAGGGGTGCTTGGATGGTTCAGTCAGTTAAGCATCTGACTCTTGATTTCAGCTCAGGTCATGATCTCAGGGTCCTGGGATTGAGCCCTCTGTCAGGCTCCATGCTCAGCAGGGAGTCTGCTGGAGGATTTTCTTTCACCCTTGTCCCTCTGCCCCATCCCCCTCTCACACGCTCTTGCTCTCTCTCTTTCTCTCTCTTTAAATAAATAAGTAAATATTTGAAAAATTAAAAAATAAAAAATAAATTGCAAAAAGCCAAACAAAACCCACATCTTCACTACTGAAAGTCATTCTTATTAAATTTTAGGTACATAAGGCCTGACATAATAGAACTAATCTAAGTGAACCTAACTGAATTCTATACAAGTTTGATTTTCCCCACAGCATGAATGCCTTCCTCAGTGATCCCATAGAAGCAACGTGACTAACATTATGTATCCTGGAGAGAGCAGCCATTCATTGATCAATGGCAGTGGTTTTGGCATTACAGTCCCAGTCAGCACTTTGCCTCATTCCCAAAGCAGAGATCATCTGGCAAAGTTCAGAGTTAAGAGGGGTGATTGTCTCTGGGAAGCATATCTGCTCCAGGCACTGGACTCCATTCAAATCCCAGGTCATCCCTACATGAAAGATATGTGTCACACAAAGTTTTAAATGTCAAAGAAAATATCTCTCAGTATGTGTCACTCCAGTTATTTTTACACAGAGAGAGATTCTTACAAGGACATTGTAGTAATAATTTCAATAAACCCTATGAAGATTCACTTTCAAAATCTTGAGTTGAAGACCATATTCTAAAACAGGACCAAGAAAACCTAAACTACTCACTGATCTCTGTCTTATAATTATGGTAATGTGACTCCAATCATGACATGGACATGCATTTGATCTAATTTTTCTATAAAACACTTAAGAATATTAGATTCAATCGCATGGTTTTAAACCTTCTGTAGTTCCAGATGCATTCTCTTATTCATCCATTTTTTGTGTGTTCGTTTCAATACTACAGTCCAGAAAATTGTACTAAAATAAGGAAATTCATTTATAAGCAATTACATACTCTCTGTGAACCTTAATTTCTTCACCTGAACTTTGAGATAATAAAATATGACCTCAAATGGATGTTGTAAATATTCTACAATGGTGTAGTGAGGAAATCAATAGATACTTTTCTCAGTAAAACAACTGTTTAAGTGGTACAAACTATTTTTTAAAAAATTTAAGGTTTCTGGAAATTTTCCTAAGAAATATATCAAATGTACATTTATTCAGGAAAGTTGGCTAAAATTCATTAAGAATGGCAAGGGACTGCAGCATTTGAGCCATGACATTCTCCCACATTACCCTCTCCTGAACTACATGACCGAAGTTCTATTGTGGATGTAGACTCTGGGCATCTGTGACCAAGAAGACAGAAGTTTCCTGTCTTTCCAGCTCCTAGGCTAGGGCTATGGTTATACCCCAGGAGGGGTAGGCCACCAGAGTCTTTTGTCCTCCCCAGGCCTATATTTAGAAGTGCTATTATAGACAGGCACGACTAAGAAGACTGGAGCTCCCTTCCCCCAACCAACTCCCATTCCTAGGATAAGGGCTCCAAGAATACTGGAGTCAAGGGCAAAACAGCTTGCTGTTAGAGTAGAGGATCCACACCAGGAGAGGCAAGCCAAGAAGACTAGAGGCTATCACTATGTTGCTCCTCTACTACCTCAATGCCGGTTCTTAGAACACTGGTGTCACGCAAGGAAGAGTGGGTCACTGCCCTCCCCTGCTAACAGCTTCTATAGAGTGGGGTGGAAGTTCTGCCCTGGGGGAGTAGCAGGCCATTACAGATGGGAAGATCTACAGCTCTGTCTTAGAAAATTGTGAAATGACTTCACTGCTTAAGCCAGTACTAGGGAGAGGATCATGTTACATGTAGGTGTATCCTAATTGATGTATGCTTGTTGGTAATTTATACATAGTTACCCATGTCTGTTTTTATTTTCTCCTTTAATAATTGGCTATTTGGAAGATTTTTATATAGTTTAAAATAGATTGGAAGTTAGTGTTTGACATGAAAGCACCATTGAATCTTCTGAATACTGTGATTCTTTCTGTCCCCATTAGGTAACAGCAATCTCATTCTCTTCATGAAAACCAAGGTCAATAGCACTTGTGAGCATAGTAACTCCTTTCTTTGCCTCTTGATCTAGTGATACGAGGAGTGTAAAATGACTGGAAGATGGCTTTAGGTTTAAGTTTAGTGGAACCCCTATGATGTCTTCTGATAGAAGCATTTTCCCTATTTGGGAATCAGGAATTCTAGTTCATCAGAGCCAAAAGTTGTGGGGAAGGAAAGCTTATGTTTCTCAGGGCAATCACAGGAAGGCATGATGCCCAGGGACTGTTCTTGAAGACACAGCATTACACCGATCAGGGACATAGCACCATTTAATTAGTTTAAAGAATATACCACATCTAGAAGGTCAGGACTCTAATCCTACAGTGCATCCAGTGGAATCACCCATTGGGTCATCTTCTCACAAACAAGCTCTTGTACCTTCCAGCTCCTACTACCAAGAAAGAAGCACATGACAAGCAGGTAGGCCTGCTTGAGGTTTGGAGATGGTGCCCACCACAGAAGGAAATATTACTTCAACTTATTCATTGGGTGATTTGGAAGGCTGTCAGACCTGAGTGGCACCCAGATCAAAACATAGCATTAAAGTAACAAAACCTCTGATATAAGTAGCATGTGACGTAGGCCATTTGACCAAAAGAATTATGGCTTTAAAGAACTCAGTGGTAGAAAAGATGTGAGGAGTTTCTGCCAAGTTCTTGATAATAGTAATATACACCTTGTCCCTAATGGTTAAGTACAGCCAAGAGGTCTCTGCTGTTCCAGAACATTGTCTTTACCACTAACAGTATCAAGTGAACTTCCACAGCACATTTCCCTGCAACCAGCTCTGGCCTATAGAGGACGTTGCTACCGAGCTTCTCAGCGATATTGGTGCCACCCTCACTAGTGCATCTTTTGTTGCTTTAGTGAAAGGATGGTCCTCTGGGCCCTCTTCAAAAACACAGTTGGGTTTTCTAGTCATGTTACTCTAGTACTTTCCAGTACATAGCCACATTATTTCAGTTCCCTTCATGATTAGTTTCTTAACTCCTGGATTATAAACAATACTTCTCCAGTTATCCCATGTTGAAATTTGGCCCTAGTTATCTTGAAGCAGTTGGGGGTAGTGATTTCAGACCTTAAGTAAGGCAAACAAAAAAAAATCATTACAAAAAAAAAATCATGTAAACTCTTTGCATGGTCATAGTCATGGTCAGGCCACTTAATCACTTTTGTAAACTCAGAAGTTTCAGGGAAATCTGGGGATTCAGTTCTCAACTATGTCAATGCAGATATCCTTATCCCAGATCTCAGGCTCCTACTCTAACCATATCATTGTCCTTATTTTAGCCTCAGAGGCTTGACAGTGCTCTATATTTAGCTTTATTTGTATCATTTCTCTTCTTTTTTTTTTTTTTAAAGATTTTATTTATTTATTTGACAGAGAGAGAGAGAGCGAGAGTAGGAACACAAGCAGGGGGAGCGGGAGAGCGAGAAGCAGGCCTCCTGCCGAGCAGGGAGCCCGATGTGGGACTCGATCCCAGGACCCTGGGATCACGACCTGAGCCGAAGGCAGACGCTTAACGACTGAGCCACCCAGGCGCCCAGTATCATTTCTCTTCTTATGATCAGAGGGTGAGGATGAATTTGAGCACAGACTTGTCATTCAATGCAGGAGAGCAAGGTCCCTTTATAATGTGCTAGAGGTTCTTTAAATTTTACACCATGTTTAAGATAATAGCTGGTGGACCTGACCTTGTTATTTTCTTCCATAAGTGCTTCAGTGATGCTTATAACAAATAACTAACTCCACATTCCTTATCATCACCACTGCCCCCATATCTCTCCATTGGATCCTTTTCCATATGTATTATATCCCAACTCATTACATGTGAGAGTTGCAGTAATTGTGATGCTTTAGGCCACTGAGACCTATCACGACCGACTTACCACCAGTAATGTAATCCTTGTTGTCATCTGGATAGTAAGTTATTCAATTTCGAAATCTCATCCTGAAAAACTGCTTCCACAATCCATGACTGTTAATACCTATTCCTAGTTTGGGTTTTGCTAGAAGAAAACCCTTAGGCAAGTAGGCTTTAAGGAAGATCATCCTTTCAAAAAGTGTTATGGGAAAGAAGAGGGAAAACTGAAAGGGAAATGCAGATAATAGAGGGTGTCTTACCAGATTATCATCAGAGGCAACATGTACTTAAACCACTGAGGAACTCAGAGCCAGTGAAAAACATGGGCTTCGGAATGATCCAAGTGGAAGGGCAAAAAAACAAACAAAAACAACAAAACTAGGATAATTCCTATCAAGCATGTATGAAAGTCTGTTCTTTGGGGCTTATACATTTCTCCCACATTCAGCTTCCCGTGTGCATAGGCAGAGAAGACTTTTCCAGAAGGCTTCTCAAAAAGCTTTCAGGAGAAGAGATGGAGATGCCGGTAGTGAATGTGTGGCCAGAATGCACTGAAATGGTGAGGCACAGAGAGGAATGGGGAAGGCACCGTATCTGTTACATTTATATTCTATCTGAATTTTTCACGTATTCCTCTCTTCTTTTTCATTTTATTTGTTTTCTCATTCTATACTCTATATTACCTATTGAGCTTTTAAGGGGTCTTTTCTTTCTAACTCTCTTGGAATTGAATCTTTATTTCTGAAATAATTTTCCCATCGATCTCTTTCCTAAATTCTTACCATTTATGTTTCCTGTGTTTTCTAGATACCACCTCTTGTTGTTTGCCTATCTGAGCACCTATGTTTGCTTTGAGTTATTTCATCATACCTGTACTTGCTTCATTAATTTTTCAAGTTCATGTTGGATTGTTGTGGGACAATATTCCTGTATTTCAGGATAAATTTTATGTTGTTTTGTTTTTACTATTGAGAGAAATGGATGCTAATTTTTTCTTTATGTGCTTTTCATATACATGCTGCAGTTTGATTTTATATTGTTAATACTTGAACAAGTTGGGGTTTTTTGATTAATTATCAGCAGAAAGAGCTCATAATACTTTCTGCCACATAGTTTCAATTAATATGTAAGTTGAAGGTTTTTTTGTTTGTATGTTTGTTTTTGCTTTTTCTGTTCAATTTGTTTTTCAATATGGCTTATAGGAAGAGAAGTAGTTGGATTCAGATCCAGAATCTGTAATTAATTTGACAAGTGTTTTTTGACTTTTGTTTTGTTTTGTTTACTTCTGTATGACCTTCAGCAGGTTACATTACATAACCTCAATCGGCCTCCATTTCCACTCAATAAAATGATATTAACAGCACTATAAAAATAATAATGGCTACTATTTGGGGGCATTTATTAAGAGCCAGCTGCTGTGCTGAGCACTTTGCTGACATCACAGTATATATAAAATGAGGATAATAACGCCCACCTGCTCTGGTTCTTCTACATCTTCAGTGATTTTGAATGCATATAATGCATCTAGCATAATGTCTGATTCATTGTGTTCAATAAATGTCAGTACTGTTCTCCTCTCCCTTTCCTTCTCCTCCTTAGCTCTAAGGTTTTCAATAAATTTATTTAATTTTATTTTTCATTTTCAGAATTTGTATTTAATGATTTTAACATTTTTTTTCAGATACTGTCTTGACTCTTGATTTTTAAAACCTTTTTTTTTGAGATAACTATAGATTCAAATGCAGCTGTAAAAAATAATACAGAGAAACCCCATGTATACTTCACAGGGGTTCCCCACAGTAGTAACATCTTACATAGTTATTGCACAATATCACAACCAGTATGTATCACAAAGGGACATGGATACATCCATCATTCTTAGTCACATTTAACCAGCTTTCCATGCTGTGTGTATTTAGTTCCATATGATTTCAATACATGTAGATTTCTGTCACAACTGTCACAGTGAAAATATAGAACAGCTCCATCACAATGATCCCTTGTGCTATTCATTTTTGCCATAGCCACTTCCCTCCATCTCTACACCCTAACTCCTAGAAACAGCTAATCTGTTCTCCATCTCTATAATTTGTCATGTCAAGATTGTTACATGAATGCAATCATACAGCATGTAACCTTTGAGATTGGATTTTATCATTAAGCCAGTATCATTTCTGATATTATAATTAGCATAACTAAATTGGGATCCATCAAAATTGTAGTGGATATTGATAGCTGTTCCTTTCTATTGCTGAATGGTGTTCTATGATATGGATGATTTAACACAGTTTTTTAAAGCTTTGATTTCACTCTCTATATATTGGAATATCAGTATATTTATTTTGGGTCAATTTCATATTATAAGGTTATTTTTAACTATTGGAGTATAAATTTTCCACTCCAGTCCATCTTCTAACCTCTCTCACAAAGGAGATTACCAACTCAAGAAGTTTTCAAACTCTGGTCATCACCTTTTTTTTTTTAAGATTTTTTTTTTAATTTATTCATTTGAGATACAGAGAGAGAGAGCATGAGCAGGGGGGAAGACAGAGGGAGAGGGAGAAGGAGGCTCCCTGCTGAGCCAGGAGCCCGACATGGGGCTCGATCCCAGGACCCTGGAATCATGACCTGAGCCGATGGCAGACGCTTAACCATCTGAGCCACCCAGGCGCCCCTTGTTTGTTTTTTTTAACTAAACAATTACCTTCATAGGTAGCGTGAGTACCTTATACAAACAAAATAATCTTAATTTCTCCTTCCCATTCCTTGTGTCATTGCTCATTTGTTTCACTTATATGTAGCATACATAAGCATAAATATACACACAAGATATATACATAAGCATACATAATTGATTACAGTGTTTCTATTATTTTGAACAAACCTGTTAGATCATTTAAAAATAAAAAAACAAAAGTTTTTATTTTACCCTCACTATTTTTTCTTCAATAATCTTTCTTATGTAGATCTGAATTTCTGACCTATATTATTTGTCTTCTCTCTAAAGAACTTCTAACATTTCTTGCAACACTATCTGCTGGCAGCAAATTCCCTCAAGTTTGTTTGTCTGAGAAAGTCTATTTCTCCTTCATTTTTGAAGGATAATTATGAAGGGTACAGAATTCCAGGTTGGTGGTTTGTTTTTTTTTCTCTACTCTTTAAATATTTTACCCCACTCTTTTCTGGCCTGCACAGTTTTTAAGAAGTCAGATGTAATTCTTATTTCTTTCCTTTATAGGTAAGATATTTTCTCATCTTTGGTTTCCTTCAGGAATCTTTATTTATTTTTGATTTTCTGTATTTGATAATGATATGCCAAGGCATAGTGGGCTTTTTGGTTTTTTTGGTTTTTGTTTTTGTCTTTTGCATATATTCCATTTGGAGTTCTCTGGGTTTCTTGGATCTGTGATTTGGTCTCTGACCTTAATTTGAGTAAATTCTTAGTCATTATTTTTAAAAAATATTTCTTCTGTCCCTGTTTCTCTTTCCTTTCCTTCTGGTATTCTTATTATGTGTATGTTACACCTTTTGTAGTTGTCTCACAGTCCTTGGATGTTCTGTTCTATTCTTTTTTTTTTTCCCCAGTATCATTCTCTTTGCTTTTCAGTAATGGCAGCTTATGTTGGTATGTCCTCTAGCTCAGAGATTATTTCCCCAGCCAAGTCCAGTCTGCTAATAAGTTTACCAGACGCATTCTTCATTTCTGTTATAGTGTTTTTCATCTCTAGCATTTCTTTTTGGTTATTTCATAAGATTTCCATCTTTCTTCTTACATTTCCCTCTTCTTTTCTTAAATGCTGTCTACTCTATCCATTGGAGCCCTTAGCACATTGATCATACTTGTTTTCAACTGTCAGATAATTCCAACATTGCTGCCATGTCTGGTTCTTATGCTTGCCCTGTCTCTCCTAATTGTGTTTGTTGCCTCTGGGTATTCCTTGTAAGTTTTTTTTGATAGCCAGATATGTTGTGGTAGGTAAAAACACCTGTTGTATATAGGCCTTTAGTGATGTGGGGTAACTTGGTCGGGGGAAGGGAAGAATTCTATAGGCCTATAGTTAGGTCTCAGTCTTTTAAAGTGAGCCTATAACTTTGGACTGTGAACTTCACCAATGCTTCTCAGTTCTCCCATGTCCCCCTTTGAATTGGACAGAATGGTTAAAGTGGGCTACAGTTGGCATTTCCCTTTTCCCAAGTGAAAGCCTAGGTGCTGGCTGGAGTCAGTATTTTACTTCCCAAAGACCAGTAAGGCTTTTATTAAACCCCAACAGTTTAGGCTCTAGTTAAATAGTTTCTCCTGAGGGTGGGCTTGTTAAGAAGAACCAGGTGCTCTGGAGTATTTAAAAATGGTTCCTTTTCCTCTCCCCTTGCCAGAGCCTAAAGAGATTTTTCCTCCGTATTCCCTCTGAAAACCTCGTTCACCTCCTGGAGGTAAAACTCAAAGAAGTGTGAATAGTGTGGTAGCCCCTCTCTACCTGGATCCCTATGGAGTTTTTAATTCCCAGACCTGTCCACACGGAGCCTCCAGTAAGTCATCAACTGCACCTCAAGTTTTGCTGCCCTGGCACTGATTTCTGCTCCCGAGGGCCCATCCTGGTAAGTCGGGGTTCCCTGTATTCACCTGTCTGTCCAAATTTGGGGGGAGTGGTTTGTCCTGTGTCTTCCTCTCTCTTATGGATCCAGAAGGGCTGTTGGTTTTTCAGTTTGTTCAGGTTTTTATTTGTTATAGGGATGAAGTGGTGACTCCAAACTCCTTACAAGGGAACCTGAAACCAGGCCTGGCTTGGTTTTTGAAGTATTGATGGCTATGGCATGCGGGTGTGTTCTGGGCTTTAATGCATACTCATGTGGTGGTTTTGGTAATTTCATGTTTGTCCCACTGCTCTGGATTTCAACCATTTCAGTTACATTAGTTTCTTAATTTTAAGGTTTTCACACTCCTTTAATAAGTGGTTATTGCATGCAGATGTTTTGAGCAGCCTCATGTTCAGATTGCATTTGGATGCCTGTTTAAGCATTGCTTCCGCTGAGCAGACAGGAAGCTCTTGTTCTTAAGCAAATGGGAAGATATTTTCTATCCCAGAGTTTCACAGAGAGGGAAAATTCTTGCGTCCTGAAATTGGTCAAGCCAAGTGATGAATCTCCAACTCTCACCCATATGTAGAGAGAAACTATGTTGAAGGGTTAAAGAAACAAATCCAAAAATCAACATGCTTTCTTTTTTCTATTAAAGCGACACATTTTATATGCAAATAAACACATATCCAAGGTTGGCAGTTAGTGTTCTAAGTAAAATGTGAAGACCTATACAAAGTTTGGAGGTAGGGACACATGAAAAGAAAACACTGTGTGAGCATTGACTAAAAGGAGAGAGATGTGGATCGCCGCCAGGTGTCCTCTTCATTATTCGTAGTATTCACCTCCTGTCCAAAACCCACCCTCTTATAGTGTGATGTGATTACTACTTTTCCTCAAAACACAGGTTGGAAAAAAGAAAACACACTGCTTTACCAAGCTGAACAATTTATCATTTACCGTATGTGAACATTTTCGTACTTAAATATGCTGCTGGAGATCAAAGCACGAGCAAAAGAGAGATGGGGCATGTTTTTGGAAATTGAGGTTGAGACCAGATTATAAGGGGATCTGATCCTAAGGAGTAAGGGTTTAATTCTGTAGGCAATGGGGCATTATTGATTATGATTTGAGCTAGGGATTAATGTGATCTAATTGTACTTCTGGAAGATGGCTTAGGAAGAACTTTAGAATTGATTAGAGAAAAATGACAAAGCAGAAAAGCCTGTTATGTTAACAGGTGTTTTGTATATTCCTAAGTATAAAATACACAGCAGTTATGGGGCACCTGGGTGGCTCAGTCATTAAGCATCTGCCTTTGGCTCAGGTCATGGTCCCAGGATCCTGGGATTGAGGCCCGCATCAGGCTCCCTGCTCCGCGGGAAGCCTGCTTCTCCCTCTCCCACTCCCCCTGCTTGTGTTCCCTCTCTCGCTGTGTCTCTCTCTGCCAAATAAATAAATAAAATCTTTAAAAAATAAATGAATAAAAAATAAAATACACAGCAGTTAAATATGAAACAAAAGACAGGTAAATTTATGTCAAAAATGCTTCAACTGGATGATACATAGCTATGTGATATATCCAACAATGCATGAGCATTTGGTTTAATGCAGTTTTCTGTGGCTAATATGTTCCTTATGAGCTCAATCCATCGGCCTGATTATTATATCTGTGAAAGAAGTTGGAGTAATAATTATTTCACTGAAACAGTTTAAACTTGAGGTATGTATAATAATCTGTTATGATAATTATAGCATCCTTAAAGTATTTCTTTTAAAAGTGAAATCTTACTTCCTTTAACTTACCAGACTGTTACAGTGTTGATAAAAAATTATTTTCTCTTTTCATCTGAAATCCTCCACAATCATTTCTGAAAACAACCATATAATGGAAAGGTTGCTACCTTGAATGAGTTTAGGAGCAATTTTTGACTCAGTAAACAAAAAATTTAAATGATCAGAATATTCACAAATACGAAAAGTCTTCTTCCATTGTAAGATTTTATAGTTAGGCATCTCCACATGAAGAAGAAACAGTAATTGTTTTAACTAGATTGAATAAAAAAATTCAGTTACCAAATAGTTAAATATTAGCGGACATATTATTTGTATGTAGAACTTTAAGTCTACATCCACCAATTCATATTTTCATCAGAAATATTTCCCTAAAAGTGTATTTTTACCTTGTCAGAAAATGTCTGCAGCCTTTCATGACACAGTATTTCTGTTAATTCTCTTTACTCTTGACTTTCCACACAAAATTCGTGTTACCCTCCTTGTTCAGATGTGTTCTGACTGAATGTAAGAAGAGTCTCCATTATCTATTTCGACCAATTCTTTTGCTTAATTTTGCATTGATGGTAGTTATTTTGAAAGTACTTCATTTAGAATAGAAGGAGGTATCTGAATTTTCCAAGTAAATGACAACAATCAAATGTAATTTGTTTTCTGTCAACATTCCTTGCTATTACAACCCTGAATATTTCAGTACTCTCTTCTATCTGTTATACAGTGTGGTCTTTTATCATGGAATCTTTGTCTTCAAAGATAACATATTTGGTATTAGCATAAATTATTTGGGGAAAGACTAATTTGATGCACATATTGCCAAAAAAGCCTAGAGTAGAAAAATGATTCTGTAAACATCTGAGTGTTCATGGTGGACACAAGAGGCCATTAGATCCTGAACAAGAACCTAATGGAAACTCTGAAAAAATTATCTTAACTGGGGTTACCATTATTGATTCCTGGGACTTCTAAGGTATTGTATAAACTGGCTGAATGCTGTAGACTATATCAAAATACTATATTCATGAGGAAAGGGAATAAATAAAATGAGTGGATGGAAAAATGTATAACATGAATAAACTTGAAAGCAAATTAAGAAAATCACTCAAAGACAGCAAAGTCCATGGGTTAAAAAAAAAATAGGGTATTAAGATTAGAGCACAGTATCAGAGAAGGTAAATAATCAGGGAAGGGTAATTTAGATAATGGTTTTCCACTTCTGATACTTGGGCCTAGTTAAAAGTACAGCTACACATACCTGTTGGTGAGTGGAGTGGGTAATTTAAACATAGAGTACTTGGATTATGTTCTAATGATGGAGTACTATGTTGAAGCATTAAATACAGGAATATGTTCTTGCAAGGGAGGAAGTAGAAAGTGGGGACAGAGAAGTTCATGTGGAAAATATGTGCCAACAATTTTCTTATGTGTGTTTGAAACACTGTCTAGGTCCTGGCATACCGTGTTTACTAATTTGTTAATCAGTGGATAAAGTTCTAAGACCTAAATGTTCTCTTGAACTCCCTAGTGATAATGGCTTGAAAGCTGCAGCCAAACTACATAAAATATAGTAGAATCATGGCAATTGAAATTTCTTTCAGAATTTAGCCTGTTCACTACATATTGTTACATACTGTTCATGTGGGTCATTTACTTAATGGTGATTGTAGCTCAAGCTTTAAATGTTCGTAACACTTGTTCAGTAGCAAAATTTTTTTCTTTTATATTTATCAGTTACTGGCTTCCCACCTATAACTTTTATTATGTTCATTCAGTGTATATTTCTTTTTTAACTTTAATGTTGCCATGTATCTCATGTTAGTTATTCGATGAACATAATATTAGAAATGTAATATACATGAATTATGCCAAAATTAGTATTGGTATTTTTTCTGCAGAACTGATGGGTCAATTACTGAGATACATATTACAGCAACTTAACCTTATTTGTTTGTAAAAATGGGTTATTTTCCAGGAATTTTTGATGAAAAATTTTCCTGTCAGCATCGTTTTGTAATACATAGTAAAATATTATCTGTTAATACAAGCTTGAATGTGCAGGCATTATATCTTATTTCTTAAATTTGATGCCAGAGATTTCTCATTTTTACTTCAAATGCTTTTTTTTTTTTTTGGTTAGAGGAATACCATTTACTAGTGTTAAACTTCCTAAACATCGCAACTTGTGAGAGAGACACACACATACAGAGGGTATGTGTATGTATGTGATTACTTAATGCCTTCATGAAGCTTTGTAGCAGGTGAATAATTACTTGTATAAACTGACCTTTGGCTAGCATAAAGCATTCTAATTATTACATTCTTAAAGTGACTATAATTAATGTAATCTCCAAAGCCGTAAAATACCAGTATTTCAGGTAGCAGATTATCTGTAACATTTGTTGCACAAGATGGTAGTTGAATGTGCAATCAGTGCTATAATTCACTGTTAATCTTTTAATATGGAACCTTAAAAGTGCCAGTTCTTAATAAATTGCTGCTGTAGTATCATAGGCTTGAACTCAACTCCCAGTGAAAATGAGCAATTAAATGTGCAACAAAACTGAAACCTGGAGGAAAAAATTCTACCCTTAGAAATGAATATTAGTATCTATAATACTTCATAAGCAAGAAATTTGAGCACTGGATAAGTATCAAGCAAAATTTGAGCACTGGATAAATATCAAGCAAACTCAACTTTTCATTGCAAAAGCTTTACTATTCTACAAAATTAACAAAATATGTATGAATTTGAGCACAGTTCAGGAAAACATGATCTATGAAATACATGTTAAAAATCTATTTATTTTGGAAATAGTATTCTTAATCAGCAAGTACAAAAATTGTCAATTTCAATTGTTGTACATATTGAATAGTTTGGTCCTTTAACCTTGCGGCAACAAAAAAAGGTGCCGTTGTGGAGTGGGTCAATAACTAAATAAAAAGATTTATAAAGTGTTATTTTTGTATCAAAAGTTATCTTAGTCACCAGTGCACCTTGTTCTTGAGACACTGTTAAGCATGCTTAAAGGATTTGAAACTCCAAAAACTTTTATTAAACTGTGGACTACAGTAAATATGTTATTAAAAAGTAAAGAACAGGCTTCTTTCAATAAAACTGTCCTTGGCATTGGGAGACCCTTCAGTAACAAACTACAGTTGATTCTCTGAGATGAGTTTTCTTATTCCTTAGACTTAGTTTTTGCTTTCTTATACTTTTTTAAAAAAAAAAGTGTTTTTATGCTGTTTAATTGTGTCAACTAAACTTTTGATTGTCTCTCAAATTTGGACCCTCTTTGATCAAATAGGCACAGTGATCATTCTGCTATCACTGATTTCTATTAAAATCTGTAAACAAATTTGAATATTTATCAATTAAACCTGTTTATAATGTGTGTATATCTCCACTGAAGCATTCAGGAAAAAATAGTTCCTGTAAAGGAAAATGAAGGAATTAAAGAGAAATAATAGTGTGTGTGCTTCTTCCCACCCCCTACTCACCTCCCAAATTCTCTGTATTTTAAATCAAGATTATTTATACCTGACAGAAGTGAGAAAGAACATATATTGTATTTAGAGGACAGGCTACAAGACAGCAGTGTAATGACTTCTAATTATAAAATGGAAATATTTGGGGTGCCTGGGTGGCTCAGTAGGTTAAGCATCTGCGTTTGGCTCAGGTCATGATCTCAGGGTCCTGGGATGGAGTTCCACGTTGGGCTCCCTGCTCAGTGAGGGGTCTGTTTCTCCCTCTCCCTTTGTCCCTCTCCTTCTGCCCCTCCCCCCTACTCATGCTCTCTCTCATGCTCTTTTTCTCCCTCTCAAATAAATAAAATCTTTTTTAAAAAAATGGAAATATTGTTTATATCCAAAGAAACTCTTTTTCCCAAAATATCAGTTTTGTCAGATTTTAAAATAGGTATAGACATGATATGAGTTGAATATGAAAAGTGGTTAGTAAAATTTAGACTTTGAGAGGAAGTGGAAAGAGGACTTAAAATGAGGAAAATATTTTCTTTACACAGTTTTGCTGTGAATATAGTTTGACTATGTGTATCAGAGTATTTCAGGGATACTTAACTCATTTAATGGGCAATGGCTTAAAACTGTTTAAATACAACATACATTTCTTTTTAAAAATCATTGTTATGCATTAAATCAGTTACTACAACCTATTCCTGAGCAATAATTTTACAAATTATTGTTTAAAGAATTACAAATTATTTTCTGGGTATTGTTTGGGAATTGATTCAAAGCCTGAATTCTATACTTTATCCCTACCTCCACTTCTCTCTCTCTCTGTCTCCCCCCTCACACACAAACATACTGGCTCTCTAATATGTTTCTTTATATACTACTGTGTTTATAGAAGAAACAGAAATGTCTAATGAACTTTACTGTAGATTTAGATACCTTTATATCATATATGAGGGCATGCATCAATTTATTTTGTAATCCAATTTAAATATTCTCCTTGGAGAGTTTGTTTTTTAAGGATCATTTCATACAGAAACATGGTTGTGCCTAAAGATTCCTTTCTATGTTCATTTGGCTTTTATAGTTTTCCATAAAAAGAATGCCTATTAGGACAAACTTATATAGTAACACTGATAAACCATGAACTATGTATAACTGTGAATGTAAAAAAGGTGCATTTAATCTCAGATTTCAGAATGTGCTTTCTTGTAAAAATTTTCATGAAGTCATGTAGCTTTAAGTGTAATATTTAAAAGCCCTCAGAAGGTAAGCCTGATGCTCTTTATATTCACAAGCCTAAGTCATTTTTTTTTTTTTATGAATTAGTTCTTTTAAACTCAAGCATCTTTAGTTTTCATTATTCTTCACCTCTGAAAGATCTTAAAATACGCTATTGAGTTTTACTGGATCTCCTGGTATATGTAAGTCAATTCAAGAGAACATGTTTAATGGTTGAATAAAAGCTTTATTGCTTTATTTCAAAATGAAATTCATGTATATTTCCAGAATAGCATCAAAGTGTTGCTCAGGGATTAAGAGGCATTTCGGGGGAAAATATGAAAGCATTTAATTCGATACCATTTAATTCAGTGTTCATTTCCTGGACATCTTACTAGTCATACCAATATTACTTCAGTTATCCTTACTATTGTAAGCAGATGACAATACAAAACATCATGAGCTAACATAAAGAATATAAGCAGATCCTAAATCCTGTTCATTCTTCCACTGTTAGCTGTGAGGTCTTGCATGTGTCCAGTAAGCTCCCTTGGATGCAGTTTCCCCATGGTTAAATGAAAGTGTTGGACTAGTTGAATACTATATTTTCCATGTGTTCAGCTGTAGGGAAGAATAAAATTTGAAGACTCTGAATAGAGGACTATTGCATTTTTAAGTTCCTCATGATAATCTTTCCACTTTTTGCTTTAGTTTCAGTGTGCATTTCCATGTTGTAAAAGAAGTTAAAAGCACTTGTGAATCATCAGAATCCTTCTACTACATTGTCTAATATCAATTTGTGTTTGATCATTGTCAAACCTCTTTCTAAAATTATCAAACCATTCTTTGCTGGCATTAAATACTCCAGGCCTAGATCCTTCACCTTCCTTTTGCTTTAAGCTGTCAGGTAATGACTTGGCTTTTTCTCAAAATTAATTAGAATCTATAAGTATGCCTTTCATACAGCAAATCTGTACTCACATAGAAGCTACATTTTCAATAGAAGATAAAAAGGTATTTTGCAAAAAGTGCAAGGTTTTTATACCTACCGGTGTAGCTGTAGGGAGAGCCTCATAAATACCACCCCCCCCACTTGTTTAAGTAATGGTCCTCATGCTGGATTCATCCTGAAATGGTGGGCAACCACAGCAACAGACCTCAAGACACAGTACATATCCAGCTTTTCAACTTATTATTTAATGCCAGGACTTCTCTCTGCTTTTGAGAGGATTTCCAACATCACTAGTCATACTTCATATGGGTCCTATGGTATTATTAAAGGTTTATGGTGTTATACTAAATTCAGTGAAAAATATGTAAGAACCGTGAGAAGTCCTTTTTTACTGTGATAATTATTGGACAGACAAATTGTTCTGTAGAGATGGTTAGCATCACATGGTGTTTTAAATGGATACGTGCAACATTTGAGCTCAGCACAATAGCAACAGCAGTGGCTACAAAATTATTAGAGTAGTATGATTTGTATTACAGTTAATTTTATGCATTTATGAATGAATGCTACATCTTTACATTTAAGAGCTCTTTAAGAGGAGTCTGAGTATGCTATAGCCTTGTGTCTGTCCTGGAGTTAAGCCCTACAGATTTTCAAAGCCAGATGTTATGGGGGCTTGTCTTTCTGGTGCAGATTCCCAGGGCTAGGGTGCCCACTTTGGGGCCTGATCTCCATGCTCCTCAGGGAAGACCTCTTGTGCCTGTGATATCCCTCCCATTTGTGGGTCAATCCCTTAGGAGTTTGGTTCCCTGCTGCATGCCTGCCCCTCCTATCCTTCTCAGTATTGTTTTTTTTGTTTATTTCCATAGCTATGGAAAAGATGATCTGCTAGTCTTGAGGTCATTTTCAGAGTGAGTTGCGTTACATGCATTTGCAGCCTTGGTGTATTTATGGGAGGAAATGAGCTAAGGATCCTCCTGCTTTACATCTCTCCTACAGTTCTGAATTAATGCTTCATATCAATATAGATATAAAGTTTAAAAACATGAGTTTTGATTTTCCCTTTTATCCTTAGTAGTTGAATATTTACGCTAGAGAAGACTTTTTCTTAGGAAATACACTTTAAGCGGGGCACCTGGGTGGCTCAGTTGGTTGGGCGGCTGCCTTCGGCTCAGGTCATGATCCCAGGGTCCTGGAATCGAGCCCCGCATCAGGCTCCCTGCTCAGCGGGAAGCCTGCTTCTCCCTCTCCCACTCCCCCTGCTTGTGTTCCCTCTCTCGCTGTCTCTCTCTGTGTCAAATAAATAAATAAAATCTTAAAAAAAATAAAAAAAAAGGAAATACACCTTAAGCAATTCCATAAAAGCAAAGATTGTGATTTATGTTATTTAAAAAAATCTGTGTGGCATATTTCCACCAAAAATTTTAAAAACATAAATTTGAAAAACATTTCAGTACACAAAATCACTAAATATGGAATAATGCTGTTACCATATCAGTGCATTTTACTAATTAAGGTAAATAATGATTTAAACATCAGTAGAAAACTTAGGATAGTATAGAAAACTGGCAAAAGAAATAAAAGCAAAAAAACATGTAGGAATGTGCTCATTCCTTTAGCATAAAAGAAATCTTAAAATTAGGGGTATATTTCCATCTTTCAAATTGATAAAGATGGTGACGAATAGTGTTAGTGGACATGTGAGGAAACAGACATTGGAGAGAGGTTTGTCAGTGTGTTAAAAGTATAAAAATGGATGTCTTGTCATATAGCAACTCCACTTTTAGGTGTTTGTCTTAAACAACCATGTACATGTACAATGATGGATCCAAAGGCTTCACCCCATCAGTGCTGCTTTTTATTCCTGACCTGTCACAACATCTTGACCACACATACTTGCTTAGCACTGGGGTTCCTGGCAAAGTTTGACTAAGGTGGGGCGTATCTCAAAAGATCTTAAGGTCCTGATTAAGTATAATTACAAAGCTAATCTAAGATTTAATGACATGCGTTATTATGATGTTGTTTAAGTAAAAATGGCCAAGTATTTAAGTCATTACAGTTAGTATTATGCTTAGAGATTAAATCAAATCCCAGCTCAATCCAAGAATTACTGTTTATGCTGTTTGCAAATAACTATGCTATTTGTATTTGTATCATGGGAAATGACTTGTATCTGTTTTATGGAATGTATGCTGTTCTTTACTGCATACATTTCTGTTTATCTCAACCATTTCAGGAAAACTAAAATTTACATATGGCTAAGATTGTTTATAAATGTGCCAAAATACAAATTCTTACATAGGATTTTAAAATATGCAATTATAAATTTGAATGTTTTTGATAATATTTAAATCAATTTATTGTGACCTCACTATCTTTAACCTTCTATTTACCAAATTTGATCCCAAAGTGTAAGTGCTACTTTATTTCTTCACTGAATTAATATTAAAAATTTATTATATTGATGCTTTTCCAAAAAATTTTCATTATTCCTTCAACATAAATAATAATAAACACAGAAATAAATGTGCAATTAAGTGTTCAGATTATGACATTTTTTCTTATACCTAATATTTTTGCTTCAAAAACTAGATAGAATCAACTGAATTAATCTAATATTTAAGTTACTCTATAAACAAAGTAAATTTATAGACTTGTGTTTCATTCTCTATCAATGAGGTCAACCAAAGGAACATGAATTGTACCAATGTTCTTGTTACATTTAAACACAAATAATGCTTTCTAAGACAAATGTTTCTTTCCTGTAACTGTCATTTTCAAATGCAAGCATTTTGACAAGCTTTCAATATAGATAAAATATTCATATTGTCATAAGTGAAAACATCTTGCTAAATTTCCTTTAATAGAATAAATACACAATGGAATATTACTCGGCCTTCAAAAAGAACGAAATATTGCCATTTGCAATGACATGGATGGAACTAAAGTGTATTATGCTAAGTGAAATAAGTCAGAGAAAGACAAATATCATTTGATCCCATTCACATGTGGAATTTAAGAAAACAGATGAACATACGGGAAGGGAGAAAAGAAAAAGAGGGGAAACAAGCTGTAAAGAGTCTTTTAACTACAGAGAACAAACTGAAGGTTGATGGAGGGGTGGTGGGTGGTGGATGGGCTAAATAGGTGATGGGCATTAAGGAGGGCACTTGTTATGATGAGCACTGGGTGTTGTATGTAAGTGATGAATCACTGAATTCTACTCCAGAAACCAATATTGCATTATATGTTAACTTTAAATTTAAATTAAAATTTAAATTAAATTTAAATTAAAATTTAAATTAAAAAAATAAGTAAAGGATAGTGGAAGTTTGTGACTGGAATTAACAAATGTATGATATATAAATCAACTGGGATGTATAAATGATCCAAGGAAAATTCCCTTTAGAAGATTTTCATTGAAAGAGGTTTATTTTTGTTGTATTGTGTATTACCATCACTAATCTTGATAAATCTCTATATTTGGACAAAGTAATTATATTTGAACTGATACAGAATGAGATTCGGAAGGAAATATCTGGTAGAATGGTGCAAAAATTCTTTATACGCACACGCACACACACACTAATACACTATGCCTATCTTCCTGGTAGCAATTGTCTTGCTGTTTGCAGAACTTGACACTCATTTAGAATCACCAACAATTCTTCATCTTTCATGTGATTTTGCTCAAAAGGAAATTATTTTGCACTTAAATTCCAGTAAAATGTGATTATAATTATTAATGTTGGTCCATGGTTTGAAGCATTATTGTATGTTACATTATTGAAGTTCTGTTTTGTTGTTGTTGTTTTTCTTAGAGTTCTGACATTTCACTCTAGTGGAGTTAATAATGGAGTAAAGTTGCTATATGGTATGGTCACCAAACTTGACCCTTACTGACAACTCCAATTTTTCACTGAATGGTGGGCATTAATCTGATGATTAATTTTATCATGATGATAAAAATTTTCAAGGAAATTAAAATACAGGATTAAAATACAATAGTCAAAATCTGATTATAATTATTTCTTAGGAAAAATTTATTAACTGTTATCATACCAGTAAAACTTAGAGTAACTCAATAACTTATATCATGACTTAACAGAAAATATCTGAATGTTCATGATGTTATTTTTACACTTAAACCAAATGCAGAAAGAGATTTGATTAAAACCACACACCATATTCCCCCCTGAATTTGGAGAAGTGAGTAAAACATTGTTTCTCTCTATTTCCATTTTGGCCAGTGCTGTTAAATTGTTACAAAAGGAAAATATAAGTTATTCCAAGTTGCTAAAGATATTTTTTGAGATAAACTGTTTCTTTAAAATACATTCTCCTGAAAACAATTAAGTAAATTTCAGATGATACACAGTTTGGTCAAATCATTTAATTCTAAGAAAGATATATGAAAAGTTAACTAAAATATTGTTCTTGAATTGTTGTTCCTTTAAATTTTTGGTAGAATTCATCCTGATATCATCTGGGCCTGCTGTTTTCTTTTTGGGAAGGTAATTATTGATTCAGCTGATTGAGGTTAATAGACATCAGTCCATTCAAATTATCCATTTGTCATTGTGTGCATTTTGGTGTTTTTCATCTTCAAGAAATTTGTCCATTTCATCTAAGTCTTCAAATTTTGGATCCTAGAATGGTTTATAATTTTTCTTTATTTCTCTAATGTCCATGACATAAATAGTGATGATTTCATTTCATATATTAATAATTTCTGTTCTCTTTTTTCCCCTAGCATGGCTAGAAATCATTAATTTTATTGTTCTTTTCAAATGACTAGCTTTTGATTTTATTGATTTTTCTGTTATTCTCTTTTTTTCAATTTTGGTGACTTCTTTAATTTTTAATTGGTTTTCTGCTTGCTTTAGGTTTATATTGCTCTTCTTTACTTTCTATGGCAGAAATTTAAGTTATTGATGTAAGATATTCCTTCTTTTTAAAATATACATTGAGTGTTGTATGTTTTCCTCAGCACTGTATTTGTTGCATCCTACAAATTTAGATATATTGTTTTCATTTTCATTTAGTTTTAAATATTTGTAATTTATCTTTGAGATTTTACCTATGTGTAGTCTAGAAGTATGTTGTTGAATATTCACATTTTGGGAATTTCCCAGCTTCTTCTGTTACTGATTTCTAGTTGTCTTTGTCCATTTGGGCTGCTATAACAAAATACCAGAGGCTGAGTAATTTGTAAACAACATAAATTAATTTCTCGCAATTCTGGAGCTTGGGATGTCCAAGATCATGGTGCCAGCAGTTTTGCTGTGGTAGCCCGTGAAGATCCACTTCCTGGTTTACAGACAGTGCTTCTGTTGTGTCCTCACATGGTGGGAGATACTAGGGGCTGGTCGCTATGGAGTCTCTTTTATAGGAGACCTAATCCCATTCATGAGTGCTCCACCTTCATGACCTAAGCACCTCCCAAATGCCCTACCTCCTAATACCATCACAGTGAGGATTAAAATTTCAACATAAATATTTTGGAGGGAAACAAACATTTTGATCATGGTACTAGTTTAATTCTCACATCTGAGAACATTTTTTATATGATTTTTATTCTTTTAAGTTTCTGAGAATGTTTTATAGCCCAGAGTGTTGTCTATGTTGGTGAATATTTCATGAGAGCTTGAGAAGAATGTGTATTCAGATGTTGATGGAGTATTATGTGAATGCTGTTTATATTAAGTTGATTGATAATACTGTTGGTGTCAGCAGGATCCTTCCAGATTTTCTGCTTGCCTTATTTATAATGGAAAGAGGAGTATGACATCTTCCACAATTAGTGTTTTGACTCTCATTGTTTTTGACTCTCATTATTTAATGCCTCTCTTTATTCCTATGATTTCCCTTGTTTTGATGTTTTCTTTGGGTAGAGTTCATATGGCTACTCCAGCTTGCTTTTGATTAGTGTTAGCATGTTACATATTTTCCTCTTACTTACTTTCACCTAATTCTTTGTTTAAAGGGTGTTCCCTGTAGCATATAGTTGGGTCGTGTTGGTAGTACTTCAACAGAAAGGCTTCAGAACAAGGAAAATTATCAGGAATAAAAAGGAGCAATGCATGATGAGGTTCAAAAATGGATGGAAGTAGAAGGAGAATTAGAGAAGTCTACTATTACTGTTGGTGCTGTCTATACCCCTCTTTGAGGCTTCCTTGTTTCTGATTCTTTCCTGGATAGATGTTCCTCCTCAGAGCAATTTACTGCCCATTCAGCGTAATCCACTGTTATTATGCTGAAGCCCTTTTGATGTGTTATTCAGTTGTTAGGCAGAGAAAGCATTCTATAATTTTGTATTAAAATCTTAAATCTTGTAATGGGGACCTCTATCAGGGCTGACCATCACAAGTGCTGTTCCAGTGGCGGAGTTTACTTTTTCTCCCCTTGAGATGAGGTAGGAAGATAAAGCATGCTGCTGTGGAAGGAATGCCCTTCTCCAGTTGGGGTAAGGTTCTAGAAGATTCTCTCTGAGAGTAGAACTTTGGTATGGAGAACACTCTAGGAATTATTCACAAGGATTATGTTTCTTTGCCCTCTGCTAGACTCATCAGAGGATCTTTCTTGGCACTTTACCTTGAGAATCTGCTGGTTCCTAGAGTTAAAACCATTGAAAATGTGGTCCCCTCTCCCTAGATTTTGGCATTCAGAGATTTTTACTCTCAGTCTCATTAACACTTAGCCTCCAGTAACTTAAAAAATTTACCATGTAAGTGTTAATACTAGTTCTTCTGTACTTTCTCAGATCTGTAGGCTGATGTAAGCTTTGACTCTTTGTATTAAGCTGTCTCTCCAGATTTGGGGGTGACTGTCCTGCAGCCACAGTTCTCTGATATTTTCAGGAAAAATAATACATGTTCTGTTCAATGTGTTCGGCTTTTGCCCCTCATAAGAATGAGAATGAGAGCTTCTAAGCTCTTCAAATGTTGGGGCCCAAACTAGAAATTGATATTACTCATTTTGTTGCTTAAATTGTTCCAGTTTGGGACATTGGGAAATCTTTCAGATTGACCTCCATTTCTTTGAACATGACATTATCCTCTTCATCATCATTGAGTATTTCCTTACTTTTTGACAGTATAAGATGCTCCACTCCCATCTTCAATTTTCACTGTCCTTGCATAGAAACAGCCATTTCTTCAAGGAATTCAGGGTTCATTTATTGGAGAATAGATTTAGAAATCAAAGCGTGGTCACTGGATATGCTTATTGCTACTGCAGTTCTACAACTTTCTAACTTTGCCTCCATCCAATTTCTACAACACCATGTTTACTTTTCCAGCAATTAACTGTTTTTGAGTATAAGAAAACTACAGACAAAAAGAGCAGTGCTGCTTAAAATTTTGTGTTATCTTACTACCTGTAAAAACCTAACTGAGAATATCTGGGGGTATGACAAAGGAATTTTTATTTTTCAAATACTCTGTAAGTTGCTTCTGTATGGTCTACAGTTAAACTATTGTTTTAAAATACTCAGTGAGGATGGGACATCTAGGTTGCTCAGTCAGTTAAATATCTGACTCTTGGTTGAGGCTCAGGTCATGATCTCAGGGTCCTGGGATCGAGCCCCACGTTGGGCTCCACTTTGGGAGTCTGCTTGAGGATTCTCTCTCCCTCTCTGTCTTAAATCTTAAAAATATGTTCAATGAGCTTCATCCTACAAGAGGGGATAATAATATTTTTAATTTTTTTTTATCATAGGAGTGATCTCTGTAAAGTAGGAATATACCCTTAGGAAATCTGAGGAAATAGTCTCAATATTTGGCATAACAATTTTAGGAGACTAGTAAAATGAACAAACTTGAATTCATGTTGTACTCATTTCCATTTATCATCCTTTACCAGCCCTTTCAAGATAGAAGCACTTTTTTTTCGTACTTGTTAGGAGTGTTGGTGGCTAATATCTGTGTACTTCTCTGGTAATTGCCATGCTTGAAAAGAACTACTTATACCAAGGTTACACGTCCCCATTTTTAGAAGGTCAGGAGGGGGCTAGGGAGAGTCAGTGCCCTTCCCTCAGTTGGGGACAACTCTGAAGAGTCATGCCAGCTCCATAACCACCTTGAGAGTAGCCTAGGCTGCTATAATGCAAAGTGTTTCTCTGCCCAGTCCCGCTTTTATTACATCTGACTTGTAGTATTTTTGAGAAAACTTTACTCTAGATCTGTGCCCAAATCTCAGAACCTCAGATTCTGTGTCTAAGGAACCCAACCTGTGACAATGTTATTTTCTTACAACGTATTATGTGATGAAACAATAGAAGAATAACAGAATTCTTAACAATAACAGAATTCTTAATTTTATCGTGCCTTTAGGATTTGGCTGTCATATATACTTATTATTTCCATTTATTATTTCCAGTAACACCTTGAAATTAATGTATGAAATAGATATCCATCCTGATTATGCCGTCATTCAAATAGCATCTATTTTGAACTTTGATTCTAGTCAGGATGTTGATTAAAGTACTTTCAAATAAATAAAAGATACTTTCAATATTTAAAAGGCACTTTGAAATAAATAAATAATGCATCTAAAATTGATTTTCCTGATGAGAAAAAAAATTAACAACCTGAAGTTTACAAAAAGACTACAAAAAGTTTAATGACCCAGAGAGTGCCAGAGCTACTTTTAGTCCATTTGCCATCAGGTAGAGAAAAGAGGAAAATAATAATTCTTTTGTTAAGTGGTTTTTCCTTTATATATTCTCATAATGATAAATGCAGATGATAAGAGAGAAGGAAAGCTAAAATAATTGAATCACTGAACTATTACCACTGTTAATGCTTTTGTGTATTTTTCTTTGTTTTAGTTTTAACTGAGCTATGATTATATTGCAGATACAAATTTAAACCCATTTTATACTTTATAGTTCAAAATTTTATATATTAATCAGCCTATTGTGAACATTGATTATATCAATAAAAACTATTCTGAAATACTTCGAGTATATTATATTCTGTTGAATAGGTACTTCATAGTTTATTTCCCTAGTGTTATTTTTATGTTGTTTTGAACAGCCCTATTATAGTAGTACCACAGTATGTATTTTTGTGCATGATTCTTTCATAGCATTTGATAAAATTTTGTTATAGTGTCTCTGAATTGGAATTATAAGTGAAATAGTATATTGCTACTTTTTATCTTGACATATATTATGTATGTTTTATCAAATACATTTTAAATGATTTAAAATGTTACATCAAATAAATGATACCTATTTTATCATTTCCTCGCTAGCATTATATATTCAATATAGGCTAATTTTAATAATGAAAATAGAAGTTGGTGGACAGTCATTGAATGAATGTAAATGTTAGAGTTGTTTAATCTGAATTTTGTTCTGAAATAGTTACACAGTTCAAATCATACAGGATAGATAGGGAAAATAGATAACTTGAAAAATGTTAGGATGTAGATAAACAATGGTCTATCGAGGTGGGTGACAAATTGGAAATATATAGGCAAATTCTAGATTGACAGTTTTAGGTAATGAAATTATGATGCAGTTGTGAGAAGAGGGTAGCCTTAGACCTTTCAGAAAATGAGCCAGAACCTGAAAGTGAGTTTTCGGTCAGTGTCTTCATGATTTCATTTTTTCAGCATACATACTCCAAGTCTGAAAGAAGCATGTGTGGTGTGTATTCTTGATAATACATGAGTGTCTGTGGGTAAAACTTGCATTTGTATATATGTTAATGAGTATGTATGGGAGATGTGTGTGCATCTGTGTATCTGTACAAGTGTGATGCGTGTATATATGTGAGTGTGTATGGAAAATGCACGTGTGTCGGTTTAGGTGAGGGAATGCCTGTGCATAAGTGACTGTGTGTGTGCGGGGTTACACATAATTTATAGGATTGTCTTTTGGTAGTGTCTGTGTATGTCTATGGATGTGCAGCAATATGCACGTTTCTATGTGAGTGTCTGTTTATATGAGGATGTATATGTGTGTATGGGAATGTGTATGTGAGATGTGCATATCCGTGTGAGTTCATATATCTGTTTGAGGGTGTGCTTGTGTGTGTGCTTTCTGAGGGAATATATACTTGGATTTGGTCATGTGAAGTATGAGATGACCTTGGAGATTGGGATGAGATGATCATATATCAGGGGGCCTATTAAGATTTGGTTGTACCACAGATGCAAATGGAGGAAAATATTTAATAAAGAGTCATCAGAATCAACCAAGATGTAGAATGAGTTGAAGTTACAAAAGTGGCTGGATTACACAACATGAAATCATTTATTTTAGGATATGAATAGTATAATATGTTTTTGTATTTATAGGAATAATCTATTAGAAATGGAGAAAGGAAGGACATCTAAAGATTAAGGCAAGGAGGATAGGATTCAGTAGACGATTAGAGATTTTGACTTTGAGAGTTTTAGGGACATTTCTTCTTCTGAAATAGGACTGATAAAAGAAAAATAAGCTTATTGAACAGATAGATTTTAATAAATAGTGAAGGGAAGGGAAGAGTTCTCCAGTCTGATGGCTTCTATTTTGCCAACAAATAAGTAGATGATACTCTAAATTATATGACAATAGCGGTTGCCAAAGGAAAAAAAATTAAGAAATAAAAGACACATATGATAGATTTGCAGGGAAGTTTTGAGTGTCCTTTTAAGTCCAATGGTCTTAAATGTTTTGGACCCTAATCTGAATGCATGATTTTCAGAAATAATGCTCACTCAGTCAGAGGTGAGTATGGAAAAATGGAATATATTGAGTTCATTATGATTATGGATTATTGGGTAATTTCATCTGAAGGAAAGAAAGACTAAAGATTTGAGTCAGTTGCAAACCTATATTTATAATTGTTATTCATTGAATATAAGCTGGAAAATGAGAATATAATGCAGAAAATGATAGAAAAATATTTTAAGCTTGTTAGACTAGGTTGTATAACTATATTTCTTACATTTTACATTTCTTCCTTCCTTCATTGAAGTCTGTGGTGATTCAAAAGCAAGTGGACCAAAATATAGGATGTTTCATTTGTTATTTGTTATCATAACAAATGTCTTAATTCCTACTATTGACCTAGTATTATTCTAAGTATTAGAGAAACTGTAAAGAATAAAGAAATAAAGGGAAGAATAAAGAAAAAAATCCCTCACCCCCTGGAATTTATATCCTAATGCCAATGGCAGGTGATAAATAAACAAATGCTTCTATAATATGCTAAAAACCAATAAATGCTATAGATAAAAAAACATAGCTAATGACTGAAATGTATATTCTTTAAATTGGGTTGTTGGACTAAACTAAAAAGTAACACTTAAAAAGCAATTTGATGAAGTAAAAAAAATAAGCTATTAAGAATACCTGAGGAAAGAAAAAAAAGAACACTTGAAGTACATTTAGGCAGAGGGAATAGCAAGTTAAAGGCCCTTAATTTGTGGTATACTTGACAGGTTTGAGGGAGGGCAAGCAGCTAATGTGGCTATAGAAGATTGCATGTAAATTTTTAGAGATAACCAAGGACCTATGATGGAAAGGTTAGGTTTTATTGTAAGGGAGGTGGAAACTTACTGAAATATTCTTAATAGAACAACGCCATAACATGGTTGATGTATTAAAATCACTGCTGTGGTTTTGGTGGCCAATAGGACAAGGATAGAAACAGAGCCTTTGGGAGGTTATGGAAACATTCCAGTCAAGACATGTATGGAATAGTGGTAGTGATGGTAGAGAATGGTTGTATCCAGTTAACATTCTTAAGAATTTAACCATTTATTCACCATGTGCCCCAGCCATTGCACTTCTAGGAATTTATTCAAGAAGTGAAAAAGTGCCTTATTCTGGAAAGGAAGTCTAAAGGTATTGCTTGCTTAAACAAGTAAGAGCCATAACTGCGTGGCAGCAGTTTTACTGAGCAAAGCATAGATCTCTTTTTATATTAGGTTCTAGTAGACTTTGAGTTTACCAGTTGATACACTTATAATGCCAGGATGTTGCTGAAAGGGATTGGTTGAATCTTAAATGCAGAAAGAAGCACTCTGATTATTGCACAGCTGACAATGGATATTTTTCGAAGAGAGTGAGTACTTTTAATTCTCACTCTTGATTTTTATCATAAGCCATCACTTCTGCATGGAAATGTTTAAGTCCTGTGATAGCTAAGTTGTGGTAACATGAGGAATTGTGAAGACGAAATATGAACTAAACTTTTGACTTAATAATGAGAAGAAACACACATTTAAAACAAGCATGAAAAGGGGAGCTAATGGAAAAAACATTCTAGTAAGATAACGCATAAAAAGTGTAACTCAGGGAGGGCGCCTGGGTGGCTCAGATGGTTAAACATCTGCCTTCGGTTCAGGTCATGATCCCAGAGTCCTGGGATCGAGTTCTGCATCAGGCTTCCTGCTACGCAGGAAGCCTGCTTCTCCCTCTGCCTCTGCCTCTCTCTCTCTCTCTCTCTCTGACTCTCATGAATAAATAAATAAAATATTTAAAAAAAAAGTGTAACTCAAGGAACTTGGCTGGCTCAGTCAGTAGAGCATACAACTCTTGATTCAGGTTCCTGAGTTTAAGCCCCACATAGAGCTCACTTAAAAAAGAAAGAAATATAACTCAGTAGAAAGTACACACACTTTTCCCTGAGGAAAAAAATAAATGGTATGTAAAAAAAATAATATTTGAGAGGAAAGGAATGTAGTTTATTACACATTTTGCCAACAAGTCAAATTTCTGAGAGTGAATAATGTTAGGAGTTGTGTTGGACTTTACTAGATATGTGTGAGAAAATGAAAGATGGTAAGCCTAATTTAGAAACTTGAGGATTTGTAGAGCATCTTTTTGTAGATGAGATAATTGTTATAAAATGTCATTTTTAAAATATAATATATTGTACTTTCTTCTAAATTATTATTTTATGGCCCTCTGGGGTATTTAACCTTGTAAATCTCATTCGTTTTCAACATTTGCCATTGACCTAGTTCTCCTAAAGGCTCTATTTTAATGTATTTATGATCATATTTATATTTTATATGCTGCTAATTGGTCTTGTAGTACCTTGAGCAGGAACCTCATTTATCTTTGTCCCAGGACTTTAATGCAATTTTAGGTAGCTTGTAAGGACGCTGTGAAGACACTTCAGGGACAAGAAAAGTTTTTTTTAGAGTAGGCAGGAACACATTAAACCTTTGTATCTCGTTTCATTTTAAAAACTATGTAAAAAAATTATGGCAGTCCTAGGTGCTATATTTCCTGATGCACTAAAATGCCATACATCAAAACAAATAAACCAAACAGCAACACACACAAAAATAAGCAGAATAGTATTGGCACTGAGTCCTCATGATTTTTGGAAACCTAGTGTATGTCAAGCTCTGGATCATATGCAAGTTTATATGACATCCTGTGGTATCTTAAATTATATCAATTTTTAAATTGTTTAATGAATGAATCACTTTGTTAAATTCTACAATTTAATATGAAATAGAAAGACAAAAATTAAAAGATTATTCATTTATAAAATCTTTTCCAAAACATTATGTGATAATGCCTTTAAAAAGAAGAAAGGAGATGAATGAATGAAGAAATTGGAATATGTTTGTGTATACACACACACATACATATATGCTGGAATATTACTCAGCCATAAAAAAGAATGAAATCTTACCATTTGGAATAATGTGGATGGAACTAGAGAATATTATGCTAAACAAAACAAGTCAGTCAGAGAAAGACAAATACTGTTTGATTTCAATCATGTGGACCTTAAGAAACAAAATAAACGAGTAAAGATAAGAAAACAGGCAAACCAAGAAACCAACACTTAGCTATAGAGAACAAACTGATGGCTACAGAGGGGAGGTGGGTGGGGGAGATGGGGTGAATTAGGTGATAGGGATTAAGGAGGGCACGTGCTGTGATGAGGACTAGGTGTTGTATGCAAGTGTTGCATCACTATATTGTACACCTGAAATTAATATACTGTATATTAACTAGCTAGAATTTAAATAAAAAGTTAAAAAAAAAAAAACAGGAGAAAGGAAAGATACAGACTTAGGGTTGAGAGTATTGCAAGATGACCCTACAGGAAAATGTTAAACTCAAAAATATCTTTTCACAGTATCTACACCATTGAGTTTTGATTGAGCAGCTTCATAAACATCCCATTTAGCCAAAAGATAAAAGGTGATGGAAAATATCCAGCTTCGCCTGTTTTGGACAGATGAATATTTCAAACATGGTTGTTTCTAATATGGAGTATGTTGGGGGGGATGGCAAGAAGAGGGAGAAGTTTATTTTTTTCTTTATATTATTCATATTTGAATCATGAATATGTAAATTATCAAATAAAAACAATACTTTAAAAAGCATGAACCATTCAGGATGTATGTATAGGTATTTAATAATAAATGATAGGGTAATGTATATATTCTGAAAATATTTGTTTTAGAAGAGATAACTAATTTAAGGTCTGAAAGATAAAATTAGCCTATAAACTTAAAGCTTTGAGAAAACTTACTAAGAGCACTTAATACCAGTAAATGATATTCACATTTGGTCTTCCCTCTTTGTTTTAAGAAATGCCATTTGCTTTGTATTGTGTTATCTTGTATTAGATTTCTGTAGTATTCAGAATTGAATTCTTGAAACTTTCTTGCTAAACCTGACAGTATTCTTTGTGATCTTGGCCTCAATCTCAAGAAACAATGATGCTCCAGATCTTACTATTCTTTGAGATTGAAGATGGGTTTACATAACTTGTAAGTGAACTGTATATATAATCTTTGCCTCCCTTCTTTTTCTATATAACCCCCTGGTTACAAAAAACAAAAACAAACAAAAAAACCAAAACAAAAAAACAAAGCCCATGAAAATCTCTTGACAAGTACTGTATCTAATTGTTAAAGAATTTAGGACCTAGGAACTGGCTGTCTTTGATCTATATCTGGGAGCTAAAAAAAATGTTGAAAATTGCCCGAGGTTTTGTCAGCAGTTTTTTATTTTCTTTATACACCAAGTATGACCACAATTTCTTTACTATTTTAGAATTCACATTGTTAGAAGTTTTTGATATATTCATATATACAGAGATCATTCTTGCTTTGATTTCCCATAATTTGTAGAATCCAAAATAAAATTTGGCAGTTTATCTAGCTTTACCCCTTATAGTAATTAAATTTGGAGTGTGTTTTATTTCCATAATTCAATTGTAGCTATAAGAAGTTTCTCATTTTGAATCTAAAATTAAAATTGAACTTTCTAGAAGTGTCCGCAAGTAAGAAACAGCTAAAACATTTTGAGAGATACTTGGAGAAAGGAATTAATATATTTACCAATTAAATTATTTGTCTCAGGGCACCTGGGTGGCTCAGTTGGTTAAGCGACTGCCTTCGGCTCAGGTCATGATCCTGGAGTCCTGGGATGGAGTCCCTCATCGGGCTCCCTGCTCAGCAGGGAGTCTGCTTCTCCCTCTCCCGCTCCCCTGTCTTGTGCTCTCTCTCTCACTCTCTCAAATAAATAAATAAAATCTTGAAAAAAAATTATTTGTCTCGAATTTTATTTTACATAAAAAACGATCTTTAGCACTCACAACAGATAAAACTTATGTTTTAGATTAAAGAAATATGGATTTGAATCCTAGATCTTATAATTGTACCTCAACAGAGTGATTTAATAAATAGATAAATGATATGCAGCCAAGAAAAAAAAAAAGAGCTATCCTTTAATTTCAACAAGATTTTCTGATGATTGTTTGATTGTTTGGAATATAAATTATGTTAATAAGGAATCTGAAAAAGATAGTTGTGTGCCAGATGCAGTTATCCTTAAAATATTTTATATTAGCATGTAGGCTATTATAATTATTTGATTAAATATTAAAAAGCTGTCCCCAATTGCCTGGTTATTGATAGTACATCATTATAGCATAGAAAGGTAGTATTGGAACATGTGACATTGTTTTTAATGGCTTAAAACACTTTGTTTTCTGAATTTCCTATCACATTTAGAAGAATACATGGTAAAAGAAAGATAATCTAACCCCAGATTTCTAGGGCAGAATTTGGGGTCTGATAATATTGTTTGGAAATCAGCTAAAATTGAATCTGTCCTTGACTGTTTCCATTAGGAATTTAGGACTTAAATGACAGCTTACATATTTAGTTGGCATAGACTAGCTCTCTTTCAACTGATGAGAGATTTGATTTAAAAGTGGAGGTTTTTTTCCTGTAAAATGCAGCAGAATCTTCTTTTACCAATTAAATTTCTCTTCTATTTTATAAGAGATAGACTTTTGTTCTAGGAAGTATATCACAGTGTCCAATTCTTGATAAGATATGTTCACTATTGCATTCACTAACCTACATAATCATCTGTTTTAATGAAACATGGTATTTTTCAATTACAGTGATTAAATTTTGAATAAAATTTAAAACGTGAGAATTGAAAAATTTGTTTCAGTAGACTACTCTGTTTAAAAATATTTTTAAAAGTTTGGGCACCTGGGTGGCTTAGTTGGTTAAGCGTTTGCCTTCGGCTGGGGTCATGATCCCGGGCTCCTGGGATCAAGTCCTGCATCAGGCTCCCTGCTCAGTGGGTAGCCTGCTTCTCCCCCTGCTTGTGTTCTATCTCTCTGACAAATAAAAATAAAATCTTTAAAAATATATATTTTAAAAGTTTCCACATCTTGGGGTGCCTGGGTGGCTTAGCTGGTTAAGCCTTGGACTCTTGATTTCAGCTCTGATCATGATCTCAGGGTCCTGGGTTGGGGCCGGTCAGACTCTGTGCTCAGTGCTAAGGCTGCTTGTCTGCTTGTCCCTCGAGCTCTACTCTTCTCCCCTCCCCCTCTTATGTGCGTTCTAAAATAAATAAAATCTTAAAAAAAAAAAAAAAGTTTCCATGTCTTCTAAAACAATTTCATTTTAAGAAATATTTTACTTTTGAAGTGATAACCTGTGTCTGTGATCTATCTAACCTGTATGATGTTAACCATTTTTTTTAAAATTTCCTATGGACATTCTATAATAATTCTTGAAAATGCTGAAGTTGTGATTTGTTGAGAAGTGAAATCATTTTCATTGGCTTGTGAAATCCTTTATTGACTGATGGGGGGAGGTGGCTGTTAGGCCGCTAATACTGAATGAGCACATTTTACGAAAACTAGAGTTAATGGCACGGAAGCCCATATCCGGAGCGAAGTTTACTTTCTCATTTTCACTCTGTTCTTTTCTGATTTAGAAAAAAGTACTTGAGTTTCACAGGAGAAAAGAGGCAGTTAATGAAGAAGGACAGAGGCCTTAGTCTGTGAAATGAACCAGATTTGGTACTCTGTCTTCTTATTTCAGTTTGTAACAAGTCACAAGAAGATGCCTACTCCTTTATTCCTTGATGAGGAACTGCAACTTCCCACAGTGACCTAGGTTTGAAAAATTTCTCTTTATATTACTCTCTTAAAATTCTTTTTACCTTTCTTTATGATGAGGATACTTAAATTCTACTCCCTTAGCAGATTTCAGTTATAGAATATGGTTGTATCAACTGTAGTCACCATAAGAGACCTTAGATCCTCAGAATTTATTGATCTTAGAACTGAAATTTTATATCCTTTCACCAGTCTCTCCCTATTTCCACCATCATGAAGCTCTTGGCCACAATCATTCTACATTGTTTCTAAAGTTTAAATTTTTTTTTTAGATTCTATGTACAGTTGACTCTTGAACAATTCAGGGATTGGGGGCACCAACCAACCCCCTGCACAGTCATGTATAACTTTTGACTCTCCCAAAACTTAATGACAGATAGCCTACTGTTGACCAGAAGCCTGACCAATAAAATGAACAGATGATTAACACATATTTTATATGTTATATACAGGATATGTTATTCTTAGAGTAGAGAAAATAAAATGTTATTGAGAAAATCATAAAGAAGACAAAATACATTTCTGTACTGTACTACAAAATACCTGCATTTAAGTGAATCTGTGCAGTTAAAACCCATGTTATTCAAGGGTCACATTTAGAAGTGATTCCATGTGGTATTTGTCATTATCTGCCTGGCTTATTTGAGCTAGCATAATACCCCTCAGTTTCATCCATGTTGTTTCAAATGACAGTTTTTCCTTAATTTTTAAGGCTAATAATATTCCACTGTATATATGTGTATATGTATGTATGTGTGTGTGTGTATCACATTTTCATTATCCATTAATCTCTTGGCAGATACTTAAATTGTTTCCATACCTTGGCTATTGTGAACAAGGCAGCAATGAACATGGGAATACAGATATTTCTTAGAGATATACTGAGTTTGTTTCCTTTGAATATATACCCAGAATAGGCTTGCTGGATCATATGTTCTATTTTTAATTTCTTTAGGAAACTCCATACTGTTTTCCATAGAGGCTGTAAAAGTTCACCTTCCCACCAGTAGTGTACAGTGGTTCCCTTTTCTCCACATCATCACCAGCATTTGCTATCCCCTGTCAGTTTGATAATAAAGATCCTAACAGGTGTGAGGTGATAACTCCTTGTGCCTTTGATATGCATTTCTCTGATGATTAATCTTGTTAAGCACCTTTTCAGATACTTGTTAGCCATCTGTATGCCTTCTTTGGAAGTGTGTCTATTTAGGTCCTTTGCCCATTTTTTAATTTGAGTTATTTGGGTTTTTTAATACTGAGAGAGTTCTTTGTATATTTTGGATATTAATCCCTTATTGTATTTAATCCCTTGTAGGTTTACAAGTATGTTCTCCTATTCCATAGGTTGCCTTTAATTTTGCTGCTGCTTCCTGTATGGAAGCATTTGAGTTTGATGTAGTTTTACCTACTTATTTTTGTTTTTGTTGACTTTGCTTTGTGTCACATTGAAAAGTTCATCACCAAGACCATTGTCACAGAGCTTACCCTCTATTTTCTTGGAGGGATTTTATGGTTTCAAGTCTTATATTCAGGCCTTAGTTAATCTATATTGAGTTGGTTTCCATATACACTACAAGATGAAACTCTGGTTTCATTCTTTGCATGTGGATATCCAGTTTTGCCAGCACCATAGGCTGAAGAGGCTGTCTTTTCCCCACTGTATATTCTTGACTCCTTTGTCAAAAAATAATTGATGATATATGGATAGGTATATTTTGGGACTCTATATTCTGTTCCATTGATCTATGTGTTTTGTATCAATACCATATTGTTTTAATGACTCTTGCTTTGTAGTATAGTTTGAAATTAGGAAGTGTAATGCCTCCAGCTGTGTTCTTCTTTGCCAAGATTGCTTTGGGTATTCAGGGTTTTGTGGTGTTCCCTATACATCTTAGGATGCTTTTTCTATTTCTGTGAAAGATGACATTGGACTTGTACTAGAGATTGTACTGAGAATGTGGATTGCTTTGGGTAGAATGGACATTTTGACAATATTTTTTAGTTGCAAAACACAGGTTATATTTCCATTCATATGTGTAATCTTCAATTTCTTTCATCAGTGTTTTAGAGTTGTAGTGAACAGATCTTTCATCTTCTTGGTTAAATTTATTCTAAAGTCCTGTACCTCTGAAACAAATAATACATTATATGTTAAAAAAAAAAAAAAAGATAGCAGGAAGGAAAAAATGAAGGGGGAATATCAGAGGGGGAGATGAACCATGAGAGACTATGGACTCTGAGAAACAAACTGAGGGTTCTAGAGGGGAGGGGGGCGGGGTGATGGGTTAGCCTGGTGATGGGTATTACCCAAGAGGGCACGTGCTGCATGGAGCACTGGGTGTTATACACAAACAATGAATCATGGAACACTACATCAAAAACTAATGATGTATGGTGATTAACATAACATAATAAAAAAAAAAACTAAACAACAACAAAAAAGAAATCTGTTGATCACCAAATTACATACCTCTGTGAATTGTGTAAGACTGTTGAATCACAGACCTGTACGTCTGAAACAAATAATATATTATATGTAAAAAAAAAAAAAAAAGAAGATAGCAGGAAGGTAAAAATGAAGGGGGGGAAATCGGAGGGGGAGACAAACCATGAGAGACTATGGACTCTGAGAAACAAACTGAGGGTTCTAGAGGGGAGGGTAGGGGGATGGGTTAGCCTGATGATGGGTATTAAAAAGGGCACGTATTGAATGGAGCACTGGGTGTTATACGCAAACAATGAATCATGGAACACTACATCAAAAACTAATGATGTATGGTAATTAACATAACATAATAAAATTTATTCGAAAGTTTGGGATTTTTAATTTCAAAGCCATTATAAATGGGATTTTTCACAATTTTTTTGATAGTTTATTGTTAGTGTATAGAAATACAACTGATAGTTGTAGTTTGTTTTTTTTGGTTTTTTTTAATCTTGCAACTTGACTGAATTGATTTATTCTAATTGGTTTTTGGTGGAATCTTTAGGATTCTACATAAGAGATGATGTCATGTTCAAACAGATAATTTTACTTCTTCCTTTTTTGAGCTGGGTGCCTTTTATTTCTTGATTACTTGCTCTGGCTAGGATTTCAGGTTCTACACTGCTTAAAAGTTTTTAAGAATGGGCAGCCTTGTCTTGTTACTGATCTTAGCAGAAGAGATTTGAACTTTCTACTGTTGAGCATGATGTTAACTGTGGGGTTGTCATATATGGCCTTTAAAACATTGTTACATGGGCGCCTGGGTGGCTCAGTCGGTTAAGCGGCTGCCTTCAGCTCAGGTCATGATCCCAGGGTCCTGGGATCGAGCCCCGCCTCGGGCTCTCTGTTCAGCGGGGAGCCTGCTTCTCCCTCTCTCTCTGCCCCTGCTTGTGTTCCTGCTCTCGCTGTCTCTCTCTCTGTTGAATAAATAAATAAAATCTTAAAAAAAGAAAAGAAAAAAAAGAAAATGTTGTTACACATTCCTTCTATAGTTAATTTGTTAAGAATTTTTGTTTTTTAATCTCAGAAGTGTTCTGTCAGGTGTTTTTTCTGCATCTACTCAGATGATAATGTAATTGTTATCTTCTATTTTGTAGTGTGATGTGTCACATTTATTGATTTGCAAATGTTGAACCATCCTTGCATCTCTGGAATAAATTCCACTTGATCATGGTATATAATCCTTTTGATGTACTGTTGAAATTGGATTGCTAATATTTTGTTGAGGATTGTCACATTGATATCCACCTGGGATATTGGCCTGTAGCTTTAATTTCTTGTAGTATCCTTATCTGGTTTTGGTATCAGGATAATCCTGCCTATAAAGTGAATTTGGAAGTTCCTTTTCATTCTCCGTTTTTTGGAAGGATTAGTATTAGTCCTTTGAATATCTGGTAGAATTCACTAATGAAGTCATCTAGTCATGGCCTTGCCTTGTTAGGAGGTTTTTGTTTACTGATTTAGTCTCTTCATTTACTGGTCTGTTTAGATTTTCTCTTCTGTCACCATTCAGTCTTGGTTGTACATTTCTAGGAATTTATCTAGTTCTCCTAAGTTGTCTAATTTTGAGGCAAAGAATTGTTTATAGGGGTCTCTTAGGAAACTTTGTATTTCTGTGGTTATAGTTGTCTCATCTTTCATTATTATTTGTTTGAGTCTCCTCTCCTTTTCCTTGGTAAATCTAGCTGAAGTTTATCTATTTTAATTATCTTTTCAGAAGACCAACTTAGTTTTGTTAATGTTTTCATTTGACATATTTCCAGTCTGATCTTCAATATTTTCTTCATTCCTTTATTATTTAGAGCTTAGATTGTTTTTCTTTTTCTAGTTCTTTGAGATGAAGTTAGGATGTTTGAGATCTTTTTTTTTTCCCTCTTTAAACTGCTTCTGCATTCCATATGTTTTATATGTTTCCATTTTAATTTATCTCAAGATATTTGTTGATTTTTTTTTGACCTGTTAATTGTTGAAAAACATGTTCTTTAATCTCTACATTTTGTGAATTTAGATTCTTAGATTCTTGGATTTGACTTCTAGTTAGATTGTTTTTCTTTTTCTAGTTCTTTGAGATAAAGTTAGGATGTTTGAGATTTTTTTTTTTCCCTCTTAAAACTACTTCTGCATTACATATGTTTTTATATGTTTCCATTTTAATTTATCTCAAGATATTTGTTGATTTCTTTTTTTTTGACCTGTTAATTGTTCAAAAACATGTTCTTTAATCTCTACATTTGTGTATTTAGATTCTTAGATTTTTGGATTTGACTTCTAGTTTTGAACCATTGTGGTTTGAAAAGATGCTTGATAAGATTTCAGTGTTCTTAAATTTGCTAAGACTTTGTTTTGGGGCTTGATACATGACCCTGGAGAATGTACCATACATGCTTCAGAAGTTTTGTTTTCTTATGCTTTTGGCTGGAAGGTTGTGTGTATGTCTATTAGATCCATCTTCTCTGAAATGTAATTTAAGTCCATTGTTTCCTTATTAATTTTCTGAATGGTCTATCCATTGTTGAAATTGAATTATTGAAGCCCCCTATTATTGCTATTTATTTCTTCCTTCAGATCTGTTAGTATTAGCTTTATATTTTTCGGTATTCTGATGTTGGATGCATAAATATTTACTGTTGCTATATTTCTCTTGATGAATTGACCCCATTTGCATTACATAATGACCTTCCTGGTCTCTTGTTATAGTCTTTGGCTTAAAGTCTATTTTTTCTGATATATCTACCCATGCTTTCTTTTGGTTTCCATTTGCATGGAATATGTTTTCTCGTGCTTTCCCTTTAAATATGTGTGTCCTTTATCCATTAGGCACTCTGTGTCTTTTATTGGAGAACTTAGTCCTTTCACATTTAAAGAAATTAATGATAGGGATTTACTATTCCCATTTTTTTGTTTTCTGAATATTTTATACTTCCTTTATCTTTTGTGCTATTTTTTGTGATTTGTTGATTTATTACAGTGGTATGCTTTAATTCCTTTTTTGAATATAGATTTTTGCTTTGTGATTACTATAAAGCTACATAAAACATATCATTGAAAAACAGTGTAAAAAAAAAGAAAAAAAGAAAAACAGTGTATTTTAAGCTGATAACGTTGAATACATACAAAAGTTCTACAATTATCCCTTCCCCTCCCACATTTTGTTTTTGATGTTAACATTTACATCTTTTTATTTTGTGCATCCATTAACAAATTGTTGAAGTTACAGTGATTGGTTTTTTTTTTTTACTTTTGTTCTTTAACCTTTATTATTAGAGTTGTAAGTCATATATTTACCAACAGTACAATTTTAAAATTTCTGTATTAAGCTATCTATTTACCTAACAGTGACTTTTATACATTCATATGTTTTCATATTACTAATTAATGTCCTTTCTGCTTGAAGAACCCCCTTTAACATTATTTGTCAGGTTAGTCTATTGGTGATTAACTCTTTCAGCTTTGTTTGCCTGGAAAATTATTTCTCCTTTGAGTCTAAAGGCCAACTGTGTTGGGTAGAGTGTTTTTGATTGACAGCTTTTTCTTTGAAAATTTTGAAAATGTTTTCTTTGAAAACATTGCGTTCTGTCCTGCACATTGGGTATTTTTTGCCTGTTCCCTTGAGCTGAGCTCAGGTGGGATAGCCATGGTGAATGCTCATGCCTCCATTTAGAACTACTATTTTATCTGCCACTGTGCTGTGGGATTTATGAATACAAGCCTTGTTGGTTCTTAGTCAGATGTTTCATCTCTGGTGGGAGCCTTAAAAGTGGGGCATTAGAGGTATTGGGCAATCCTTAACTCCTCAGTGAGAACCTGGGAGGTGGCGTTTCCTTCCTAACTAATGGTGTTGTGCAGGGGTAGGGTTTATGGTGAGAGTGTGTCTCAGCCTTTACTACCCACTATGATGTGGATATTTTCTTACTTGCCCAGTGTATAGGAGGAGGCAGTCAGCTAGTTTGTGGCTTTCCCTCAGAGGGAATGCTTCATGTGTGCCTGTACATTCAGAGTATCCATGGGAGAAGGGAGGTTGAGGAGCCTATTTATCCATCATGGTCCCTCCATTAAAATTCTCACTTGCTAGACATCTCTTAGTTGTCATGATGGAATGTTTGTAGATATACTTACTTTAATAAATTTATTAAATGACCCCAAACTTATGGAATATAGTGTATGCAACCAACTCTGTGCTGGGCTTGGAGATAGGGAAATAATAAAACGAAGTCCTTGTCCTCATGTAATTATTGGGAGCAATATATATATAAACTTTCGATATATTATAATTAATGCTGGAATAGAACAATGCCCTTTAAGGATGCACAAAGATGATTCCTTGATGGTGATGGATTAGGAGGAGCCATGGAAATATTTATGGAACAGGTAACTTTTGACCTAAGTTGAGAAGATTCACTCTGAAATCTGAGTACAAAACATGAAATTAGAAAAAAGCTGGAACACAGAGAGAATAGAAATATATCCAGACTGGAACATTTCATGTGTATCGGAGAGCAATGCGAAATTCACAGAAAAGATAGACAGGAGCCATATATGTTGACTTGTATGTCATACGGAAGAGTTCCCACTTTATCACACAGGCAATGGGGAGTTATAAAAGTATTTTAACATGAGGGCCGTGCAACCCTTTTCTAGCCCCAGTTTGGTAAAAGCACTAGGCTTTTCTGATTGCAAATCAGTCCTTAAGCCCTGTCAATAGAGTAAATTCACCTTTCTCCCTATCCTTTCTAAGAAGCAGTCCTTGTAGCCATAATAGTAAATACAGGAGGTAAATCCAGCTTGATTTCTCTGAATGATTAATACTGAGTAAGGATAGGGTGAGTGGCAGAAGTAAACCTGTAGAACTGCAGATCTTCCCAAACATTCATGCTTTAATGTGCTTTCTGTGAGAAAAGAAAAAAAAATTTTTGTTACTTAACTCTTGACCCCAACCATGTTTCCTCAATGTTTCTTACTCATAAAATAATACTTAAAACAGATTTCAGGCATAGTAGACAGTGAGAAGAGTCCTTTTGGGGAAGGCAAAGGTATCCATATAAAACAAATAATACCAGACTCTCCTCATGACTATGATTATGATTTACACAGAAAGGGAAAGAATAAAGATAGGTAGATCCAGGTATTGGCTTGAAAACAATATAGAGAGGAATTTTTAAAAATGGTAAGGGGATTTGTATGGAAGAGAGATGTCAAATTCTCAGGCATAAAGACTGGATAAAGAATTTCCATAAAATTTGCTGTTGAAATGTTAATTTTTTCTGAATAAAATGGTAATTTCATAGAAAATTTAAAAAGTATAATATGACAACATAAAAATCATTTAAAATCTTTAAAGATTTCTTTTAAATCTTTTCCTAATCCTCTTTAAAAGTCGTCTTGTATAATTAAGATTAACTTTTATTTTAGAACCTCTACATATATGAGAGCAGGTCTGTTTTTGTTCAGTTGTTGGTTATCAGTGGAATGTCTAGAGCCATAGCAATGACCCTTGGCCAAACTGAGAATGAAACTTTCGGAATGTTTACATAGTCACTGATTGGGTTATTTTTCTATACACATCAAGCGTTGAGCCCCATGTACCAGGCTTTCAGCATTTTTTAAATTTAACATAAAAATTAATGATAGGCACCTGGTATCTGGTTTGGCATCAGCACATAGCTATTTCTCCAGCTCTCTTTTAAAAACTACACTTAGGGGCACCTGGCTGGCTCATTGGTCGAGCATGTGAGTCTTGATCTTGGGGGTTGTGAGTTTAAGCTCCACATTGGATACAGAGATTTAATTAAAAATAAAACCTTTTAAATACATACATACATATATACTTACATACATACCTTACACTTAAAGATCCAAGTGGGCTTCCAACTGGAAAGATTTGGAACTGAAGGGAAAGTAAATCCTTGAGACACGTGAAAATGAGTCCATGCCTAACCTCTCAAGCTTTCACACATGATGTATTTATTGTGGACTGACTGAATTGTGCTCCCCAGAATTCATATGTTGAAGTTCTAACCCTCAATATCTTAGAGTGGGACTGTATTGGAGATAGGTCTTTAAATAGGGAGTCAAAATTAAATGAGGTCATACAGGTGGGCTTTAATCCAATATGACCAGCGTCTTTATATTGTGGATACTTTCTTAAGACACACTGTATATTTTATAGAAAAATAATAATTTTTAGGTGCATAAATATATTCCAGTTTTGCTAAGTTGTGTTTCATAACTATATAAATTTGCATTGCCAAATGAAGTATTTACAGGGATTTTTATCTCACTCTCCTTTTCCTTAAACTCCTTCCTTACTTGTTAATGTGATTTTTTTTTTCCCCTTAATGGAATATCAGATTGCAGTGATGGGGTAGGAGAACAATTGGATGCCCTTTAAGCTCTTCCTTGATTTTATATTTCCACTAATAATTCTGAGACTTTTCAAAAATCCTCTGCATCTACACATCACATGACATTGTAGGCTCATTTTTTTCTCCAATCTGTTACTTTCTAGGGACTATGAGTCTTTCCCTATTTTTCTCATTTTATTCTTCAAATACTAATATAAACGATGCAGGAGGTAGGTACATAGATAAGCTAGCTAGGTTAGCTAGCTAGATTAGCTAGATTAGCTAGATAGATGTTGAGACTTGGACAAAAGAAAGCAAAATATTTGGTATGATATGTAATAGGAAAAACCTTTAATTATTAAGCTCCCTTTTCAGGTTCAATTATTTAATTATTTTTCACAGTAAGTACACATGGAAAAGCATATCACTTTTTAAATGAACATCCTTATATTTTATTTACAAATCATTACTACAGAGAGCAGAGCACAAACAAGGAAATAATATTTCAGTTGTCCCAGTTATGTAACTAAACACCTTAAGCTATTTCTTTCCCACTTTTAGTTTATAATTGTTTATGAATGTAGGTTTAGTGAAACTTTGTTGTATATAAAAATGTACCATGCACTTCTCCTAAAATGAGAAGTTTTTATTTAAATATGTTTTTTTTTTTTTTAAAGATTTTTATTTTTATTTATTTGAGACAGAGAGAATGAGAGGGAGGAGGATCAGAGGGAGAAGCAGACTCCCTGCCGAGCAGGGAGCCCGATGCGGGACTCGATCCCGGGACTCCAGGATCATGACCTGAGCCGAAGGCAGTCGCTTAACCAACGGAGCCACCCAGGCGCCCTATTTAAATATGTTTTAAATACATCACATCTTCAATGTACTGTCACAATCATTTGACATGGATACTGCAAACTTCTATTTCAAAGCCTCAATCTTTTTAAAGTAGAATAATAAGATCAAACCCAAAAATAAAACAAAAGGTCAATTATTTTTTAAATTTTATTTATTTGATATATATATAGAGAGAGAGAGAGAGAGAGCATGGGCAGCAGGGGAGCCTCAGAGGGAGAGGGACAAGCAGACACCCTGCTGAGCAGGGAGCTGCACACCAGGTTTGATCCCAGGACCCTTGAGATCATGACCTGAGCTGAAAGCAGATGCTTAACTGGCTAAACCAACCAGGCACCCCGGTAAATTAATATTTTTAGGTCACAGAAATCTGTCTGCAAATCTTTCTTTGGGTATATGAAAGAAGGAAACCAAAATTTTTGAAAACTGAGTTAAAACAGCCAAATTGAAAATGTCAGAAATGAATGTTTGGCTTCCATGAAATTAGTTTTCTTTTTATCTGTTTATCAAATTTAAAAAAACTCATGAATTAGTTCTTAATAGATACTTAAGCCATTAGCATTTATGGAAAAATTTATAAAAATTGATTTTATTTTTAGGATTGATTTTATTTAGAACTACATAACATTGAAAGACTGAAGTGAAGTCAATAATAAAAAAAAAATCCACTTGCAAGAATAAATTAAAAAAAAGCTATGGCTTATTTCCAATATTTAGTGGTTTCATACTTTGAGTTTTGGATGACTAGTCAACTTTATGAAGTGTTATTACTTTCTTTCACGCTTTCTGGCCAAATATCTAAACTGTAGCATTTTCTCTGTTGTGCCATGATATCTTTTTAATAGACTGGGGATAATTCAGGGGTATTGTATGAGGATAATTGAAAACAATGTATTATATTTTCTGTATATATGAAGAGTAAATGCTTTAGTAAATGGAAAGACTCTTATACTTGCAACTAATTTATTTAGATAATTTAAATAGTAAATGAAATTGAATAACTTTCTGAGTTTAAAGTATGTCTGGATTGTCATAGTAATTATTTATCTTACTCTCTCTATGGAATTTTTTCAACAAATATTAATTGTCCATAATATTTGAGGCAATAATTTACAATCTAAATATAAAAAGGTGAGTTAAAGATTGTTCTTAACTTGAGGAAATGCCTTTTTTGGTGAGGGTTCAATCAATACATTCTTGATGTGTCCTATCTGTGTTTGCCAACTTCTCCTCATGGTGTGTTTCTTTCTCTTTCAACCTCAAGTATATCCTAGTTTTCAAAATTTTGTAATAGAACATAAAACCAATCGGCAAAGAGAAACGAAGGCAAATTTTGCAATGAAAAGTATAATTAAATGCCTTTGAAGCCATTTACATTGAAGAAATTGCACTGGTCTTTGATTAATCACTTTTTTGGAACCTTGTGTATCTCCTGGAGATAAAATATTTGCAGCATTACTGAGTTAAAAGATAAAGAGTTGAAATTATGGCATTTTGCCTACAATCTACAAAGTATCAGTGGTCATGACAGTGATTATTTTCCACATTCAAGGAAAGTTAATGCGAAATAAATGTTTAGATTTTTATTCAGGCAAAATACTTAGCAGTTGATAAGAATGTATAAATGAGAAATGAGATATGAGATTGAATGTTTCAAAAGATCAGGTCACTGTAGTCAAAATAAAATTAAAAATAGAAAAAATCAGTTACTTCGAGAAAATAATCATCTTCTGTTACTGTGTTCCTGGGTTCTAAACATGTATATTAATTACACCTGCTCACCCAGTGATTGTCTACATTTCAAGACTCTGGAAAAAAATTGGTAATGTGTGTACACATATATCTGTATACTGTTCATGTGAGGGTATCAATGATCTCTTGATATCTATTTGAATTGATTGTACTTAAATGAGTCAGATTCTTTTCCACCGCTGAATTGTAAATAAGCCTTCCTAGTACACAGTGATTTTGTCTGTTGGCTCTTGTGCCACCACATTTGTACAGAAATATGTATTCGGGCTTTCCAGAGAAACAGAACCAACAGGATGTGTGCGTATATATATTGTATGTATGTATTTATTGATACATACATATATAAATATATAAAAGATGTAGAACTGGCTCACATGTTTGTGGGGGCTGGCAAGTCCAAAATTTTCAGGGAAGATTAACAGGCTAGAGATCCTGGAAAACGTTGATGATGTACTTTGATCCCAAAGACAGAATTCCTTCTTTTGGGGAAGGTTAGGCTTTCATTAAGGTCTTCAGTGGATTGGATGAGGCCCATCCATGTTATGGAAGATAATCTGCCTTATTCAAAGTCTACTGATTTAAATGTTAATCTCCTCCAGGAAATATCTTCACAGTGACATATACTCTGGCCTTTGACTTAATATCTGGGTGTGGTGGCCTAACCAAGTTGACACACAAAAGCAACCACCACACTGGCTGGCTAATCTCCTAACTTCTGGTTTTCAAATGCAAAGAGAGGAAAGAAAACCATTTTGGTGAAGTAATATTTATTCAATAAATTTTCTTTGGCACTGCCTTGGATACTTTTGCTACGATAAAATGTTTGAGATACAGTTTTTATTGTTAAAATATTAGTGGAGAAAAGTGTTGAAACAGTAAAAAAACAGACATACACAGTTATTTTCTTGATAGATTTATTACTAACTTTTCAGCATTTACTCATAATCCAGAAAGATAGTCACATTTCACATATTTAGAATATATTTCCCAAGCTAGGCTGGAAGATGTTGTATAATCAGATTTAACATACATAGTTTTGCCTATCTATTCACACTAGAATTTACACTGGGCCTAGAATGGTGTGACAAACAGTAAATACTTTTAATTTGTTTTAAGACAAAAGTAGAAATTAAAGCATCAACAAATGGGTGCAGCAGCATTCAAGCCTGCATTCTTGTATGGAGCATCTACAGTGTTACATCATTATGCAAATTAGGGGCTGCTATCAATTTTTTTTCTTATATTTTCAAGTTCATTCATTCAAGTTACATTCATTGCTGTAATATTTCTGTATGTTTAGAGTTTATTCTTTAATTTTCTCCAAATGCTTGTCCTTCTATCACATTTTTCCCAGATTAAAAAAAAACAAAAAACTTTTTCCTGATGCTTTTCAAATAAAACCTACTACCTCAATTGATTCTAAAATGCACTTTATACAAATGGAAACAAATGGAGTAGTTAAGCAAAAACATGGGACCCTTCTTTAAGTTTACGGTAGATATTTTAAGAGCTTTCAAATACTCAATTACTGCGTTGTTAACTGTGAATTGCCGCCAGAGAAAAAAGAAATGTGAACAAACATCTAGTCTGATGAAAGCTATTTCTATTCATTAAGAAATCCTCTGAAATGTTTTTCCCCAAGACCAGTGTACTCCTGACAGTACGGCTAACAAATTGTATATTCCTCACCATTTATTTTCATGAACTTAATTGACCATTTTAGGAAAAAAATGGCCCTTTATGATAACAACAAGATAAAAGCTGGTAATTGACTGAAATGCTTGAGTACAGCTAGCTAAAACCACTTTCGACTAATGGAGACCTGAATGAAAGGCATGAAAGTTTCAGCCAATTGCAGAGAAGGTCAGAAGATTTTTTTTTACCTTCTTTTTTTGAAACGCATAAGAAAACAAAATCTTTTGATGATGCATCAACTTTAAAAAGGTATGAAAGAAAAGAGATCACATCGAAAATTGTTTTGTAGAACAACTTATTATCATACACCATGCATGATGTATTATGGAAAATTGATATTATTTTAAAAGCTTTTTCTCAGTATTATGCTGTCAGCCCAAGGTTATTTCATGTGAATAAGACCAAGAAGATTCATTAATATTTTCAGAAGTTGGTAACAAAAATATTGTAGGAAACAAATACTCGATAATCTAAATTATGGAAGTTTTAAAACAAATGGTCTCATAAATTATTAAAGATTTTATATTTATTTATTGACCAAAAAGTAATAGACAAAATGATTAAAGTACATTTTAGAATTATTTGTATAAGTGAATTTTAAAATAACAAAATTACCATGCATGTCATTACATGGTTTAATTTTTTCATATTCATCTATTTATTTTTAAAGGTATTAAAGCTAGTAAGTCCCTCACTAAGGATAAAGATGTTGAATAGTTTACATTTACTTATGATTTTACTTCTCTGTCATTTAACAAGGACCTTATCTATTTATTATTTGCATAAATTAATTGCATAAATTGAGTACCCAAATCGTTAGTCCTGTTATAAAATCACTCAAAGGTACACATTAATTTATATTCATGCTAACTATTTTAAATGGACATTCTCAATGAATCATAAGAAATTATAATTATTTTGCCATCTTTTATTTTATAGAAAATTAAATGAGGATATGTTGCTTTATTAACAAAAAGAGGATTTCTTAATGTACGTATTTATGAAGAAAATTGTAGAACAGTGTAGTAATACAAAATACTAATGCCTGTTGATTTACCACACCCTTAGAATTATAGCTAAAACACTGCTTTTTGTAACTAATCAGATGTCCTTCTCTAGACCCCAAGGATATAATCCATATACTACAAAATGCAGAAAATAATGAAGAATTTTTTTATCATCCTTTATGAACTTATTTTCCTTTCTACTTTGGCAAGTTAAGACTAAGGAGTCTGCATGCAATAAAAATGTATTCCCCTTTATTCTTTCCTAAAACAAGTCACTTGTCAGGAAACAGATTTTCTGTTTTCTTGAACTTTGCCATTTTCATTTTAATGTTAAAATCCACTGGATCCCCTCATAACCCCACTTTGAGACAATTTCACAGTGCTTTATACTACTGATCATATAGTTCTTGGTAGTTTATCCTATTCTGGCTGTTGGAAATAATCCTGTTATACAACTTCCATGACCTTTTCCTTTTTGTGTTTCCACAGTAGGTACACGCTATGCTTCTACTTTCTTCTTGATAGTGGCTAATGCACATGTACCCGTAAATCCAGATAATCTGTTCTTTTTTTTATCGATTCTGTGTTTCAACTATTACCCTAAAGTGAATGATTCTTTTATATCACCAGGCCTCATGAGTTCCATTTCAACTTTCTACTGGAAAAGCCCACACATGTATATTTTTATTTTCATATGTAGTCTACAAAAATAGCCTCATTTTTTTTCCCTTCTAAAACAAGTCAGTGATTCTTCTAATCATCCATGAAATCGGATTTATCTTCAGTTTTTGAGCCCCAGTACTCTTTAGTCATTGAAAACAAATTCCATCAGTCAGATGACACAAAACTCTTTTCATGTATTAGTGTTATTTGAACTAGTATTAGTTTCACCTCACACCTGCTACTCTTCCTTCCATGTTTTATCAAGTGAGTAAATTGAGCTGGAAAAAGATAAAACTCCTTTGAAGTTACTATGTGGAATTCCTAATACATTATTGATGATAAATGTGAAATTGATAGGGACAATATTAAGATGCCTTAAATGGATGGCTGTAAATACTAGAAAATTGATAAGACTAGGAAGAGAGTAAAGTTATGAGATGATAAAAACATGGACTAAGTGAACAACCATATAAGGAAGAAGAAATTAAATAATGTTAAGAAGTCTGAATTACTAGAATTATTTAACTGAATTTATCCTAATGCCTCAAAGGAGGTTAAGTATCTGCAATTTTCTTCCTTTAATTTTGATTAGAGTGACCTGATCTTTTAAGTATTCAACTTTGTATCTGATTTCTCATTTATACACTCTCCCCGTCAGCTGCCAAAATAATTTTAAAATTTGATGAGATATGTAAAATCCCTGTGGCAAATTCCACAGGAAGATCGCTCTTACTGAGTATTCACTAGAAGAATTATGTATGGAGTTTGCCCAATTATGGTGACTCAGAGTGAGGGAAGAGGAAACTAAAGAAAAAGTTTAGGTGAATAATCTCAGAAATCTGGTGCTGTGTAAGCTAATGATTAATGTATTCCTCTTTAACTTCTTTTGTAAACTTAAGTGATGCTTTCTTGGACACCACCATTGTCCTCAGCAGTGCCTGTCTCAAAGGTTAGAGAGGTACTGCAAATATGCCAATCTCTCCATATTTCTCTTTGATAATCTCCCACAATGGATGCTTTTACTCAAGGCTATGACTTTGTTTATATTTTTTGTATATTGATAGTTTCTTACACCAAGTTCTTAGAGAGTGTAGCTAACTTTAGAACTGCCTGATTTAAGTATATACTCATTCAAAGCTTCAGCTGGAAGAATTTTAATACAATCAAATCTATATTTAAGTTGAAGTCTTTATTTCTTATTGAGCTTTTCCAGCAAGCGAGTCCTGAAACCAAGGAATTCTTGGAAGTTTCTAAGTTTATGTTGATCATTCTGGCAATGTTAGGATGATTACCATAGTTTGCTAGGGCTGGCATAACAAAAGAGCACAGATTGGGTGGCTTAAACAACAGAAATTTGTTTACAGTTCTGGTGGCTAGAAAGCCCAGATGAAGGTGTTGGCAGAGTTAGTTTCCTATGAGGTTTCCCTCCTTGGCTTGCAGATGGCTGTCTCTTGTAGTGTCCTCACATGGTCTTTTCTATGTGTGCGTTCCCACTGTCTTGTCTCTTTATGTGTCAAAATTTCCTCTTCTTAGGACACCAGTCAGATTGGATTAGAGCCTACCTTAATAGCCTCATTTTTAAACTGAAGCACTTTTTTAAAGGCCCTCTCTCCCAAGCAGTTACATTCTGAGGTACTGGGGGTTAGGGCTTTAACTAAATTTTGAGGGATATAATTGAGCCCGTAACACTCCACACTCTTGACCCCCAAAATTCATGTCCTTGTCACATGCAAATTACTTTCATCCTCATCCCAGCAAGCCAAAAGTCTTAACCCATTCCACCATCAATTCTAAATCCCAAATCTCATCTAAATTAAAATGTAGTTGAGACTCAAGGTATGAGTCATCCTTCCTTATCATTCCTCTCCATCGGTGAACTGGGAAACCAGACAAGTTATTTGCTTCCAAATACACCAGTAGCACTGGCGTAAGATAGATGTTTCCATTCCAAAGGGAAGAAATTGGAAAGATAAAAAGGGTCACAGGAACCAAGCAAATCCAAAACCTAGCGGGGTAAATTCCATAGATCTTAAGGATGGAGAATGATCTTTTTTTTGTCTCAGTGCTCTGTCCCCTAAGCCACCAGAGTGGTACTTGGCACTTCCAAACCCAGTGGGGCCATAGTAGGAGGTGGGGAGTAGAAAAGAAGTGGAACTAAAGTGGAGAAAGGTCCAACAGCCTTCCTTGATTTTGTTCCATCTCTGTCGCCTTTAGTCCAAACTGGCAGGGTTTCTACTGGTGCTGGTAGAACTCTAACTCTGTTTTTGGTTTCTGAGAAGATGACTGGTTAAATCATGAGTCCTATGCATAATCTCTCTAACAACTGACTATACAGGCACAAACTTGGTGTTCTCTTCAGAACATGCTTTCTTATTTTTTGCAATATGCATCAGTTGAGAATTTTCCAAATCTTGAAGTGTGGTTCCCTTTTGCTTAATTTCTTATGGTCATAACTCTCCTCTCACATTTTGAAGCAGTGAGGAGAAACCAGGCTGAATGTTCAACACATTCTAAATTCTTAGCTAAATAGCTGCATCTCTTAAAAATTCTACCTTCCACAAAACACTCCAGCACAATTCAGTTCATTGCTACTTTTTAACAAAGATCACCTTTCATCCAATGTCCAATAACATAATCCTTATTTCCATCTGCTGCTTCACCAGAAGCACCTTTAACACCAAATGTTTTCTACTAACAGTCTTTGTAAACAGTCTAGGCTTTGTCTAACATGGACCTCAAAACTGTTCCAACATCTACCCATTACTCAGTTCCAAAGCCTCTTTCACATATTTTGGTGTTTGTTGTAGCAGCAGCGCAGTTCCTGGTACCATAATCTATATTAAGGTTTTCCAGAGAAATAGAACGAACAGGATATGTGTGTGTGTGTATGTATATGCATATATACACACATACATATATACGTATATATGCATATACATACACACACAAACATATATATGGAGAGAGAGATAGTGATTTATTTTAAGGAATTGGGTCATGAGAATGTGTGGATTTAGTAAATCCAAAATCTGGAGGGTAGGTTGGCAAGCAGGGGACCCAGGGGAAGAGTTGTAGTTTGAGCCCAAAGACCATGTGATAGCAGAACTCCTTTTTCAGTGAATGCCAGTCTTTGTTTTATTAAGGCCTTCAATTGATAGTATGAAGCACCCACATCCATATCATGAAGGGTAATCTGCTTTACCTATTTAAATGTTAATCTCTTCCACAAAACACCTTTTACGGAAACATCAATAATGATGCTTGAACAAATATTTGGGAAATATGGCAAAGCCATATTAACATATAAAACTAACCATCACAGTTATGCTGCTTTCAAAGTTTGTAATACCTATTGGATAACATTTAGAATTTATTTGACCTTTAACTTTAGAAGTAGATTGAATTGATGTCTTTGAACTTCCTTAATTAGTACAAGCTATACATAGAACTATTAGAATTACCTTCCAAACATGTGCAGAGCCACAGTCATAAACTATACATTGTGAAATTCATATGAACTTGTCCCAACTTGATTAGTTAATAGTATATGCTTTCATTTCATTTTATTCCAGCCCAGGTTATATCAAACCCTGCATAGAGAAATGATTAAGTAATTTTTATCACTTGATATTTTTATGATCAGTCTGAAATTTTTACTTAGCTAATTTGGCTGTGGTCCATGAGGATAATCAAGTGAACTGACCACACGGTTTTGACCAATTCTGCTTTCTTCTCTTTTTATTCAATTTTAAATTTATATATTTTGCATCTAGACAATCATGTATATATATCGGGGTTTTTTTTTTTTCAGTTAATTGTCTACTAAACTGAAATATATAAAAGCACACACAAACAATAAAAGAGGCCTCATTTGTGCCCAGGTTATCCTACATACCATTTATTAATTAGTCTACAAACAAGCAATTGTAGTAGTATGCTTTGTAAGACAGCAGTTCAAGTAGAACTGGCCTAACAAAGAGCTTTAAAACTATGCATGGACCATATAGATAATGATATTTCACATAATTTGACTTCACATATAATTCTTGTTTATAAGGAAATAGGACAATAGAACAATATCCTGGTGATTTCAGATTCCTAAAGTGTTACACCAACAAGGTCAGTATGTGTGTGTACTGCATATAAATAGTATGTCTGTACTTTACATTGTCTTATAATTTTATACTGTCAAATGATGCTGATGCACCTCTAGATAAAACCTGTCAGAATAAGTGAGCATATGTAATCAAATCATTCTAGGTAAAAGTGATGCCAATCGCATCTAAACGTTTTCTTCCCTTTACTTTTTTTTTTTAAACCCCTAAAAGACCTCAATTTAACTTAACTTAAAATATCATACATAAATGGAAGACTATTATAGGATTTCAAGTATAATGTTTGCAAATAGTGTTGTCTGACATGCTAGAGAATGTTGCAAGATGTACCTACACCTATGGAAGTTCAACTAATCTGTTGAATTATCTTATATCTCTGGAACATATTGTCTTTTGTTGCCTGATACCTTTTGTGAACAGACAATAACAAAGGAAAGCAAACTAAAACCTTGAGAAATTATATTTGGCATGTTTTCTCTGATTTTCTGCATTGATAATAACCCTACATCAGATACAATGAACATCAAAATATGCTATAGGTATTTCCATGTAAGTTTCAATAGAAAATAGAAGAGACATGCAATTTATTTTCCTATTATACAAATTAAATACTCCCATACAGAAAGCAAGTCCTTAGGGGAGAAGATCTGAAATAAAATTTATGCTCATTGAAAAAGCCACTTGTTTCAATGATTATATATTATTTTCATGGCAGTACTATAGGAGAATTGCTAACATGGAGTAAATTTTAAAGGTTTAAGAGGAAAAGGAAATAGTGAGGCATCTAGAGACCAAAGGATCAAAGAGTAGATTGCTGCAGTATGTTATTTTGTTTCGCAAAATTATACAGACATTGTATGGCCTTATCTATACTTGGCTGTCATACTGTCCAAGAGATATAAGGGTAAAATGTTTCTAAGTCTTAAAACCATTGTAGACTTTTTAAAAAGGGAAGACTGGACATGTTGATACCTGTGAAAGTGTACAATTATAATCTTCCTGATTTGTCGGTTATGTAATTATCAGAAAATTTACGTTTTAAGGTAAACAATTCATAAGTTGCATTGAGGACAGGAATTCATTTAAGTGTGTATATATTAATTGCTCACAACATTTTGTAAACTGCGAGGCATGTAAAAATTAATCAATATATATCTGCTTATGGATTAACATTTGAATAGATAATTCTAAATCAGCAGAGTATTTGTTTTAAACAGAAATACACAAAGGAAAATCACAAGTTATATAAAAAGAAATCCAAGGATGATATTTAACATTTGAAAGGATTCCATTAAATAGGACATTCAATAGTACATTACTAAGGGAAATTACTTAGCACATTTTTTTAGGTATAGTTTTATGTCTAATTTGCAATAATTATATCATCATGTCTAATGAGATGATGATTTTGGATTTTTCCCCCAAAAGTAAAAATCTATGCTTTGTTCCTGATGAGAACAGTAAACCAGAATTCTAGGGTAAAATGGTACTGTCAGCACTGGTCTTAAATTCTGCTTCCACCCCAACCACATAGATAAATATGAGCGAGGCACAATTTATAATAATTGAAAACGCGTAACCACAATGAAAAACAAGGATAGGGTGAGCAGAAACACAGAGGCAGTCTGGGTCTGAAACAAAGGAACTGTTGGGTTCCAAGATCGTAAGAAGTCCTAGGCCTTAGGGAGTTTGACTCCTGTAGGCTAATGGAGACTAAGTTGACCCAGATGGTACATGACCACAGTCAGTGTCGGTCACTGAAAGTGGAAGATAAGGAATATCTGGAGGAAAAACAAAATAGCACCAGAAAAAGTGCAGCCGTTTATAGTTGAATACTTAAGGTGGTTGGAAATCAACAGAGAAGTCTTTGCAGTGTAGGTGGCTAGGGTCAATGACTGAATTTCCTGTATACTAAATATCACCTTACACAAGAAACTCTTGTCGGCTAATAACCAAAAACATTTAAAAATTAAAAAAAAAAAAACAAGAAAAAAAAAACAACCCTACATTTGCATTTGCACTTGGCACCTAGCATTGTATTCATAAAACCTTGGTCGGAGGAGGAGAAAAACAACAAAAATAGAATAATGATAAAGCCTCCCTCCACAAGGAGCATGCACTGGCACTGACTGCCCTTTGCTCCAGATGACCTTCCCTAGGATGTTTATAATTAACAGCCTTGGAAGATACAGGCAGTGTATTCTTCTGGAGCAAAGAGCAAGAATGCAGAGTCTGGTTCCTTAAGCTCATGGGTCCTTCTTGTACTGCTAGCCACTGCAACTGCAGGCATCCATCTGGGCCCACTGATCATTGCCACTAAACTCTTTGGATGCAAGGAGAACTGATGCAAATATGCTGATAACTATGAAATTTGTTACACCTTTGACTCAAGTCATGTGTGTTCAGTCAGCGTCCATGAAACTGTAGCTGGCTAATTTGTTAGATTGCCAATATAGACCTAAGCAACAACATGGTGAACTTCCTGGGTTTTATTTTTGCCTGATATATCCCTGACAGGGTACTGGAAAAGCCTGCAACCAAGAATTGTCAAAGTGTGCAGACAAAAAAAAAAAAATGCCTCAACAAAAACATACTCTCTCTAAACAAAACCCAAGAAAGGGGCAGCCTAGCAAGACAAAACATTTAGGCCATAACTACTCCAGCTAGACAGCACAGAAAATACTGTGGTCCCACTGTCAAGTGTGCCCGCAAAAACCAAGTGGGAATCCAGACTTTCATGCAAGGTACAGTGAGGTACCCTAACTTTCTGCCAGGGTATTACAACATAATACTAAATATGTTAGTGTTTCAGTTAGAGATCACTCCCCAAACTCAGAACCAGGGAGACCACAAATGGAGTGTACCAAGACAATAAATAGATGCCAACACTGAAATGACAAGAGGTTAGAGTTATCTGAGAAATATTTTAAAGAAGCCATCATAAAAATTGAGTAAGTGATTATAAACAAACATTAAAAATGAAAAAAAAAAAGTCTGAGTAGAGAGATGTCAGAAAAAAACCAGAGCCACATATAAAGTTTGAAAACAAAATATAAGAACCAAAACAAAAAATAAAAACTTTAATGGGTGGTCTCAACATTTAAATGGAGAGGACAAAAGAAAGAATCGGTGAATTTGAAAAAAGAATAATGGAGCAACAATATCCATTTGCTTCTACAGGAACATGTGGGAATATAACAGATTAATAATTGTGTCACTAGAGTTTGAGGATAAGAAAAAGGGCTGAAAAAACTACTCAAATAAGGGCAGAAAACTTAGCAAATTTTGCAGAAGATACAAACCTACAAATTCAAGAACCTGAGCAAACCCAAACAGGAAAACTCATACACATCAGGGCATATGTCACAAACTTATGAAAATAAAAACATACAAATCTTGACAGTAGTGAGAGAAAAAAAGGTTTCTTACCTAAAGATGAAAAAACAAATAATGGCAAATTTTTATCAGAAATCCTGGAGGCCAAAAGAAATGGTCATAACATTTTTTAAGTAGTGAAAAAAATGTCAACCCTGTATATAGTAAAAATATCTTCAGGAATTAAGGAGAAATGGAGACCTTCTCAAACAAGAGAAAACGAAGATAATCTGTTACCAGCAGACCTGTTCTGAAAGAAATGCTAAGGAGAGTGTTGTAAACCAGAAGAAAATAGCAACAGAGCAACCATGGAACATCATGAAGGAAAAATAATGCAGTAAGCAAAAATATGGGTGAATAAAATTGATTTTCTTTCTCCTCTTGATTCTCCTAAACTATGTTTGACAAAGTAAAAATTATAAAACGCTGTTTGATGGGGCTCTCAGTTTATATAGCAGACATAGCTAAGACCATTGTTCAGTTGGGGGGGTGAAGGGGTATAAAGAGGATAACATTTGTACACTTAAGCTGCTATAATGATTTCAGTAGACAGTGTTAAATTATATATCTAATACCTAGAACAACTACTCAGCTACATACACACTCAAAAAAATATGATGGGGATAAAAGGCACAGTGTAGGGAATATAGTCAGTGGTGTTGTAATAGTGTTGTGTGGTGACAGATGGTGGCTACACTTGTGAGCATAGCATAATGTACAGACATGTCAAATCAGTATGTTGTACACCTGAAACTAATGTAATGTGTGTCAAGCGTACTTCAATTAAAAAAATAACCCACTCTGCCTGAATCCAAATGGAAGTCCAACAAAATCATTTAACCCATAGGAAGGTAGGAAAAACGAAGCAGAAAGAAAACATAGAAAAAAACAAAACAGCAGACTTAAACTCAGATGTATCAATATTACATTACATGTGCATGGTCTCAATACACTAATTAAAAGACTGATAAAGACAGAAGAAATAAAAATCTCCCAAATTAGTGCTGTTTATAAGAAAATCCCTTCAAGTATAATGATATAAACAAGATGAAAAAATACATCATGAAAATATTAAACCAGAAGTGATTTCATTGATATCAGATAAGGTAGGCTTCAGAACAAAGAATTGCTGTAAAGGACATTGTACAATGATAAAAAGATAAAAAATAATTCCAATTCTACATAATGTTTTCAGAAAATTCAAGAAGGGGAACACTACTCAATTCATTTTATTAAGGCTGTATTACTCTGATGTAAAAAACAGACCTCTGAAGCAAATAATACATTATATGTTAAAAAAAAAAAAACACAGGAGGGGAAGAATGAAGGGGGGGAAATCGGAGGGGGAGATGAACCATGAGAGACTATGGACTCTGAGAAACAAACTGAGGGTTCTAGAGGGGAGGGGGGTGGGGGGATGGGTTAGCATGGTGATGGGTATTAAAGAGGGCACGTACTGAATGGAGCACTGGGTGTTATACGCAAACAATGAATCATGGAACACTACATCAAAAACTAATGATGGAATGTATGGTGATTAACATACATAATAAAAAATTCAAGCCTTTACGGTTTCATCTATATGCAAAATAAAATGGTGTACCTCAAAAAAAAAAAAACACTCTTCTATCACTCATGAATATAGATCAATATATCTTACGCAAAAATCTTTAACAGCAAATAGCAGTCAATAATTCTGCATCACGATTGAGTGGGGTTTGTTACATATTCAAAAACCAATTCATGTAACCCACCGTATTAAGAGGGTAAAAAAGAAAACTACCAATATTGACAAAGGAATGCGGAAAAAATAAAATTCACCACCCACACTTGTAACACCCTTCAGAAAAATAGGAATGTGTGGCATCTCAATGTGCTAGATAGTGATAGAAATTCTAGCCACTGTAATAAAGCAAGAATGAGAAATAAAACACAGATTGTAAAGAAATAATACTGTCCTTATTTGAGGATGGTATATTTGTCTAATCAGAAAATCTTACAGAATTTATAAAAACAAATTCCTATAACTACTTGGAATGAGGTTTAGCTGTAATAAGTCAATTAAATTTTATTCACTGTTCAATGAGCATGTGGCCACTGGAATGCGAAATTAACTATCATTTATAATCCCTAAGAGGTGAAAAAATTAGAGGTATACCTAATAAAACTGGTACAGGACTTGTATGCTAAAAACAACACACAGTGACAAAAGAAATCGAAGTAGATCTAAAAATTGGAGAGAGATGCCATGTTTATAGGTTAGAATACTCAACATAGTAATGTATTCATTCTACCCAAATTGTGTACATTTAACAAAATTCCTACCAATATCTAAGCAAGACTCTTTTGAGCTATGGACAAAATTATTCTAAAATTTATATGGAAAGTCAAACTAGAAAAATCAATTTTGAAAATGAATAAAGTGGGAGGAATCTGTCTACCCAGTGTAAAGGATCATTATATAGCTATATTAATCAAGAACATGTAGTGTTGGTGGAGTGATAGGAACATAAATCAATGGTACAGAATAGGGAACCTAGACAAAAATCCACACACATACTCTCAACTGATTTTTTGACAAAGTATAAAAGGCAATTTAATGGAGAAAAGAGCCTTTTTAGTAAATGATGTGGGAGCAATTGGACATCTGTAGGTAACTCCCCCCCCCCAAAAAAAAGCCTCAACCTAAGTCTTAAATGTTATACAATTAAATCAAAATAGTCATGTACTTAACTATAAAATATAGAACTATAAAACTTTTAGGAAAAAGAATTGAGGATCTAGAACTAAGCAAGGAGTACTTAGAATTGACACCAAAAACACAACCCATAAAAGGAAAAAAATGACAAGTTGGACTTCATCAAATTTAAGAATTTTTATTCTGATAAAGAACCTGTTGAATGGATGAAAATACTACCTACAGACTTGGAAAAAATATATGTAAATCACATATCCAAAAAAAGACCATTATCTAGAATGTGTATAAAAACCAAACAAGGAAATAGACAAAAGATGTGAATAGACATTTCACCGAAGAGACACAGATGGAAAATAAGCACATGAAAGATTTTGAATATCTTTAGCCATTAGTAAATATAAATTAAAACCACAATGAGATACGCATCTGTCAGAAAAGCGAACTAAAAAGCAGTTATAACACCAAATGCTGATGAAGATTTTTAGGAACTGGATCACTTACACATTGGTGGTAAGAATGAAAAATGGGAGAGCCACCTAGAAAACAGTTTGGAACTTTCTTAAAATGCTGAACATGCAACTCATATATAACCCAGAAATTTCAGAAAAATGAAAATAGATGTTCACACCGATACTTGTACATGTATTTATAGCTGATTTATTCATAATAGTTAAAAACAGGAAACAGTTCAGATACCCTTCAGCCGGTGAATAGTGACACAAACTTGATACATCCCTACCCTGGAATATTATTCAGCAGTAAAAAGGAACAAACTAATGACACCTGCAATAAGCTGCATAAATTTTCAGAAAATTATACTGCATGAAATCCCAATAGTTTACGTACTGTATGATTTCATTTATACATTTTTGAAATGACAGCATTATGAAAATAGGTTGTAGATTAGTGGTTGCTTGGGGTTAATGAGGCATGAGAGTTAGAATGAAATAGTTGTGGTTATAAAAGTGCAGACTAATTGACCTTGTGGTGATGGAAATCTTTATCTTCACTCTATCAACATCCTTATCTTGGTTATGATATTGTACTATAGTTTCACAAGTCTTGCCAGTGGAAAAGAAATGAATGGGTAATTGTACTTGTTATCTCTCTGTATTATAATTTCTTATATTTGTACTTGAATCTAGAACTATCTCAAAATTTAAAAAATAACTTTAGAAAACGAGTTTCTGTGCAAAAGGAGAAGTTGCTTTGGCAGTCAATTTGGTAATTCAAAGGCTTCAGGATAATTTCACTGAATTATCACACTCTTAGATTTACACTGAGCAGATTTATTAGAATATATTATGAAGATTTATTGTCTATTTAGCTGCCTCTCAAGATTCTGGATTAGATTTAACCTACTAAAGAAAATGTATAATCATCACCATATTGCATACATTTTTTTTTTTTTTTTACTATCTTTGCATCGTACGGTGAATGATGCAAAGACTTTTTTGATTAAGAAGAGTAACCTCAAGATAAAATTCTTTCACGGCTATTTATTGATCATATTGCTGTTTTTAGTCACACATGTAGGAAGGGGCATAGTTATCAGCTTTGCCCCTCATAACAAACATTCCAAATCAAAATATAATGGTGTGACTTACAATATATTCCTCTAGTACTAATGTCCCACCATGGCTAAAAATACCTTTATGAAACCACTACAACATACCTGCCTTAATTTGGGCATTGAATTTAAAGCTTTTGTCATTACTTTGACTTCATTTAAGCTGCTTTTGAGCACATTACAATATGAAATACTGGAAATTCACTAAATTCAATACTTGAATACCAGTGTTCAACTTCACCCCCCCAAATATCAAAAACTTAAAATGAGAAAGATAATACAATGTCTATCTCACAATGTGATTGTTAGAAATCAGTTGGAAAATCAATGAGAGCATACTTTTTAAAAATATAACGTGGTCTATTCACATTTTCACTTACAACAAATATTGCCTATTTAAAGTGCTCACTTAGGTGCCTGATACTTTAACCCGACTGCAGCAAGGGTGGTGTTTTATTTCATCTGTATTTCAGATCCTTAGCAGATCGTGTGCCACAACCGTTCCACTAATTGTTGAATGAATAAATAAATGAATGCAGAGATAAGTTAATTTGATTTTAAAAAGCTCCAAATTGTTTGCTTATAACCAACTTGGTTTTGAAGCACATAAAAAATACTTTTTAACTTAGATCCCAAACCAAAGCCTCCTTCATACTTTTTTTTTTCTTAGCAAAAGGAGTTTAATTCACAACGTTTATATGTGAAATCAATTTTGAGCAGTATCTCTTCCCTGTGAACAGTGCAGAATATCATGTGAAGGGCATTTTCAATCATTTCACTCTCCCCTTAACCCTCACTGCCACCCCTAACCTGGGTCACTATGAACTTAGAAAGTCTGGTTTTGTTTTTTTTGTTTTTTTCCGGTAAGAGGATTGACCTGTAAGAATCCCATATTTTTCTCAGGGTTGGAGGTGAACACTTTATTCATCAGGCTGTTTAACAGATTCCTTTTCCAAGTTACTTCCAAGTTCCTACCTTCAACAAATGGTCTTAGAAATGATGTTCAAAAGAAACTTCAATAGTTCACTTTGGACTCATTTCCAGTCCTTTTCCTAGAAAAGGATTTATTGACTTGATGTTTTAGCTCAGGTACTCTGCAATGCGTTCACCAGGATGGGATAGGACAATAAATCTCTGGGAAGAATACAGGGGAAGGGGAGCAGGGGTAGGCTAGGAGAGCCCATTGACTGCAAGCAGGTCTGACACCTGTAAGGAAAGACAACAAGGACAGGTCGGTTCGACAGGCAGAATCAGATTCCTGTGCAGTTTGCAGAAAAATTTGATCACACTGATGGATAGTCATCAAGCCAAAGGCTCCTAGTAGAGTATAAGTAGCCCCACAATGCATAGAAATTGGCGGGTGGGAATGTGACTTTAGCACAGTTGTGGTCGTGGGCTCTGATAGGTGGCAGCTGGGGCTGAGAATCAACCATGCCCTCTACAACAGGCTCTCTGAGAACTGCATTTTCATGGCTGTGACATGTGGGTCTGAGCAGACTATATAGAATCGTGCCTTTTAGGTAATTAATTTTGACAATCATTACATTTTTATCCTTAAGGAAAATAAAGCTGCTTCTAATTATTTAGAGATTTAAATGCTATTTGGTCATCAAACATAATGTGGAAGAGCCTCATACTTAAAGAACACAGTCATCATTTCCCTGCAATTTTCACCACCACTTTTAACAAAGTATAATCAACAAGTATTTGTTACTTGAAATATTCCTGTGTATATTTTAGAGGATTTGGAATGATCTGTCGTCATAACTCAAATGTCATTCACTCTTATATTTGCATTTAATGCCCTCAATTAAAAAAAAAACTAATAATTGTTCATTTAAATGGTCCTAAATCCCTAATTTAATTAAGGTCTTTCAGAGATAACAGACCTTGCCGGTATTCTGACATAAATCCCATGAAATACTTATTATATAAACTGAAGCAGTGTATATTGCTGGGTAACAGTGTAGTAGTAAACAGAGCTTAGATCTTAGCATCAGAATTGGATGGATCTGCAGTGCTTCTCATAAGTAATTGAGTGTCTTTGATTTTTGTTTCATTGTCTATTAAATAGAAAAAAAATACCAACTTTTTAAGGTTTTGAAGATTGTTTGAGATACATTTGGTTAAGAATTTAATGCAGTGTTGAGCAAATAGTTAAGTGTTCAAAAAATGTACACTTGGGAGTCCCAGTATGGTTACTAGTCTTATTAAGGTACTTTATTTATAAGTTAATATTTGCAGAAGTTAATATATCTAAAAATCAGTCAACATTTTAATAAGCACCTCTAATTTATTTTATTAATTGCCAAATGGTGACATTAATAGTGCATAGTTTATAGATGGCTATGAGGATTATATGCGAAAGTGACCATAAAATGAATTATCTATGTATGTACGTATCTATATCTATTGTGCTTGTAGTATTTAACAAACATTCCAAAAATATTAGCTGTGATCATCCTACTGTCCTTACCACAGTAATCTTCATCTTCCTCATCTTTTGTCACCATAATCAGCATCAGTTTCCATGAGGGACAATGTGGTATCACATAGCAAAATATCTACCAGGTAGAAAAGGGCCATTAATATTTGTTGTATTGGTGACATCCTGAGAATGAACATAACTATTAGGAGAATTCACAAAGAGTGAGTGACCATTTGAAAAAGGTGTATTAGAAAGTGAAACAAGAAGGCAGCTGCTTTCCAGCTCTTTTTTTATCCTCTTCCCTTTTTGTTAGGTTTAATAAAAAGTAAAATTGTCTGATGTAAATTGAAAACAAAAAGGACCAAACAGAAGATCAAGACAGACCTAAGTGGAGTCTTGATGTTATATTCATTGCTCCTTTAGTGTATTGTAAATTTTCTTTTACTTCAGAAGGGATAATAGCATAAGAAAAAAAATGCATCGAATTGGAGCAGCATTGAGAGAACAAACCAATTTGAGGTGGCATGGAAGAAATTAAAATATTTAAAGTAATGAAATTCCAACAAAGAAAAGCCTCTAATGCACTTTGTAAGGGAGCTCCCTTTGTACATGTAATATAATTACTGTTAATTTTAATATAGTTATTAGTAATAGTACAGTTCATAAGTAGGAAGGTATGTAACATAAACATATAATCACATTTTCTCTTCCTTGACATCTTGATCTCATTTGTGAAAGGATGGAGAGGCAGGGGAAATATTGGTACCCAGGAATACCTCAAGTAAAATTATTTCAGCACAAAGTAAAAACCATAAAATTCACTGTACACATATTGAAAGGTATTTTGTTCTTATATTGCAATGAAATAGACAAAAGCAAAAAATGCTATTTTTATAAGTGTGGAATCACTAAATTTAGTATAATATAAGGGATGTACATAGTATGTGTGGATTCAATAATGTATTTGCTATTTTAATTCCTTAAGTGAAACTATTTTCTCATGATCAATTATTAATGATAGCTATGTTTTTCTTAATGTAAGTGCAATTAAACTAGCCAAATTCTCCAAGCTAAACAGATTATTTAACAGTGACCGTGCAACTTTATCTTATTTTTTAATTTATTTTTTAATTTTATTATGTTAATCACCATACATTACATCATTAGTTTTTGATGTAGTGTTCCATGATTCATTGTTTGCGTATAACACCCAGTGCTCCATTTAGTACGTGCCCTCTTTAAGATCTAAATGTGAGACAGGAGTCCATCAACATCCTAAAGGAGAACACAGGCAGCAACCTCTTCAACCTCAGCCGCAGCAACTTCTTCCTAGAAACATCACCAAAGGCAAGGGAAGCAAGGGCAAAAATGAACTGTTGGGACTTCATCAAGATAAAAAGCTTTTGCACAGCAAAAGAAACAGTCAACAAAACCAAAAGACAACCGACAGAAGGGGAGAAGATATTTGCAAATGACATATCAGATAAAGGGCTAGTATCCAAAATCTATAAAGAACTTCTCAAACTCAACACCCAAAGAACAGAGGATCCAATCAAGAAATGGGCAGAAGACACGAACAGACATTTTTCCAAAGAAGGCATTCAAATGGCCAACAGACACATGAAAAAGGATAGGATCACTCAGCAATAGCATGTGTCACAGAGGTTTCGGATTGTACTTCCTAGTGAGATCAATATCAATCAATAGTGTGATTAGTTCCTATAGAGCTAATGGGAATCTTCTATTTCATAAACAGAAACAGAGTAACCAGATTGAAGAAGTGATATGCAGGAGTGCCATGCAGGAGTCTTGTCAGTTCTGGGTACCATCCCATAGGTGCTTGGTTAAATTAGAATAAATTAAGAGAATGACAACCCAAACTTGTATAAAATGTTTTTGAGAGTGTTCTCTTTAATTACATAAAGAACTGAGTTTTCTATCCACTATATAGAAAATTGGAATTCTGTATTTCCTTTTTGTATTCTCTACTAGGTTATGGATATAATCATTGTTTTGGTTTGGTATCTGTTGCTCCATCATGTACACTGTTGATATCCAGATTCCATTGTTGGTAAAAGCCTTCCAACTAAGTATGTGTGATTTATATTAAATAAAGCTTGCACTGACTCCTTTCTACAAAGTTCATAATCAAAATTGTAAAATACTTTATACTAGATATATATATGAAATTTTAATTTGGTGTGGTGTTACTGAAAGGGTGATTACGATAAACATATACTGTTGACCCTTGAACAACATGGGGGTGAATTGTGCTAACCATAGTGCAATTGAAAATCTGCATATAACTTTTGATTCCCCCTGAACTTGGCTACTTATACCCTAATACAGGCTGGAAGCCTTACCAGTAACATAAACAGTCAATGAACACTTATTTTTGTGTATGGATTATGTACCGCATTCTTAAAAAAAGTAAGCTGAAGAAAAGAAAATGTTACTGAGAAAATCATAAGAGAAAATACACTTACTGTACTGTACTGTATTAATAGATACTGTGAGTTTGCCATGTGCTTACAGTATACATCGTCTGTCACTACATCTATATTGTCCTATGTGATACAAAACACTGTAGATGTTACACATAATACTAACAATATAACTCAAAAATAAAAGATAATGTGAAAAAGAAAAATTATATTTATTTATTAGATCTCTTTCACTGATAATGATGAAGCAGCAATATGATTGCTCTGTGATAGACTAATGTAATCAATGTGATTGCTTCATGGTAGTCTAGCCTATACACTAATGAATAAATTGTTAGAAACTCTTTATGGAATACCATATTATAGTCATATTGATAATATAGTATTGGAAATCTTGTTACATTAAAATAATACCTACCTGTGATAGACTGGTATGCCATTTCTTGAATTATGAGACAGACATACTTTATGGTAACATAATTCTTTGAAAGCAAAGTTATAAAATGGTGAGAAGACTAACACATTAATTTTATGTTAAGGATCTCTCATCTTGGGGCGCCTGGGTGGCTCAGTCATTAAGCGTCTGCCTTCAGCTCAGGTCATGATCCCAGGGTCCTGGGATCGAGCCCCACATCGGGCTCCTTGCTCAGCAGGGAGTCTGCTTCTCCCTCTCCCTCTGCCTGCCACTCTGCCTGCCGCTCTGCCTATCTGTGCTCTCTCTCTCTGTCAAATAAATAAATAAAATCTTTAAAAAAAAAAAAAGAATCTCTCATCTTATGCCTATGTAAAGGTAGGCTGTCCAACTCCATACAAGTCTTGCACACAACATCCTACACAATGAATACTTAACATCATGATGATGACTCAAAAATGTCTCTTCCAGTTCTTGCTGTACAGTTACTTGATTTTCACATGAAGACAATTCCATACACAACAAGTTTATTTTATTTTATTTTTTTATTTATTTGACAGAGAGAGACACAGCAAGAGAGGGAACACAAGCAGGGGGAGTGGGAGAGGGAGAAGCAGGCCTCCCGCAGAGCGGGGAGCCCGATGCAGGGCTCGATCCCAGGACCCTGGGATCATGACCTGAGCTGAAGGCAGACGCTTAACGACTGAGACACCCAGGTGCCCCACAACAGAAGTTTATTAACTATAAGGCACGATGATTATTTACTAGTCATTAAATAGAAGTGGATCATTCTAAAGTTATTCATGTCACTGTCATCTTGAGTAGCTGAGGAGGAAGAGGTGGGGTTGGTCTTGCTGTCTCAGGGATGGCAGAGGCAGAAGAGGTGGAGGAAGTGGAAGGAGGAGAGAGAGGCAGGCACACTCGGTCTAACTTTACAGAAATACGTTGTAATTTCTATCTGACTTTTTGCCTTTTTATTTCTGTAAAAATGTTTCTATACAGTACCAATCTAGATGTCTGTCACCTTTTGCTTTAGTTTCAATGCTCGTAAAATACAAGGGTCCATGCTGTAAAATAAGTTAAAAGTAGTCAGGACAGAATGCTTCTGCCGTATTGTCTAATATCAATTTGTTTTTGGTCACTGCTTCTGTGGTTTTTTTCAAGTCAGTCTTTGTTTTGTCAAGTCAGTCTTCTGTTAATTCTGCTGGCATTGTATCTGTTAGCTCTTGAATTTCTCAAAGATCGTATCTTGAATGCCTTCACTCCCAGCATTTTTGCCATATTCACAATCCCTAATGATTGACTTGATTGGCTCTGTTGTAAATCATGTGAAGTCATGCACAACATCTGGACAAAATTTATTCATCCAGAAAAATTTTGTGTTTCAGTCTTTTTGGCTTTCATGGCCTTTTCCCTGACCACGATGGTATCTTCAGTGGTGTAATCCCTCCATACTTTGATCAGGTTCTCTATTGGGGTCCTCTTCCATGACATTGACAACTCTTTCCAAAGAGTATCCTAATAAGCCTTAAAGGTCCT
>NC_138375.1:66826011-66864964 GCF_054177405.1 Leptonychotes weddellii | reverse complement strand
AGACGATGGACTCTGAAAAACAAACTGAGGGTTCTGGGGGGGAGGGGGGTGGGAGGATGGGTTGGCCTGGTGGTGGGTATTGAGGAGGGCACGTTCTGCATGGAGCACTGGGTGTTATGCACAAACAATGAATCATGGAACACTTCATCTAGAACTAATGATGTAATGTATGGGGATTAACATAAGAATAAAAAAAAAACTGAATTATAAGATGAAAAAAAAAAAAAAAGAACTTTAAAAGGCAGTCCATTACTGGAAAGGTACTTCCTGTCTTCAGGGACAAAGCCTTGATGGAACCAATCCAGTAAAAGTGTTTTCATTGTCCAGGCCTTCCTGTTGTACAACCAAAAGCCTAGCAGCTGGTGTTCATCTTTTCTTTCAAGGCTCAAGTGTTAGCAGCTTTACAGATAGAGGCAATCCTGATCATAAACCGAGCTGCATTTGCAAAAACAGTATAGTTAGCCCATCCCCGCCTGCCTTAAAACCTGGTGCTTGCTTCTCTTCCTTACTAGTAAATGTCCTTTGTGACATTTTTTTCCCCCCAGAATAGGGTGTTTTCATCTGCATTAACCTTTTCAGGCAGATATCCTTTCTCTTCGTTCATTATCTTAATGGTGTTTGGGAACTCATCTGCTGCCTCTTAGTTGACAGAAGCTGTTTCTCCTGTTAGCTTGACACTTTAAGCCAAACCTCTTTAAAACATTATCAAACCATCCTTTGCCGGCATTACATTCTCCAACTTTAGATCACTTACCTCACTTTTGCTTTATGTTGTCATGTAATGACTGTATTTTTCTCAAATCCTATTAGAGTGTAGACGTATGTCTTTCTTATAGACATAAAATCTACATCCACATAAAATCTGCATTTTCAATACGAGATAAATTATATAATCCAGGGTAATGGTTCTTATTTTAGAATCCATAACTTTAATTATATCAGCAAAGTTCCTTTTACAGTATTATTTAACACATATGCACAGATTCCTGGGATTTGTGAATAGAAAGCTCTATGCAGATGTTATTCTATCACACTCCAGAATCAAAATTATTTAAAATATTTTATTTATTACATTTTCATACATTTGCACTTATTTTAAGCCTATTAAATAGAGCGCAGCTTGCATCAACTTGTTCTTTTTTTTTTTCTTTAAGGCTACATTTTTCTTTTTATTTTTGACTGCATCTTTAACAATAAAGATTATGCTGCATCTTGCTTTATTCTGTCCAGTATTTGGAAGATCACAAAGCTCTTTTTAGTCATAGTAGTATAGGGTTTCTCAAATGGATGTCTCTTCATCTCAAAATTGGATTGAGACAAAGGAATTTTAAGTTTCAGTTTTGGTGAGTTGTCATATTTTTTTCAGTGATAACAATCCAATCCCATTTCCTTCTTTCTTCCATTAGGTGATGAGAAAAAACAAAAAACAAAACAAAACAAAAAAACATTTTTACCTAGTCCCACCTCACCCCCCAGTTTTTTGTAAAAAATAATTATTTTGTACTTAGTTTACTCAAGCTTTTGTTTGGCACTTAAGATGCCTCTTTCAAAGAATATGCAATTGCTGTATTTGTTTCTTTATCTAAAAAGTGAGAATTTAAAATTGGTACCACTCTCCTTGTCACTTTAAGGAGTACACATTCGTGTAAATATATCAGAAATGGGTGTGTGAAAATTTGTTTCCACTATTACCTTCTTGTACAATTTCCCCATTCTTCTTAGGTTATAACTTTGCTTACATCTAATCATAAACAAATTTTGAGAAAGGGAGAGAAAATATAAATTCTGTGAACTCTTCTAGCATTTATGGATGAAATCTTTTGTAGATTAAATACTGCATCATACTCCATGAATATTTAATTAAAATAGTTATTCTCAGTTTGACTTGGAAGGGTTTTTAATTCATTGGAATATAGGGTTTTGATAAATATGAGGATATTGGTAAAATTATACAAGGGCATTCTTAGTCAATTCCAAATTTTTGAATTAAGTACTTTTAGAAGTACCATTAAGTACAGTTATATTGCATTAATTGAGCATAGTTTGTTTTACATTTATCAACTCATTTGTTTCCCACATCCATCGCAGAGTGAGAAGGCAGTAAATTGCAAGGTGTTCCTTTTCCAACTCAGTAGATCTGTTTAAAATGCAGATTCTGAGTCAGTAGTTCTGGGAGCTAGACAGCTCTTCTGCATGTCTAACAAGCTCACCAGTCACACTGATATTGTTCCTTTAGGGACCATACTTTGAAGAGCAAAGCCCTGAAAAAAAAACCCATTAAACTCAGTCTGGAAATGTAAACTTTAGCCTCAGCTCTAATTTTTCAGTTGACAACCTAAAGCAAATTACTTTATTTTGCTGGGCTGAGTCTTTTCATTTCTAAAGTAAAGGTATTTGAGTTATTATTCTGTGATTTCTTTTTATTAATTAAGAAACTACTAATCATAGAGGTAAAGATATTTCTCAAATGCACACATTAGTGACAACTCTTGTTTTCTGACTCCAGGTTTTCTGATATCAAGGTAAAGCTTTTCATTTCACCATACCAGCAATAGAACTTGAACCCATTTATATAGAGCATTGTAGCTGAAAATAAGAGAAATCATGCAGAGCTATTTTACAAGATACCTTGAGAAATTTTAGTAAATTGAACTGTTATTACTTTAATGGGTTTTATAGTTTTCATGCTATATCAATAGTTTTCTATTTTATTTATTTCCACTATTCATTATTTTTATTCCATAGCCCTTCTACTTTGAAGCAACCCTTGACCAAGTGATAGCAGCACCTTTAAGCAAAGCTGTTCTTCACAGCAATCTTACATCAAGGCCAGCTGAGATTTCATTTATATTGAATCACTGTAATTCCTGAACAATTTATAAAGTTTTTCAACCCTGGTTTAAACTTACATTTTCATGAAATAAAGGTACACATAGACCACATTCATCTGTACGTTTCTACTTTTCATTTGTGTGACTAAAGTTGGGCTTGCAGATAAAACTTACTGGCATGCCTTCATTGACTAGCAGAAGCATCGTTCTAAAGCAAATGTGGATAAAAATCTGAGTACGCTTACTTGCAGGTGTATTGCATATCTCATTGGCATTGTTGCACTTATTGCCTCCTCTAGTCTACAAGACAGTGTTTGGGCCTGGATAAACAGGTGCATCTGGGCATAGGACCAAATCTAAGCCCAAATACAAGTGACCAGTGTGCTCCTACATATTTAGGCCAACTGGTAGTTTTTTATTGACTGCAGATGGTTACCAACTACACAATAAAAAGCTACCCGTTGACTTATTAGATTTTTAAATAACCCTAAAGTTTTTTTTCTCATGGCTAGGAACTCCAATTTGTACTCAGGGTAAATTAGAGCCCATATGACGTCTTTATAGATCAGATGTGCCGTTGAAGCCCATAGAGATTTCAATCCTCCTTTCCAGTGTAAGACTGATTGATATTTTAAGAACACAAAGAAATGAGCCAGTTTCAACTCAACTCATCTTTCCCTGAGGTCTCCCCACATTTGTAAATATATGCTTCCTGGGGCCTGAATGAAAGCACTGAAGGAGACCCAGAGTCAAAATATGTATGTAAATTATTTTATTTTTGGAACATTTCTTATAGTAGTCCTGGCTGAGAAAGTGTCTCATAAAATGCATCGAATATGTTTTGGGTGTCAACTCCTTTTTCTATACCAAAGTACTTGATATGGTGGCCACACATAAAACACACACACACACGCACACACACATTAATATACCTTTTACTCTCCAGTGTTATATAATCATGAGAGTCTATATGTATAAATATGGAGTAAGAAAGAATGTGATTGGAACTATAAGACCTATCTGAAAAAAATACTATTAAACAAAAACTAAAAAAGAACGGGCAATACTCTTTCTGATATGGCGATAGGTAGAGGAGTACAGGAAAGAAGGTCCTGGCCTTTACCTCGGCATAACACTTGGGAGCAAACTTGGAACATTATGGAACCAGTTCGTAATTTACTATCGTAGCCAATGAGGCTTATCCCAGGTGCGATTATTACTAATTAAAGTGGGCACTGCTTTTGGAAATACATGATTTGGTTTCTAAATCAGATTTGCCAATATATGATCTAGTAAGATTTTGGCCGATTTATTCCCCTCCTCAGTTTGGGCAACAATATCTTCATCTTTAAAATAAAGAGCTTGTATTTGATGATCTCTGCACTCTCTTATATAACCTAAAATTCTGTAATGATTTTAAAAGTTATTGAAAGTAATTGTAAGCATTGTTACTCCTCAGTCTCTCAAATCTTCACTCTCTGTGAACTTCCTCTACTTCATCCTTGTAGCATTTTATAATTAATTGACAGATAGTGTTTATTTTATATACTTCCTAGCCAGTAGAGTGTAAGCTCCATACAGAAGGAGTTATTTAATTTGTTTTATTCTCCATGTCTGGCAAGTAGTACACATTCAATAAATATTCTGTTAATGAATGATTAAGTGAATCATTAAACATCTTCCCATGAAATGAATTAATGCATATATGAAAATTAAAACCTCATTCTGTTTTATCCTGAAACACTTTTCCAAAAGTAAAAAACCTAGTGTATAATTTGAATTGTATCTAGTTAAAAAAGAATAAGTACCTTAGAGTCCAAAAAAATCAAATAATAATTCAGTGTGTATCAGACAGTACACTATGTCCTTTTTAATGCTGCAAGTTCTGTCTTCCCCATAGGTTGACAAAGACGTTAACAGGGAGCAAACTGATCATTCATATTAAAATAACCCCTTGTTTTCAAATTATACAATGGAACAGATACTTTTTCTCAGCTTTCCAGAAATGTGCCGTATGGCTAAAGGAATATATATCTTTGAAATTATAAAAACACAATTTTATAAGATAAAATGTTTAATAGTGAAATAGTAAAACAAATGCCTTGAGATATGAAGCAATTTTTAATTGGAGAAAAAAGTGTTATAATCCAGTGTCGTCTTACTGAATAAATTTTCAGTTAAGGAGCAATGGTCAAGGGCGCCTGGGTGGCTCAGTCGGTTGGGTGTCTGCCTTCGGCTCAGGTCATGATCCTGGAGTCCTGGGATCAAGCCCTGCATCAGGCTTCCTGCTCAGCAGGGAGTCTGCCTCTCTCTCTCTGCCTGCCCCCCTCGTGCTCTCTCACTCATTCACTCTCTCTCTCTCAAATAAAATCCTAAAAAAAAAAAAAAAGTGAGCAATGGTCAGGAATCATTAAAGATTAGAAGTAACTATATAAGTGGAGTAAGTGGCAAGAGTGTAAAAATAAGCATCTGATATAAAAAGACTCATGTTAAACACTAAATGTAAAGTATTACATGTAAAATAATAAAAAATTGAATAAAACACAAGTTTTAAAGTAGAAATTAAAATATACTCTTAAATAGATGTTTAGAAGGAAATTATATTTTTATACTGTTCTCTCCTAGAAAGAGTAAATCAAAATAAAATACCAAAAACTCCTGAATATTAACTTCTAAAAATTTAGCCAAAACCATTTATGTCATAAAATGTTTTGACTGAATTTGAATTAGTGTGTTATAGTGGACTTGAGTTGTTATCACACATATTGATATTAGCTAGTGAAATTCTTGACAACTTGCTTAATCAGATACTAATTAAAATCATATGCTAAATCACTAACCACAGGCCAGCCCATATAAATATAATGACATATTATTGGCTTCAAAGATAAAGCTTTCTAAAATATAAATTTTTCACTAATACGTAATAAAGGAAATTTATTAAACATATGGTATGCCTGAGTCAGAACAGAACTGTGTTAACTATTCAGAAGCAGAAACATAAGAAGGAATATATTTGTGTAAAGAAAATCAATATCACAATGACTGTCATGAAATGCATAGGTAAACAGTTGATTTCTAGCATTTATTTATGACTAAAATATGGAAAAATATGTAATATATGGAATAGTTCCAATTTAATTTTTATCTAATATGCCACTTTACCTTCATGTAGCTGAGGCACTGAATTTCTAAATACTATGTATACATATATATTAATTGCATTTATATTAATTTGGTGCAGTAGATAGTTTCTAACATGGATCCCCACTGGTTTCTACCTCATGTTACTAACACCATTGGGATGTAGCATCTGTGACTTGCTTCTAGGTACACAATGCCACAAAGGTGACAGGATATCATTTCTTTCCTTACATAAGCAAGTCACCATAGTGTGAAGACCCACATGACAAGGAACTAAGGGCTGCCTCCAGCCAGCAGCCAACAAGGAACTAAAGTCCTCCATCTAACAGCCTATGGGAAATTGAATCTTGAAAACAACACACACTTGGAAATGGATCATGCCGGAGTCAGGTCTTCAGCCCTGAATCCTTTCTTGTGAGAGACCCTGGAGCAGGAGACCCAGGTCTTGTGCCAACATAGTGGAGATAGAGAATGTTGTCATCATCCTCACCTCAGTATTCTTTGGAATACCTGGTTGTTTTCATTGTTAGTATGAGAGCAACATTATTTGAAGCTTTCCAAATCCTAAGTGATATCAGAATCTCTGTTTTATTTCTATTTCTGTATTCCACAATTAGAAAAAAAATACAAAAATAGTGCAATGTAAATGTAATAAAAATTCAGTTTAATAAAGGATATTGGAAAACTTTCCTAAATTTTATCATTCTGCTTAAAATTAGCATGGGGATTTGGTTATTCAGAGAATATACCTTTCAAATTACAGCCAAGAAAACAAAACACCACAAAGAGTCAGGCAGTGGTAAAAGGTGAAATTTGGCTTTCTAAAATGATTTATGTAGAAAAGCTATCCCTCCCCATAACACACACACACACACACACACACACTTATACAAAACCATACACATTTTTACAAAATAATGAAACTGTAGAATTTGTAGAATCTGTCATTACTACATGAGCCATAAAGATGATTGCACTGAGGAGGCAAAATGTTTTAGCTACACCGGAAACAAATGTATCGCTGTGTGGTGATAAAAACAACAGGATCTGTTAGGAATTGGTTGCAATTACTATCTAGACTTCCTGAACAAATTCGTTTGTACCATTATAAGGAAATGTATTTTTTTCTCTCCAGGCAAAAAAAGAAATGTGCCAATGGATGGATGTATGACTTTTTCCCTTCAGATGATGAAGCATGATTTTATTGAATTATATCTCTAAGGAGAAATTTGGTTTTGTATGGAATCATTTGCTGCTTTTAGGGAAAATTATCTAGTATTATTTTATTCACTACTGGGGGATCCAAATAATAGGATAATTGGTCAGTCAAGCAAGTAGTTTTATAGGTTAGGTAACCAGTTACCAATTATGAAATATAATGTGTCACTCACTAATAAAAGAATTTATAGAATAAATTAGGAAAAATATTCTTGAAGGACAAATATTTGAATAATTATGGAGAGGACCAATATAGAAATGGCTTATAAGTGTTATGCTATATAAAACAACTGCAGAAATGCATATTTCTGCTTAATTCAGTCAACTGCATAGCTCTCAAACTATAGAAAACTCAAACTAAATGCAAGTCAATCGTTTTTGCCTTGAAAGAATGTGAGCTTGAATCACCTCCTCTGTGATTGCATTTTCCTCTTTCTGAGAGTATGGGTGATGCCACAATTACTGAGTGGGCTTCCAGAACTTTCTTCATCAGAAGGAAGCCAAGTAGAATTTACTGGGACCTACACAGAATCAAGAATAAGGGAAGTGGTGTTACTGCAAAATTTAGAGAAGAATTTCATAGTTATACTGATGTTTTTGCTTTAGTTTATTCTTGCAGTATGCATGTCATCAGCTTCTACAACTAGTTTATCTTAGGTATGGAAATGTGACAGGGATTTGTAAGCATCTGTTTATGTGGAAAACATTTTTTTTTTAAATATGGCTCTTAATTAGCCATCAATGCTTATTGAGCTCTGTCATTGAACATGAAGAGGTACTTATCATGTGCTGTCTTGGAAATAGTGAATTAGAAGAAAGAAAATGGACTGTAAACTGAATATCACCATTTAAATAAAACACTTTTGTTTCTTTTCTTTTTAAATTTTTTTTTCCCTTTGAAGAAAGGGAATGGTGACAGTGAACAAAACAATTATCAGTACTTGTTAAGGAAGTTAAAAAGCTGCTTTACAAACAATTGGCAAGAGCAAATATTTTATTATCATAGTTCCCTTTTATTTTCTTAAATAAGAAACATAATAATAATAGATAAATAATAATTTCAGCTAACACTTATTGTTCTAAGTGTTGTGTGAAGTAACTTATTTAATTCTTCTAAGGCATCTTTTTATCCTAATTTTATGGATGAGGAATCTGAAGCACAGAGAGGTTATATAAGTTGTCAAGGGTTCTGTGGTAAGTAATCAGAGTAATTGTGACCAGTGGGATTCAAGAGCAAACACTCCAGTTCCAGAGCCAATAGCCTTAATCTTTATAAAATTTATAGGGGTATACAAATAATTACTCCAAACGATACATTAGGACTATTCATTTCTGTTCAAAATATTTTTAAAATAGAAAAACATACTGCCTAGTAAACTTTTTTTTAACCTGGTAAACTTTATACACCCTATGCATCAATCTTTACAAATAGCCAACTAAATTGATTAAAATGTTAGAGTTGAGTAAATAGCTACACTCCTCTAAATTTAACCTCTAACTTCATCAAAGAACATTCATAATTTCTTAATAAGGCATGTCCCTTTTTAATAATTGTTCTACCTGGAGGCTATAAAATGATTATGGCTTTTATTGCTTTATTAAAACCTGTGATTAAGAAAGCCAAAGTATTTTGAAATATCCCATTTGTATTATTAGCAAAATGACTGAAATATAGGACAGCATTTATATTTGGTGAACAAGTTGAAGATGAAACTATAAAATCTTGGCCAGCTTTCTCCAGAATCCTTACAATGCTCCTGCTGGACAGCAGTGTTGCTGAGTCTGACTCCGTTGTGGCGAGTGAGGACCAATATATTCAACGAGGCTATTGGCAATTTGAAGTTTTATGCTGATTCCATTCGTGAATATTTGTAGCTTCAATTTCCAATTTTAATTTACTCTACCAAGCAATTCTCCCATTAAAAAACTCAATGATTGTTAGACCACTGTAATAAAACCTTCAAACATTTTGCCTCCAAGTACAGTATTTGTTTGAAATAAACTTTTGGTACAGAAGCCATATGAATTCATGCACTATAAAATGTTAGGCAGGTAATTAGAATCATTTTTAACTCCCTGTGTACTGCCAATGGCATAAACAAAGTAAGGAAGAACAACACGTAATTAATTAAATAGCTCTGGGAAGAGGTTGCTATATATTTTATATTTATATCATATACACATACATATGTATAACTTGCCAAAGAAAAGGCATTTTTTTGACTATGTTAACTTGTGTGTGTGTGTACGTATGTATGAATGTATGTATATATATATACACACACACATAAACATTAACATGGTCTGGGTCAATGAAATGTTTCTTCTTTGGCAAATATAACAAAATGTAGCATATGACAAAAAAAAATAATCAGAAGACATATTTTCTGGATACAACAATTCTGCCGTGTCATGTAATTTTTATTTGCTTACAAGTAAGTTAAAGCAATGCATCTCACTCCATTATGGGAGAATAGTAACACAGGCCATTTCTTTCTTTTTTTTTTTTCCCAATTGAAGTATAGTTGACATACAATAGGCGTGTAGCATATAGTGATTTAACATTTATACACATGTATATTAGAAAATGCTCACCATGATAAATGCAGTTATCTCTCATCATACAAAGTTATTACAATATTAGTGACTATATTTCTTATGCCGTACTTTATATCTCTGTGATTTATTTTCTAATTAAAAGTTTGTACCTCTTAATCCCCTTCACCTATTTTGCTCATCCCCTCACTCTCCTCCCACTAGCAACCTCCAGTTCTCTGCATTTATGAGTCTTGTTTTGTTTGTTCGTTAGTTTTGTTTTCAAGATTCTGCATGCTAGTGAAATCATATGATACTTGTCTTGCTCTGACTTACTTCACTTAACATAATATCCTCTAGGTCCATCCATGTTGCAAATGGCAAGATGCATTCTTTTGTATGGCTGAGTAATATTTCATTGTGTATCTATACTACATTTTCTTTATCCATTCATCTCTTTTTTTTTTTTTTTAAAGATTTTATTTACTTATTTGAGAGAGAAAGACAGAGCAAGAGAGGGACCACAAGCAGGGGGAGTGGGAGAGGGGGAAGCAGACTCTCCGTGGAGCAGGGAGCCCGATGCGGGGCTCGATCCCAGGACCCTGGGATCATGACCTGAGCCGAAGGCAGACGCTTAACGACTGAGCCACCCAGGCGCCCTATCCATTCATCTCTTGATAGACACTTATGTTGCTCTCATATCTTGGATATTGTAAATAATGCTACATTAACATAGGTGCATATATCATTTTGAATTGGGGTTTTCATTTTCTTCAGGTAAATATCTTCAGGTAAATTTAGTAGAATTACTGGATTGTCTGGTATTTCAATTTTTAATTTTTTGAGGGTTCCCTTTCCTCCACATTCTCACCAACAATTGATTTTTTTTTCTTTTTGATTCTAGCCATTCTGACAGGTATGAGTTGATATCTCATGGTTTTGATTTGCATTTCCCTGATGATTAGTGATGTTGAGTGTCTTTTCAAGCATCTGTTGGCCATCTGTATGTTTTCTTTAGAAAAACGTCCAAGTCCTCTTCAGATTTTTCAATTGGTTTGTTTGTTTTTGTTAGTTGTATGAGTTCTTTATATATTTTATTATTTTTTAAATTTAATTTTATTATGTTATGTTAGTCACCATACAATACATCATTAGTTTTTGATGTAGTGATCCAAGATTCATTGTTTGTGCTCCATGCAGTACATGCCCTCTTTAATACCCATCACCAGGCTAACCCATCCTCCCACCCTCCTCCCCTCTAGCACCCTCAGTTTGTTTCTCATCCTTGTTTAAATTTATTCCTTTCACTGCAATTGTAAGTGGAATTGGTTTCTAACTTCCTTCTCTTAGTTCATTATTAGTATATAGAAACACAACATTAATTTTGTATCCTGCAACTTTACTGAAATCATTTATTTTAAGAATCTTTTGGTGGAGTCTTTAGGGTTTTCTGTATGTAATAGGTCATCTGCAGACAGTGACATTTTTACTAAATGTTTACCAATTTGATGGTTTTTATTTCTTTTTGTCTACTGTGGCTAGGACTTTCAGTACTATGTTGCATGAAAGAGGCAAGAATAGACACCCTTGTCTTGTTCCTGATTTTAGAAAAAAAAAAAAACTTTCTGCTTTTCATCACTAAGTAGGATTTTAGTTGTGGATGTGTCATTTATGGCCTTTATTATAGTAAGGTATGTTCCCTCTATATCCATTTTGTTGAGAGTTTTTATCATGAAGGAATGCTGAATTTTGTCTAATACTTTTTATGTATCTATTGAGACATGCATATGATTTTTATCCTTCATTTTTTTATCCTTCATTTTCTTAGTGTGGTATATCACATTGATTTAATTGAGATACTAAACCATCCTTGAATCCCTGAAATAGATCCCACTTTTTTGTGCTGAATGATCCTTTTAATGAATTGTAGATTTCAGTTTGCTGATATTTTGTTGAGGATTTTTGCATCTCTGTTTATCAGGGATATTGGTCTGTCATTTTTTTCTTTTTTTTTTTTCTACTGTCTTTGGTGTTGGTGTCAGGCAATGCCATCCTCATATAATAATTCTGGAAGCATTCCTTACTCTTCAACTTTTTGGAATAGTTTGAGAATCCTAGGTATTAACTCTTCTTTAAATGTTTAGAAGAATTTACCTGTGAAGCTATCTGGTCCTGAAATTTTATTTGTTGGAAGTTTTTGATTATTGATTTAATTGAATTACTAGTAATCAGTGTGTTCAGATTTTCTATTGCTTCCTGATTCAGTCTTGGAAGATTGTACTTTTCCCAAAATTTATCCATTTTTTTCTAAGCTGTCCTATATGTTATGTTATAATTTTGTTGGTGTAGCAGTCCCATATTCTGTATATGTTGGTGTCGGTCACTTTGGCTCTTTCATTTCTGATTTTATTTATTTGAATCCTCTTTTTTTTTTTTTTTTTGAGGAGTCTGGCAAAAGGTTTTTTTTCTTTTGTTTATCTTTTCAAAGAACCAATTTAGTTTCATCCAAATGTTCTATTTTTCAGTCTCTGTCTCATTTATTTTTCCTCTGATCTTTATCTTTCCTTCTACCTACTAACTTTGGGCTTTGTTTTGTTCCTCTTTTTGTAGTTCCTTTAAGTGTAAGGTTGGATTGCTTGAGATTTTTCTTGTTTCCTGAGTTTATTGCCCTTCAGGGCAATAAACTTCCCTGTTTGAACTGCTTTTGCTGCATCCCACCTGTTTGAACTATTGTTTTCATTTTCATTCGTCTCATGGTATTTTTGATTTTCTCTTTTATTTCTTGGCTGACCCATTGGACATTTAGTAGCACATTGTTTAGACTCCATGTATTTGTGGGGTTATTTTTCCATTTTTTTCTTGTAATTGATTGATTTCTGGTTTTCTACCATTTTGATCAGAAAAGATGCATGATAAGATTTCATTCTTAAATTACTGAACTTGTTTAGTGGCCTGACATGTGATCTATCCTGGAGAATATACCATGTGCACTTGTAAAGAATGTGTATTCTGCTGTGTTTAGATGAATTGTTCTGTATATATCTGTTAAGTCTGTCTCATCTAATGTATCTGCTGCACAGAGGGTTTGTTCTCCGACTACATCTCCGGCCCTCCTACCTTTTTCAGTGTGGCTTTGTCTTCATATCTTTAGCTGTGGAAGAACTGTTTTGCTAATTCTGAGGTTGTTCTCTGAATGTGTTGCACTCTATGTAGTTGCAGCATTGGTATGTGTGTGGGACGAGGTGAGCTCAGGATCTTCCTGCTCTGTAATCTTCCAAAAAAACCCTCTAGGCCATTTCTCTTTCTCCCATTTTCAGCCAGTACTTACATAGAAAGGGATGACTGTTCTTGAATCTGAATAATTTTTAGTTTTTCTAAATATTTTTATTGGCCTTCTTGGAGATTTTTAAAAAACATTTTTGGTGAATAAGTTACTAAATGATATATTTAAATGAGCAGTGTTAATTAGATTCTAAATTGAAATATAATGATACATGATTGAGATGATGAAAAACAGTCACCCTATTTTGGTATTTCTCAGATTCTTAATTATGTATTCCATCACTTGTTGATTTTAAGAAATTTTCCTACATGACACTTTTTAATATCCTTTATGTTCCCATTTTTCCTGCTCAGGACTTATTGAATTATTTTTATTCCATTGTTCATTTTGTGCTCTCCTTTTTTTACCATTTTGTTTTAATATAAATTATGGACTATTTGAAAAAATATCTGAATCATCCTTTTGGTTTAAAGCTATTAGGTAATTACTGAAAAATATCAGTAGCAAATAAATAAAATAACTGATGCACTTAATAATTTACCATTTTTAGAACTAAAGTGTATTAGTCATTTCTGCATTCTTTCCCATTGTCTCTTTCATACTACTTGGGGAATTTTATTTTATATATATATTTTTAAGATTTTATTTATTTGACAGAGATGGAGAGAGAGAGCACAAGTAGGCAGAGAGGCAGGGAGAGGGAGAAGCAGGCTCCCCCCTGAGCAGGGAGCCCGATGTGGGACTCAATCCCAGAACCCTGGGATCATGACCTGAGCCGAAGGCAGCCACTTAACCGGCTGAGCCACCCAGGCGCCCATACTTGGGAATTTTATTAACCCTGTTTTTTTGTTTTTTTTGTTTTTTCCCTTTTCAAGTGGGAGGAAAATAGCAGCCAATAGATAAAACAAAAACAGAAATTGTTGATTTGAGTGTTTTATTCCGTACACCCACGCATAGTACATACTTGACTATAATAAAATGGATTAATCAATATACTTATCACCTTCTAAACAATACAAGAACCATTAAATACTTTAATCAGATCTTCTCCATTGGTATTTAATATTTTTTTTGTGTAGTATATTGTTTCTGACCTAATTTTTAACTTCTCTGAAATTAATCAGTATTAATTTTTCATCAAATGAGTAATACATTAGCTAATGTATTGGCTAATTCCTTACCTTGTTATTTTTCTTGAGTGTGACTTTCCTTTTGTTTTCTTTGTAATTCTTCCCTAAATAGTTTTTTTATGAAATGCTGAGTATAATATAGAAGCTCTTTATTTCCTTATTGTTTGATAATCTAGATGAACATAGAAGTTCTAGTGATAGCTAAATTTTCCCTCAGCTGTTCAAACATGTTAATTACTTGTCTTCAGGTATTTATTCATATTAACGAGCAGTCATCTGTCAATCTATTAAGGTTCTTTTTATTTTCTCTCAATTTAATGTTCATTCTATGATATACGTGGGTAAGGACTAGATTTTTATAATGTGTGAAGACTGGTGCACAGTCAATGTAAGGATTTAGTATTCTCTCTAAACCTAGAAAACACTCCTATTATTTCTCACAATATTGCTCCACCTCTTTCTTTCTCTTTTTCCTCTGGATTTTCTTTTTATATCCTTAGCACTTTTAATGTCATCCACACTTTCCTCCTCTTAAAATCCTTATATGATATTATATGTGGTATTACCTTAAATCTATTATACAATTCTATATAATTTTAAAGCTACTTTTAAATTTTAAAAATTACCATATTTTTTTCATTTTAGAAGTTATATTTTCAAATATATTATCTACGAACAAATAGCATTATATTTTTTTTATATTTTTGGTCATGTTTTAATACTTTCATGATCTCCTTTAGGTTTCCTGTTATATTTATTTTCTGAAAGTGCTAACTCTCCTGTTTATAACAATTGGCTCTCCCTCATGATAGTTTATTTCCTTATCAAGTGGCCTTTTCAATTTTGAGCTCATCTTTGAAGGACAGTATCTTTGTTCTTGTTGTTCCCTCCTGTAGAGAGTTTCATACACCTTGGCTCTAGAAACATTCCTTCAGAAACATTTTTGCATCTCTGGCTTACATTATTCTAAGTTATCAACTGAGTTTGGACATGTTGTAGCTTATTATTTTATTTTGGTGTTGGATGCCTACTCTCAAGTAGGAATACAATTCCAGATCTCATATCCATGGATGATACAGATTCTAATTTTCTCTTTCTCATGGCTAACTCTCCTTCTATGACTTCAAGTATGGATCAGTCTCAGTTTTCTAATCTTTGAGCAAACCTTTCAGGTAGCATTTAAACCCTAGTATATGTTTCTTATCATATCTCCATAGACCACAAAGGTTTAACATTTACATATAATTTTGGGTTTTTTCTTCCCTTTGGCTTCTAGCATTAATGGGTTTCTTTTATTTCTTTAAAAAAGTGATTTTAGGGATGCCTGGGTGGCTCAGTCTGTTAAGCATCTGCCTTCGGCTCAGGTCATGATCCCAGGGTTCTGGGATCAAGTCCCGCATTGGGCTCCTTGCTCAGTGGGGGAGTTCTCCCTCTGCCTGCTGCTTCCCCCACTTGTGCTCTCCCTCTCTCTGAAAAATAAGTAAAGTCTCTTTAAAAAAGTGATTTTTATATCACTTTTATGTTTTATGTCATATTGAATCAGATTTTCCTTATTATGCCAAAATTGGAGGCTAGAACTTATAACTGAAGAAAAATAGTCAATAATTATCTTGCATTATGAAAAAGAACTGAAGCAGTTGCATAGACTGGCAATTATTTCCCTGATTGGATATTTGATTATGCACAGCATTGACTAATGTATCCTCTGGGCTTTTTATTTGAACTTAGGAAAAAAGATCACTGAAAACGAGAATGTAGATATGGAAAAGCCATGGAACAGCCAGCATTATGCTTGCTTATAATGCCAAAGATAAGGAAGTCTCCTTCTGGACCCTGCAGAAAGAGTAAATTTTGAAATTTCTTAAGATCCACCACACAGGAGGCTGGCTGCAGAGTAAAGATGTCATGGTGTAAACAGTTGTAGAACTGAAGAGGCCATGCCAGATTATATTTCTTACACCAGGGAATTTTCAGAGGCTCATTTGCCTACAGGGTCTCCTGATGTATTCACATGTGTCCTCCATCTGATAAACAATATTTGGTTCTCTGTCTCATGGAAAACACAGAGAGTGAGCCTGTCTTAACCAAAGGAGAAACTGTAGCCCCATCTAGGACAGTGGACAAAAACATGCAAAAAAGGTACTTGCTCTCAGATCTATTCTTCTTTCCCACATGAACATGCCAGAGGAATGGAAACCCAGAAAAGAGAAGGAAAAGGAAGAAGAGGAGGACTTTGAGGAGGTGTCATCTCAGGAAAAGAGTACACTCTACTTTTCCTCTCAAGTCTTTCCTGCTAAAGCATGGCCAGTGCTAATGGAAGGGATAAAAAGTGAATATTAATTGAACATAGAGTTGATTTTTAAACTTGAGTAGGCCTCTTACATATCTGAACATGAACACAAAGTAATGGAAACTGCAAAACGTAGTTAAGGGAAAGGAAAAGGAGATTCAATGAAGCATGGTAAAAGGCAGTGATGGGAGAAAAAAATTAAAATCAATTCATTTTGATGAATTGTGCGATAAAGCAGTTACATATGTTTTTGTACTGGGAGTGAGGCCTGTCTTTGCCAGCTTAGCCTTCCTTATTGATGGCATGTCATTTATTTTATAAATGAAATAATCTTCAGTGTGGTGAGAAAAGCATTTTGCAGATTTTCCCAGTCAAAATGTTGATTTATATTAAGGATTACATCTCTGAAACTCACTGAAAGTTAAAAATATTGAACTTTCTAATGAAAGTAAATGTACAATAAAGCTTTTATTACTAGGAATATGTGTGTGTTTTTAAGCCATAACAACCATCTACAGAAGCATGGGGTGTCCTGCCACTTAGACCAATAGGCTCACATTTTTACACTAAGCTGGTTCCTTATCTATCCTTCTCTTTTCTTCCAATAGACAGACACAAACACATGAATCTTTGTTTAAAATTTTAATGTGGAATGTAATAGCACAAATATAGTATGACAGGGATTAACAAAAGTGACAATATGAAAATTACAGACAGTTTCTGACATATTAAAAAAGAGTAGCTCATTAAATTGAAAATAATATTATAGTAGATTAAGAACATGTGATTTGTATCCTAATTTCCCTGTTACTAATATGCTGTGAAGAACCTGAATTCAAATCTTAGCTCCATGTTTATTAGGTAACTTTAGACAAATTAACATACTTTTGAATCCTGCACTGATTTGTGGTGAAAAGTAAAACGTGTGTGTGTGTGTGTGTGTGTACACGCAGACATGCATGTGTGTGTGAGAAAAAGAATGTGTATTTAGATGTACAGATAGGTATTTAGATAGTGCTTTTAGTGCAGAGCATGTGATAGACATACAATAAGGGTACTTTGTTTTCTACCCACTTCTTGACTCCTCTCTTTGAGTAAAGAAGTGAGAATTTCAGGTAAGAGGCACACGAAATAGGACAGGCACTTGGGAACAAGATGAGCTCCTTTGGAGCCACATATCCCATATCCTCTAACAGGCAAAATAAAAACAGAGAAGAAAAGAACCCCTCAGTCATTTTCTTGGAATAATAGATGATGGAATGTTCCCCTCTTTATGCAAAAGATAGACTTGCCACTGGCACTGATAATCCCAAATGATAAAGAGTCTAGCCAGATATGAAAATAGGTTTTCTCAATACACTACCCTTGGTTTTTCCATAATGGGACTACAAGGATCATCATTTGAATATTATAGGTCCTCATGATTTTCCTTAACACATTCAACTAATATTTATTGTTTACTGTGTACAATGATTTTAATCGTTCCTGAACTGTCTAGAATTTATATCCTGATAATTCACTATTTATTATTATATTTGATTTTTCCTTTGAATGTTTTTTACCTAAATGTATTTTTCAACCTGATTCTATATCTGTTCCTTACTTACATAACTTGCAGATCTATCATCGTAGATCATAATGGGGCTGTTATCAATAGTCACCATATTATCATGTTCTATGGCTGTCTTTATTTCTAGATATGGGATAACTTCAAATTTCCCTAGTCAACCTCACTGGTATTTTTCCTGTTGTTTTTTTTTTTTTTTTAAGTTTCATAAATTGTTGGCCCTTACAGAAATTTTTCCTGACCAGTTTGACTAGTATGTATAGAAGTTCTGCAGAGTAGAAATAATTTGCAGGGTAGAACTGATAGAGCATAATCCAAAATTGAATTAGGCTTTTGTAATCTTAACCAATAATCCCTCCCTTTCTCCCAGATCCTATTTTGTCATCCTTTACTCAGCAATTCCCACTGACCTGAGGATGCTCTTCCAAGATTTTCACTTTAGATTAACTAGCAAAAGAGCTTGAAATATTTTTGCAGAAGCAGAATTAATCCTTCATGATGCAAAATCATCTGAGGGCAGAGACCCTCAAGGCTAGACATAGGTAGTAAGGGAACAGAAAGATGATTTCAAGGATGACAGAACATGCTAATCTGCATAGAAATTAACTACATGTTTGTAGTTAATTTCCAAAGACCACCTCATTCTGCCAACATGGATTTCAAGGCCATGGTAGCTAAAGTATATTTGCTTTTATCAAATACTTGAGAATTTAGAATGCATACCTAGGATGCTGTACGCCTAGGTCATTTCCATTTTGAATACAGCACTCTACCCCCTCAATCATTCCACTTAATTCACACCCAGGGCCAGAAAATTTCATCATCCATAGAAAATTACTGTTGAAATATAACCATGTTAGTTGGGAGGGAATTGAATTTAGCAATAGCATATTAAACACTAGCATATTTTTAAGATAATTTTAGTTATAGGTCAAAGTACCAAAAGATGTTCTTAAATTTGGAAATAAGTAAAAAAAGTTGTGCTATTGACACACATTGGGATAAATAACTTGATTTGGGTAAGTAGGAAAATAATGAGAATGTGATCAACTCAGGTTGTACTTTGGAATGGGATCTCATCAAGAAGCAAGTCCTGTATTCCTGGATGTATAGGAAAGGGACAGGAGTGGCATCTGATCTTGATGAGATGTAGTACAAAACAAGGAAATAGAGATAGAAATTGAAAATGATTATCATCTAATTCACCCGTTTTTTTTTTTTTCTTTCTGGGTACTGTACCTGGCTAATGCCTTTTTTTTTTTTGGTTACTATTTTAAATTAGCTCAGAGGCCACTGGTTTTGATCAGATTTTCTTCCTTTCTTGGTATGTCTTGTTTATGCTCTTATCTCCATTATCAGAGGTCATGAAACTTAGAGCTTTGATTTCTGAAAACTTTCCATGAACCTTTGTCTCTGTTTCTATTCCTTCTTGTATTTCTTTGTCTCTCATTTTCTCTTTATCTCCATAGACACACAAACACACACAGTACAAAATATGGACAGTGCAGTACTACAGGGTTACTAAGATGGGAACTTTTGCTATATTAACCCTGAATGGGACTGGGAGACAGCCATAGTTATTTGTACATAGAGAGTGGGAGCTGAGTCACCCTTTCAACAAAAGCAGCTGGTTTTAGCAACTCTTCACAGAAGTCAAGGGATTACTTTCAATTTATTTTCCTGTCTTTCATTTTTTTCCTGTGCTTGATGGCTATCCCCACCCCCAGAAGCCATAGATCAACAGACCCTAGAGACATCGTCCATATAGTCACAAAGCAGGTACTATGTCTTAGAGGGAAATCTAGAGGAGCGAATGCAAGGTATCTGGTACAGTGCAAAATTTTCAAATGGATGAATATTTTCAACAGTTACTTCACAATATTCAGGCAATTTGTTCATCAAATTAAAAGTAAAATTGTAATAGGTCTACTTTTTATTGTAATTATCCAAGATATTTGTCCATTATGTTTGTTCACAAATATATATTACTGGGCAGGGATATCCAGAGTATATATATTCAGTGGCAAACTGATAAACATCACACAGTGAAAGAAAACAATTCTATACCAAATAATAACCTTTTCATGGCTTCAAAGACATTAACAGTTCTCACTCACTTTTGGGATTTATCTGGAGAAATTCTATAAAGTTACCTAATCCAAGAGGGTCAGGTGATCAAAAGAGCAGAACACCTAAATTGTCTCCTTGTTCAGGCTCTGTTAAATATTTTAACAGGATATTAAATGAAAAATATATAGAATGGGAATATATATTTAATTTTACCCGAAACCAAAAATTTTTATTTTCCTTATTCTGTGTCCTATCAAGTGCTGTGCTCTAAATAAATTAGTCATAAATCAAAGATCAAAAGAAACAACCAAGTAAACAACTGGATTTAAACTTTATTATTTCTATGGTATTATGTGTGATAAAACCCCAAGATTCATTGTACATTTAAAATTTAGATTAACTATATATTACTGTATCACCAAGAGAAGCAATTTTCTAGATTTTGATTATTCTTTTTTTTTTTTTTGAAAGATTTTATTTTACAGAGAAAGAGCACAAGCAGGCAGAGCGGCAGGCAGAGGGAGAGGGAGAAGCAGGCTTCCCGCTGAGCAGAGAGCCCAATGTGGGGCTCGATCCCAGGACCCTGGGATCATGACCAGAGCTGAACACAGATGCTTAACAGACTAAGCCACCCAGGCACCCCAAGATTTCGATTATTCTATGGTTATGTAAGTTATTAACATTTGAAGATGACGAATCTATATTACATGAACACTGTATACAATTTTTACAACACTTCTTTCTACTTATAATTATTTAAACATAGAAATCTTGGGGCCCGGGGCGCCTGGGTGGCTCAGCCATTTAGCGTCTGCCTTGGGCTCAGGTCATGATCCCAGGGTCCTGGGATCGAGCCCCACATCGGGTTCCTTGCTCGGCAGGGAAGCCTGCTTCTCCCTCTCCCACTCCCCCTGCTTGTGTTCCCTCTCTCGCTGTCTCTCTCTCTCTGTCAATAAATAAATAAAAATCTTTAAAAAAAAAAAAAAAAAAGGAAAGAAATCTTGGGGCCCCTGGCTGACTCAGAAGAGTCTGCAACTCTTGTGAATTCGGCCCCACATTGGGTGTAGAGATAAATAAAGCTTTAAAAAATAAGTAAATAAAAAAGAAAAATAGAAATCTTAAAATCAACAGCTATCAAAACTGTCTTAATATGTATTACCATTAATAATATGTAAATTAAAACTACTACTTGCAAAAGTTCCAATCTTCTGACTAAAACACCTTAATTTTAGGAAAGGGCAAACAGAAAAGTAGCATTTATGAATTCATTTAAAAAAATCCCTTGATGGAATATTTACTCTAAAAGTGTAGAAAAATGAGGACACAAAAATATTAGACTTACAGGGGTGCCTGGGTGGCTCAGTTGGTTAAGCGACTGCCTTCGGCTCAGGTCATGATCCTGGAGTCCCGGGATCGAGTCCCACATCGGGCTCCCTGCTCGGCAGGGGGTCTGCTTCTCCTTCTGACCCTCTTCCCTCTCGTGCTCTCTGTCTCTCATTCTCTCTCTCTCAAATAAATAAATAAAATCTTTAAAAAAAATTAGACTTACAAATTTCACTTTCTAAAACCACTTACATATTTCAAAAACATTGCAGCATATTTGGTATGAGGTTCAGGGGTTTAATTTTCTGGTCTTTTGAGAAGAGAAATATGTTTGTGTCAGATTTTGAGATGGAATTTTTCTTGCATGAGACAAAAATGGAATTATATTGGAAACCCTATTTTAGGAAACAATTTTAATAACAATTGACCATGAAATATAATAAGGCAAAAACATAAACTTGGTTGTCAGGACTTAAATGATTGCCATCAAAAGGGTCATTTTTTTGACAGAGTGAAAATATAAATTGTATATTTACACCCACTACATTTTTTTGGAATAAAAAAATCCTTCAATTCACACCTTTTCTTAGTACGAAAATGAAACACTTAAACAATTAGAGTAAAAAGAGAATGTTGGTTGCAACTCCCCTGCTATTTACTTTCTTAACCTAAAGCAGGTAGTTTGACAATGAAAAAACTCTATATCATCCTTTTAAAATTAAAGCAATGAAGTTAAAATTCCTTATAGGATTATCAAGTGACTTAAAGGAAAAATATATAGAGCTCTAATTATAAACTAAAATAACAATGCCAGGGTTAATATTGCTACTTGTATTTCTACAATGATTTATAAGAATCACAGTGATAACATTCATGCCAACTAATGATGTAGAGTGGGGAAAAGTTTGTTACTTGTACTTTGGCCAAGCTTTGGGTTTAGCTTAGAGATATGTAGCCAAGAAATTGTGAAAATAGTTATGTCAAAAGTCCAGGTAAAGCTGATGTGAAATTTTAACTCCACGATCTGAAGGTATCCAAAGCATTCTCCTCAGTAAAGCAAATTCTTAAGGGCATGCTCTCAACCTCCTGTTTGCTCCTGACATGTGTGTTCTCAAAAGCCCCAACTAGCTTTTGCCTGAATTAGTCTGAAAGCAAAATTTACTCCTGCTATTCCTTGGCATGTGCATATGTGTGTTGATGCACTCACTCACTCTCTCTCTCTCTCTCTCTCTCTCCCCCCCTCTCATAGTCCAATCACATAAGTATTCTGGGATAGAACAAAATGAATCTTTATGGATCACACAGATGATTCATTCTGCACACAGCTGGTACCTTTCTGTCTTCTTCCACTCCCTCATCTTCTTACTCTTCCCTAGAATTTATCTAAAGGAACATTTAGGGGGCACCTGGGTGGCTCAGTCCAACTCTTGATTTCAGCTCAGGTCATGATCTCAAGGTCGTGAGATGGAGCCCCACGTCAGGCTCTGCCCTCAGCGTGGAGTCTGCTTGAGACTGTCTCCCTTTCCCTCTGCCTGCCACCCCCCTGCTTGTGTTCTCTCTCTCTCTCTCCAATAAAATAAAAATAAAATCTTAAAAAAAGGAACATTTTGTTGGTTATGGTCTGACTCTGAAGACCTAGCATATCCATATTCCATATTATATATAACATATATATGACATTTATATATAACAATATACATATGTACTTTATATGGATATATATGCATACATATAATTTTACATATACATAATTTTTTAGATGAATTATGATATCACTGAAAGAATCTAGTACTGTATAACAGAAATTTGCTAAGAGAGTAGAACTTAAATGTTTGTACCAAAAAAGAAAAAAAAAAAAAAAAGAAATAAGTGAGGTGGTGGTTGTGTTAACACAATGGGGGAATCCTTTCATAATATAGATGTATATCAAACCATCACATTGTACACTTTAAATATCTTACATTTTTTTCATTTATACCTCAGTAAAGCTGGAGGAGGAGGGAGAAATTTTGTACAACTAATAAGTAGTGGAGCTGGGTTTCAAACCCAGGCATCCTGGATCCAGAATCCACACTTTTAACTACTAAGCCTTACTGACAGAAACTGTTCTCTCAAATTACATCTTAATGGCTTTATAACATATTATGCTTATAGAATAATGTAAGGGCATTAATTAAATTCCAGGCTATCTTAGAAACGTGTAGCTTAGAGACCTCATTCATTGATTGTTAGTTGCCATGGAGTTCCAAATTATCAGACTGGGGAAAATATTCATGAAAAGGCTTTGCTATTATAAATTAAATTTCATAATCATGTTTTTTTTTCTTACCTCTTATTTTATTTGGTCATGCCAAATGAGTTATTTCCTTCCAATAGTAAAATAGATGCTTTCGTGGAGACATGCCAATTGTGTGTTTTTTTTTATTTATTTTTAAAGATTTTATTTATTTTAGTGTGCACACGAGCAGGTGGAGGGGCAGAAGGAGAGGGAAAGAGAGAGAGTCTCAAGCAGACTCCGAGCTGAGCACAGAGCCTAATGGGCGGGAGGGGGGCAATCTCAGGACCCTGAGATCATGACCTGAGCAGAAAAAAAGAGACACTAAATGGACTGAGCCACCCAGGAGCTCTGCCAATTGTGTGTTTTAAAATGCTTATAACAAGTAAAAAAACAAAAACAAAAACCCTGTAATTCTTAGTTCCATTGTTCTTCATCTTTTTTTATTCACATATTTTACAAATTTAAGTAACTGCCTTTTTATAGTTTCTCTAGTTTAAATTTCCAGACATTAATGGAAATACTAAAACAAAATACGATGATAAAAATAGTTCTTAAATAATGCCCAAGAGAGCCTCTAAGACCGACTTTATCTCTTCCATGCAGGCTCAGCCTTAACATATCATAAGATGTGAATTCTATTTAGCTGACACTTTGGTGGTGTGAGTGTTTTTTATAACTAATCAGCACCTGAATAATCAAAGGTGTGTACCATCCATCAGCTTTAATGAAGCATTAAAATACTTTAATGGAACTTAGGGTAATTAGAAAGTCTCTTATGCAGTTCATCTACTAACAAGAACATTTTCAGGATTAATAATAATGGAGTGAATTTTCCAACGAAGAATGGGCCCTTCCTTAACTCCAGCAATCCCATTTGTAAAACAGGAATTGTTTTATGTATTTCAAGGAGATTTTGGGTATAATTAATGATTAAACTGTTATGAAGTATTAATCGTGCCTTAGTTGAAATTGCAGAGTCTGTTTTTCTTCCTTAAGGGTCTATCATAAGTGAGAAAAGAAAAAAAAAAAAGCAGTTTTCAAAATATGTAAAATTACATTTGAAAGAATCTAGTGCTTCAGAAGAGATGTGTTACTCTATCACTTGATATTTATCCAGTAATGCCCTGAAGACTATCGGAATGGATGTGTATTATAATTTAGGTTGTGTATTATAATTGAACAAAATGAAGTTGGTATGACTGATATTCAAAATTATTTTCACAATTACTTGAAAATCAATCACGTTCCTAACAATGAATATCTCCACCTTAAGAGCAGGAAAATCATTAAACGACCCTGTTTTTGAGCCAGAAGTTTTTATTGACTGTATCTGAGCAGTTGATTTTCTACTGAATACCTAGTCTCCCTTTATTTCCTACTTAAAGAAACTCTATTGTATTTTGGGTGGTAACATACTTACATAAAAAAACTAATATTTCCCAGGCTGTTCTGTGGCTAAGCAGATGATAGAACTATGTAAAAAATTATTCTGCTAGTTCTATGCCCTTTTACCCTTGCACCCTCTTTCCTACCCGATGTTTAGAACTGCTGCTCTGGTAGTTATTTTCCACACTGAGTTGACCTCGTTGCTCTAACATGACAGAGCAGAGAGAGGGAAGGAGTCTAGGTCTCTGAATAAGTATTAAACTTGTTGCAAACCCTGGACTTCTTATTGCATCTTACATTTTATAAGGGAGAGAAATGAATGCCCATTTAAGCAATACACTATTTTTACTGAATATAAATTATGAGATAATATGACTTGAGAAAGTTCAATATGTGGTATACAACAATTTAAAAAAGGAAAGATACATAATTAAATTATAAAGTAAGTAAATGAATTTAAAAATATATTAAATATTTCAAAATAACAATATAATTTTAAAATCAATGTAATATAATACACTGAAAAAAGTTAAAGTGTGGGTCCTGGTTCGAAGATCTTGGGATTCAAACCCAGGTCAACCACTTAATAGCTATTCAAATTTGGGCGGTTCATTTTACCCTCTAATTTAATTTCTTGTAAAATGAGGATAAACACAGCCAATTTTAAAAGCATTGTTGTAGAAATTAAATTAGACATACATAAAATACTTAAAAGACTGTCTAGTCCTTAGTGAGTATCCAATAATAAATTTCCTTTATAAAATGAAATTAAATTGCAAAAGTAGGTTGTCATATTTTTAATTTCTAATTTGATCTCAAAATTATTTTTTAAATTTTAAAGATTTTATTTATTCATTTGACAGGGAGAGATAGCGAGAGAGAGAGAGACAGAGAGCACAAGCAGGGTGAGTGGTAGGCAGAGGGAGAGGGAGAAGCAGGCTCCCCAGGAGCAAGGAGCCTGATGAGGGGCTTGATCCCAGGACCCCGGGATCATGACCTGAGCCGAAGGCAGCCACTTAACTGACTGAACCACCCAGGCACCCTATATTTTAAATTTTTTTTTTTTTAAAGATTTTATTTATTTATTTGACAGAGAGAGACACAGTGAGAGAGGGAACACAAGCAAGGGGGAGTGGGAGAGGGAGAAGCAGGCTTCCCGCAGAGGAGAGAGCCCGATATGGGACTCGATCCCAGGACCCTGGGACCATGACCTGAGCCGAAGGCAGTTGCTTAACAACTGAGCCACCCAGGCGCCCTATATTTTAAATTTTTTAATTGAACTATAGTTTATATACAATATTTTATTAGTTTCAAGTGTGCAACATAGTGATTTGACAGTTATATACATTATGAAATGCTTACCACAATAAGTGTAGTTACTGTTACCATACAAGCTTATTATAATTTTATTGACTATATTTTTTTATGCTGTACTTTTCATCTCTATGACTTAGTTATTTTATAGCTGGAAGTGTGTCCCTCTTGCTACCCATCACTTATTTTACCCATTCCCCAACCCCCCCACCCCCGGCAACCACCAGTTTGTTTTCTGTATTTACCAGTATGTTTCTGTTTTGTTTCATTTGTTTATTTGTTTCCAAGATTCCCCGTACAAGTGAAATCACATGGTATTTGTCTTTGTGTCTCTTATTTCACTTAGCATAATACTCTCTAGGTTCGCCCATGTTGTTGTAAATGGCAAGATTTCTTTTTTTTTTTGTATGACTGAGTAATATTCGTGTGTGTGTGTGTGTGTGTGTGTAAAACAATTTATCCATTCATCTATTGATGGACACTTAGGGTGCTTCCATATCTCAGCTAATGTAAATAATGCTGCAATGCTGATCTGGTGAATAATCTTTTTATGTATTGTATTCAGCTTGCTAATATTTTGATTAGGTTTCTTGCATCTTATTTTCAGGGATATTGCCTGTAATTTTCTTTTTTTATAGTGTCTTTATTTGGTGTTGGTATCAAGGTAATGCTGACCTTGTTGAATTAATTTGGAAGCATCCCTTCCTCCTCCTTTCTTTTCTTTTTTCTCCCCTCTCCTCTCCTCTCCCCTCCTCCCCTCTCCTCTGCTCTCCTCCCCTCCCCTCTCCTCCCCTCCCCTCTCCTCCCCTCCCCTCTCCTCTCCTCCCCTCTCTTCTCCTCCCCACCCCTCCCCTCCCCTCCTCTGCTCTCCTCTCCTCTCCTCTCCTCCCTTCCCCTCCCCTCCCCTCACCTCCTCTCCCCTCCCCTCCTCTCCCCTCCTCTCCTCCCTTCTCCTCCTCTTCTCTTTTTGGGAATAATTTGAGAATTACAGGTATTAACTCTCCCCTAAGTGTTGGGTAGAATTCACCTGTGAAGCCATCTGGTCCTAGATTTTGTTTGTTGGAAGTTTTTGATTACTGATTCAATTTTGCTAATAGTTATTGGTCTGTAGGATTTTCTATTTCCTCCTGATTCAGTCATGGAAGATTGTATGTTTCTAGGAATTTGTTTCTTCTAGGTCATCCAGTTTGTTAATGTATATTTGTTGTAGTAGTTTCTTATAATCCTTATAATCTTATAAGTACTATTTCTGCAGTATTAGTTGTAACCTCTCTTTCATTTCTGATTTTATTTGCATCTTCTTTTTTCTTGATGAGTCTGACTAAAGGTTTTTCAGTTTTATCTTTTCAAATAACCAGTTCTTAGTTTCATTGATCTTTTCTATTGTTGCTTTTTTTTGGTTTCTATTTTTTTTTCTTTCAAGATTTTATTTAAATTTAAGTTAGTTCACATACCGTGTGGTGTTAGTTTCTGGGGTAGAATTTAGTGATTCTTCAGTTGCATATAATACACAATGCTCATTACACGAAGTGTCCTCCTTAATACCCATCACCCAATTACCCCATTCCCCCACCCACCTCCCCTCCAACAACCCTCAGTTTATTCCATTTATCTAAGAGTCTCTTACAGTTTGCTTCCCTCTCTCTTAATCTTATTTTTAATTTTCTTATTTTTACTTTTATTTTTATTTATTTGAGAGAGTGAGCGAGAGAGAGTGCATTAGTGGGGGGAGGGGCAGTGGGAGAGGGAGAAGCAGACTCCCCACTGAGCCAGGAGCCTGATGCTGGGCTTGATACAGGGACTCTGGGATCATGGCCTGAGCCAAAGGCAGACACAACCAACTGAGCCACCGAGGTGCCCCTGTATTAATCTTATTTTATTTTTCTTTCCCTTCTCCTATGTTCATCTGTTTTGTTTCTTAAATTCCACATATGAGTAAAATTATATGGTATTTGTCTTTCTCTGGCTATTTCCCTTAGTGTAATATCCTTTAGTTCTATCCATGTTGTGGCAAATGGCAAGATTTCATTCTTTTTTTTTTTTTAAGATTTTATTTATTCATTTGAGACAGAGAGATACAGAGAGAGAGAGCATGAGCAGGGGGAGAGGCAGAAGCAGGCTCCCTGCTGAGCCAGGAGCCCGATGCAGGGCTTGATCCCAGGACCCTGGGATCATGACCTAAGCTGAAGGCAGATGCTTAACCATCTGAGCCACCCAGGTGCCCCAAGATTTCATTCTTTTTGATGACTGAGTAATATTCCACTGTGTGTGTGTGTGCGTGTGTGTGTGTGTGTGTGTGTGTGTACATTTTCTTTATCCATTTATCTTTAGTCTCTTTCTTTTTTTTTTTTTTATGATTCATTTATTTGAGAGAGAAGGAGAGTGCTGAGGGGGACGGGTGGAGGGAGAGGGAGAGAAAGAATCTCAAGCAGACTCCCCACTGATCATGGAGCCTGATTCAAGGCTCCATCTCACCAACCTCAGATCATGCCCTGAGCCAAAATCAAGAGTTGGACCCTTAACCAACGAGCCACCCAGGTTCCCCTAGTGTCTATTTCTTTTATTTCTGTCATGATCTTTATTATTTCCTTCCACCTACTAACTTGGGGCTTTATTTTTTTCTCTTATTGTCTAACTCCTTTAGCTGTTAGATTGAGATTTTTCTTGTTTCTTGAAATAGGCCTGTGTTGCTATAATCTTCCCTGTTTGATCTGCTTTTGCTGTCTCCCAAAGATTTTGAACCATTGTTTTCCATTTCATTTCCAAGGTATTTTTTGATTTCTTCAGAAGTTTCTTCCTTGACTTACTGGCTGTTTGGTAATATGTTGTTCAGCCCTATGTACTTGAGGTTTTGACAGTTTTTTTTTTTCCTTGAGAGTGATTTTTAGTTTGATACTGTCGTGGTCAGAAAAGATGCCTGGAATGATTTCATTCTTCTTAAATTACTGAACCTGTTTTGTGGCTTAACATGTGATCTATCTTGAAGAATGTTCCATGTTCACTTGAAAAGAATGTGTATTTTATTGTTTTTAGATGTATTGTTCTGTATATATCTGTTAAGTCCATCTGATTTAATGTGTCACTCAAAGCCACTGTTTCCTTATTAATTTTCTGTCTGGATGATCGATGCATTCATATAAGTGTGGTGTTAAGTCCCCTATTGTTACTACATTACTGTCAGTTTCTCACTTTATGTCTGCTAATAGATGTTTTCTGTATTTAGGTGCTCCTATGTTGGGTGCATAGGTATTAACAATTTTTAGATCCTCTTTTGAATTGATCCCTTTAACATTATGCAATACCCTTCTTTTTCTATTGTTACACTATTTGTTTTAAAGTCTATTTTCTTTGATGAAAATATTGCTACCCCAGTATTTTTTCTATTTGCATGGGATATTTTTTTTCATCCCTTCAGTTTTAGTTTGTATGTCCTTAGGTCTGAAGTGAGTCTCTTATAGACAGCATATAGATGGGTTTTGTCTTTTCATCCATTCAATCACCATAAATCTGTTGATTGGGTCATTTAGTCCATTTACATTTAAAGTATTGATAGGTTTGTATTATTGCCATTTTACTAATTGTTTTCTATTTTTTTTTTTTGTAGTTTTCCTCTGTTTCTTCTTCTCTTACTCTCTTCTGTTGTCATTTGATGACTTTAGTGAGTGTTCTGCTTGGATTACTTTTCCTTTATGTTTTGTGTATCTATTATAGGTTTTTGAATTTTGGTTACAGTGAGGATCATCTATCTTATGTATATAGCAGTCTATATCTTAAGTTGATGGTTAAGTTCCAACACATTCTAAAAGCAGTACATTTATTCCCCCTCCCCATTTTACGTAGATGACCTCATATTTTACATTTTTATTTTTTATATCCCTTCACTAATTTTTGCAGATATAATTGATTTTACTACTTTTGTTTTTTAACACTCATACTAACTTTATCAGCGATTGATATACTACCTTACCTATATGTTAGAGAGAAATTTTTTCCTCTCATGATGATATTTTCATTTCTACGTATGGCCTGCTTAAAGAAGTCACTTGAACATTTCCTATAAGAAATGGGGATGAACTCCTTTAAATTTTGTTTGTCTGGGACTCTTTCCTTCAATTCTGAATGTTTACCTTGTCAGGTGGGGTATATTAGGTTGTAGGTTCTTTCCTTTCAGCCCTTTGAATATAGTATGCACTCTGACCTGCAACGTTTTGGCAAAAAATCACCTGATAGCCTCATAGGGTTTCCTTTGTAAGTAACTGTTTGCTTTTCTCTTGCCACTTTTAAGATTTTCTTTATATTTATTTATCTTTAATTTTTGAAATTTTACTTATAATGTGTCTGAATGTAGACTTCCTTTGGTATATCTTGTGTAGGGCTCTCTGTGCTTCCTAGACCTGGATATCTGTTTCTTTCCCCACGTTAGGGAAGTTTTCAGGCATTATTTCTACAGTAATGTTCTCTGCTCCTATCTCTCTCTTTTCTGGGATTTCTATAATGCAAATGTTAGTACACTTGATGTTGTCCCAGACAACCCTTAGCCTATCATACTCAGTTTTTTAAATTCTTTATTCTTTTTTCTGTTTAGGTTGGGTACATTCCACTTTTCTGGATCATTGATCCATTTTTCTGCATTGTCTAATCTGTTGTTGATTGCTCTAGTATATTTTTTCCACTTTAGTTATTGTATTCTTCAGCTGTGATTTTTTTTTCTATTTTTCTGCTCTCTGTCTCTTTTTGGAAGTTCTGACTTCATCTACTCTTCTCTCAAGTTTAGAAAGCATCTTTATGACCATTACTTTGAACTATTAGGTAGATTGATTATCTCAGCTTCATTTAGCCTTTTTTTTTTTAACCTGAGGTTTCATCTTTTTTGGGGGGACATAATCCTCTGTCTTCTCTTTTTGTGAGACCCTGTGTGTGTTTCTACATATTAGGTAAGTCACCTACATTTCCTGGTCTTGAACATGGTGGTCTTATTTAGAAGGCATCACATGGGACCCAGTAGTTCAATCCCCACTGGCCATCAGTACCAGGTGCTCCAGTGGTATCCCCTCTGTAGATTGCATGAGCCTTCACATTGTGAATGGACTATAACTATTGTGGGTGTATTAGTTATTGGGGCTGGCCCAGCTGGCTGCAGTGACTGCCTATAACTGCTGTGGGTGCGCTGGTGAGCAGAGCTGGCTCCAGTGTATTTGGCTAACAGGCTCAACTCTAGTTGGTCTGGGCGAGCTAGGTACTCTAGATCATTGGTTCAAATAGATGATTGGTTCATGGTTGGCCCCATCTATCCTGCTTGCCATGAAGTTTTTTTTTTCCCAAGAGCTCTAAGGAGAAGCTGTATCTAGTGGGTTCAAAAACCAGAGGTATAGAGGTCTAGAGGTTGATGGAAGTATATTTCCTGCCACATGGAATCTCACTCTCTAATAAATAGACAAAGAAAGGAATCCCCTGGATTCCTACTTACATGAGTTAATAAGTTCCCTTTTAAATTGTTACATAAGCTTATGTGATGTTTCTATCACTTGCAACAAAAGCAATCTTAATGAGCTCCTTTTCCCAAAGTGAAATAGCATAAAATGAACCAATTGACACTTTTATAAATGGATGTCTTTTCCATATCCAAATTTCATACACTAGACCATTCGACACCCCTTTCCACAGGAGGTTTTTATGTAAACTTTCTTTTTCATTTTACTCCACATCCCACTTTGCCCCAATTTAATAAGGATATAGAGAAGAAAGTACTCAAAACTAACTTCATGATTTTACTGGGTTTGGGCAACTGTTCACCTAATGTATAAGACAACTGTTGGGTTTTAACCTTTGACTCAAAGTTTATATAAAGAAAAAATACATACTTTTCTATTAGTTATTTTGCATTTTTTATATTTAAACTTGTGTGAAGTTTTTCTCAGTATTTCAAGAAAAATTTCAGTTCTTGTTTTGCCTGCTTATACATTATAAGCAAAGAATTGCTAGAGGGAGTTCTTGAGCACATAAGGAGGATGGGATATAATGTATAGCTAGAATCCTGGTTTTCCATGATGGATGGATAATCATCTCTGTATCTAGAAATTAGTTTGGACTAACTTATTTTGCAGCTCCTGTTTCTCAATTATTGAGCTTGGAATTCTTCAAACTGACATATAACCCTCCAAAGTTACAAATCAGAGGCAAATGTATTATTCAGTAATAGTTCTAATAGTCACAAGCAAAGACATGGATAATGATTGTTACAAAAAATTCTCTGTTGTGTAAATAAAAGCTCAAAATTCCTTTTTAACAAAAACACACACCTTGTTTGTGTAAAACATTGCACTATATGCTTTGAATAAGATATGACCATTTCCTCCAAGAATCTATATTATTTGAAAAAATGTTAGATATACTTTTTGGACATTAAATAAAACATTTGTGGGCGCCTGGGTGGCTCAGTTGGTTAAGCGACTGCCTTCGGCTCAGGTCATGATCCTGGAGTCCCGGGATCGAGTCCCACGTCGGGCTCCCTGCTCAGCAGGGAGTCTGCCTCTCTCTCTGACCCTCCCCCCTCTCATGCTCTCTATCTCATTCTCTCTCTCAAATAAATAAATAAAATCTTTAAAAAAAATAAATAAATAAATAATAAATAAATAAAACATTTGTAAAACCATTTTTGGAAGTAAAAGAGTTTCCATTAGGAAAGTTAGGATAAATTTCTAAATAAATTATGATGAAATTAAGTGCTATAGGAGTTCTGAAGTAGCTTTCATCTCATGTAACAAAAATGAATGGATTATAGGATTTTCTGCTAATGTTTCCCAATTAAGATACTTATATAATGTAGAAAACAGGCCTGCATATAATACCTGGACATATAAATTTCTGAAGTCCTAAATATCTTGTTAATATATTATACATCTTGTTTATATGTGTATAAATATATCTGTATATACATATTCACATATGTACCTATTAATATATATATATATATATACATAATACATGTTTTTGGGTATACATACATATTCTCAAGTATGTATATGCTTAAGTATTTGTATATGTTTACAAGCAGACATACAGTGTAGACCTATTTTCCTATGTGTAATTTGGTCACTATTTACAACATCAATAGTTACTATGTAGACAAGAACTTTATAGGAAGGATTCAGTTAAATTTTTTCTTTTCCTGCAACAGGTGGATGTGTCAGTATTGACTTCCAAATTGTTGCTGATCAGTTTTGGTCATTGTTAGGTCACTTTTGTTAAGTAACAAAACAGCTAAGCCTTTAACATTGACATTATAGTGTCAGCATTTTAAAGATTTTATACCAGTATCATACTGTTTTAATTACTGTAGCTTTGTAATATATTTTGAAATCAGGACGTGTGATGCCTCAAGTTTAACGTTTCTTTTTCAAAATTGGTTTAGCTATTCGGGGTCTTTTTTGGTTCCATATGAATTCCATTTCTGTTTAAAAAAAAAAAAGGCTGTTGGGATTTTGATAGGGATTTCAATAAATCTGTAGGCTACTTTGGGTGCTAGGGATATTTTAATAATATTAAGTCATCCAATTCATGAACACAGAATACCTTTCTGTTTGTGTTTTCTTTGGTTTCTTTAACAGTGTTTAATAGCTTTTGGTGTGCACGTTCTTCTCTTCCTCAGTTTTTATTCCTAAGTGTTTTACTATTTTTTTTAAGATTTTATTTATTTACTTGTCAGAGGGAGAGAGAGAGCAAGAGCACAAGCAGGGGCAGTGGCAGGTAGAGGGAGAAACAGGCTCCCCTCTGTGCAAGGAGCCCAATGCGGGACTTGATCCCAGGACCCTGGGATCATGACCTGAGCCGAAAGCAGCCGCTTGACCGACTGAGCCACCCAGGCATCCCAGTATTTTACTCTTTAATGCTATCATAAATTCAGTTGGGTTGTAATTTCAGATAGTTCATTATTAGTGTATATACATATTAAATATAGTGTGTATACGTAAAGTATATATAGTGTATATCTGGTAAATATATATTAGAAATAGTGTATGATATATATAGTATGCATTACATAGTGTATCCTTAGTATATAGTATACGCATATAATTTATATTAGTGTATATGTATACATATGTGATATATGTGAGATATATATGTATGTATATATACTACACACACACATACAAATATCTATATATGTTTATATTAGTGTCTAGCCCTCAAGGGACTGTGCTGGGCCCCATCAACTCTGTGAGACAGGTGAGATAAAATCCAGAACCTACAGTAGTATCCAGACAAATTGGTAATTAGAGGTATAGTCCAACATCTTCAGTGCTCAGAAAGAAGCTGGGAGCTGGGGGTTCCCTCCCAACCATATGGCACTGTGTTAGGGTGTGGATTTTGTTGAGGAGGTGTCCCCACTTTTCCTAAGACTTTTGACGTTGCTGGTTTCACACCTTTCTAGAGTGCAGGAACCTCTTATTTTCTGGATTTTTCACAAAGGGAATTGATCCTTGTATTGCTGTTGAATTGGTATGTTGGGGTCCAGTGGAGTGGGAAAAGTTCTGGGCTTCCTATTCCAGCATATTAATGATGTCACTTCTCTGCAATTTTTAATAATGTGGTTAGGGCAGACCCCACCAAAGTGACCTTTGAGTAAACACCTAAAAGGGGTATTGAAGTATGTGGACAAAAAAAGAAAAAATGTTAGCATTCTCTTCAAGGTATAATGTGAGGTATTGCATATTAAGTGTATGTGGGAAAACACCATTCTTATCTATAATTAAGCTTTTTAAAATGTTAGTTTCCCTCCAATTGGTGAATACAGTTAGGGAATGTATATTTCAATTACTTCATTGTGATTTCATTTAACTACGATAGCTATTTGCCAATCAGATAATGATCACTTAATACATACAGCCATTGTTTACGCTGTTCATGCCATGAGCTACTTTAGGAATTTAAGTGCGCTCTTGAAAACTGTAAACTATAATTCAGTGGATGACTTCGGTGTCAAGCTAAAACCACTGTAATTGCGGTTACAGACTCTCTTGAACTTTCTTTGCCCAACTACCATTGCCAGAATGGAAAGGTTATAAAGTTTAAATCAGTCAATGCTAGGAGGGACTTTTAACACTTCTCTATTCTTTCAAATAATGTTATCAAACACCTGGGCACCTCATGCTCAGAATCATGATGCTTCAGTAAGGACAGAGACAAATATTAATTCAAGAAAAAAAGTGACATTGTATTATAGATGTGGTACAAACATCACCCAACATGTTTATTTTCTGTGTAGTGAGGTTTGATTTCCGTCAAAATCTACAAACATTTTTATGTGGATCCGTTTTACATAAAGATAAAACAATTCCCTCTAAGGAAAGCGGAAAGAGATTGGAAAGTGAAAGACACAAAACCTTCAGTTATAGTGTTCTGCTCCATATAGAGAGCAATGTCTTTAATTACCAATCAGTGTTTTTGAATTAAATCTTATCAAGTGAAACCAAATCTAAACTACATCTCATTGGAAATTAGTACACTCTTAATGAGAAGTGCAATTTAATAATTACAATTTAACCAATCGTGGAAGTTAACTGCAAAAAAGCTATCTATTTGAGATCCTAAGAACTTAAAATAGTATATAGTGTAATACTGAGGGTCTTGTGTGCTGATATTCATGGAACAGTATTTAATAGATTAGGTCCAATGGTGTGATAAAATATATTATAGTACTTACATACAATCTTACATAATACTTGTGTATAACCATTTGCAAACCATAGAAATAACGTGCATCTTCCCTTTCCTCTATTTTTGTACATTAATTGTTAATCTTTTGCATTACCAAGATTTTTATGAATTTTATTGAAATATCATTAAGTTCTTAATGTAAAAAGTTTAGTGTTTTTTGCACGTTAACCTTTCATTAATTTATTACTTGAGTTATGATTAATGTCATTTTATTGGTAAATCAACTTTTCCCTGCCTTCAGAAGGGAGAATAGGTTCTATAATACCTGAGAGGAAATAACATAAATATAAAAATATAAGTCTTATAAACTTTACCTAATTGTTCAGGATCCAGAAGAATATCAGTTTAGAGCAAATACCCAATAAATACTTGCTGATTAGTTGATTCTATGTGTTCAAAGAGCCTCAGAGACATGATAAAGAAATATACTATGCATGAGTAAAAGTCGATATATAATTCTCTGATATTTTAATTGCACCTTTCACAGTAGCTTTCTATTATATTAAAATAATTATTCTGTGTAGATAGAGACATAAAAACATAGATACATAAATCTATCACATTATTCTAGTGTTAAAATACTTGTTAGGAAAATGTTTAAATAAACAGTGACTTAAATCAAGTTATCATAAAATCTGTATGCCACTGTTTATACGCTCTCTAATGTTAATACACATATAAACCAGCCGCGGATCTTGTTAAAATGTTAAATGATTCTGATTCGGGAAATTTGAGGTATGGCCTGAGAGTCTGCATTTCAAACAAACTCTCAGGTGATGTTCATGCCGCTGGCACAAGGCCCACAATTTATGTAGCAAGATATTCCCCAAATGATGTACACCCATTATACCAATTCAAACAGGTGATACTGAGAGATGTAAACATTACTTTATGTAATGTTGCTGCTATAGAAAAGAAAGGAACCTGTCTGTTCCTCAAATAAGGTAATAAAATTATCATTTGCTGAAAATATCATCCACCATTTCTCCTGCAGATAAAGTCATGAAAAAAATAGGCCTCATGACCTTCTGGTTGTGACCTTCTGTCTGTCAGAAACTGCCACGCCTAAAATGAAAGCTCCAGATATGTTCAGGTTTTTCTAAAAGAATCATAATGAAATAGTGGCTGGTAAGAAGAGTACTACCTAAAGGTTAGTTAATATAATTACAGTGAAAATACATAGGGAATAAAAAACAGATTCTTGCTGTTAAAAAAACTTCTGCTTTGATTAATTGGGACCTATACTCTCCTCTAATTTTAGCAAGGTCCAGAGAATACCTGTTCAATAAATACCCTGGATGATAATGCTCTGACATCTTGTCTCAGCTTGAAACAGTATTTCTTTCTTACTGTCTCTTCTAATTTTCCAGCTGCCATGTCTTGGAACTATCAAGTTGCCTCCTTCTTGCAAAATTACCCTCTTCTAATTCGTTGTTTTTGTTGTGGCTTAAGAAACCAAGTAAACAATCTCTTTAGATTCATGTCTAAAATTTAAAAAAAGAGGCTGTGAATTAGGGAGGAATTTGGAGGTAATTGGTAAATATTTTGTAAGGGCTTTGGTGATTTCATTTTGTGCTTCCTTTCTAGCTCATGAGAGATTTTCTTTCTTTTTTTTCCTGGGTTTTTGTCTAAATTCCAGATAATTGTGGTGGATAAGTGACATCTAGAAAAACTGTCTTCTTACTGGTTTTAAAGCAATAATAATTAGCATAACTTAGCAAGAAATCCAAGTTAATTAAAGTAACAGGAGTGCATTTTATTGCATTTTATTCCTGGATCTAATTATTTATAGGTTAGAGATTAAGAAACTTCACAGTCTTCTTTCTTTCCTCAACATGAAAACCTTTACAAGTAGTGTCATTATATATTGTTGAAAAACTGAAGAGGAATTCTAACGTCTTCAGATAAAAAGCAATTTGGGATTCCAAGCTTATCTGTGTTTTAATTTTTGCTCTTGGATCAAATAGTCCAAGTTCACTGAATTGCAGTTAGTCTATTCACCAAAATCTAAATTTCTATAGCTATGTCAATATAAATGAAGCCAAAACATAATGAAAAATAAATTTCCATCAATTTGTTTTATTTTTTGGCTAAGATCCAGAAACTCTATTTCCATAGTTGTTAGAGCATTCTTACTCCAGGCAAATTAAATCAACTGCATCTCAGGCTCATGTTCACAATTCACCTACAATGTATAAATCCAAAGAATAATTTGCCTCAATATAAGGCTAATGGTGGACATGGAATCTGAAATAAAATATTCTTGTAGACTGCTGATTTGTGCATGCCTCTCCAGAATTCTACCCCTCTCTCACTGATAAAAAGAACTCCCATTGGCCTGGCAGACCCAATGCTTGTGAAAAGATTTAAAAAGTCTTGGCAAGTTGATTATTCAAGGCCTTAGCATCCTTACAAGAGTCCAGATGTGACCACGATTGATTCTGGGGCCTGAATGTCCTGACAGGAGTTGTAGAGCTCATGTCAAGTTTTTCTTCTCTATTTAGCCCTTTTTTCCTTTCAGTTTTTTTGATTGCTTACCTTTCTTCCAACCTACCTGCTCTCTTACTGTGTGTCATATGTTACGCTAGGCACTGGTAACATTGTGATATTTGTCTTTTACCTATCCTCAAAAAAAATACAAAATCTTAATTCTAAGTTCATATGAGAGTACCCTCAGAAATTTCTTTATTACTAGATTCATTTGTAATTTTTCGAAGCAAATTACGTTTTTTAAAATTCTACCCATTGTCTTTTATTCTATTTTTATCAACCTTTCTCTGTCTTTCTCACTGGTGATGAGAATGAAACCTTATTTTGTCTTCCTTTTCTTGTTTATTAAATGGCTTACGGGCGCCTGGGTGGCTCAG
>NC_138375.1:66809943-66825511 GCF_054177405.1 Leptonychotes weddellii | reverse complement strand
TTTTGTTTTTGTTTTTGTTTTTTTTATATGCCACATATAAGTGAAATCATATGATACTTGTGTTTCTCTGACTTCACTTAGAGTAATACCCTCTAGGTCTATCCATGTTCCCACAAGTGGCAATATTTCATTCTTTTGTATGGTTAAGTAATATTTCATTATGTGTATATACCACATCTTCTTTATCCATCTATTGATGGACACTTGTGCTGCTTCCTCCTCTTGACTTTTGTAAGCAATGCTGCAATAAAAGAAAGGGTACATAAATCTATTTGAATTAATGTCTTCATTTTCTTGGGGTAAATACCCAGTAGCGGAATTACTGTATTAGATGGTATTTCTATTTTTAATTTTTTGAGGAAACTCCATACTGTTTTCCAAGTGGCTGCACCAATTTACATTTCCACCAGTAGTGCATGAGGGTTCCCTTTTCTCCACATCCTCACCAACACTTGTTATTTCTTGTCTTTTTTATACCAGCAATTCTGACTAAGGTGAGGTGATACCTCATTTTGGTTGTGATTTCCATTTCCTTGATGATTAGTAATTCCGATTTTTTCATCTGTCTTTTGGGCATCTGTTTGTTTTCTTCGGAGAAATGTCTAGTGAGATCCTCTGCCCATTTTAAAAATTAGATTGTTTCTTGGTGTTGAGTTGTGTAAGTTCTTTATATATAATGCTTTTTTTGGATATAACATTTACTGATATCTTCTCCCATTCAATAAGTCACAGTTTTGTTTTCTCAATGATTTGCTTCTCTTTGCAAAAGTTTTTTAGTTTGATAGTCTTGATTGTTTACTTTTGCTTTTATTTTCCTTGCTTGAGCACATAGATCTTGAAAAATATTGGTAAGGCTGAGGTCCAAGAGTTTACTGCCTCCCTTTTAGGAATTTTATTTCCGGTCTTACTTTAAGTCTTTAATACATTTTGAGTTTACTATTGTATATGGTGCAAAAAAGTTGTTCAGTTTTATTCTTTTGCATGTAGCTGTCCACTTTACCCAGCACTATTTAATAAATACACAGTCTTTATCCCATTGTTTATTCTTATCTCCTTTGTCATAGATTGACCATATGAGTGTGGGTTTATTTCTGGGCTCTATATTCTGTAATGAGCTCTGTGTCTATTTTTTGTGCCAGTACCATTCTGTTTTGATTACTATAGCACTGTAGTATAGTTTGAAATCACAGATTGTGATACCTCCAGCTTTGTTCTTCTTCCTCAAGATTGTTTGATTATTCACAGTCTTTTGTGGATCCATATAAATGTTAAGATTATTTGTTCTACTTCTATAAAAAACTATTGGTATTTTGATAGGGATTGCATTAAACTGTAGATTACTTTGGACAGTATGGATATTTGAGCAATATTAATTCTCCATAATCTATAAGCATGTCTTTCCCTTTATTTGTGTTCAGTATTGTTTATCAGTGTCTTACAGTTTTCAGAGTATAGGTTTTCACCTTCTTGGTTAAGATTATTCCTAGGTATTTTATTCTTTTTGGTGCATTTGGAAATAGGATGATTTCACTAATTTCTCTCTCTGCTAGTTTGTTATTAGTGTGTAGAAACAAAACAGATTTCTGTATATTGATTTTGTATCCTGCAGCTTTACTGAATATACTTCTGAGGTCTAATAGTTTTTTGGTGGAGTCTTTAGGGTTTTCTATATAGAGTATCATGTTATCTGCCAATAGTGACATATTTATTACTTCTTTACCCATTTGGGCGCCTTTTATTTTTTGTCTGATTGCTGTGGCTAGGATTTCCAGTGCTGCATTGAATAAAAGTAGTGAGAGTGGGCACCCTTGTCTTGTTCCTGATCTTAGAGGAAAAACGTTCAGCTTTTCATCACTGAGTACATGTTAGTTGTCATTTATATATGACCTTTATTACATTGAGGTATATTCCCTCTAAGCCCACTTTGTTGAGAATTTTTATCATGTTTGGATATTGGATTTTGTTAAATACCTTTTCTGTATGAATTGAGAAATTCATAATTTTTATCCTTCATTTTGTTAATGTGTTGTATGTATAACATTGATTTGCAGATTAGTGAACTATCCTACATCCCTGAAATGAATCCTACTTAATCATGACGAATTCCCCTTTTAATATATTGTTGGATTCAGTTTGCTAATCTCTTGTTGAGTTTTGCATCTATGTTCATCCGGGATATTGGCTTGTAATTTTCTTTTATAGTGTCTTTCCCTGGTTTTAGTATCAAGGTATTTCTGGCCTTTCAGAATTATTTGGAAGCATTCCTCCCTCTTCTCTTTATTTTTTGGAGTAGTTTGAAAAGGAAAGATATTTGCTCTTCTTTAAATATTTGGTAGATTTCATCTGTGAAGCCATCTGGTCCTATACTTTTGTTTCTTGGGAGTTTTTTGATTGCTGATTCAATTTTGTTATTAGTAATTGGTCTGTTATGATTTTCTACTTCTTCCTGATTCAGCCTTTGAATATTGTGTTTTTCTAGGAATTTATCCATTTTTTCTGGATTGTCCAATTTGTTCAAGTATAATTTTTCATTGCAGTCTCTTATAATCTTTTGTACTTCTGTGGTGTCAGTTGTGACTTCTTTTCTTTCACTGCTGATTTTATTTTCATTTCTGAGTTCTCTTTTTTTTTTTTCTTGATGAGTCTGGCTAAAGGTTTTCTTAGTTTATTTTTGCAAAGAATAAGCTCTTAGTTTCATTAATCTTTTCTATTTTGTGTCTATTTCATTTTTTTCCACTCTATTATTTCCTTCCTTCAAGTAACTGGGTTTTGTTTGTTATTTTTCTACTTCCTTTAGGTGTACTATTAGATTTTTTGAGATTTACTTGTTTGTTGAAGTGTAGGCCTGTATAAACTTCCTATAAACTTCCCTTGTAGGAAACTAAAACTGCTTTTGCTGCATCCCAAAGATTTGAACCATTGTGTTTCCATTTTAATTTGTCTTAAGGTATTTTTTAATCTTCTCTTTAATTTCCTTGTTGATCTCTCGCTTGTTTAGTATCATGTTGTTTAGCTTCCATGTGTTTGTTTTTTTTTCCATTTTATTATAATTGATTTCTAGTTTTATACTATAGTTGTTGGAAAAGATGCTTGATACGGTTTCAACCTTCTTAAATTTATTGAGACGTGTTTTGTGCCATAACATGTGATCTACCCTGGAGAATGTTCCATGTGCCCTTGAGAAGATTGTGTATTCTGCTGTTTTGAAGTAGGATGTTCTGTAAAATTCTATTAAGTCCAATTGATCTAATGTGTTGTTCAAAGCCATTGTTTACGTACTGATTTTCTGTCTGGATGATCAATCCATTGATGTAAGTGAGATGTTAAAGTCCCCTCCTATTATTGTATTATTGTCAACTTCTCTCTTTATTTCTGTTAATATTTGCTTTATGTACTTAGGTGCTACTCTGTTGGGTGCATAGGTATTTACAATTTTTAGATCTATTTTGGCTTGATCTCCTTATTGTTATGTAATGTCCTCCTTGCCTCTTGTTACATTCTTTGTTTTAAAGTCTATTTTATCTTAAATAAGTTTGTTTGTTGTTGTTGTTTTTGCTTCCATTTGCACAAAAGATATTTGATGGAATATTTTTTCCATCTGTTCACTTTCAGTCTGTATATGTCTTTAGGTCTGAAATGAATTTCTTGTAGGCAGCATATAGATAGATGATATTTTTTACCCATTCAATCACCCTATGTCTTTTAATTGGAACATTTAGTCCATTTACATTTAATGTAATTATTGATATGTGTGTACTTACCGCCATTTTGTTAATTGTTTTCTGGTTGTTTTTACAGCTCTTCTCTGTTCCTCTTTCTTCTTACCTTGCTCTCTTCCTTTGTGATTTGAGGACTTCCTTTAGTATTATACTTGGATTCCTTTCCTTTTATTTTTTTCTGTGTCTGTTAAACGTTTTTGATCTTTGGGTCCCTGAGGTTCATATATAACATCCTATGTATATAGTTGTCTATATTAAGTTAATGGTCACTTCAGTTCTAATACATTGTAAAAATACATTTTTACTCTCCTCTCTGCCTTTTATGTATATAACATCATATTTTACTTCTTTTTGTGTGTCTCTTAACTAATTTTTGTGGATATAATTGACTGTACTTCTTTTGTCTTTTGACCTTCATACTAGCTTTATAAGTGATTAATCTACTACCTTTACTGTAGTTTGCTTTTATCCATGAAATGTCATTTCTTTCATAATTTTCTTACCTGTAGTTTTAGTCTTTCTACTTTAAAAAGTCCCTTAACATTTCTTATAAGGATGATTGTAATGATAGATGAATCCTTTAATTTTTATTTGTCTAGGAAACTCATTAAACACTCTATATCTTCCTTCAATTTTAAATGGTAACCTTTCCAGGTAGAGTATTCTTGGTTGGAGGTTTTTTTGTTTTGTTTTGGTTTTGTTTTCTTTCAGCTGTTTGAACATATCATGTCACACTGTATTATGGACTGCAAATTTCTGCTGAATGATTCTAATAACCTTTGTGGAGTTATCCTTGTTCTTAACTAGTTGTTTTACTCTTGTTGCTATTAGGTTTTTCTTTTTTTAAGATTTATTTATTCATTTGAGAGAGCGAGAATGAGAGAGAGTACATGAGAGGGGGGAGGGTCAGAGGGAGAAGCAGGCTCCTCGCTGAGCAGGGAGCCCGATGCGGGACTCGATCCCGGGACTCCAGAATCATGACCTGAGCAGAAGGCAGTCGCTCAACCAACTGAGCCACCCAGGCGCTCTAGGTTTTTCTTTTTATCTAAGCTTTTGACATTTTTATATATTCTGTATCTTTGATTGGACCTCTTGAGTTCATCTTGTTTGGGACTGTCTGTGCTTCCTGGACCTGGATATTTGCTTCCTTCTCCTGGCTAGGGAAATTTTCAGGTATTATATCTTAAAATCTATAGTATTCTGTCCCTTTCTCCATCTCTTTTCTCCTTCTGGGACCATTATAATGCAAATTTTAGTACACATGTTCTAAGAGATCCCTTAAACTATACTCATTTTTAAAATTCTTTTTTTTTTTTTTTGCTGTTCAGCTTGAATGATTTCCTTTACCCTGTCTTTCAGATTGGTGAACATTCTTCTGCATCCTCTAATCTTCTGTTTATTTCCTCTAGTGTATTTTTTTTTCAGTTATTATATTCTTCAACTATGATTGGTTCTTTTTTATATTTTCTATCCTTTTATTGATGTTCTCACTGCATTTTTTCACACTTCTCTCAAAGTCCACTGAGCATCTTTATGACCATTACTTTTTTTAATTATGTTATGTTAGTCACCATACAGTACTTCATTAGTTTTTGATGTATTGTTCCATGACTTTGAACACTCTATCCAGTAGATCGATTATCTCCATTTTGTTTAGCCTTTTCAGAAGTTTTGTCTTGTTCTTTGCTTTGGAACATATTTGTCTGTCTCATTTTGTCTGACTCTCTGTGTTTGTTTCTTTCTGTTAGGTAGGTCAGTTACACCTCCTGGTCTTGAAAGTAGCAGTCTTATGTACAAGGCATCCCATGGGGCCCTGTAATACAGTGCTCCCTGGTCACCAGAATCAGGCGCTCCAAAGGAGTGCAAGGGAGGTGGGCTGCATAGACTGCTGTGAAGTGCCTGCTGTGAGGGCTGTGTACACCTTCCTCTTGTGACTGGGCTACAACTGCTCTGCGTGTGCTGGTATGCAGGGCTGACCCCCAGATGGCTGGTGACAATGACCAGCCATGACTATTGTGGGTGCCCTGGTGGGTAGGGATGCCTTCCTGCATGGCTGGCTGAGACAACTGGCTGTAGCTGCTATGAGCATGCTGGTAGTCTGTTCTTCCCTCCCCTCCCTCAGAGTATTAGTCACTTTGGAGGGAAGCTGGTTCTGGCTGAGGCTGCCTGCCAGGTATTATGTGGATATAATCAATTCAGGAGATGCCAGTCCCACCTGAGGCTGTCTGCCATGTGCGGTAGGTAGGGTAGCATCTGCTTGAGAGAGCACCTGCTGAGCTGGGCAGTTTGGGTGGGGTGGTTTTGCACGAGAATGCAAGGATGGGTAAGTGGTGCAAGCAACGTAGATGGAGAGTGTCAGAACTGACTCCCACCAGCATCCTGCCAGCTAAGCTGAAGGAGGGCAGGAAAAATGGAACCCTCTGGCACTTCTCTTCTTGGAGAAATTTCCTACAGATCCCTGCCTCTCCTGCACATGCTCTAAAATTTGTCAATAAATCACCTTTACATATAACTCAGGCACTTTTCAAACTGCTGCCTCTGTGCTGGGTCTTAGAGTGGATGGTATAGTGTGCTGGCCCTTTAAGAGTGGAGTCTGAGTTGCCTACAGCCCTCCACCTCCTCACAGTTAATCCTCACTGATTTTCAAAGACAGATGTTATTGGGGCTGATCTTCCTGGTGCAGATCTTCAAGGTGAGGGTGCCCACTATAGGGCTTGATCCCCTCATTCCTCTGAGTGGACCTCGATGAGTGTGATAACCTTTCCACTTGTGGGTTACTGTGTGAAGGGTTTCCCAACTGTGTTTCTGCCCCTCCTACCTTTCTTGATGTGGCTTTTTCTGTCTTTAGTTGTGAAAGAGCTCTTCTGTTAGTCTTCAAGTCATTTTCAGAGTGAGTTGCATTATATGTAGTTATAGCATCATTGTGTTTGTGGGAGAAGGTGAACCCAGGATCTTCCTATTCTATCTTTCCAAGCTCCATCTCTTTATTCAGATCATTTTAAAAGTGATAAAGCATTATAGATAACATTGAAGAGTTTCATTTATAATTTCCCTTGATCCCATTCTCCTTGTCATCTTCTCTCCTCAGAGTATTGGCGTGATCTATGGAACCATTTCAAATGTACTTTGTGTGTGTGTGTATATAAAATTATCAACATGGATTGCACAAACTATAAAGTGTCTGAAATATCAATCTACTTACATGCTGATTTTCAAAGACAGATGTTATTGGGGCTGATCTTCCTGGTGCAGATCTAACCAGGAAGATCAGCCCCAATGTGATTATTGGTGCTGATCTTGTGACCCTGGTGCAGATCTAACCAGGAAGATCAGCCCCAATATTAGGAAGACCCAGGAGGGTCTTCCTAATATTCATGAAATGTGGCAGGCTAGCCAGCCACAAATGTGAAAAAGGACTTTAGTGTTAATAGTAGTAGATGGACTAATAGAATTTTCATGTATGTTTTTCCCAAACCCCAGTTCTCAAGGGTAATGCAAAGATGTCCAGAAACCCCTGCACATCCTGTGGATAACTTTACAGGAGAGGAACCATGAGCTTAGAGATCCCTAAGCTTTTATAATGGACAGCAGACACATCTGCCCTTTGTTCCAGACAGAGAATTTGCCTCTCTCTTTGAAGGATATTTCCTATTAAAAAAAAAATCCTTGAAAATATAATTCAGTATAGTTTAGGATAATTTATATAACAGAATTGGTTTTTTTTTTTCTCTATTTCATATCATATTGTGTTATGGAAAGAAAATACTCTTAAGTTCAGAGATATAGATTCAGGTACCACTTTTAGATTATCACTTTCATGTAAGACATGTTTAATTTTATTTTATTCAAATTATTATGTATACCTTAATTCCTGAATCTTGTAATTTCACACACAGACATAGAACATATATTTTTGTAAGAAGTCTTAATATTACAGCAAGAGCAGTGACTTAAATATATAGTAGTTAATCCTTTGGGATTGGATTTTGAATTTGCTAAAAACAAGGTGAATTATTATTTCTAAAAGAAAGTACTGTAATAATTGTAATAAGTTGAAATTTTATTATGCCATTCTCCTAAGTATATTCAAATAGCTATTTAGTATGCCAAAAAGTATGACTATGATTATCCATTTTTTCATAAATTGGCATTGAACTATGCAGTATGAGCCAAAAAAAGAAAAAAGAATATTTGTAAACAATATTTAAAGTGTTACTGAAGAAATAGAATTAAATGTGATATGTATATTTTCTTATTGCCTGAGAAGTTTGTTCTCCTTAAGAGATTAATGATTTGACAAATAAGGAAACACAGTCATTTTGGGAAGTTAGCTTGATGTAATCAAAGCTGGACAAGTGTCAGTACCTTCTGGTCTGGGAATACCCCAAGATGCTGAAATTGGAAATCATGAATATAACCACCTCTGGGAGAAGCCCCGTCTGTTCTTTTCATCTTATTTAGAAGAGTAAAGAAAAATATCAGCTTTCAGGAAAGGAGCATTCAAGGATAATTCAAACAGCCGGAAAAGAAATAACCAGATATATTCACATTACTAGATAATCAGAGAACATTGTGAGTTAAATTTAAAATTTTATCTGATTTAAAGAAATTACTCAAATAATACGTCCTTTTCTAATTACCTGGGAAAAGGCTGACACTTTGTTAAGATTCCAGTACTAACAAGAACACATCACACAAATTGATTTATTTCATAATGACTTCCTGTAGATACTTAAATATTTTTTGAAGTGTATTATATACAGTTCAAGAAGGGTGTTCAGTATAAGTAATCAGACAAATAATCATTAGAAAATCTTCATGTATAGAATTAGTATTTTGGCTTTATGAATATAATAATAACTAATTTGTTTGATTTAAATTGTAATAATTATTTAAAATAAGTCATGAATTACCTACTAGGAGAGGCATGGTGCTAAGCACTAGTGTTGCCTCCCTTGTTTTATTGACAGTCTAATAAACAGGTACACTACTTAGTCTTTTTTACAAACAATTTCAATTAGGGACACTTGTACCCATCTTCTTTAACACTTTCATCATCTAAGACACACACATGTTTTGCCTACACTAGCTTATTAGGCTATTTTATGGAACAAATGACAGTTTTGAATGTATTTCCTCATATAAAATATAAAGAAATGAACTAGATTGTTTCTAAAGTTCTTCCATTTCTTGATACTCTGCTCTGAAGAAATAAACAACTGTTGAGCAGAAGAGTGGAAAATCCAGGGGTCTGGCTTTGCCATTTATCTTGGTGATCTTGATCAAATGGTCTCATATCTCTCAGTCTCAATGTCATCACTTGCAAACAAATACAAATATTTTGAGGAAGATAAATGTGATTACCCATATACTATATCTAGCATAGTCTCTGGCACATCTTGGAAAACCTGATAATATGGTAACTATTTTAGTGTCATTATTAGATAAATGATAATTATATATAAAAGACAAATAGGCAAGGGCTAGCTTTGCTTGGATATTTGAGCATAATCCTAAGAGAAATGTGCATGTCTTGACAGGATTACGAAAAAGAGTGACATGTTTATATTTGCATTTTATAAATATCATCGGGATAACATTAAAGAGGGTAAATAAAAACCTACGTTGGAAATTTTTCCCTCATTAACTGTTTTTGAAAAGCACCCTAAATCCCACAATTTGGCTTATATTTATCCCATCCTTGATTAAGGGTTGACCAGTTTAGTTTAAACCAGTCAATCCTTAGATCTCATCATGCTACACATTATTACTTCCTAAGTTGGCACATGACCCAATTCAAAGTGGTCAAATAAAGGAGACTGTATTCTGGGCCTTTTTCTACTTAATAAGTGTTTTTTTCTCTTTCTTACTGGAGTTCACTGTAGAAGTTTGTAACTTTAAGAACTCCTGACAGCCATGTTGTCACAACAACAAAATGTCAAGAATGAAGTGAACACCACCCAAAAATTAATGAAAACCTCGACCAATGAAGAAGCAGTAGATATGGCTTAATACTTTGTCATAAAGATTAGAGAGGACAACGATATGGACTTAGTAGTATGTGGTTCATTTGGAGAAGGGGATGGTGATGAAAAGGAAAGAATAGATTATGGTTCCTAGGTTTCTGGCTTGTGCAGCTATACGGATGGTAGTGTCATTTGCTGAAGCAGGGAATACTGAAAGAGCACTGAATAAGAAGTAGGTAGGCAAGTACATAGATTTATTTTAGAATCATCTATAAGTCAGGTTTCAGCTGGAAACTACCACAGAACCACTCCTGGTGGTTCAAATGAAAAGGAACTTAATTCAGAATTAGATGCTTACAAAGTCACCAAAGGGGCTACAGATGCCTAAAGTCATGGTAGATTCTGTTGACTTCAAGATCATTATCCTGTAGTTCTGGCTGAGATATCAGGAAACTACCACAACCTCTACCCCCAATATCCACACTGTGGTCTGTCACATCCTGGCAACCTGTCATCAAGTGCTGCCTTACTGGTGTTGTGAGCGCTACACTCACTTTTGTCTCACCTGGGTCACCAGAAAACACAACAGAAGGAAGGTAGCCTTCACTTCATCTATATCTCCCAGATACCAAACCAGGACATCTCATTGGCAGAATCAAAATTAAATCAAGAAACTTATTTGCAACCACAAAAATCATAACCAAAACCAAAACCAAAAAAAAAAAAAAAAAAAACACAGAAAAACAAACAACAACAACATCAAAAAAAAAAAAAACAACTTCATAGTCTCTGTGATACAGGTAGAAATACAGACAGGCTTTAGATAGATGCTATCTGCCAAGAGATCATCTCTAGTTAAATTGTCCCCTGGTCTCTCAGGTATAAATGATTAGTAAACAAGTAGATAAATGGGTCCAAAATCTGTGTGTATAAGTTTCAGAATGTATAGAATTTATAAGATAGATGCAAAAAGAGCCATCGTCCTGAATTGTTAGAAATCAAACTAACATCTTCAGACTAAGGATCTTAGGCTCAATTTCAAAGAAAAGGGCATCTACCTGGATAGAAAGCCATGAGTTTGGTTCCCACAAAGGGTCTGAGTTGTCACTATGGGAACTTGAAGTATTAATCCAAAGTCCATGTTCTAACGTCCCAAATAGTCTTCAGGCAATCATCAAATTGTAACAAAGCATGTATGTAAAAGTGTCTTTTCTTCTGAAGAAAGAGCCAGTTTTAATCAGATTATTTAACACAGCAAAAAGTAAGAACCATTGTTTGGAGTTTCTGTCAACTTAACATAAGAGATACTGCTAATAAGCAAACTTTGAATTGGGTCAAAGAGAGCTTTTCAAGGTCTTAACTATAAATAGGTAGCTTGTCTACTTAGACCATCTCTAAAGCATACATTTGTCAATAAGAAAAGCAATGGTAATGTCATGATTTTTGCCTCAATGTAATTTCTACAGACGGGAAATTGGGTCAGCAAGGAGATCACACTAAGAAAGCTTATTCTACGAATCAAAAATGACAGATTGTTCTTTTCCCCATTGTATATTCATGCCTTCTTTGTTGAAAATCAATTAACCATATATGTTTAGTTTTGAGATCTCTATTCTGCTTCATTGATCTATGTGTCTGCTTTTGTGCCAATACCATACTGTTTTGATTACTGTAGTTTTATAGTATAGTTTGAAATTAGGGTGTGTGATACCTCCAGCTTTACTCTTTCTCATGATTGTTTTGGCTATTTGGGATCTTTTGTCGTAACATAAATTTTAGAATTGTCTCTTCTATTTTGTGAAAAATGTCATTTTGATAGGAATTTTGATATGGATTGCATTGAATCTGTAGATTACTTTGGGTAGTATGGACAAGTTAACAATATTATTTCAATCCATAAGCATGGATATCTTTCTTTTTACTTACATCTTCTTCAGTTTCTTTCATCAGTGTCATACAGTTTTCAGTATACAGGTTCTCTCCCAGTTAAATTTATTTCTAGTTATGTTATTCTTTGGGATGTAATTGTAAATGGAGTTGTTTTCTTGATTGTCTAATTCATTATTAGTGTATAGAAATGCAACAGGTTTATATATTTAGTTTTGTATCCTGAAACTGTACTAAATTCATTTGTTAGTCTAATAATCCTTTGGTGTACTCTTCAGGGTTTTCTATATATAGTATGATGTCATCTGCAAATAGTGACAGTATTACCTCTTCCTTTCTAATTCATATGCCTTTATTTCTTTTTATTGCCTAATTGCTGTGGCTGGGTCTTCCAATGCTATGTTGAATAACTGTGGGGAAAGTGAGCAACCTTGTCTTGCTCCTGATCTTAGAGGAAAAGTTTGCAGTATTTCACTGTTGAGTATGATATTAGCTGTGGGCTAGTCATATATAGCTTTTATTATATTGAGGTACATTCCCTCTATACCCACTTTACTGAGAGTTATTATCATAAATGGATCTTTTAAATAAATGGTACTGGGAAAAATAGACAGCTACATGCAAAAGAATAAGCCTAACCACTTTCTTAGACCATACGCAAAACTAAACTCATAATGAAGTAAGACATGAATGCAAGACCTGAAACCATAAAACTCCTAGAAAAAAACATGGGCAGGAAGCTCCTTGACATTGGTCTCAGAAATGTTGTTTTGGGTTGGGGAAGGGAAAGGAGAGGGAAAGGCAAAGGAAACAAAAGCAAAAATAAAAAAAATTGAGACTACATCAAACTAAAAAGTATATGCACAGCCAAGGAAATGATTGACAAATGAAAAGGCAAACTACCGAAGATATTTGCAAATCATATATCTGATAAGGGATTAATATTAAAAACATATAAAGAACCCATACAATTCAACACCAAAAACAATCCAATTAAAAAATAGGCAGAGGACCTGAATAGACATTTTTTCCAAACAAATGGCCAGCAGACACATAAAAGATACTTAACATCACTCATCATCAGAGAAATACAAATTAAAATCACAATGAGATATCACCTCACACCTGTCAGAATGACTAGAATCTTCAAGACAAGAAATACCAAGTGTTGGTGAGGATGTGGAAAAAAAGGAACCCTCGTACACTGTTGGTGGAAATGTAAATTTGTGCAGCAACTGTGGTAAACAGCATGAAGTTTCCTCACAAAAATTAAAAACAGAACTTCTGTTTGATCCAGAAATTCCACTACTTGTTATCTATATGAAGAACATAAAAACACTAATTTGAAAAGATATGTGCACCCTTATGTTCACTGAAGCATTATTTACAATAACCAAGATATGGAAAAAGTGTACATTGATGGATGAGTGAATAAAGAAGACGTGGTATGTATGTATATATACACACACACACAAACACACACATATGCATGGACACACACAATGGAATAGTAGTCGGCTATAAAAAAGAATGAATCTTGCCATTTGCCACAACATGGATGAATCTCGGAGGTATTAAATTAAAAGAACAAAGTCAGAGAGAGACAAATATCACATGATTTTGCTTATATGTGAAATCTAAGAAAAAAAAACACAAGACTTACAGAGAACAGACTGGTGGTTGCCAGAGGAGAGGGGAATTGGGGGTAGTAAAATGAGTAAAGGGGATAAAGAAGTACAAAATTCAGTTATAAAATAAATAAATCATGGAGATCTAATATACAGCATTGGGAATATTATCAATAATATTGTCTTAACTTTGTATGGTGACAGATGGTAATAGACTTATTGTGGGGATCACTTCACAATGTATACAAACATCGAATCACTATGTTGTGCACCTGAAACTAATATAAAATAGTACCTCAATAAAAAAAATAAATAAAAATCCCCTCCACAAAATTGGGAACTTGACTAGACCAAAAAATTTTGGAAAATCCTCTAGATAATTCCATCTATCAGGCAGTTTGCACAAGAAGAAAGAGGACTTTGTGAAGTCCATTAAAGATGATTCATTACTATCAGTCATATATATATATATATATATATATATGAAGAATGACAAGGGGGGATATTATGAGTCATTGAAATTTTTAGGACGTTATGCTACTTCTATAAAAGTTAATTCTGTTTGGCTGCTTTTTAAATTAGGTTCCAAATGCCAACTTTGTCAGTAAGAATAGTCTTGATTACCTCATGTTTCCCACCAACCAACAAGAGTTTGATACCCTCAGAAAGGTAACCTAACACTGAGTACCTGTGTTCTCTCTGGCACAAGGTCTGGTAGTTAATATAGCACAAGGGTTTCTTGGCATCAAAAATTGGGAATTAATTATGATTGTAGCTGTAATCAATGTGTATATACTCAAACTTGCTTCCATAAAAAAAAATGAAAGTGAATGAAGAACATTTTAAGGTCCAAAATATTTGGTAACAAAAATATACAGGTTCCAAAGAGTAGAAAGCTATATAAATAAGCTGTACTTGGAGTTCACTTTTTAAAAAATGAGTGAATAAGAATGAGAAGGACAAAGGAAGTAGAATGAGCTAAAGCAGAAATGTGAGGAAAGAACTGCAAAAAAAAGTGAAAAAGAGGCAAAGTTCAGTAAAAGGACATAGCTTATGATTTACAATAATAATTATGTTGTATTAGCAGATATACTTCCCAAAGAGAAGTGTATGAATACATTTGGTGTTCTTTATGAAGTCAGTTGCCCTGTCTCTTCCTCAAAATACTATTGAGAAGCAGTCATCCTGAGATGTAATCAATATAAAACATGATACAGTATGGGAAATTATGGCATGTTACAAAAGAATATTGAAATTTTACAAAAGGAGAAGTAATGTTAAATGCTGAAAGGTGACGGAGATCACAAAATGGAGCACACAGTGATTCATTTCTCCTGAATTAGAATAAATGGAAAAACAAATACATTCTTATGGCATCCTTAACACATGTTAAAGATTTTATTTATCTATTTGAGAGAGAGAGAGAGCACAAGAAGGGGGAGCAGCAGAGGGAGAGGGAGAAGCAGGTTCCCCGCTGAGCAGGGAGCCTGATGTGGGACTCGATCCAGGGATCATGACCTGAGCCAAAGGCAGATGCCCAACGACTGAGCCACCCAGGCACCCCTCCTTAACACATTTTAGAAGAGAGGATTTATCATACTGATAAACACAAATCCATTGTCCTGGTTAGCATATTTTCATGAGAGAAGGATGACTGAGGAAATGCATTGCAGAATCATTCCACTCTCATTACATATTCACCAAGTTAAAAAACAAGTGTGTGTGTGTTTAAGTGATTTTTTTTTTTTAAGATTTTATCCATTTATCAGAGAGAGAGACAGAGGGAGAGAACAAGCAGGTGGGTGCTGCAGAGGGAGAAGGAGAAGCAATCTCTCCACTGAGCAGGGACCCCAACGTGGGGCTCGATCCCAGCACCCTGGGATCATGACCTGAGCCAAAGGCAGATGCTTAACCAACTGAGCCACCCAGGTGCCCCTTAAGTGATCTTTAAGTATCTTTCCCACCTGGTATGATAATATGGTAACTAACTAACATATGTATTCTGACCTGATTAGCAATAATATTTTTATGTAAATTAATTACTTTTCTGTTGTAAACTAAATTTCATGTGAGTGTGGGTTACAAAAACCAGGTTTCCCAGAGTTTCATGAGCCCAGTAGAAGCTGATTATGAAAGCTGAGGGTCTCACATATGTGTTAAACATACTAAGGTGTAAGAACTGGTTAATTTCAGTACATCTAACAGAGTTACTAACTTACTACAGAAATTTACTTTTCAAGAAAGTAAATCTGTCTCATTAGGACTTTATCAAATATAATCATATCCTTTCTACTGAAATAACTTCAATAAGACCACAATACTTAATATTAATGGGAAAATATTATAGTATTTCTTTTTTTTTTTTTTT
>NC_138375.1:66700233-66809443 GCF_054177405.1 Leptonychotes weddellii | reverse complement strand
TTTTTTTTTTTTAAAGATTTTATTTATTTATTTGAGACAGAGAGAATGAGAGACAGAGAGCATGAGAGGGAGGAGGGTCAGAGGGAGAAGCAGACTCCCCGCCGAGCAGGGAGCCCGATGCGGAACTCGATCCCGGGACTCCAGGATCATGACCTGAGCCGAAGGCAGTCGCTTAACCAACTGAGCCACCCAGGCGCCCAAAATATTATAGTATTTCAACGGTAAAGATAAATAATGTCTAAGAACTCACTATATATTGTTTTAAATGAGTCTTTTTTCTCAAACAACATAATTTATATATACCTCACCTAACAGAAGTGCATACCTGATGTAAACATCCACAGGTTAACTGAACTATTGTAAGAATTCTTTCAGCTAGTTTGAATTTGAATTTGTCATGTATGATGTATTATTTTTATTACTTTAGGGTAAAATGTACCCTAAGAATCTGGCAGGAATCAGAGTGACCGATGACTCATAGTATGAAGATTTCCCTAAACAGAGAGTGGTTGTGCAAGAACACAAATGAGAGATAAACAGTGGAGGTGCAAATGAGTAAGTCTTCAGCTGAAAATGTACATTATGCAACACCAAGTCCACGAGCTGACTGTAAACAGGCACCGATATCAGGTTTCTAGTGCTTTCTGGCTTAGGGTTCATTTTCTGCCAAGAAATGAAATTCATTGTGAATTGTCCCCAGAAATTAATCTTCTGCTATGTGTTAAATCATATGTGTGAACTAGGCACAAAAAGCTGATGCAATAGTTTGTACCTTGAATCAGAAAATTTACCAGTGTGCATGCTATTTATAGTAAGTTTAACAGAGAGCAGGCCTTGGCTCCACATAAGATATACATTAATAGCCTATCCTGAGCATTATGCATTCTTTATCTCCCTTTCATCCTCTGTCCACAGTCATCATTTTCTTCATCTTACTGTTCAGGACCCCATATCTGTGCTACAGGTTGGGTCTCCAGGCACGCAGTCTTCACAATCGTTTGTGTGGTGATCTAATCCTATTGTTTAAAGGGCTCACAAAACTGGATCAATAGTCCATTTCTTTCTGACATGAGCATACAGCCTACTGCCACTTTGCTCTGTACCGGGGAAATGCTGTAAGTTGTTATCATTTTTCCTTTTCAAGGTAACAACTCCAAGTTTAGTAGAGATTCTTTCTATTTCTATTTTTATAGTCTTAGTTCTAGTTTTCTTTTTGGGCTCAAGAGTGTTGAGGAAAGACACACTCTAGGTGTCACCCTAGCTGCTGGTCTTAAGATTTATTTTACTTCAATTTCCACAGCATACTCTCCTCCTGTTCTGATTCCACAGTCTGCACACATTTTCACTCTGTCAGTGTCTCCTCTTTCATCTTTCCATTAAATATATCTGTAACTCTCTCTACACTCCTGCACTGTGTCCCTTGTCACTGCCTGTGTGCAAGGGCAGATGAAATCAGTGCTTTATCACCAGAGGAGGTGACTTGGGGTAAGGGTTTATGACCTGGAGAATCTATTAGAGAGGAATAATTTATTCGTCAAAACTCCCTCCTTCCTATTAAGAATATGTATTGAATAAATTCCTGATTTCACAAAGTTTTATTTCCCTGTTTCATCCAATGACTGTCAAATGGAAAGAATTAGAATACTGTGAGATGCAAGGAGATATTGACTTATAGATCATGTCACATTAACATTCTTGGAGAGCAGCAACTAAGTCTACTCACTACTCCTAGCCAAAGTTTATAAAAGATTTGTACCATTTTCTCCATATACACCAGCCTAGATAGAGGTCAAATGGAAATATATCCTTTTACTTCTGGAAAGAAGGAATATAGTAAAGAGAAAACCAATAATTTTACATTTTAAAGCTGCAGTCAACAATGACGAATAATTCTTAAAGCAGTTATTACCTAAAAATAACTAATTTCTTGTAATTAGCAATAAAATGATTATACGCCCTCAAAATTGGGTCAATTCTCAATGTTTTACATGGATTAATCTATTTAACTTCTTTATAAGTATGGGACAGGTAGCTGACAATTGCTCTGATTTCTTACCTGACGAGACTAAGAGATTATAAATAAGACTTTAAGAAACTCACCAGTCTGTAGACTTACTAAAATATGACTACAAAGCATGAGAAAGAGACCAAAAAGGAAACTCATAAACACTGTTTTTCTTTTTAAAACTCCTACTGCTTTGCGTGCCTGGGTGGCTCAGTTGGTTAAGAATCTGCCTTCGGCTCAGGTCGCGATCCCAGGGTCCTGGGACTGAGTCCCACATTGGGCTCCCTGTTCCGCAGGGACTCTGCCTCTGTCTCTGCCCCCCTCTCTCTATCTCTCATGAATAAATAAAAAAAATTTTAAAAACAAAACAAAAAGCCCCTACTGCTTTAACAAGTTCATGTTTTTTCTTTAGCTTCAAATGTTAGCAAAGGCAGTGATAAAGAAATATGTATGTATGTATATATATATAATATATACATATATAATATACACACATATACTATGCTTTATATAGTGTATATATTATATATAATTTTGCATGGCTCTCTGTGAAGAAGTAGCAAAATTATTCCCCCAAAATAAAAATGGTTTGCAATTTTTATTTATCTGGAAATGATTTCTGAGAAGCCAGAAACTCTTGAGTGCATTGATCCGAGTATTCTCCCTGCTGCTCCACTACCTACCACAGAATTGACATCCAAATATGGTATATCTCACACCATCCATTGCTTCTATCTCAGGTCTTCTTGTCGTATTGAGAGTTAAAATCTTTTGATTGTGAATGGCATGAAAGTGGTAAGAAGTGTGGAGGAAAAAAATCAAATAACTCTGCCTAGTCAGGTAATTTTTTTCTCTTTGTGTATTTGCATTTAGGTATGGGCAGATAGGAGACTAGGGGAGTTTTTAATACATTGTTAGGGCCCCCACCTTCTGGGAGCCTGTGCAGCATTTCTCCCTTCTTCTTCCTGAATGGCTGTGTAGATCTCAATAAATGCTAACTATTACATAACGATATATAGTAATGTGAGATAAGGTATCACACTTATTATAATTAGAAATCTCAGAAGTAGACAAAGGACTGAGTATTGTGTTTATGATGTCTGTGAGCATATCTTTCCTGAAGGGAGATGAGAAAGACTGAGAAGGCGTAACTAACTTCTACCATAATTAGGAGAACTTCAAAGGTATTTCTTTATTTTATAATTCCTTTCCTAATAAATTATTACTCTTTTACCAAAAGGAAGTATCTACATATTTAGGTAAATAGGTCTATATATAAAATGCAGTATCTTCTGAGTTGCTAAATATTGAAATAAATGTATCAATTACATGCTCCAGGGCTTTTGTAAGGAGTGTAATTTATAAATGTAATTAATAAAGAAGTTACTAAGACTCTACTGAATTTACAAAATGCACTATGGGGCATCTACTAAACCCATTCAGAGTGGAACTATAAATAATTTAAACTGCTATACTTGTCAGAGTAAATGAGAAAAATCTTTTTTGATGTAATGGTCTTGTTTACTCACTGATTTGATGGAGCTACCATTTTCTCACCGATTTTCCATCAAGAAAAATGAAAGCATATCTATATGTTTCAGGAATATGTAAAACACATAAAACATATTTTTTACCACATAGTGGAAGGATGTCTCAGTAAGCTATCTCTCTTCTGTAGATAAGCCAATCTAATTCTTGGTCAATGGCTATAGGAAGCAGGGGTTATTCCACTTTTATTTTACAGAGTTTTCTGAGTCTAATCTAAAGCAACATTATATTTAAATTTTTAATTATTTTTATCCTTCTTGAAATATTCATACCCCAAATTGTGAAAAAAATGCAAATGTATTGATCATTGCTCTATACTCAATAAAATGATTCTTTTTTTCCCCAAATAGTTACTAACATAGCATATGGTATTCTATTACCATCCTCTTTGAGGGTAAAATCTGATGCTTCTGGGAAACATGGTCGTAAAACCTTCCTGTGCGATGATCTCTAGGGTAAAAATCTTTAATTGCCTGTTCACCAACTTAATAGGATGAAAATGCTGAGCTATCTTCTTGACACTGTCCATTTTTTTTTTTTTTTATTTACCCTTTGTATGGGGAAAAGCTGCTTTCAGTTTCACTAAAAAAAGCAAGAGAATAGATTTTGTCTCATCACATATGCTGGACAGCAGGGCAAGCTGCATGTATTCAATTTCTTCTAGTCAACAAAAACTTTTGAAAGCTTCCTTCTCTTTCCAATCCCAGTGCTAAGTTTTACAACCACATGTGAATTACTTCATCTGCTAATATTTGAGGATATAAAACCCCTTGGAAATCTATCCCCAGTTTTCAAAAGTTTGTGATGCCTTTAAACAGACAGACACACTAGCAAACACAGGTAAGCATAAACATGATTTTTAAATATTTAAATTACAAAATTAGTAGAAAAACTAAAAAAAAAATCAAGTACTAGGAGAAGAAGGAAGAAAGGAAAGAGAATGTACTTTATATGTGTAACATCCTCAAATTCACAGAGGGGAATGTCTTTGACATGCTCTATAAGTTTATATCTTACTACAGTGTCTGGAGTACAGTAAGTGCAGATACCACAAGGGGAAAAACTCAGGGAATACCAAAGAGTTATCTTTAAGTCCTGGATCTGAGGTTCATAATGTATAGGGAGACTGTGCTCTCATGATTTCTGCAGTTTCTGTACACTCCATAATTTCCATTTTTTTTCATTTGCAAATATTGGATCAAAGATGACTATTCATATTAAAATATAATTATCAAGAAATGATGTATAGGGGCGGCTGGGTGGCTCAGATGGTTAAGCGTCCGCCTTCAGCTCAGGTCATGATCCCAGGGTCCTGGGATCGAGCCCCGCATCAGGTTCCCTGCTCAGCGGGAGGCCTGCTTCTCCCCTTCCCTCTGCTTCTCCCCCTGCTCGTGTTCTCTCTCCCTCTCTGTATCTCTGTGTCTCGAATGAATAAATAAAAAAATCTTAAAAAAAAAAAAAGAAATGTATAAATTTGTTAAAAGATTATGTCAACCATTCACTGAGCCTCCAAAATGAGAAGTTTTACAAATAACTCAAGAAAATTTTAAATTATTATTTTAGATTTAGAAACAACTACACATGTAAAAGTTTGGAACAATTTCGTGGTTGTATTTATTATTGCTTAATGACTTGAGTAAAATTTATGGTTCTGTGACTTAAAAAGTAACATCAAGTGATAACCATGTTCTCCTGCTTTTGGTAATAATAAGCATCTGGGTGTGAAGTTAATATAATGAGTAAAAATATATTAAAAAATGCATTCCTATAAGGACACAAAGAAAGAAGTCATGAAGAGCTATTTCTATCCAATACTTTATATTATCTCAAAAATAGGAATTTTTTATATAGGAGATCAATTTTGTTTCAGAGTTCATACAATAAATACTTTGTGCCAATGACATTTCAGTAATTGAAAAGTGTATCTTTGTGTCCATAGATTAGGAAATTATCAGCCAGAAATGATTTTATGACCTTAAATCATGTGCATGTTATCAAAAAATAGTTGAAAATTTAGACATTATTTCATATGGCATAAACCAAAATTAAAACCTAATTTTATTATCCAGCTTAATTTTGTAATGTTAATTTGTAAAGTTTTGTTTGTTTAATTCTGTAAACAAACTTTTTTTTTTTTCCAAATCATTTGATGAGGGAAAAATATGACTCTATCTTACTTTCTCCTTTTAACTGTTCCTTCTATTACCTCTTTCATCTGTTCCTATACCCTGGTTCTCATTCCTCTCTACACTGCTTTCTCTTTCATTCCCAAGAGTGGAAAATAAAAGATACACGTATTTACACATATAAATATACATATAGACAGAGTTAAGAGTGTTGCCATGCAAGGAAAAGGGCTTGGGAATTAAGTGAAAACATTTGATACCAGTATTAATCTAATCCTGAGGAAACCTGATCTAAGACATATGTGCACTGAGTTACGCATATTGAAGTACAATATAGGGTGCCTCGGTGGCTCAGTTGGTTAAGAGACTGCTTTTGGCTCAGATCATGATCCCAGAGTCCTGGGATCGAGTCCCGCATCGGGCTCCCTGCTCAGCGAGGAGCCTGCTTCTCCCTCTGACCCTCCCCCCTCTCATGTACTCTCTCTCTCTCTCTCATTCTCGTTCTCTCAAATAAATAAATAAATCTTTAAAAAAATAAAGTACAATATAAATTCAGTGTGACATGGTAGCAATGGTCAGTGTATTTTTCTTAGGCATGTCTTTTTTATATATAAATTAAATGGAAACTAAATTAGCCATGAAGATTATTTATTGCATTTGGTAGTCACAAATGGTATTGAATAGCAAAGCAACATCAGAATGAATATTTTATAAACTAGGCTTTGATTAGTATATATTTATATCCATGATATAAACAGAAAATTATTATAGTTAAATTAATCATTATATATGCTGCAGATTTTAGTATATAGTAAAAATTACCCTAATGATATACATGAGGAAAATAAGTTTCAGGAAAAAAGTTCTTTTTATTACCATTTACCATCTATATACACATATAGATGTGTATATATATGCATATGTGCATAAATATTTTTCAACATAAAAGTATTAGTATTATTGGTTTTGGTTTACATAGTCCATAGATTGCCAATTTATGGTATATGTGACTTTACAAAAAGCCATATGTAGAATTTAAAATATTTATTATGAGACCAGGCCTTTTTTATCTGAATAAATTATGAGGAATTATGCATTAAACTAGAATAAATAAATTATGAGGAATTTGTTAAAAGAATAAGTGGAACTACTAGAAAAATAAGACTACCTAAAATACTGTTTGTTCCTTATATATTTACCAGTTGAGATTACAGATATTTTTAATACTTATTTTTTAATATATAAAGTTGTTTTAGATGATAATCGAATGTATTTAGCTTATTATTTGGAAGAGCCAAATAATTAGGTATTAGGATATTAATAAATACTTCTTAGACTCCATTTTCAGAGATTGCCTTCCTGACCTTTTTATGCTTGATTAGGGTCCTGTGACTAGTTCTTGACCAGGAATTGTGGATAGGAGTTGGGTTTGTTACTTATAGGCCTATGGTTTAATTGCAGGTATAAGACACTGAGGAGTGCTTTATTTTTCTCTGGCATAATTATGGATAATATTTGACATGTAAGGTGCCCCATCAGTGTGGTTTCCTGAATAAATATATTCATCAGAGACTTTGCCAATGTCTCATCATAGACACATAGGTTGAATAAGAAATAAAACATTGTCTCTAGCATCATTCTCAGGCAATGAAATTTTGGGCTTGGTTATTGGTGCAGCATAATCTAGACTATCCTGATTGAAACAATTCCTAAATCACTTCTCAATTATAGATCCTGATGCTATTAAGAATGAACATGATGAGGGGCACCTGGAGGTTCAGTGGGTTAAGCGTCCAATTCTTGATTTGGGTTCAGGTCATGATCTTAGGGTTGTGAGGTCAAGGGCCACGTCCAGCTCCATGCTGAGTTTGGAGCCTGCTTAAGATTCTCTCTCTCTCTCCGTCTCTCCCTCTCCCTGCCCACCTCCTCTCCCTTTCTCCCCCTCTCAAAAAAAAAAAAAAAAATGGGCATGATGAGTCAAATGGGGCAACGAATAACATTTTACTCATGGAGGAAAGGTCAGATTTGACAAAGCTGATTAAACATAAAATGAGAAGAAAAATTCCCACTCTTTTTCTCTTATATTGATGCACTTACTCTGTAGGACTTCCAGGTCAATGTTGAACACAAGTGATGAGAAATTATTTTTCACTTGCTCCCAATGTTAGGGGAAAACATTTTACAAGTAGGATATTAGTGTTAAGTTTTTCATAGATCTCTCTAGAAGGCTAAGAAAATTAGTATCTATTCCTACTTAGCTCAGAATTTTTATCCTAAAAATATGTTGAATATTGCCATGAATTTCTATATCTGATAATATTATGATTTTCATTTTTTAATCTGTTATGGCGAATAACATTTATTTTTCAAATGTCCAAGCAGCTTTTCATTCCAGGATGAGCCAAACATGGTCATAATGTCTTATCATTTTATATATTACCAGATTTCATTTGGTAAAACATTGTTAAAAACTGTTGCATGTATTTCATGAGGGAATTTGGTTCTGGTGTTTTGTTTTGTTTTCCTATTAATGTCTTTGTCCGGTCTTAGTATTGGCCTCATAAAATGAATGAGGATGTGCTTTGCCTTCTTTTACTTTCCAGAAGAGTTTGTGTAAAAATTATTTTTTCCTTCGGTGTTTAGCTAATTTACCAGTGAAGCCATTTAATTACGGGAGTATTTATTTCAAAATTCAGTCTCTTTTCTTAAAGACAGGGTAATTCAGATATCTAGGGTAATTCAGCATATATAGTTTTTCTTGAATGAGGTTTGGTAGTTTCTGCCTTTCAAAACATGGTTACATTTGATGTTCAGTTTTTGAAACCTCCCCCTGAATTTACTGATCCTTATATTTGATTATACATCTTGGTTATACTATCTGTTGTCCAAGTGAAGGACATGAGTGTCGCCCTTAACTCTGCACTCTTTACCTCTTTCTCTCAATCATTCATTCAAGTCTGTTGATTCTACTAGTTTTATGTGTCTTGAACTAGTCAAACCTACATCATTTCCTAATCGGCCTCCTTCCAATCTCAAGTTTCCAAAATATATTCCAAAGACATGATGGATAAATCTATCTAAGATATACATTTAGACACTAATTTTCCTTGCCAAAAATCTTTCAGTGGCTCCAATAGCACTTAGAACAAATTCCAAATTCCTTACTTTTGCATATATGGACATTCATAGACTGGCCCCCACTTAACTCTCAAACTTCAAATCTGAGCACCCCAACTCCCTCCTAGAATTCCAACCCCCATCTGTAAACCTCTGTTCCTGCCATAACAAACTGCTTACAGTTACTCAACTTCCTCCTGGAAGCCTTCCATGATTCTGACAGCTAGATTAAGTACGGTCATATGCACACTCATAACATTCAGGGCTTATCCTATCTGAGCAATCATTATGTTTAAATGTTAGTATATTTATTTTTCTCTTCCATTAAACTATTAATCTAGTACCTAGTATTTTCCCAGATACACATATGTTAGCTATCCAGCAGATGGTTTTTAAATGAAACAGTAATTCAAAACATTCTAAAATCCTAGAAAGAAAGATAAAGTTAACTTGGGGAGATTTATTACCGCACATTACCTCAAATGGAGAATGTAAGACATGTAAATAAATCAGGATTCATAATTTAAATTTAATTTAAATGTAAACATGGAATAATAGAAATAATGGTTTCAATTAAACCAGTAAGAGATTTTCTTTCTATCATTAATCCAAACTGTGGAAATAGCCGTTTAAGATGAACAACACCTGCATAAAGTCAAGAACAGTACAGTTCTTTACGAAAAATATTTACTGGGTTGTCTTCCTTTGGGTTACCAGACATACACACTGTCTTCATATTAAATATCAGCATTGTATTTATCTTTGCCAAATCATCTAAAATCCACAAGGTTTAAGAACAGAGAGAGGCAACTCTATCTCACAATATGCTCAGCTACTTAACATAACAATAGTCACTCTAGGCTCAGAACTGTGCATCCAATGAACACTCCTGTCCTGGATATTTAGGAAACTTCTCCCCTTAGGATAATATCTTATTCTTTCTCATATGCTCTTCAGGTACACCAACTTTCTTTTTTCTTGTCCTACCAGGTATATTCCCTTTTCTTCTGAGAAAGCTGAGCTGTTATTCATGCAATTCTATCCAGTTTCACAGCTGGATGAGGCTGCGTGGTAAGGGTAGAGACATTTTAATTTATAGGTGTGGAAGAAGGAGGGGAGAAAGAGACCACTACCTTGGCCGGTTTTTGAGGAAAAGAATAATTAAAAAAAAAAAAATTACATCTTTCAGGGGCAGCTGGCTGGTTCAGTTAGTAGAGCATACAACTCTTGATATCAGGGTTATGAGTTTGAGCCCCACATTGGGTGTAGAGATTATTTAAAAATTAAATCTTAAAAATATAATATTTTTCATTATAATATTTCTTTTAGAATATCTCCTAAGTGTTATTTTAAATATTGGAATGTATGCTGGGTGGACAGAAAGTAATGGTCACCACACTTAGTAAGTATAACTGGAAATTCGGGAGTCAAAGTTAGTATTACTTCAACTTCTTTACTTGGTAGCTGAGATTTAATATTAGTTACTTGGTCTTCTTAGGCCTTAGTTTCCTTATTTGTAAAATCAGTATAATGATATCTACTGCATCAGTTGTTTTTTTTTTCATTAGAAATAAGTATGATGATCTAGAAAATACACTTAGGACGCCTGGGTGGCGCAGTTGGTTAAGCGACTGCCTTCGGCTCAGGTCATGATCCTGGAGTCCCGGGATCGAGTCCCACATCAGGCTCCCTGCTCGGCGGGGAGTCTGCTTCTCCCTCTGACCCTCGCCCCCTCATGCTCTCTCTCTCTCTCTCTCAAATAAATAAATAAAATCTTTAAAAAAAAATAGAAAATACACTTAGTTTAGTGCCTGGTACACAGTATAAAGCAAAGAATGTAACATCCATTATTATTAATAACCTTTCACCTCTGCTAGACACCCTGAAAATTTGGGCTCAAGCCAATAATGGTTGTACTTCAGGATACTCCTCTACTAAAATTCCTGCTAATCCATTTGTGGATAATGTTGCAATGACAAAAGTCACAGTATATTCTGGGTTCTGCTGCTCTCTATTGCAAGCCTAGGACATATTATTGGTGTTTGCGTTGCTAGTGCCAATGCTGCTACTCTTAAAAAAGAGATTTACATAAGTGTATTATTTGATATTGCAGATGGAGGATGATTCCCTATTTAAGTTATGTTTGTGTTAGTGGGGAGGCAGGTAATTAATTTGAGCGTCACAGTGGACAAAAGGACCAAAAAGTGTTTCAGAAGAACAAAATACTTGAAGAGTCCTGGAAAAGAGACTTGGAATGAATGTCTCTTTGTGTAAAAGAATTACTTAGCAACATATAAAAGGAATCATTTTGAAAATGCACAATATCACTAAGGGCCATATAAAATGCACACTGTGTCTGCACATAACAAAGTGTACTAGAAAATACTTAGTCAACTTGATCAGCATATGCAATATATCATATTGAGAACCCAACCTAAATCTTATTGTTTACCCACATGCAGTTATATTTAGCAGTTTCACCTGAGGTTATTTGGGAAGGTACTGGTAGAACTACTAAAATTTTACTGTTTTCTCCACAAAATAATACATCTTTTTAAAATCTTTATTTCCTAAGTTGCTCATTCAAATTCAGTTTATGCTCATTTTGCGTAGAGAATGACTGTCCTAACCCTATAGGAGCACAGGAAGCCTGGGAAGTGTCTGGATAGATGCCTGTCCTGATACTTCACTAAGTTCTTCTGACCCTGAAAGAGAGCCAAGTTATTACTCTAGGAAAGGAAGAGTGTCCATTAGGGTTTGCTACTCGGTCACTCATTGGTCCAGCTTCATTCTGGGACTGTTCTAATTAGAAAAAAGAAGGACAATGCAAAACTAAGACTGTTGCTGCTCTGAAATCCTTCAAAGTTTAGAAAGGTGCTCTTCTAAAGATTAATGCTAGCTCCACTTCTCAGTGGTCAATTTGGAGAAACAGACCAAAGTTGGCTTCTGTTATTTCTAATACGGCATAAACCTTTACGCCCAAAAGGTTTGGGAAGAAGCATTAAGTACACACCAACAACATAATTCCTATTAGCTCCTCATAGGACACTTGGAGTCTCATGTGTAAAACATTTTTTATTTTTCCCATCAAGTACATACGGAAATTACCTTGGATTGTCATCATTAATTTTCCTATTAATCTGGTCTCTTAGACTCTTATGTTCTCCAGGAAATCCTCTTTCTTTTTCTACTCTTTTGTTCCTCTTCCAGGTCCTAAAACACAGATAGCATCACATCTTTAAGCCTTTATGACTTGCTGGCTAAGACTTAAGGACTTCAGAATCTTCAGAGTAAAACACCTACAGGCAATTATTTGTATTTTCCTAACAGCGATAAATTCTCAGAGTATAACTTCAATTCCTTTAACAAAATATCTCTTTACCCAACTTACAAAAGAGACTCTCCATATATAGTAAGTGAACACAAAGGAAAAAAAAAAAAGAACTTGGATGACAGGAAAAGAAAATCTTGTATGGCCTATATATACATTCTCTTTCTGACCCTCAAAGTTAATTATTTCTCTCTAAATGCATCTGTAAAACCAATTTATTTGAAAAACCTTGATAAAAGACATTATAAGTGATATGTTCAGGTGACTGACTCAAAACTTTCTACCCCTTACAGTATTGATAATTTTGATGGATAAAAAGATGTGCTAGATAGCGGTCAAATTTAGGTGGATTCAAGCCTATAAAAAAAAAGCCTAATTTCATTTTTGAGTAGATAGAATGGCCTCACTGGCCTTAAAAGTCACTGCAGTTTTATATGAGGCTTGGCAAATTCCCAGTCCTCTGATAGGGACTCATGCATAGGCATAGAGTACAAAGGCCCTGTGCAGGTCGAGATGATCTCAGTATTTATGTTTTGGCACCAACAGTCCATGAAAAATAAATGGCTTATCTTAGCAGGTCCTTCATATTTTTAATAAGTCATTTCACTTCAGCTATATTTCAGATTAAGAGCTATTAAGATCTTTAGTATACCTAAGATGCTTGCATTCAAGTTAATTTCTACATCATTAATTCACTATGTCTGTTTTGTTTTAAATTACTGTGTTTGTGGATAGAGATGTTTATTTCATTAGAAGGTTAAAAACATTTTCCCTAGAAATGATTGTCTGAGTAAAGCCACTTGGTCCTCTTTCTTGATCAGAGTTGGTCACACCTGATAGACTTTAGGATCTTCGTAAAAGCTTCAGAAGTCTGGAGAAACCCAACTGAAATTTTTGTTCTTGTGTTTGTTGTTGTCGTCATTGTTGTTTTGCTTGTTTATTTTGTTTTCATGTAGTCTAAGCCAAATTGTAAAGATTTGCCCCTCCACATGCACTGTCTATTCTTTCATTTTTTTTCCTCATAGACACACTATACTTTCTTTCAAACTAAAAAGATTTCATTAACTTCCATTCCCCACAAACATAAATTGCTACTCTCCCCATCATACAAAGTCACATAAAACCTGCAAATATGAGATACTTGGTTGCCCATATTGAGGCTTCCCCAGTCATTCCTAGCCCTGAAGTATCCATTCAGTCTGCAATATTGGCTTTTATTGAGGAACTGCGAAAATTGAGATACTTGCTAAGAATTTAGAGAACAGAGAAGAAAACACACATGTACACATGCTAATATGAATGACTATTTCATTCTCCTCAAGAAGCTTGCAATCAAGTAGGACGGGTAAGAAAAAGTTTAAAGAATGATGTGAGGAAATTTTTCTTAAAGGATCTTAGAAAATCTATAAGAACCCTATTGCTCAGTGTTGTTTTCAGACCAACAGTGTTTGTATCCCTTGGTAACTTGTTAGAAATGAAGAATCTTAGGGCCCACCCCAAGTCTAGTTAATCAAAATTTGCATTTTAATAATATCCATAGTTAATCCTATGCAGATTAAAGTTTGAGAAGATTTGCAAGTCTGTAGTTAGAAACAGAGACTATCTCAGTCCATTCAGGCTGCTCTAACAAAATACCACAGACTGGGTAGTTTACTCTCACAGCTCTGGAGGCTAAGAGGTCCAAGATCAAGGCACCAGCATGGTTACATTCTGTGAGAGCCCTCTTCCTGGTTCATAGCCAGTGCCTCCTTGTCTTCTACCACTTAAGGCAGAAAAGGCAAGGGATCTCTGAGGGTTCTCAAAAAGAACACTAATCCCATTCCCATGGGCTCTACCCTCATGACCTTAGCACTTTGCAAAACCATAATCTTAGGGTGTTAGAATTTCAACACATCAGTTCAGTAGGGGAGGACACAAATATTCAGACTATAGCAGATATATTCAGAATTATTATCCAGATCTATTCTCTACTTGCTTTAATTCTCTACTACTCTAATAGTTCTATCTCAGACTGGTCATAATAGAAATCAGATTTGAGAAATGGTGGTCACTGGGATTCTTTTCATCTGCCTGTATTGAGATATAAGAATTTTTTTCTTACTCTGTAATATTAAATACTGTGAATTTGGAGTTTTTCTCAGAAGCTTTCTTTTTGCTACTGTAGCAGAGAAAACTGAGTGCTGTGGAAAATAAAAAGCCTTCAATTAATATAAAAAAGGACATCGTAGCTGCTAAAATTGTGTGAGTTGATGGAGGGAGCTGTGAGGATATGCTCATATCATTAATTTTGTATAAAAGTTGGAATTTCTAAAAAGCCACACTTATGCTTTCTATATTCATGTGTCAGGATAATACTCATAGAGATGTGTATATGTAAGCATATATATATTTTAAAGCAACAAAGAAAATCTTTTATATTGAGAAGATTTTTTATTCTAACTTGAAAATTTTTTCTGTGTATTATTAACAAATAAGAACTGAGCCAAGTCCTACTTGAGGAAGAGGTTATGTCATTGATAGGAACTAGTTACCAAAAACATGCACATTTCCTTTTAAGTCCATATACTAACAATTTGAATAACTGATAATAGTCACCACACCTAGCAAAATTTATCCTACTCATCCTTTTGATCTGGGTTTTGATCTACATACGTGTCTGAAGTGAACTTAATAATCATATTTCATAGATCTAGATCTCCCTAGGTAACTATCCAAAACAAAATGCTACTAGAAAATCTGCCTTCTTACTCGATTCTAAATTCAATCCAAAACATATGCTCAGCACATAAATGATCGAAGTATTGGCTTAAGTAATTATGATACCAAAATTAATAATACAGTGGTTCTGTCCTCAAGAAAACTATTAAAGGAAACAAGTATATTCAATTAATTATTACACAAAATAAGGCTACTACAAATTCTTTGAGACTAAAATTATCAATTTCCTATGAGAAAATAGGAAATTCTTGTCAGAGAAGATGACTTAATGAGTATCTTGAAGGTTTGGCAGGATATCAAAAGTTAGAAAAGAGAGGAAAAGACTTTTCTATTCATTAACTTGACAAAGCCCAAGAACTGCGAGCAATCATGGCACATGTAGGACATGGCAAAATTCTGAAGTTAGCAGTGGGAATAGTGTGTTAAAAGGAGTGATAGGGAAAAAGGAGAAGAAAACAATGCTGAAAATGGGTGGATGGGTTTAAGGAGCATGATGTTATAATAAGAAATACGTGTTTGGTCTTTGTCCCTGTACCTGGCACAGAGTTCCCAAAAGCCTTGGAATTTTCTAAGTGATAAGTGCAATAATGGTGAAAGGGTAGTTTTTTAAAATTCATAACAAGCTCCTTTCATCCACACTCAAATTTATGTTAATGAAGTGACTTTTGAAAAGCCCCAGAAATGAGGGTTTATTACGAGGGGAACTATGTGATTATAGGGTTGAACCTTCAGCCCCATCACCCAACTCCAGGGAGGGGAAAAGGGCTAGAGGTTGAATAAATCATCAGTAACAATGATTCAATCAATTAGGCCTATGTGATGAAGCCTCTCTAAGAAACTCTTACTGAAGGGGTTCAGAGAACTTCTGGGTTGCCAAACATGTATAGTGTTAGGTGAGCAGCACTCCTGGAAAGGGTTTGGAGTCCTCTGCACCCCTTCCCATACACCTCACCCTATGTGTCTCTTCCATTTGGCTGCTCCTGAGTCATATAACCTTTTATAATAAACTGCTTATCTAGTAAGTAAAGTTTTAGGAAATTATGAAGAGGTGGTAGGAACTTATGGTTTAAATAGCCATTAAATAGCTAGTTGGTCAGAAGCAAAGGTGGCAACCTGGACTTGTTATTGGTGTCTGAAGTAAGGGGCAATCTTAACTTCTAGGGTCTGCTCTAATTCTGGCAGTTAGTGTCCAAATTGAGTTAAATTCTAAAACACCCAGTGGATGTCCACCAAAAATTGGAGAATTGCTTAGTGTGAAAAACCCAATATATCCGGTGTCAGACTACTGAGTGTGGTAGTAATAGAAACCAGAGTAGGAAATAGTTTTTCCTTTCAGGGAAAAAAGTCCTACAAATAAGTAACTATGTCAAATGCTGTTGTGATAGTTGAAGCAAGATATAAGAATGTACTTTATTTAAAGAGGTTAAATAGGAAATGGAGAGAAATTGGAGACAGTGAGGATAAATGTTTTTTTCAAGGAGTTTAGCTATAAAGAGAAAGAGAAAAACAGTGATAGCTGAAGGATAAAATGGGTTTAAAATAATTTACTGTGGTTTGTTATTGTGAGACATAAATATATGTTTGTTTTCTGATAGGAATAATTCAGTAAGAAAGGAAATAATGATGATGTCTTTGAGGGCATGATAAAGAATGAGGAGCTTGGTAGTTCATTCTCAGAAAAAGGACATAGGCTATAGTAAATGGGCCCAGATAGGTATTGTTGGGTAAATCATAATAGGAAGAGCTAGTGAGAATGGAAATTCTTATAATTGCTTCAGTTTTTCTTGTGAATTAGAATAAAATTGTATGAGCTTATAATGAGGATGAGGATATTGTAGGAAATGATACCTTTTAGAAATGAACAAAAACCAAGAAGTCCTCTTTCATGTTTCACAGAAAAGACAATAGACTAAGCATCAGAATCCTCTCTGGGGGATTAATTATTAATGTGACACTAGTAACATTATTGTACATTATTTTGAGGTAAAGTGCAACTGACTAAACCAAGAATGGGTAAGCCATTAGATATAAGTAGGTTGTGTGGCATAAACAAGAACTGCAAAAGGTTAGAAAGGCTGGAGTAGAATGCTCCAAATGATTGACAACAGCATAAAGTTAGCTAAAAAGGGAATAAAGTTCATGCGGAGGATGATAAGAGGTGAATAAAAAGTATTTGTGTCACTGGATTTAAACTTATATTTGAATTAAACATTTGCTGTCAGTGGAGTAATAGAGTGTGATTTGGAAAAGCGTTGATATGATAATGGAACGGCTGGGTAGGATGGAAGGCAAGATCATTGGAGGAAATTTGATCATGTAACTGAAAGGAGTACAGTTGACATGGATATTGAAATTATCAAGAGCAATAACAGGCGTATTATTGGAGAGACGGATAATGACCCAGGAAATAAAATATTCAGGGAGGGAAGAGGAGAGATTAGGTGAGTTGCAGATGACTACAAGGAGTAGTACCAGAAGATAGAGTGCATATGACATGAGAGTGAAGCTAGAGAAAGATGAAGGAAATATTTACAAGCGCTTAAAGAGTAAGAAGGCTTTCATTACTGACCTTGAATTTAAGGTAGCACAATGAAGGTTAAGGAAATGGAGGGATGTAGCAGATGGGGAAGAGAAGAATACGTATAGGATCATGAGAATTATAGTCCAGAATGTAAAGTATGACCTCTGGTCCTGTGCTTCCTGTTGTACAGGAAAAGGAATGACAGAGTAAATCCTGTAGATGTCAAGAGAGAACGCAAGATTGGAGAAGTCTTGTCAAAACTGAGGATGAATTCTGGGGCCCCCCACCTAATGTTGCTGATGAAGGTTTGGGTTCGAATAGAGGGTTATTATTACTTCTAAAATCAGTTCAAAAGGACACAGGGATCTTAGCATGAAAAACACTTCTTTTAAGTTTAAGAAAACAGAAAAATCTTTCTAGGACTCCGTAGTAGACAAAGATGATTTAACAGGCACAAATCATAAAATGAAAAAGTGAAAACATGTGCCTTACCCTAGTCTTCAAAATTCAGTACTTAAACAAGTAAAAAGATAATTTGCAGGCTGAGAGAAGACATTTGCAATATTTATGGCCACCAAAGTTCTCACAGATAGAGTATTTAAAGAATTCTTACAAAGGTATAAAAAAATTATAAACTTCAGAAAAATAGTAGAAAATATAAATAGGCAATAAAATTAAAGTATCTGAGGGGGGAGAATGTTGAAGTTCTTTAGAAAACAAAATTAAAACCACAAGCAATAAGAGACCAATTTATAGCCCAAACCCTCTGTTTGAGTAAGTATAAAAGTTTCACAATACTAAATGTTGTAAGGATCTGGACCAAGTGTAAACCTTTTTTATGGTGAAAATAAAATGAGTACAATCATTTTCAAAATATGTCTGCAATATCTAGTAAAGTTAAAGGTCCCAGTTCCCATGACTCTAAAATCCTCCTCTACATATATATTTTTGAGAAACTCTGGCTCATACACATGAAGCAGCATTGTTTATGAGAGCAAGGATTTGGGGAGTCTCTCCAAGTTGGTTCATCTCCAGAAGGCCTTGAATACCAGTCATCTAAAATCTCCTCTAAAATACAGTTTGCTAATTGTTCCAGGTGTAAAGAAGAAAAACAGCTTTCTCAGTATAATCTTAATTAGGCCATCCAACAATCTGTCTACTTTATCTGAAACTATCCAATATATCAACATTCACTTGTCCTCAACTGTTACTCCCACATCTATTCCTACCTCAAAGAAACTCCCACCTCACTATGTTCCCTCTTTTTATCATTCTGCTTCTCTCAGCATGTTTCTGTCTCCTCCATCACCATGTTCTGACCCTCCTTGCTTTTACACACCCCTCCTCAAACCTGTTCCTATTTTTCCACTCCCCAGTTACTCAAAGTTATTCAAGATCTTGGTCCTGCTCCCCTACTATTCAGACCCAGGGAAGGAAAGTTAAATGACTTCAATGCCTTCTCCTCAACTAATTACTTTTAAGTCTTGGTCTGTATCTGATCTACATGTAACAATAAAGGACCCCCCTGACTCACCAACAGGGAAGGATTTTCTATAAAATTGAGGGATAGGAGAACATTTCCATCAAAAGCTGATATGAATTCCAAAATACAAATCCGTGGGACAATTATTTCCATAAACCCTGGATAGCCTCTCCAGAGACAGATTTTTTTTAATGGGAATTGTGCCTATTTATATCTATTGGACTGGATCCTATTTATAGCTAATCTTATTAGCCCTCATCAGTCTTCAACCAGACTATTTTCTTAACTACTCTGTGACCTCATATTTTTCCAGGCACTAGGTGATCCAAAAGGTCTATAAAAATCTGTTTCACCTACAAGCTTAGGTGTAAAATTCCAACACTAAAAGCCATCTATGAACTACTTTTCTCATCATGTTCCTAAGAGAGAAGAGGCTAAAGTATTGGGAGCAAACCTAAAAGACTTGACTGCCATTGCAGATCATTTTTGGGCAGCTTTTGTGCTTATAGGTGTTGCTATGAGCCGCTCAGGAAGTTCACTGGAAATCCTGCGATTTACATACTTTGCTCTGGGAAATTATCAGGACTCTGGACAATCTTACCACAAATAATCAACATCATTGCCAAAGTCCTACAGGAACTCTAGTGAATGGTCCTCTATAATCATACAGTATTAGATGTGATTCTGGCTTCTTAAGGATACACTTGTGCAGTGATTATAGTGACTGCTATGTATATGTTCCCTGAAAACTCTGATGTGTATGCCACCAGTGAATATATTCAGGAAATTTATTGCATCACTGCTACCATCCTCACTCTATTATCTAAGAACACTTTGGGCCCAATATTCTGAATTCTCCTGACTGGCTCCCCTCAAATCTCTAATCTTTTTACTCTTACTCAGATTTCAATACTCATTATTTTTATTCATTTTTTGTGTGTATGATGTGCTTCTCCCCAGCTTTATTGAAGTATAATTGACCAATAAAAATATAAGATATTTAAAGCATACAATGTGATGGCTCAGCAACTGCTTTTCTATTTTGCTTCTAGGAATTGAGCTTTTTTTTCTTTTCTTTTTTTTTAAGATTTTATTTATTTATTTGACAGAGAGAGACACAGTGAGAGAGGGAACATAAGCAGGGGAGTGGGAGAGGGAGAAGCAGGCTTCCCACTGAGCAGGGAGCCCGATGTGGGGGCTTGATCCAAGGACCCTGGGATCATGACCTGAGCCGAAGGCAGACGCTTAATGACTGAGCCACCCAGGTGCCCCTTTTTCTTTTCTTTTTCCACAAATAAATGATACCATAAAGTATTTGCCTTCCTTTGTCTGGCTTATTTTACTTAGCATAGTGCCCTCCAAGTTTATCCTGAACCATGTTGTCCCAAATGACAGGATTTCCTTTTTTTTTTTTTTAAGACTGAATAATGCTCCATTGTGTACACAAACACACTCACGATATTCCTTCCCATTTGTCTATTGATGGAAACCTAGATTGTATTATTTTCATATTATGGCTACTGTGAATAATGCTGTGAACATGGGAATACACATACTTCTTTGGGATAATGATTTTGTTTCCTTTGAAAATATATTCAGAAGTAGAATTGCTGGATCATATGATGATCCCATTTTTAACTTCTTGAGGAACCTCTACTATTTTCTATAGTGGCTCTACCAGTTTACATTCCCAGGAGTATGCAAGGGTTCCCTTTTCTTCTTCACATTCTCACGAGCATTTGTTATCTCTTATCTTTTTGATAATAGACATCTTAACAGGTGAGGTGGTATCTCATTGTGGTTTTGACTTGCATTTCCCTGATCATGAGTGATGTTAAACAACCTTTCATTTATTTGTATGTTTTCATTGTATATTTTGGGTATTATCCACTTATGTGGCTTGCAAATATTATCTCCCATTCCATAGCTTACCTTTTCATTTTCCTGATTGTTTCCTTTAGGCTGCAGAATATTTTTAGCTTGAGGTAGTTCTGCTTGTTTATTTTTGCTATTGTTGCCTTCCTTTTTGTTGTCAAATCCAAAAAATCCTCAGCAAGACTAGGAAATTACCCCCTATGTTTTCATGGAAATTACCCCCTATGTTTTCTTCCAGGTATTTTATGGCTTCAGGTCTTACATTTAAGTCCTTAATCCATTTCAAGTTAATTTTTGTGGCTAGTATAAGACAGGGGTCCCATTTCATTCATTTGCATGCTACTTTCCAGTTTTCCTAGCACCATTTATGGAAGAAACTACCAGTATCCTAATATTCTTGGTTCCTTTATTGAAAATTAATTGACCATATGCATGGGTTCATTTCTAGGCTCCCTATTCTGTTCATTAGTTCTATGTGTCTTTTTTTATGGCAATACCATATTTCACTTACTATAGTTTTGTAATAATGCTTGAAATAAGGAAATGTGATGCCTCCAGCCTCATTCTGCTTTCCTAACATTGCTTTGGCTCTTTGGAATCTTTTGCAATCCATACAAACTTTAGGAATATTTTTTCTATTTCTCTGAAAAACACCATTGGAATTTTCATAGGGATTGCTTTGGGTGGTATGGACATTTTAACAATATACTTCCAATCCGTAAGCCTGAAATACTTCTGTATTTATTTGTGTACTCTTCTATTTCTTCATCATTGACTTACAGTTTTCAGTGTACAGATGTTCCCCCTCCTTGGTTAAATTTATACCTATTTTATTCTTTGTGATATTATTGCAAATGGGATTGTTTTCCTAAATTCTTTTTTGGATAATTTATTGTTACTATATTAGAAACACAGCTGATGTTTTTATATTGATTTTGTATACTGTAACTTTACTGAAATTGTTGATTAGTTCCAACAGTTTTTTGGTGGAGACTTACGGGTTTTCTGGATATGATTTGAGTTGAAACCTATAAATGTCAGTTACAATCAGGGTAGTTGACACTGTTGTCAGAAAACAAAAATAATTTACTTCTTCCTTTTCCATTTGAATGCCTTTCTTTTTCTTGCCTAATTAATCTGCCAAGGAATTTTAACACTATGTTTAAAAGAAGTGGTAAGTGGCATATAGTTTTTCATAGTAGTCTATTATAATCCTTTGTATTTCTGTGGTGTTGGCTTTTATTTCTCTTTCATTTCTGATTTTATTCATGTCCTCTCTTTTTCTTATGAGTCTGGCTAAAGGTTTATCAATTTTCTTTATCTTTTTAAAGAGTCAGCTCTTGGTTTCATTATCTTTTGGGTTTTTTTAGTCTCTATTGTATCCACTCTGATCTTTATTATTTCCTTCTCTCTACCAACCTTGGGCTTTGTTCTTCTTTTTCTGGTTCCTTTAGGTAAGGTTAGATTGTTTGATATTTCCCTTGTTTCTTGAGGTTGGCTCAAGATATTTGCTGTAAATTTCTTAGAACTGCTTTCGTTGAGTCCCAAAGATTTTGGACTATTATGTTTCATTTGTCTCCATCTGTTTTTATTTCCTCTTTGATTTCTTTGTTGACCCATATGCTGTTTAGTAGCGTGTTGTTTAGCCTCCACATGTTTGTTTTTTCCAGTTTTTTTTCTTGTGATTGATTTCTAGTCTCATACTATTATGGTTGGACAAAATGTGTCATATGATTGCAATCTTCTTAAATTTATTGACACTTGTTTTTTCGCCTAATGTGATCTATCCTGGAGAATGTTCCATGTACACTTGAAAAGAGTTCTTCTGTTGTTTTTAGATGGAATGTTCTATATTTATCTGTCAAGTCTACCTGTTCTAATGTGTCATTCAAAGATACTCTTTCCTTATTGATTTTCTGCCTGGATGATCTACCCATTGATGTAAGTAAGATGAGAAAGTCCCCTACCTACTATTGTATACTTGTCAATTTCTCCCTTTATGTCTGTTAATATTTTCTTTATATATTTAGCTGCTCCAACGTTGGATGCTTACATGTTTATAATTGTTATATCCTCTTGTTGGATTGACTCTTTTACCACCAGGTAACACCTTTTTTTGTCTCTTAATACAGTCTTTGTTTTAAAATCTATTTTGTCTGATGTAAGCATCACTGCTCTGGCTTTTTTTTTTTTTTTTTTTGCTTCTATTTCATGGCATATATTTTTCCATTCTTTCAGTATGTATATGCTTGTAGGTCTGCAGCGTGTCTCTTGTAGGCAACATAAAAATGGGTCTTTTTAAAAAAAATATATTCTCCCACCCTATGTCTTTTGATTGGAGCATTCAGACAATTTACATTTTAATGTTTTGTTCATTGTTTTCTAGTTCTTTTTGTAGTTGTTCTTTATTCCTTTCTTCTCTTGCTCTCTCCCCTTGTGATTGGTGACTTTCTGTAATGTTATGCTTGACTTTCTTTCTCTTTATTTTTTCTGTATCTATTAAAGGGTTTGAGTTTGTGGCACCATGAGATTCATAACTAGGATCCTAAGTATATAGCAGTCTATAGTAAGTTAGTGATCACTTAGGTTTGAACAGATTCTAAAACAACTTTTTTACTCCCTCCACATTTTATGTATATGTTTTCATATTTGATATCTTTTTATCCATCATTTGCTTCTGCTATGGCTTCTTTTAAGCAGAAAAGAAAAGTCCCTTTAACATTTCTTATAAGGCTAGTGTAGTGGTGATGAATTCCCTTAACGTTTGTTTGGGAAATTCTTTGTCTTTCCTTCAATTTTGAATGACAACCTTGCCAAGTACAGTATTTTTGTTTGTAGGTTTTTCCTTTCAGCTCTTTGAATATAGCACACCACTCCTTCTTGCCTGCAAAGTATCTGCTGAAAAATCAGCTGATAGCCTTATGAGGTGTCCCTTGTACATAATGCTTTGCTCTTTCAGCTGCTTTTATAATTCTCTCTGTATCTTTAACCTTTGGCATTTTAATGATTATGTGTGTTGGCATGGACCGCCTTGAGTTCATCTTTTTGGAATTTTCTGTGTTTCCTCAACCTGATGTCTGGTTCTTTTGCCAGGTTAGGGAAGTTTTTAGCTTTTCTTTCCTCAATACATTTTCTCCCCTTTATCTTCTCCTTCTGGGACCCCTGTAATGTGAATGTTCACTTGATGTCCAAGAGATCCCTTAAGCTGTCCTCATGTTTTGATTCTTTTTCTTTTTGCTATTCAGCTTTGGTGCTTTCCATTACCCTATCTTCCATATCACTGATTGGTTCTTCTGCATCTGCTCACCTATTGTTGTATTTTTCATTTCAGTAATTGCATTTTTTTAAAAAGATTTTATTTATTTATTTGACAGAGAGAGACAGAGAGAGAACACAAGCAGGGGAAGTGGGAGAGGGAGAAGCAGGCTTCCCACGGAGCAGGGAGCCCGATGTGGGGCTCGATCAGGACCTGAGCCAAAGGCAGATGCTTAATGACTGAGCCACCCAGGTGCCCTCAGTAACTGCATTCTTCAACTCTGATTCTTTCTGTATTTTCTATTTCTTTGTTGAAGTTCTCACTGAGTTCTTCCGCTTTTCTCTCCAGTTGCATAAACATCTTTATGATCATTAAAGTTTTTTTTTTTTTAAGATTTTATTTATTTGAGAGAGAGTGAGAGAGAGAGCACAAGTAGGGGGAGCTACAGGCAGAGGGAGAGGGAGAAGCAGACTCCCTGCTGAGGCGGGAGCCCAATGTGGTACTCGATCCTGGGACCCTAGGATCATGACCTGAGCCAAAGGCAGTCAATTAACCGACTGAGCCACCCAGACGTCCTATCATTAAAGTTTTTATAAAGCATATTGCTTACCTATGTTTCATTTTTTGTCTTGTTCTTTTGTTTGGAGCATATTCTTGTCTCCACATTTTGTTTGACTTTCTCTATTTGTTTCTGTGAATTAGGCAGAACAGCTATGTCTCCTAAACTTGAAGAAATGATCTTATGTATGGTCATCCCTTGTGTAGACAATGTGTGTGTGCCTGGTGACTTTGGCTGGCTGGCAAGAGCTGAGGGTCCCTGGGCACTCCATGCTGGAGCTGCCCAGTTGGGATGGCCAGAGCTGAAGTGGGTGTGGATTGGGGTGGTCTTGGGACTCTGTGCAGAGAGTAGTACCCTGGCAGGATGGCTGAAGTTGAAGTGGGTGCAAGTGGGGGTGTCTTAGGTACTTGGCTTGGGCCGGGGTATCCTAAGGTGACTTGCACAGGCAACATATTGTGAGGGTGGGGATTGGATCCAAGCCAGGGTGTGGGTCAGGATGGTCTCCCAGCTCTCTGTGCAGAGAGCACGTTGGCAGAAGTGGACGCAAGCTGGGGTGTCTTGGGGGGCTTGGTATGTGCCAGGCTGGGGGTTCCCAGGGTGCTCCATGCAAGAGGCACCCAGTCGCTGAAGCAGGCATAAGCCAGGAGGTTTCAGAGTGCTCTGCACTGGGGTTGCCCTAGCAAGCCAGTGAAATGGAGGTGAAATGGGGACAGTCTGGGATGTTCCGGAATGCATGATGGCTGGAGCTGTAGTGAGCACTGACCAGGGGGATCAGGTGTGTGCTGTTCTGTGGCTGCTTTAGTAGGATGGCAGGGGCTGGTGTGAGTTAGGGGCCCCTGGTTAACTGAGGCAGTTGGCCGACTTTGGTACTTGGAAACTGCCTCCATCCATGCTAATAGTGTGGAGGGGGGAACATAAAATGTGGTGGCCAGCCATCTGACCTGGAGAGAGTTCTAACAGCTTGCCCACCATTTGGAGGAGTTCTAGGGCTGGCTCTTTTGAGCCAGGGCTTTTTTTCCCCTGCCTTAGAGAATCTGGTACTCCTTGAGGAGACAAGCTGGGTTATGGTGCCAGATTCTGTTCCCATCTACAATGTCAAGGTGGAGGGGAACATAAAGCCACAGCACTCAAAACTCCAACCTGGAAGTTCCCCTGCCATTTGGTGGGGTTCTAAGGCTGGATCTTTTATATACTAGTTGCCTTTTTAAAAGGTGGCTTTTCTTTTGTGCCCAGGACACAGGAATCTGCTCATGATTCCTCACTACTATCCCTCCCCACTGCAGTTGGCAGCATTGTGGTAGCAGTTCCCTTTGTTACTGTGTCTACTTTTCTCTTGCTGTTCTCTATGTGGTTTATCTTTTGTTGTGCAGAAGCTGTTCAGTAATTCCTTTGAAAGGAATTACTCTATAAATAGGTGTAGATTGGGTGTGTCTGTGGAGGAGGTAAATTCAGGGCCTTTCTACATTGCCATCTTGAACCAGAACTCTCGCAAAGTATAATCTTTAGGGGAAAGCCATCATGGTAGGCATTTTCAGAGTGCAGGGGGAGCATATATTCTTAAAGAAATAGTTAGGACCTGGAAATTACATAGTTCACCTGGGGCTATAGAGCGAGGTTGTGGGGAGAGAGGAGGAATTTCCCTCCTTTTAGATAATCAACATTTAGTATCACAGATCCTTGCCTTAGGCCCAGGTGAAAACTTTTATCTTAGGTGCAAACAGTTGACTCTTCTTTCTTTATGGTAAATCAGTATTAATAAAAAAATCAAGATCAGCTCTGGCAAAGCATTTGTTATTTGGGAATTATTGGAGCTTGAGTAAAACAAAAATAACAACTTAAGGGCACTTATTTTATAGATGATAAAATGTAAGCTCCTAAAACAAATGAACTTATTATATTTAATACCTTGTCCTTAGCATTTATCACTTTACAGTGGCATATTAATATGTGCTCAACAAAAATATTTTACAGAGGCCAAAATAATATAACTTTTTAGTGTCAGGGTTGGTACTATAATGCAAGTGTCCTAACTTTTAAAAAAATCTTTTTTGGGGGGCACCTGGGTGGCTCAGATGGTTAAGCGTCTGCCTTCGGCTCAGGTCATGATCTCAGGTCATGATCAGGTCCTGGGATCGAGTCCCGCATTGGGCTCCCTGCTCCTTGGGAACCTGCTTCTCCCTCTGCCTCTCTCTCTCTGTCTCTCATGAATAAATAAATAAAATCTTAAGAAATAAAATAAATTTTTTTTTTTTAAATTTAGGAGACTAAATTTCTTTAAATCTGAGCTCTCAGACTCTCTTGTAGTCTTGAGTCTGGCTGTAAAAATCATGTGGAAGACAGATTATTATGAATCTTTTGTCATTATCTTTTTTTAAAAAAAAATTTGAGAGAGAGAGAGCATGAGCAGGGGGAAGGGCAGAGGGAGAAGCAGACTCCCTGCTGAGCAGGGAGCAGAACGCTGGGCTTGATCCCGGGCTGATGCTTACCTGACTGAGCCACCCAGGTGCCCCTTTTGTCATAATCATTTAAATAATTACTTTTAACATTTTAAGTAACTAGTTATTTCTGTTTTACCTCTGTGAAAAAGGAAAACCACAGTCCCCAAATGAAGCCACTTATATTAAGAGCCCCATGTCAGCAAACCAAGACTTAATATCTAAACTGTGGTTTCTTTTTGTTTCAAGTTTTTATTTAAATTCCATTTATTAACAATGTAATATTAGTTTCAGGGTTAGAATTCATCACTTACATGTAACACCTCGTGCTCATCACAAGTGCCCTCCTTAATCCCCATCACCCATTTAGTCCCTCCCCTGTCCACCTCCATCAACCCTCAGTTTGTTCTCTATAGATAAGAGTCTGTTTTATGCTTTGCCTCTCTTTTTTTCCCTCATATATTCATCTGTTTCTTTTCTTAAATTGCCCATGAGTGAAATCATATGGCACTTGTCTTTGACTTATTACACTTAGCATAATACACTTTAGGTCCATTCACGTTATTACAAATGGCAAGATTTCATTCTTTTTGATGGCTAAGTAATATTCCATAGCATATATGTGTACTATCTCTTCTTTATCCACTCATCAGTCAATGGACATTTGGGCTCTTTCCATAATTTAGCTATCGTTAATAATGCTGCTGTAAACATTGGGGTGCATACGTCCCTTTGAAGCAGTATTTTTGTATTCTTTAGGTTTGCATTTCCACCAGCAGTGTGAGAGGGTTCTCCTTTCTTGCATCCTTGCCAACACCTGTTGTTTCTTGTGTTAATTTTAGCCATTTTGACAGGTGTGAAGTGATATCTCGTGGTTTTGATTTGTAGTTCCCTGATGAGTGATGCTGAGCATCTTTTCATGTGTCAGCATCTATATGTCATCTTTGGAAAAATGTCTATTCATGTCTTCTGCCCATTTTTTAACTGGGTTGTTTTTTGGGTGTTGGGTTTTAGAAGTTCTTGATAGATTTTGGATACTAACCCTTTATCATATATGTCATTTGCAAAGGTTGCCTTTTAGTTTTGTTGATAGTTTCCTGCACTGTGCAGAAGTTTTTTTTATCTCGATGACATCCCAATAGTTCATTTTTGCTTTTGTTTCCTTGCCTCAGGAGACATACCTAGTAAGAAGTTGCTATGGCCAAAGTCAAAGAGGTTTCTGCCTGTATTATCCTCTAGTATCTTGATGGATTCCTGTCTCACATTTAGGTTTTTCATCCATTTTGAATTTATTTTTGTGTGTGGTGTAAGAAAGTGGTCCAGTTTCATTCTTCTCCATGTTGCTGTCCAGTTTTCCCAACACCATTTGTTGAAGAGACTCTCTTTTTCCCTGTGGATATTCTTTCCTGCTTTGTCGAATATTAGTTAACAATATAGTTGTGAGTCCGTTTCTGGGTTTTCTACTCTCTTTCATTGATCTATGTGTCTGTTTTTTGTGCCAGTACCATACTGTCTCGATCACTATAGTTTTGTAATACAACTTGAAGTCTGGAATTGAGATGCCTCCAGCTTTGCTTTTGTTTTTCAACATTCCTCTGGCTATTCAGGGTCTTTTCTGGTTCCATACAAACTTTAGGATGGTTTGTTCCAGTTCTGTGAAAAATGTTGCAGTTTCATCTCCCCCAGGAACATAACCTTTAACTAGTTAACTTGGAATTTCCTGGTCATCACTAGGAAATTTACTGATAAACCCTTCCTGTCCCCCTCAGGAGAGCAACCTTGCCTAAAACAATATATCCTTTGCTGCTAATTTGTTTCCTTTTTTCCACTTCTCTCTACTTTAAAACAAAACAAAACTTTCCTTTTCTGAAGCTTGATGGAGTTCTTTTCTATTTGCTAGATGGGATGCTGATCAGTGAACCATTTTAATAAATTTTAAATAAATTATAAAACCAATTAGATCTTCACATTTATTCAGCTGTTTTTTTGTTGTTGTTTAACAGATTTGGTGGCAGCAACAGGATCCAAAACAGACCTCTGGTGGCTTTGGGGGACAATAAGAAATATCCTCCTAACCCTCTGAGTTCAGTCTTTCTCACTGTTTGCAAAGGCCTTGAGTAAGTTCACTCTCAGTTCTGAGCTCTGTTTTCTTTGCTTCCAGCTCCCAGTCTAATTGGCTTTCCCTTGCAAGGTCGGGCAGCTTAATTCTCAGGTTTTTTAGTGGAAAACCCTAGCCCTTGCCATATTGGGAATTATTGGAGCTTACCTGCCAAAGTTGGACTGGGTCCAATTTAAAGCCTGAATTGGGTCTGGGAATAGACTGGGTCTGATTTGAGCTAGATTGAGTTCAATTTAGGAACTGGGCCCCATTTAGGCTGGACTGAGTCCAGTGGGAGGCCTCAGGTGAATAAGATTTGTTTTAAACGGGATCTTTAAAAGTCCAAAGAGTTAAGCGTGACACATTGTGGCACATCTGCTTATTTTAGGTCTTAGAAGTATGGTTGCAGAAGCCAGAAATATTTTCAAAAATGGCAAAATCTTACTAAGCTTGTTTTTGGTCCTGAAGAATTTGGCTTGGTAACTCTTACGTTGGGGGCATCAAAGTAAGGCCAAAAAGAAATGTGGGTTACACTCCATTTACAGCTGGGTTGCAACCAAACTGCTGTGGGCCCTCAGGGTAATTACAAGCTGGAGTCCCAAAGGCCATTAAGAGAAACAACCCAATTTGATAAGATCATTTAAGAAGCACACTTAAAAGCAGACTTCAAAATTCCAAAAATAGTTTCACTGAAAGTTTCATTGCAGAAAGCTAATAAAATTAAAAAGACACAAGAAGTACTTAATGCAAAAGACTGTAAGATTGACTCTATTATTACTGCTTCCCTCTCTTCTCCTTTACTTGAATACTCATTCTAGGGCTCTTTTGAAATGCCCTTTAAGCAAGTGCACAGAAAAGTCCACCGAATTAATGGCTCTAAAAACATCTTCCAGAGTTGATGAGACTCTGAGGGGTTTTCTGATAAACAGCGAAGGGAAAACTAAAATAAAACAAATCTATTCCAACACAGATAGATGGTTATGTCATTTCTTTACCATCTAGGCAACTCAGTTCTTTCTTTGAGAAATTAAAAGCAACTGTCTTTATGTTAATAAAATTGGAAATGAAGCTCAAGAGAAATCCAAAGTCTACCCCTGTTTACCAATCCTAAAACCTCCCCTATTTATCTCAAAGAGCTTGTAAATTATTGGCTTTTGAACCCAAATTCTTCTTGAAGGAACTTGCATTCTTTCCCTGTGTCTTTGAAAATTTAGGGAGGTAGATCTTATCAGAAGTAAAATAAAATGGGGAAAGGTCCTTTGAAATTTACAGGAATGAAAAATCATGTTTTCTCTAAAACAAATTAGTAGAAAAATCTTGAGTCATCTGAGCAGGTATCCTTATTACATTTGCCAGAAAAACAGTTTGGATCCAAATACTATTCTATAAACCAGTGAATTTTACATATGGCTAAAAATTTTAAAACAATAAGATCTCTGTATGTTTATGTGTCTATTATGGATGTGTGAAATTTTCTACCTCTGAATGCTATCACTAAAATTAATTTATAAGAGCTCTATTTAATTGATTGTTTTAAAAATGAGCATTGGTAAATTAAGCATTTATCTTATAGTAGAAACTAACCCAAAATTTTTTCAAGTTCATATGATCTAGGATAATTTTTAGTAAATAAAAACTAATTTGGTGTTTGAATTAATAAAGACATGTCAAAGTTATCAACATTGGATATAACGCAGACATTTTATTTTGGGTTTATTAGTTGAGTGAGCTCATGTTATGTCTTGGAAAGAATGATGGCTGATTTGGTCTAATGTCTCATGAGGTTTTTGTGGGTAATTTAAATACAGTTGGGAGCAAGTGATTTAGATAGTTGTAAGATAGGAGTTTTTAGGTTAACTTTTTAACAATAATTATGTTTTATGTCTACTTAAAAATAGTTTCCAAAATCTTTTTGGTAACCTGAAACTTAAAAAGTGATGGAAATTCACTGAATGATAAAATAATTACTGAACATAGGTTTATCTACTGTTGTCTTATCACAGAGAAATTAAAAATAAATTTGGGTTTGTTAGTAAGCATTTTTGACCTTTATTCAAAGATTGTACTATGAAGAAGCATGTTTCCAGAAATTATGAAATGTATTCATAAATTCGTCAACCTAAAGAATGCTACTATAATAGTTCACAATTGATTACTACTTGGTTTTCTTAATTTTACTTAGTTTACTTAATTTTAGAAACTGAAAGTTCCTCAGGGTTAAGAATTCTAATTAATATATGTGAATAAAACTATTAGAAATAATAAGAGAAACATCTCTGCAAAAAAAAAAATTAGGGTGTATGCTTTTGGTAATAGAAGATAGGGATGGAAATGCATTTTTGTTGAGTGAAAAGAATATAATTTTGTCCTAAAGCACAGCTAGTTATTTAAAGGAGGAAAATATAGGCAAAATCCAAATGTAAAAAAAAAAGTTATAGATTTCTGGAAAAGGAATCTCTGAAGAGTAATTTTAATGTGTGGTCAAGCTGGCTAAGATAAAAATAAGGGTTTTAATATTTAAAGTACACTGGTACAAAATTTAAAAAAGGACAGATTTTTCTTTGCCTTTAATATAATCTGCCTAGAAAAACAAAGATTCTGTGTTTTGTCTTTATCAAGTCTTTGATTACTTAAGTAAACTCAGCCTTCTTGATATTAAAAGAGCTAAGTTTTGCTCAGAACTTTGTAACCTTCTGTATTTACCTGTGAAGTCTTGGTCACTTTGGTTGCATAGATAACTATGATCCTATTTAGTTAAGTGTCCAAAACTAAATTTTAAAGCGAAGACTTTTGACCACAAATTAACTTTGAAATCTTGCAGAGAGTACCTGGGACATTTCAAGGATTTGTTTTCTCATAGAAAGGTAAATGTTAAACTAATTAGGTTTATTTGGTATGCTAAATTACATGGGAAGCATTGTCAATAAGTCATCTAAACCTTCTTAGCTTATATTGTATGGGTAAATATTAATATAAGTGTTATAGAAATTGTAAAAAATTTCTACATCTGGGTATATCAGAATTTTAATGTTATCAGTCATAATTCTGTTTTTTGTCAATTTTTGATCAATTATGAATTCTAATCAGCCCTTTGACAGAAGACTTAAAAATGAAATGGTTATTTACTGACAGTTATTGTTTTACTCAGATGCTTTCACAAAAGTTTCCTACAAATGTGTTTCATCTTCATAGAAATTTATGGAAAGGAATCTGACACATATTCTAGAAGACAGGTTTTTGATAACTTTTATATCATACAATTAAACTGGGTAAGAATTTTCAGAACTAGTAGAAAAATGCTTCAAGCAGAACAAGAATGAATAACATGGGTCAAAATGAAATGAAGAGGATTATAATTTTTGTGACTACTTGTTTTAAATATTACTGGTTATCTTATGTTTTACTTTTTTAGACCTTAGGAAGCCTTTTTCTCTTCTTTCTTAAGCTATCAACAATTCAGTAAAATATACTTCGTGAACAAAAATGAAATATGTATTTTTCTCCCTACCTGATCCCTCCAAAATTCAAAAACTCTTGAGTATCATGACTAAATAGTTATTTACATGAGTTCAATGGGAATCTGTTCTTCCCATAAATGAACACTTTTGGAAATGAGAGAGATGTGGAGACTCATATATGACAGTTTTAAAAAGGTAAGGTTGATTTACAGAGCCAATAAAGCCCTTTGGGGGGAAAAAAAATGACCTGTTACCTTCCTTACAAGGTTCCAGCAACACAGTCTTAAAAAGAGCTTGAGTGGTCTATTACTATTCTTGGGACACTTATATATATATATAATCAGGCAAAGTTTAATGCAAACAAATTAGTTTCACTCTAAAAAATAGAGGGTAATTAGAGGGAAGAAATATTTTTACACCTGTGTATTAAATTCTAATGCTGTTGTGGTTCTAGTATACCTGCAAATTGAACTACTTCCTAACTTCTAGTTTCTGTAAAAATCTATGACTCTCCAAACTAACATTTCCAATTGTGTCCCACTCTTCAGGTTTGGAATCAGTAAAACAAAGACTGCCCTTGAATCTCCTTGAGAGGGACCATACCAAATATTACTCACTAACAGGTAGCAACCAAACCTCAGGGACTTAACCCTTCGACATGCATCTCACAACTGAAAAAGGCTTCACCTGACAGACTCCAGAGACCTTCTTACCAAATTGACCAGGAGGAGAAGAAGCTGACATTGAGGTAAACTGCACCTTCCAAGATACTAGATTATAACTTCATACTTCAAACATGAAACCCTTGCTTCTCTTTCTTTACTTTACTCTGGCACTGGCCTTAAACCATTTTTCCCAGGCCATTGCTAATGGGGGTAACATTTGCCATCAAAAATGGCTATCTGCCCATTAGCAATGCCACCTTAGTGAAAGTAGGTTGTGTCCCAGCAAGGTTTGCCCTGGTGATGGTTGTCATTTTCCTTGGGCCTATTTATGCCTAGATGGCTGGCACGCAGCTGGGTAGTACCTCTCACAAGTGGTATAGAGACGTCTTATTGGTCACCTTCTCTGGATTTACATCACTGAGTTAGGGGGGAAAAAACCCAAAAAACAAAGCAAAACCTACCAGGAGGCATATATGACTCAGAATTAGCTTTAATTCATCAGGCAATACTTCAGTCTAGGATTAAATGAGAATGTCATCAAGAACATCTCCTTAACTCCTGAAGATACTATGAAATTTATTGCTAAGACAATAGCTGCCCAACAAGGATCCTTAAACTCTGGGCCAAAGTTATTCTTGATAATAGGGAAGCCCCAGATTATACTTTAGCTGAGCAAAGAAGTGGCTGTTGTAGCCATTACACCCTGGTGTGCCTGGGTTAGCACATCTAGGAAAGTTGAAACAGTTACATAAGGACACTGAACAAGCCCCTCAAATTAAACAGTGACTCCTTCAGTGGGGTCTTTGACTTACCTGATTTGACTTGTTTGGGTCTTGGGAACCATAGCTCTGAAGTGCATTCCCAACATTGGGAACTCCTGATTATAGTAATCATAATAATCTCCCTAATGTGTTGTAGTCTCTCAAAGTTTTAAATATATGTCTGCAGCTGGTAGCCACCAAGGAAATGATCTACCTAAAGATCAAAGAAAATGATGGACTTAAAAATCGTGAACCTGAAGTTATGACCTGTGAATATCACACAAAAAATCAACAAAAACTGCAAAGAAATACAGTGCAGTAGCTCAGAGTGGCGCTAATGCTTTATATTTTGATCACATCTCTCACTGAAGCTGAGTTTCCATGTCAGGAAACCAAGACACTACCTAACCATAGTTTCAATTCCCCCAGGAACATAACCTTTAACCAGTTAACCTGGAATTTCCTGATCATCACTAGGAAATTTACTGCTAGACCCCTCCTGTTCCCCTTAGGAGGGCAACCTTGCCTAAAATAATGTAATCTTTGCTAATAATTTCTTTTTTACCACTCCCTCTTCTATCTTTAAAAACCTTTCCTTTTCTGCAGCTCAATGGATTTCCTTTCTATTTGCTAGGTGAGATGCTGCCGGATTCATGAATTGTTTAGTAAAGCCAATTAGATCTTCAAATTTACTTAGTTGGATGTTGTTGTTTAACACCTCAAAATAGACCGAAGAAGTAGCACTTATAGCACACCATCTCATAGATGAGGGATTAGAGGCTCTAAGGTGACAGAAATAGAAGATGTCAACAACAAATTTAATTCTGGAACTGTTTGACACTAAATCTTGTACTTATGAATACTATCCCAAGAGAAAACTTATGAGTACCCAAGTTTTTGATTGAGAACAGTCTGAATCTTAGTTTTCAATTTATTTTTAACCCTTGCTAATGAAATAAATATGTAAAGCTATTACATGCCAACAACAGCCTTGCCTTATCTCCATTTCTATTGTTAATTTGTTCCTTTCTTTACTATTGTTAAAAAAAAAACTTCAATTGATATTGGCTTTATTTAATGATTCAGGAATCAGGCATTTTTCTATCTAACAGATAGAAAGGAGCTCCAAAATGTGCCAGAAAAGAGAAGGTTTTTAAAGGCACAGAAGGAGTGGAAAAAATGTATTAGCACAGGGTGTATTGTTTTAGGCTAGGTAATCTACTGATGGGGAACAGAAGGGGTCTTATCAGGAATTACCTCACGAGTGCTGACCAGGTAATTCCCAGTTGATTAGCTAAAGGTTTCATTCCTGGGAAAGGCTGAAACTGCAATTATATTAGGTATTAAATCTTGGTTTGCTGATGTGGGGCTAAAAACAAGTGATTCCATTCTGGGCCTGTTGTTTCTTTTTAACATTATCAAAGCCTTAATAAGACATTGAAGTACTTTAGAGATACAATACAATATAAAGAATATTAAATTAACACTTATGTACCCAAAATCCAGCTTAAAAACTGAAATGTTACCAAATTGTTGAGGCTCTTTACATAATTTATATAAATACAATCCATTAACTATCTCTTCCTTCCCAATGTAGCCACCATTCTTAATAAGGTGGTTATACCCAAGAAATTTTACATTAAATATTTATATATGCAGGATTTATAATCCATGGATATAAAATAGATTTTTTTTGTTTTATTTTGCATAATATTCTAAATATGTTTTTAAGTAAAAACAAATCTGAACTCAACCAAGAAGAGACTGTCTGGAAAGACTACTGCAATGGGGAGAACATCCAGACAATGAGATCTGCAAGTATTTCTAAATCAAACAGAAAAGACTTTTATAGAGAATAGGAAGCAGGGTCAAAGAGAGTCGGCAAGAACTGAGAGGGGAAAAAGGTGGCCTAACAGGTAACGTTTCTTCCTGTTGCCAGCTGATAATCAGAATGAGCTTTAAATGGAGTGTGTTCTACCCCTTTAGTACTACCTTAGAATCCAGAGTAAGCTAAAGTTCTTAGGACGGGGGGGAGAGGGGAAGCCTGACTAAATTTTGGCCAAGCCACATCATTTAAATGTCTTTAAATATTTTCAAGATGGATAAGAATTGTGAAGTTGAAATTTGTAGTTTCCAGCATTAAATTTCTTTTTGGTTGATGGACTAGTTGTATCATCTGTTGAGCGTGTTTTGGGCTATGAGTAATTAGAACATTTAAGAGATCAAGCACTTGGTGACAACTCTGCTTAAGAATATAGCAGAGGGGGGGGCGCCTGGGTGGCTCAGTTGTTAAGTGTCTGCCTTCGGCTCAGGTCATGATCCCAGGGTCCTGGGATCGAGCCCCACATCAGGCTCCCTACTCTGCAGGAAGCCTACTTCTCACTCTCCCACTCCCCCTGCTTGTGTTCCCTCTCTCGCTGTCTCTCTCTGTCAAATTAAAAAAAAAAAAAAAAAAGCTTTTGCAAAGCAACAGTAAACAAAACAAAAGACAACCAACAGAATGGGAGAAGATATTTGCAAATGACATATCAGATAAAGGGCTAGTATGCAAAATCTATAGAGAACTTCTCAAACTTGACACCCAAAGAACAAGTAATCCAATCAAGAAATGGGCAGAAGACATTCAAATGGCCAACAGACACATGAAAAAGTGCTCAACATCACTCAGCATCAGAGAAATACAAATCCAAACCTCAATGAGATACCACCTCACACCAGTCAGAATGGCTAAAATGCACAAGTCAGGAAACGACATATGTTGGTGAGGATGGGGAGAAAAGGGAACCCTCCTACACCATTGGTGGGAATGCAAGCTGGTGCAGCCAGCAGCCACTCTGGAAAACAGGATGGAGGTTCCTCAAAAAGTTGAAAACAGAGCTACCCTATGACCCAGCAATTGCACTGAGTACCCCAAAGATACAAATGTAGTGATCCAAAGGGGCACGTGCACCCCAATGTTTATAGCAGCAATGTCCACAATAGCCAAATTATAGCCAAATTATGGAAGGAGCCTAGATGTCCATCAACAGATGAATGGATAAAGAAGATGTGATATATTTATACAATGGAATATTATGCAGCCATCAAAAAAGGAAATCTTGCCATTTGCAATGATGTGGATGGAACTAGAGGGCATTATGCTGAGCAAAGTAAATCAATCAGAGAAAGACAAGTATCATATGATCTCACTGATATGAGGTATTTGAGAAACAAGACAGAGGATCATAGGGGAAAGGAGGGAAAAATGAAACGAGATGAAACCAGAGAGGGAGACAAACCGTAAGAGACTCTTAATCTCAGGAAACAAACTGAGGGTTGCTGGAGAGGAGGGGGGTGGGAGGGATGGAGTGGGTTGGTGATGGACACTGGGGAGGTATGTACTATGGTGAGCACTGTGCACTGTGTAAGACTGATGAATCACAGACCTGTACCCCTGAAAAAAAAATAAATGCATTAAAAATAATAATACAGCAGAGGAGTTTGACCAAGTTGGCAACAGAGGAGGCTCCTAAGATTCCCCATTCCCATAGATGCACCAAATGTACAGTGCAGCTATACATGGTGCAATTGTCTCTGAAAGAGATCCCTAATATAGCTGAGGGACTCCAAAACATGACACAAGTGACTAAATACACACATCAAAATTCATTCTAGGGACTGAGGTACTTCTACTCAGAGATCAGGTAAGCTGGTGGACACGACTCCTGCTGTCTCCCTGCAGCCTGCCCCCAAGTCACTAGAAAATCCCTAGAAGGAGCTTGCATACACATCTGCACCCCAGCTTTTGCAACTGCAGCCAAAGGACAGGTCCACAAACATCTGATTCTGATAGCTGAAGGAGCTTCCGTTCATGAGTCCCACAGGACTGCACCCAAGAAGCAACTGTTAATCAGCTCTCTCACCAGGTTTCAGCAGAGGGAGCCACCAAAATTGCCCATTTCCCAGTCTTTCACTGAAGTCTTAATAAATTTAAAAAGATTTAAATCATACCATGTATCTTTTCCAACCACAATGGTATGAATCTAGAAATCAATTACAAGCTGGAAATTTACAAATATGTGGAGATAAACACCATGTCTCTGAACAACAAATGGATCAAGAAAAAAAACAAAGAGGAAATCAAATAATATCATGAGACAAATGGAAATGGAAATACACCATACCAAAACTTAAGGTTGCAAGGAAAGCAGGCTTAAGAAGGATATTTATAGAGATAAATGCTACATTCAGAAACAAATATCTCAAACAACCTAACTTTATTCCTCAAGAAAAACAAGAGCAAAGATTAGAGCAAAAATAAATGAAATAGAGACAAAAAGAAGATCAGTGAAAGTAAGAGCTGCTTTTTAAAAAGATAAAATCAATAAAATGTTAGCTAGACATACCAAGAAGAAAGATTAGAACTCATATAAAATTATCAATGACAGAGGAGACATTACAACTGATAATATACAAAGGGTCATAAGAGACTATTATGAACAATTTTATGCCAACAAAGTAGACAAAATAAATGGATAAATTCCCCCAAACACAAGAAATCAAGACTGAACAATGAAGAAAAAGACAATTTGAATAGACCAATTACTAGTCAAATATTGAATTACTTGTCAAAAGTTTCCCATGAATGAAAAGTCCAGGACCAGATGGCTTCACTGGTGAATTCTAAGAATTTTAAGGATTAATACAAATCCTTCTCAAACTCTTCCAGAATACAGAAGAGGAAGGAATACTTTTTTTTTTATTATTATTGTACTGCCCTCCACAAAAAATACAAAAATGTTAGTTTTGTTCATTATTATATTGCTAGTTACTATCTCCATTACCAAATTTTCCCCTTTTAAATACATTTTATTTTTGAAAGTATCTAAATTCCAGTTAACATACAGTGTAATATTAGTTTCAGGTGTACAATATAGTGACTCAGCACTTCCATACATTACCTTTCATATCTATCACTTTTTTTTTTTTTTAAAGATTTTATTTATTTATTTGACAGAGAGAGACACAGCGAGAGAGGGAATACAAGCAGGGGGAGTGGGAGAGGGAGAAGTAGACTCCCCGCTGAGCAGGGAGCCCGATGTGGGGCTCGAACTATCACCTATTTCATTCATCCCTCAACTCACCTGCCCTCTGGTCACTATCAGTTTGTTCTCTATAGTTAAGAGTCTGTTTCTTGGTTTGCCTCTCTTTTTTCCCCTTTACTCATTTGTTTCTTAAATTCCACATATGAGTGAAATCATATGGTATTTGTCTTTCTCTGACTGACTTATTTTACTCTCTGGCTCCATCCACATCATTGCAAATGGCAAGATTTCATTCTTTATAATGGCTGGGTAATATTCCATTGTATATATATTCTTCTTTATTCATTCATTAATCAATTGACACTTGGACTGTTTCCATAATATAGCTATTGTAGAAAATGCTGAAAGAAAATGCTGCTACAAACATCAGAGTGCATATATCCCTTTGAATTACTATTTTTTTTGCGGGGGGGCAAATACCTAGTAATGTGATTGCTTGGTCCTAGGGTAGTTCTATTTTTAACATTTTGAGGAACCTCCATACTGTTTTCCAGAGTGGCTGCACCAGTTTGCATTCCCACCAACAATGCAAGAGTGTTCCCCTTTCTCCACATCCTTGCCAACACCTGTTTCTTGTTTTGTTGATTTTAGCCATTCTGACAGGTGTTAAGTGATATCTCATTGTAGTTTTGATATGCATTTCCCTGATGATTAGTGATGTTGAGCATCTTTTCATGCGTCTGTTGGCCATCTAGATGTCCAATTTGGAAAAATGTCTGTTCGTGTCTTCTGCCCATTTCTTAACTGGATTATTCATTTTTTGGGGTGTTGAGTTTTACATAAGTTCTTTATATATTTTGCATACTAACCCTTTATCAGATATATCATTTGCAAATATCCTCCCATTCTATAGGTTGCCTTTTAGTTTTGTTGACTGTTTCTTTCACAGAAGCTTTTTATTTTGATGAAATTCCAATAGTTTATTTTTGATTTTGTTTCCCTTGCCTCAGGAGACATATCTAGAAAGAAGTTGCTATGGCTGATGTCAAATAAGCCTGTGTTCTCTCCTAGGTTTTTTCTTTTTTTTTTTTAGTTTCAGGTCTCACATTTAGGTCTTTAATCCATTTTGAATTTATTTATGCATATGGTGTAAGTCGCCCAGTTTCTTTCTTTCCATGTTATTGTCCAGTTTTCCTAACACTATTTATTGAAGGGACATTATTTTTCCCATTGGATATTCTTTCCTGCTTTGTTGAAGATTAATTGACTATACTATTATGAGTTCATTTCTCGGTTTTCTATTTTCCATTGATCTATGTGTCTATTTTTGTGCCAGCACCATAATGTTTTGAATACGACAACTTTGTAATATAACTTGAAGTCTGGGATTGTGATGCCTCCAGCTTTGTTTTTCTTTTTCAAGGGCTTTGGGGGTCTTCTGTGGTTCCATACAAATTTTAGGACTGTTTGTTCTAGCTCTGAAAAATTCTGTCGGTAATTTGACAGGGATTGCATTAAATATGTAGATTGCATTAAATATGTAGTATAGATATTCTAACACTATTTGTTCTTCCAACCAATGAGCATGGACTATCTTTCTATTTATTTGTGTCATCTTCAGTTTCTTTCATCAGTGTTTTATAGTTTTCAGAATACAGGTCTTTCAACTCTTTGGTTAGGTTTCTTCGTAGGTATCTTTTTTTTTTTTTTTTGGAGCAATTGTAAATACTATTGATTCCTTAATTTCCATTTTCTGTTGCTTCATTATATGTATATAGAAATACAACAGATTTCTGTATGTTGATTTTGTATCCTGTGACTTTACTGAATTCATTTTTTAAAAAAGATTTTATTATTTCAGATAGAGAGCAAGAGAGTGAGAGAATGAGCAGGCGAGGGGAGAGGGGCAGAGGGAGAGTAAGAAGCAGGCTCTCCACTGAGCATGGAGCCCATAGCAGGGTTCCATCCCAGGACCCCAGGTTCATGACCTGAGCTGAAGGCAGATGCACAACCAACTGAGTGACCCAGGCACCCCTACTGAATTCATTTATCAGTTCTAGCAGTTTTTTTGTGGAATCTTTTGGGTTTTTTATACATAGTATCATGTCATCTCCAAATAGAGTTTTACTTCTTCCTTATTTGGATGCCTTTTATTTCTTTTTGTTGTCTGATTGGTGTAACTAGGACTTCCAGTAGTATATTAATAACAATGATGGAAGTGGAGATCCCTGTCTTGTTCCTGACTGTAGAGGAAAAGCTCTCTGTTTTTCCAAATTGAGGGCGATATTAGCTGTGGGATTTTTCATATATGGCCTTTATTATGTTGAGGTATATTCCCTCTCAACCTACTTTCTTGAGGGTTTTTAACATGAATGGATGGACTTTTTCAAATGCTTTTTTCTGCATCTATTGAAACTATTGAAATGATCATATGGTTCTCATCCTTCCTTTTATTAATGTGATATATTACATCAATTGATATGCAAATATTGAGCCACACGTGGAACCCAGGAATAAATCCCACTTGATCATGGTAAATGATTATTTTATTGTATTGTTGGATTTGGTTTGCTAGTATTTTATTGAAAATTTTTTCATCCATATTATTCAGGGATACTGGTCTATAGTTCTCTCTTTCATTGGTGTTTATCTGGCTTAGTTGGCAGGATAGTTTCTAGAATAAATTTGGAAGTATTCCTTCCTTTTCTACTTGTGAAATAATTTGAGAAGAATAGGCCTTAACTCTTCTTTATATGTTTGCTAGAATTTGCCTGTGAATATTTTTTCTTGGGAGTTTTTTTTTATTACTGATTCAATTTCTTTGCTGATTATCAGTCTGTTCAAGTTTTCTGTTTATTCCTGTTTCAGTTTTGGTAATTTATATGTTTCTAGGAACACTTTCAAACTCAGAAGCCCCACATTACCCTGAGCAAAGCCAGACAAGGACACTACCAGAAAAAAAAAACAAAAAACAAAAACAAAAAACAATTACAGATCATTATCCCTGATGGGTATATGTGCAAAAATCCTTAACAAAATATTAGCAAGCTGCATTCAACAGTACGTTAACAGGATAATACGCCTTGATCAAGTGTTATTTATTCCTGGGATTGCAGTATGGTTCAACATCCACAAATCAATGAATGTGACATACCACATTGAGAAAATGATAACAATCAGGTGGTCATCTCAACTGATGTAGAAAAAGCATTTGACAAAATTCAACATCATTTTATTATAAAAACTCTCAACAAACTGGATATAGAGGGGACATAATTCAACATTATAAAGGCCATATAAGATAAGCCCATAACTAACATCATTCTTAACAGTGAAAAACTAAAAGCTTTCCTTCTAAGATCTGATTCAAGATAAGGTTTTCTATTCTCACCACTTCAACATAGTACTAGAAATCCTGGCTAGAGCAATCAGACCAAAAAAAAAAGCATCCAAATTGGTAAGAAAGAAGTTAAACTGTCACAATTTACAGATGACATGATACTATGCATAAAAAATCCCGAAGACTCCACGAAAAAACTTCTAGAACAGATCAATTTAGTAAAGTTGCAGCATACAAAATTAATACCCACAAATTGGTTGCACTTCTAGTAGCAAAAAGAGAAATTAAGTAAACAAATCCATTTACAATTGTGATAAAAACATAAAATTGAAGACAACACAAACAAATGCAAAGCTATTCCATGCTCATGGATTAGAAGAATGTTGTTAAAAAGCCCATACTACCCAAAGCAATCTATAGATTCAATGCAATTTCTATCAAAATGCAACCAGCATTTTTCACACAACTAGAACAAATAATACTAAAATTTGTATGGAGCCACCAAAGACCCAAATAGTCAAAGCAATATTGAGAAAAAAGAATAAAGCTTGGAGAAAATCCCACATTTCGGGCACCTGGGTGGCTCAGTCGTTAAGCGTCTGCCTTTGGCTCAGGTCATGATCCCAGGATCCTGGGATCGAGTCCCACATCGGGCTCCCTGCTTGGCGGGAAGCCTGCTTCTCCCTCCCCCACTCCCTCTACTTATGTTCCCTCTCTCTGCTGTGTCTCTCTCTGTCAAATAAATAAATAAAATCTTTAAAAAAAAAAAAATCCCACATTTCAAGATATACTACAAAGCTATAGTAATCAAATAGAATGGCACTGGCACAAAAATAAACACATAGATCAAGAGAACAGAGTCCAGAAATAAACCCATACTTATATGGTGAATTAATCTATGACAAAGACAAGTATATACAACAAGGGAAAGACAGTCTCTTCAATAAATGATGCTGGGAGAACTGAACAGCTACATATAAAAGAATGAACAGGACCACCTTCTTACACTAAAAACAAAAGTAAGCTCAAAATGGATTAAAGTCCTAATTGTGCAACATGAAACCATAAAACTTCTAGAAGAAAACATAGCCAACAATTTATTTGATGCATTGCAGAATTTTTCTACATAGGTCTCCTCAGAAATAAGAAACAAAAGCAAAAATAGACTACTAGGACTCACCAAAATAAAAAGCTTTTGCCCAGTGGAAAAAACTACCAACAACATGAAAAGGCATCCTCCTGAATAGCAGAAGATATTTGCAAATGATGTATCCAATAAGGGGTTAATATCCAAAATATATACAGTCATACAACTCAACACCAAAAAACTAAATAATCTGATTAAAAAATGGGCAGAGGATCTGGATAGACATTTTTCCAAAGAAGACATACAGATGGCCAACACACATATGAGAAGATGATCAACATCACTAATCATCAGAGAACTGCAGATCAAACCACAATGAGATAATCACCTTACATGTGTCAGAATGGCTAGAATCAAAAAGACAAACAAGTACTACTGAAGATATGGAGGAAAAGGAACCCTTATGTACTATTGGTGGAGATGCAAATTGGTGTAGCCACATGGAAAACAGAATGGAGGTTCCTCAAAAAATTGAAAATAGAAATACCAGTAATAATTCTACTACTGGGTATTTTCTCAAAGAAAACAAAAACACTAATTTGAAAATATATATACAACCCTATACTCCTTGCAGCATTATTTACAGTAGCCAAGATACGGAAGCATATCTTGTCCAAAGGATAAGGAAGATGTGTGTATGTATATTATTTAGTCATAAAAAAGGATCAGATCTTGCCATTTGTGACAACATAAATAGACCTGGAGGTTATAATGTTAAGTGAAATAAGTTAGAGAAAGACAAATTCACATGATTTCATGAATATGTGGAATCTAAAAATCAAAAAACAAACAGACTCATAAATACAGAGAACAAACTGATGGTTGCCAGGGGGGAGGGGCTGGGGTAAATGCAAAATGAGTGAGGGGTGCATGTGAGGTACAGGCTTCTAGTTATGGAATGAATAAGTCACAGGGATAAAAGGTACAACATAGGTAATATAGTCATTGATATTATAATAACATTGTATGGTAATAGATGGTAGCTACACTTGCACAGCATAACCTATAGACCAATGCAATCACTATGTTGCATACCTGAAACTGTATGTCAATAAAAAAAAGCTTAAAAATTAAAAAATAAAAAGGAAATAGACAACTGGGGCCAAAGTAGGGTTGGGGATATGGAGAAGGCTGAAGAAATACTGTGCATTAGGTGGGCAATACTGTCTATACCTACTTGAAAACATACTGCAAATGGGTCTACTTATTTTTGCTTCTATTATCCTTGTCCCAATATCTACCCTCTCTTGCCTGTACTATTATAAAGGCTTACTGATTTTATTAAGGAGTCTCTCTCTTACCATTTTGACTCAATCCCCTATAGTATATTATAAACAAGAATAGCCAGAATAGTATTTTTTAAAATAATCATATCCTGTGATTTCCCACCTGAAATCTTAGAATGCCTTCCCAATGCAATTATAATAAGAAACAATGTGGCCTTTGCCTATGTGTCTCACCTTTGGCTCATCTCTCTTCCCTCACTTCGCTGATACTATGCCAACATAATAGCATTTCAGTTTCTATTCCCTGACCCTACTGACCTTACTCCTGCCTTTGGGTCTATGAACATGATATTTACTCTTCTTTATTATAATCTATTTTAACAAATCTTTAGTTGGTTGGCTGCTTTTAATGGTTCAAGTCTCAGCTTAAACTTTGTCTTCCTTATGCCCCAATGTAAAGTAGCTTCTTAGTCACAATTTCAAAATCCTGTTCATAGTACACTTTAGGCAGGTGTATTAGGGTTCTCCAGAGAAACAGAACCAATAGGATATATAGACATAGGTATTACAGATATGGAAAAAGATTTCCTATAGGAATTATCTTACAATATTATGGAGGCCAAGAAGTCCCATGATCTGCCTTCTGAAAGCTGGTGAACAAGGAGGCCACTGGTGAGTCCAAGGTATGAGAACTGGAAGCTCCAATGTTTGATGGCTAGAGAAGATGGAAGTCATGGGTCAGGAAAATAAAGTCAATTTGCCCTTCTGCCACATTTTTGTTCTATCTGGGCCCTCAGGGGTCCCCACCCTTTTGGTGAGGGCAGATCTTCTTTACTCAGTCTGCTGATTTAAATGCTAATCTCTTCTGAAGACACCAGCTATCTGGGCATCTCTTAGCCCAGTCCAGTTGACACATAAAACTATCACAGTAGTATGTAAAGTTCCCTTGTTATTTATTTTGTTCATTTGTTTATCATTTGTTCCCCTGTACACAGACATACACATACATACACACACAATAAACACTGAAAATGTAAATTCTATAACAGCAGGGTCTCAATAAATTTATTACTCTATTTCAAATGTCTAGTACAACCTCTCAAATAGCAAGTGCTCAATAAATATTTATAGATAGAATTCATAAGAAAGTAAATGAAGATGGAGATATATCCACATATATCCATATTATATATACTCATATTTCATGTTTTTAGGAAAGACAGTGAAATATTGTTTAACACATTATCACTGAAATGGTATCTCTGTAGAACCTGAAATATGCTTTTTAATCATCTTTGTCAAAAAAGAAAAAGAGTCCATGCCTAAAATCCATGCCTTAGCCTGTAATATTAATAGATGAGCTCAGGTACATATTAAAGAGTATAGATGATATTAACCTCAACCAATTCACATACAGATTTTAAATATCACTTAAATAATGATAAAGAAAACATATAATTTGAACTTCAAAAAGTTCAAAATAACTGCTCCAAAAAGAATACAGTATAGCGAATATTCTTTCACAAATACTTACCTTTTCACAAAAAATTATATCAATGTATAATTTTCCAGTGTATTCAAGTGTCTGTCTATCCATTTAGGACCATAGGCACACTTGGAATGATTTTTCACAAAATAACAAAAAAGAAAAAAGGGGGGGAGAGAGAGAGAAAAACCTATCACTGTTATACAATTGAACTTTTACTATATAGAGTACACTTATAATACACATAGAACAAAAATTTGTAAAATTTTCTTATTTATAAATACATCCTTATTTACATGGAAACTTTTTTCTAGATATTTGAGATATTTATGAAATATTTCTTCATGAATATTAGTAAAGACAATATAAATATTATTTTCCACATGTGCTCATAAACCTTAATATTTAATGTTTCATGATATTCAAGAAAAAAATATACTATGAAATTGTTTTAAAATTAAACCATATTGTGATTAAAAAAGCTTACCTTCTTTCCAACCCAAAGCAAGCTGAACTAAATTAGCAGTATAATATGATGTTTTTACTTTTTTTTATGGTAAACATTTCCAATAAACCATTTGGTTATGCAGTATTTGTTTGTTAGGCAGTGCTTTTTGCTATTGTGCAAAAATGGTTTATCCTTTTTATTGGATTTATTCATTCCAAACAATTCTATGTCAGTTCAATAAACAGATAAATTAATACAAGACTGATTTAGAGAAGTATTGGAAAGGGACTAAAGATCACTATGTAGTCCTTTAAGGGGAGAATATGTTCAAGTACTTGTAGAAATATGAATGTTAGATATTTGACTGAGTTAACTAATGAATTTAGTAAAAATTATTGAATTTAATGTTTATTAAAACTTAGCACTGAATTTCTGTTTAGAATGATCAAAGTGGAAATTTTGAATTTAATTTTGTCAAAGGATTTTTATGTAATAAAACAGATTAGGTACATAACATCTGTCTCATTTTATTCCAGGAGTTCTAATAAATAAGCATATTTTCATGATTTAGAGTGTAGATTTTTAAGAAAAAAAGAAAATGTATCTATCTTACTATATTTCATTCGAAACAATATTTGCCCAGTATCATAAAATTTATCTCTTTATAAAACAAATCATTCTCTGGTATTTGGAGGATAAATAAAAATTTAAGATTCTTTTCCCAAGGCATAATTCTATTTATATTTCTAGAAAAAAATAACAAGATCCTTTCCTTACAGCTTTTATTTTATTTAGCTATGTTATCTCCCTCATTTTTTTTCTTTTTAGTTTTTCTAATAAGTGGATACAACTGAATACAGACTTTAATAGCATTTTTACTACAATTATGATCTAAGGATATTCACAGAATACAACCATAGATGTTTGGGAATTGGCTCATCACTCATATTTTCTATTGGCCAATTCCTCAGTACTTTATTATTTCTTTTTATTTTTTTTTATTTTTTTAATTTTATTATGTTAGTCACCATACAATACATCATTAGTTTTTGATGTAGTGATCCACAATTCATTGTTTTCGTATAACACCCAGTGCTCCATGCAGTACATGCCCTCCTTAATACCCATCATTGGGCTAACCCATGCCCCATCCGCCCCTCCCCTCTAAAAGCCTCAGTTTGTTTCTCAGAGTCCATACTTTAAATGGACATCCTCTAGTGACTCCGAGCCCTTGATACTGCACAACAAAACAACATTGAATGAGCATAAACTGATAACCTCACTTGACCTCACAGTTTGATAGATATAAAAGGAGTGTAACTGTACCACCCAGTTGGGTTATTACCTTGCTCAATTGTTTTGCCTACTAGAAGGCAACTGTTCTGATGACTGATAATGAGACAGGTTCTAGTACATAAAAATTATATACTCGTGCTCACACTTAGGTTCTTTGGTAAAGACCAAATAGCCAAGAGAGCTATGAATGCACAGACTATAGGTTAGAGTAGAAAATCAATTAATAAATGGAATAGATCAGATGGGTGTTAGAGGAGTCATTTCAACTCTTTGCAGTTAATTCACATGTCATTAATATGCTATTACTTTCATGTACTACTGTATGCCCTATTATATCTTAGTAAGGATATTATCTTTTCCAGATTATGATATTGAAAATACTTAAATTTGGAGACAAAAAAATTGGAACAGATGGCCATTCAATCTATGCAAAATGAGAAAATCTCAATGTAATAAGAGGAAAACTACCTGCCAATAACTCATACTGTAGCTTTCCTAACTTGAAAGAGTACAAAGAATAAAAATGTTAATTGTGCTATAATACCAATTACACTAATTAAAACAAAATAGCAATATCAACAACAAATAACAACAAGGAAATATGACCTGAATCTAATACTAAGAATGCTGATAAAAATGATTTAAAACAGGTTGTAAAACGTGAAGATATTTTGAGTGATGATGTATGCAATGAGGGTTTGGGGACAATAGTATTCTTACTCCCTTTTATTTTTTTTTTTAAGATTTTATTTATTCATTTGAGACACAGAGATACAGACAGAAAGAGAGAACATGAGCAGGGGAGAGACAGACAGAGAGGGAGAAGCAGGCTCCCTGCTGAGCCAGGAGCCCGATGTGGGGCTTGATCCCAGGACCCTGGGATCATGACCTGAGCTGAAGGCAGACGTTTAACCATCTGAGCCACCCAGGTACCCCTCTTACTCCCTTCTAGAAACCTGAATGATTTCAGATCTTCAGGGCTGGCCTAACTCCATAATTCAGGCCAAGTGGATTTCACTAATGCCAAGACAGTAGACAGTGTTTCCAAGGGCAACACGCTGCTCCTTATACCCAAAGGGCATAAAATATGGATTAACTTACGTGCCACCAAATAATATCAGATGGTACTCTTGAGGAGAATACTCCAAATGTACAAATTATTCTTTTAATGAATTATATTTCTTGAATATTTGTATCATTTTTTAAAATTCTTCTTGAGGTAATACCAAGGCAGTATTAAGCTCAGACAGAATAAAATGGGTCAAAAAAGCTAAAAATAACATTTAGAAACTTCTTGCAACCATAGATATGTCAAATCAATGAACAAGATTAACTAAACTTAAGTGCTTAGAATAGACCTCAATATATGTTAATGGTAATCATTTTATTAGGAAATTAGTGGGAATTATATTGATGATTTTTATCTCATTTTTAACTCTACCAAAGCATTGAGACATTTTGAAAGTAGTAGTCTTTAAGTGAATTAATATAAATAAAAGAGGACAAGAAGTTATTTAAATATACAATAAGATTGACTATAGTTTTATTCTGTTAGTGGGAAAAGATGCAAATTTGGAAATTGGGCAATAATTTAAGTGCATCCTCAGTCCATCCAAAGACCTTTTCAGTAAGAATCAAAGAAATATCTATAGCAATGACGATAATAATATAACAACATACTTGCTGTTCTTTCTCAATTAAATATATGGTCTAATGTTTGTAGATGTTACATCTGTTCTTTATACTGTCTTGATTTGAGTGGGTATTCAAAAATATTTTTATTACTGCTTATTATTTTCACTAAGAAATAATACAAAAGATAATTGTTTGGATAAATTACAGCATATATAGTGAACATTTATTTCTTTCTTTCCTTTTTTTAATTTTATTTTATTATGTTATGTTAGTCATCATACTTTCTTTCCTTTTTTTTAAAAAAGATTTTATTTATTTATTTATTTACTTATTGTGGAGGGAGGGGCAGAGGGGCAGAGGGAGAGAGAGAATCTCAAACAGACTCCTCACTGAGCATGGAGTCTGATGCTGGCTGGATCTCACAACCCTGAGATCATGACCTGTGCTGCAATCAAGAGTCAGATGCTTAACCGACTGAGCCACCCAGGCACCCCACCATCTTTCTTTTTTTTTTTTTTTTAAGACATAAGCTCTGTGTCTTCAGATAAGCTTCTACCCAGGTATTCAAGAATGGGTGGACTAATTATAATTTTTTTTTAGAAATTTTATTTATTTATTTGTGTGTGAGAGAGTGAGCAAGCACAAGCAGGGGGAGTGGCAGGCAGAGGGAGAAGCAGGCTCCCTGCTGAGCAAGAGCCCCATGCAGGACTCGATCCCAGGACCCCGGGATCATGACCTGAGCCAAAGGCAGATGCCCAATTGACTGAGCCACCGACTAAGTCCATCCCTGGGTGGACTTATTTTTAAGGTAACTCTCCCACTTCATTACTTTATTTAGGAACACACGCCAAGCTGATGAATATATGACATAGTTCTGGTCACAACTGGACATCAAAGACAGTGGCATTTATACATCAGTTATACATCACAATCAGATCTCCTATAAGGAGAAGTCTGATGAAGCTTCTAGAGGAAGAAATGTTTCCTTGTTTTTCAAATAAAGCTACTTAACAAGACAGCCTAAGTAAGAAGTCCGCCCCCCAGAAGGGGGAGCATGAGAAAGAACTGCCGAAGAACCCACTTGTTAAAAACATCCCTGGAGCCATATCTCCAACTCTGTTTCTAGATTTATACTAATGGGGGAGCCTAAAGAAACTCTTGTTGCTTTAGACTTCTGTTGTTGGAAACCAAAAGTATTCTAAATGATTTTCAGTGTTTATGAATAGAATCTTTTTTTATACTTTTGTTAACTAATTAATAATGCTGAATCTACTCTCTTACAATTGTTCTCCACTCATAGCAAAGTTAATTTGTACAAGGTAACATGGTTGTGGGTTAAAAGAGTTGACAATGTTGTAACTGGAACTATCGCTGTAATACTGAAGTATACAGACATTAACAGGGGTCACTTGATCAATATGTGGAAACAGGGTTACAAGGACAGATTTGTGGATAGAGCAAGTGTTAAAAATTAATTCCTTGAATTGTTAAAAGTAAAATTTAAAAGAAAAAAAATACTGGTTGGGAGAGACCACATCGTATGTATTTTTGGAATGGAAACGGACATGTTGCCATAAGACCAATCCCTGCCAACTTTCATATTCCCATCAGAACACTCCTTGGGAAAATTAGAAGACCACTGCATCACTCAAGACAACTAAACTGCAATATCCCAACTCCAGGCTTATAGCAAAGCTTAGTATCTTGGTAATGCTACATGTCCATCGTGGATGGTTATGATTCTGTCCAGTATCACCTTGATTTGGGGAACAAGTTGACTAAGCTATCTATCAGAGGAATAGCAAAAGTAAAAGGGGTCTGGGGTCTCCTGGGTGGCTCAGTTGGTTAAGTGTCAGACTCTTGATCTCAGCTCAGGTCTTGATCTCAGGGTCATGAGTTCAAGTCTCATGTTGGGCTCCATGATGGATGTGGAGCCTACTTAAAATTTAAAGAAAAAGAAAAAGAAGAAGAAATAAAAGGGGTCTGGCAAGCCAAGGGTGACAATATATTGTTAAGAAATCACAGTTCATTTTTGCCCATATTTCATTTCTCAAAGTCACATGCCCACTCCTGAAGTAAGCAAGATAGTATCAAATCCTGCAAGAAATGGTGGCGAGGGACATAAATCACATGGCCAAACCTAAAATCAAAGAATCACCAATGTAAAATCCTAGAAAAAGAATTGAATATACATAATCAGTAACAGTGTCTTGCAACCACACCCATCTCTTTTCTTATTCTACCTCTAACCCTAAGCCTTGCCTATGAGGTGTTGTCTTAGCAATGTTAGAATTAATCTCAATACCCACTGCCTCCACTGGAGGCACAATAGGAGTCTGGATGCCTTCTGTTAATTCTGATTTCCACATACCTCTACGAGTTCTAGGTGATCCCTTTTCTGACTCTATTTATCAATTCCTGAAACTCTTCCTCTAATCCCTTTAGAATCCACATACTTTCAAAACATATTTCCTTATATCTTCAAACAGTTCTCTACATTTTCCTTTCTCTTTCTTGTTCTCCCTGGAACCTAGCTCTCTCTTGAGGACATTGCTTCCCCTGCTGCCCTTCTAACTGGATAACATTTCCTCTCCTATATCTGTATTACTCAGATAGAGTACATTTCCTCCTTGTTCTTTATTTCTATTTCCAGGTCATTTTACACACTTTGGTAATTACTTTTCTACCCCATCTTTGAAGTGTCTGCCATCAGCCTTTATGTTTTAGTTATTTCCTGCTTCCAGGTACCCCACCTTATTGCTTGAAGATTTGAGTTCTTTCTTCACTTGCAGTACCTCCAAAATTACTCCAATCATATTTTGTCTAATTTTAATATTCAGTTACTAATATTTTCCATAATCTCTTCTCTCAGTTACTCTATCAAACACTAATCTGGGTGCTCCAAAGGGATTCTGCAAATGTAATAAAGGTCTCCAATCAGTTGAAATTAGATAAGGTGACCATCTTGTGTGAACCTGACTTACTTAGGTGGGCCCTTAAAAGGGCCTAGGCTCTTTTGGGTAAAATAAATTTTAAGAATGAGAGGGATGTGGTATGAGGGCTATTTCCATGGTAGGGGACCACATAGCAAGGAGTGCAAGCTGCCCCTATGAGCAGAGAGCAGCCCTGAGATGACAGCCAAAAAATATATAGTAACCTTAGTCCTACAACCACAAGGACCTAAAATTTGAAAACATCCTGAATGAGCTTGTAAGTAGATTCTTCCCTAGAGCTTGGCCAACACCTTGGGATTTGCCCTGGGATACTGTGAGCAGAGAACCCAATCAGGCCAATGCTTGAACTTGTGACTTACAGAATTGTGAATAAATGGGTGTTTCAAGCCTCCAAGTTTGTGGTCATTTGTTATGTAGCAGTGGAATACTAACAGTCAAACTGAGTCTTCTATGAGCCTACCAGTTCCTCCATGACCTGCCCCCTCATCACTCAAGCTCTCACACATTCCCCCTTCCCCAAGTGCTGTCCAGTCAGCACTAACTTCTTGACACTCCTTGAAGTTCTGTGAATATGCAAGCATGTTCTGAATTCACACCTTTTTATTTCCTCTCATTTCCTAGAATGTTCTTCCTAAAGTATTTGCATGGTTCACTCCTTAACCAACAGTACATCTTTTGTTAAATGCAACCTCTCAGAACTTCAATAGCCTTGTATGTGAAATTACAACTCCTTTCTCACCTACAATACTCTATATCTCCTTTTACCTCTTTTTAGCATATAATAGTTATCAGGTATACTATACTATTGTGATATTCATTAACCTAATTTGTTTTTATACATTATAAAAATACTTTGTTTCATCGGTGAAGGGATTTTTTCCATGTTAAATGATGTATCCCTAATTCCAAGAAGAGTATCTAGCATATAGAAAGTATTTATTGCATATTTGTAATAAAAATGAAAAATATCCCTTCTCTTATTCTATTGCAATTTCAGTAATCTTGGGTATAGCAGAAGGCTAAATAGAAGTTGTGGCAGTGATAACTGGATTAGGGACCTACTTTTTAGAATTTTGGTGACAGATTTCAGACTTATTCTATGTTTGGGGTATAAAGGTTCTTCAAGGAATCCTTAAGAAATAAGTTTGTAAACAAGTTATAATTATTGCTAATAAATACTAGCATAAAGATATGTGAATAAACAAATTTTAAGATTATGCATATCCAATTCCGTTTCTGTCAATACCATCATAATGAGTTTTTCTATATACTTATTTTAATTCTAATCAATGAGCAACTGAAATTGAACAATTCCAAAGCACTAACATTCAAATACAATATGAGACTGGTAATTCATTACAACAAAAGTTGATCTTTTGAACAAATTCTATCATTTCTGCATGTACTTTACCACCTAGCTCCCTAGCTTTACGGTAGTTAAGAGCATGTGCATGTATGCTCCACACACATACACACAAAACACAGAACCACTGGATTCAAAGAACAGCTGTTAAGCCATTTCCTGATTTTTGCCAACTTCTTAGATTTTTATAGTGATTTCATACATATATACACATATATGTATTTTTCTTCAAAATAATTTGATTCCTTCCCTTTTAAATATCTTTGAGCAAAGTGTATTTCCTTCTTACACATAAATTGCCCTCTTCAATAGGATTTATCGCAGAATACTGTTTACTATTTATTTTACAGAAGGGGATTTGGGAGGGGGAGGGGGAGAGGGAGAGAAAGAATCTTAAGAAGGCTCCACCCTGGGCCTAGAGCCTGACACAGGGCTTGACCTGATAACACTGAGATCATGACCTGAGCCAAAATCAAGAGTCAGACCTTAACCAAAAGAGCCACCCAGGAGCCCTTGTGTAATACTGTTTTCATCACCCTTACTTCAGCATTGCCATTTTACCCAATCTTTTAAGAAAAATACCAACTCCTGAAATATTTAGGATATATAACAATTTAGCTATATAACAAACAGGAACTCATTTATCTTTGATTTATGGAATATACGGCAATGTGATTTTATTACTATGATTATTGAAATATTCACAGCTACATAAAATACATTTAAAAATGACCTTCTACTGAATTTGTATTTAATAACTGCTCCCATGTTTGTCTCACATATAAAACTGGCTAAACTGGCAAGTATTGCTCTTTTAACTTGCCTATGCTTTCCAAACCTCCATGCATATGACAAATCAACATTAATCTGTACCTGACTCATCCTTTACATATATGTGTGACTTCATTTTTTCATGATCTATTTCCAAAGTATTTTTCTCTAACTTCTAATACGTGCCCATGGGAAAATACCTGGAAATGAAGATAATATATTTTGATCCTGTTGTGCAGATCAATCACATTTCTGCTTGTCCCAGCAATTTTCAACATGCTGGTAGAATAAAGAAGTGATGCACATTTCATCATGCCAGAATGTACTATACAAACGTATCCTGGTTAGCTAAAAACACATTTTTTTTTAAGATTTTATTTATTTATTTGACAGAGAGAAAATGAGAGAGAGCACATGAGAGGGGGGAGGGTCAGAGGGAGAAGCAGACTCCCTGCCGAGCAGGGAGCCCGATGTGGGACTCGATCCAGGGACTCCAGGATCATGACCTGAGCCGAAGGCAGTTGCTTAACCAACTGAGCCACCCAGGCGCCCCTAAAAACACATTCTTATAAGACATGCTGGGACTCAGTTGGCTACAGTATGGTGGAGAAAAAAAAAGGAAGACTCACTCACACATAAAAAAAGCAGTGAACTGAAAACCAGGACAATCTCTGATTCTATTTCTGGTTTTCCCACTAATCCCCTCATTTCCTCTATTAACTCTAGAAATATGCTTAACAGCTCAGTGAAATCAGGAGGTAAGACTATTGGAGATTTTAAACTGGCAAGCTATATTTTGGTTTAGTATAAAATTGAATATTGTTCTTAAAATAGTCTGGATTTCTAGCTTTTTCTGAGAAAGTATCAGATGGTGGGGAATGTCTATGTTCTGTTCTTGCCAAGCATGACAACAGTATTTGCTCTCAGAGGACCACCCTCTTGAGTTACCACACCCCCAGTTCTCCTGAGTGAAGAACATAGGGCCCACTTCATTCATTTTTGTTATTTACTTGCCTCTGTATATATTTGTATTTGCAACACATAGACTAAATGATTTCTTCAGTCCCTTCCTGTTGTAAAACAGGATTTTCTGGTAACTTTTCTTTAGAATGCTACAATGACCTCCTACGGTAGCGAATTCTAGCTGGTATATAACGCTCTCCAAGCTGAAACCTTTGGGAACTTCTGGGAACTTCCTTAAAAGGATGGAAATATGTTCAGAGGTTTTGAATATATTAATTGAGATGAGATGAGAGAGTTTGGTTTTGATGATGAATGAGTTCTAACATGAGGTCCTGGATTAATGGACCAGTGGGGCCTGGATTAAGGTTCCAGTGGTGCCAAAGAGTAAGGAAGAGCCTAACACTCAACCCAAACAGTACCTGAATGTGGAAAGCAAGGTAATGCGAACACTCCAGCAATGGTAGAAGGCAGTCTACTGTGATGGAGACTTCAGCTCCTCAGCTGTGTGCCTCAAGCCAGCCTGGTATCTGGTAGGAATGTTAAGGAGTCATACGGTTAAACTGCTGTGTGTGCTTGATTGAAAACTTAGTGTTGATGTTAGCTTTTAAAATACTAATAAAAATTAATTTAACCTCTGAGATTTATGCAAAATTACTGGCACTTTCCTTTTCATTTGTGAAGAGGTAAGAGTTCAGTTTATCTAATTCAGTATTTGATCTGTTGTTTAGGGTCATGTTGACAAGAAAATCCTGAAGATGATAAAAATAGGAACTAAAATAGTCCTTCACTACTTAAACACATTGTTTCTCCTTTCAGCTAAAGCACATATTCAACTTGGGAGTAGAACAGTTCTGCATTGTGAGGATGGTCCCTTGCACTGCAGGGTGGTTAGCATCACTGTTCCATGAGCATGATATGCCAGCAGACCCTTACCCCCATTCATTTCCAAATGGCCCCAAAGTAGAAAGGGACTTTGCAAACTACTGAGCAGAGAGAGAGAACTAATCCCTGTCAATCTCCCTGATTTTTGTCTCGTAGATTCTCCGCCTCACTTCCTGACTCCACCTTTTTTTCCCAAATATGCCAAAGGTCCGTGAGATGAGAGTTTTGCATTGCTTTTGACATGGTACACTCATTTTAATCCTCTAAGGCAAAGCTAAAATTCCATTGCCTTACAGAAGTCTTCATTGACCATTCTTTCTAAGCATACTCAACTCATCCTCAGCCCATTGTGTGACATCACTTTGTTGACTTCTTCCACTGCTTTCTCCTCCTTCTTTCTGTTCTTTTTATTCCTTCCCTCCCTCTTTCTCTCTCTCTCTGCACACTCATACATACACTCCTTTTTTATTTTTTAAAAGATGTATTTATTTGAGAGAGAGAGAGAGAGAGAGTGGTTGGGAGGGGCAGAGGGAGAGGGACAGAGAATCCCAAGCACACTCCACTCTGAGCAGAGCCCAACACAGGGCTTGTTTTCAGGACCCAGAAATCATGACCGGAGCTGAAACCAAGAGTCAGATGCTTAACTGACTGCGCCAGCCAGGTACCCCTTTTTTTTAATTTTTAATTTTCATTTGAAACAAAAGCCAGTGGCATCAATGTAGAAAAGTTTCTGGAACACCCTACCCCCATTTTTAAAGCACTTGTGTATATTTATAGTTTACAAAGAAACAGAAGCTTAAAACTGAACCACAGGCGAGATTCATAATATCATAATACATTATAGCAGGAACACTTGGTATTTGTTATAAAGATACCTGGCTCCCTTTTGTGCAAACTAGGTTCATTTGAGTCTATCAAGACTTGTGAGGGATTATTACTATACTTAATTCACAACACAGTGTTCATATGACCTTTTTGAATAATAGTGAGTACAAATACGGAGCCAGAGTCCCTCCAGTAGTTACTTCAGTGCTAGGCCTCCATGGGACAGGAATACAAGTTAAACTCTTTCTTACTAAAATGTCCAAATCATTCCACTGTGGTGACTTTACCTCTCCTATCCCATGGGAATTTAGAAATTTCAATAAGCAACTTCTTAGCCAGGTAAGAAGTTTTATGTATTATGGATAAGCTTTACATTGGTTCTTCAATATATATACAGGTAATTACAGGTTATTTTGTGAGGTATTTTGAAGGCATAGAAACTGGCTTAACCAAACTGGCTTAACAGTTTTTTTCTAGTGCTGCCAATTTATTCCCTTGTCTTCTTGATATCCTTTGAGGTTATCAAGATCCTTAAGATCCTCTAAATGTTCTAAAGTTATTTAAGGTGTTCTAAAGGTTATTTCTGCTTTTCTAATATAGAATCTAGAGAACAGTTTTCCCAATATCACATTACCAGTAATATAAATTTTAGATCTTCAATAGAAAAATTTACCTCCATTATTAGGAATTACATTCTTAATATGATTGTATTTGCAGGTAGTCACCAACCTATGATTCTCCACTTTAATACACCTTGGTCTTAGATAACATTTTTAAATTTTGATATGGCTATGCAGTTTATAAAGCATTTTCAAATATATTATCTCATTTAATTCTTACAACTCTAAGTGCAAGCATTATTAAATGCATTTCCCCATAATTTTTATTAGGGCAATATTAGAAGCAGACTAAAAGCTCTATCTTTGACTTCAAGTTCTTCTTGCTGCAACTCACCATGACAGACAATCCTTTAAATAAAATCATATCTATATGTTTAATCCAAGCCCAATATTGCCAAATCTTCAGCTTTCTTGATAGATGAAATGAAAATGGTCAGTAAGTAAGTGACCATTTGTCACAGTTTGCTTGGGATGTCCCAGTTTATGACTATTTGTCCTGTTTTCTCAAAGTTCTTGTTGGTATATTATCTGTCTCACCCTTTTCACTTTCAAGTGTATCCTGGCTTGAACCATAAACTAAATGGCATGAATATTAAACAGTGGAATACTTGCTGAGGAAAATGGAAAATGGAACATTTATGAAAAGCAAATGATACAGAGTACGAGCAAGCCATAGAAGAAATGGAGACCATTTACGGATTCTAAGATAGTTCAACCTAAACCATATTTGGAAAGCCCCAGTTTACACAATCAGTGTACATCTGGCAGATAATCCATTCAGGTAGTGATCTACAGCATCACCGTAGGTCAATGTTTACTCAAGGCTCTATTGCTCTCAATCAATGTATTAGAAAGCCTACTTCCCTTCAACGCCAATCCTCTTCTCCCGGTCCTTTGTTCAACACAAACTTGCTTGTCAAGAAAATTGAAGTCAAAACCATCAGGGTCAGGCAAAGGGGATTTTACCACTGCTAAGAACTTCAGTGATAATTCCAAAAACTGGGCTGGACTCCAGAAATCTGTTGTGTGATGATCACAGAATGGGCTGTCAGATCATCTTTGTTCTCTGCTCTTAAAGCAGAACTGATGGCAATGCTTTGCAGTTTCTTTTCAAGGATGAAAAGAAGATATGGGATAGGAAAATAGGTAGAGACCATATGGAGATTTCCTGCCATTGTACAAAGAGCCTAGGGATGCTCATTCTTTATTCAGAGCATTCACACAGCTGCTAAGAATTAAGTGACAGTTTTTCAATCACCATACCCGACCCCTACCTTGATTCACTGAAGTAAACCAAAGGGGGTCATATTCCACACTGGCATATTTTTCTTTGCCAGAAGATGTAAGTGAGCTAATTAAAATGGACAACTTTCAATAACTTAAGAAGCTAAGGAAAGGATGTAGTCAATTTATACTGAAGACCTGAGGATGGCAAGAGCCACATTGTGGTTGAAAGAAATGCTTATAAACCAATGTCATAGCAGCTCAAGGCTTTACAGCTTCTATCAAATATTCTGTGCATATAAAAGCAAAGCTCAGGGTAAGTCCTAGATAAAATTAGGATGCAGGTAAACTTATCTGCTCCTTTCTACCATGTTTTCCTTCCAGGATCTATTCTTCTCTCTTTCCTTCATACAGTGCCTAGCTTTTTCCTGGGATGAGTTTAGACCCCTTGACTCAATACCTACCATCATTTACACCACATGTAATCACTATCAGAACTGTTTTCCAAATACAATACCCTCCAAATCAAATACATTCATAAATAGAGCACCTGGGTGGCTCAGTCAGTTAAGTGTCTGCCCTCAGCTCAGGTAGTAATCTTGGAGTCCTGGGATCAAGCCCCTTGTTGCGCTCCTTACTCAGTGGGGAGTCTGCTTCTCCCTCTCCCTCTGCTCCTCAGCCCTACTTGTGCTCTCTCTTTCTCAAATAAATAAAACATCTAAAAAAGTGCTCTAAAAAATAAATTCATAAGCAATGAGAAGGAACAATGAAGACAATGAACTGTCATATTTTTTTAGTGAAAACTACATTCCTGATTGGGTGCTTTGTGTTTCATGTCAGTTATATTATTTGATCTCAAAACAATCCCTGTTTAAGTATCATTATACCCAATTTATAGATCAACCAACTATTCTCAGGTTTACTATCTTACAAAGGTCATGCAATAATTGACTTGGCACTAGCATTTAAGGTTATCTTCCCCACTCCCTTTATCGAAAAAGACTTTATCATATCTCTTGCTTTTTAAAATTTTTTTTTTAAAGATTTTATTTATTTGACAGAGAGAGACACAGCGAGAGAGGGAACACAAGCAGGGGGAGTGGGAGAGGGAGAAGCAGGCTTCCCGCCTAGCAGGGAGCCCGATGTGGGGCTTGAACCCAGGACCCCGGGATCATGACCTGAGCCGAAGGCAGACGCTTAACGACTGAGCCACCCAGGCGCCCCTCTTGCTTTTTTATTTAGATCACCAGTAAAAAAAAAAAAAAAAAAAAAAGAATCTAAAATGATAATTTGTTTTAAATCAGGAGTATGTGTTTAACTTAATTTGCTTTCTGTATTGTAATAGTTAACTCTTGAAAAAAAAATGCACTCAGGGAAAATATAATTCAATAAAGTTGACTCATGATATCAAAATAATAGGAGACATGTTTGGAGGAAGAAAGACTTGAGGTTTCTAAAAATCCCTTTCTGTTTTTAATGGTTTTTCTTATCCAAATACATTACAAGTGCAGTTTTCAAAGTTTTTAAAAGATACTGATTCATCGTGGAATTTATTTTCCAAAAAAATTTAAAAGGGGGAACATTCAGCCTGATCCTAAACCATTTTAAAGATAGAAAATATTCAAAGTAAATTCATGACTATAAAGTAATAAACTCTCTCTGAAATAGAAAGTATTAATTCTTTTGTATGAAACAAGGAACTAGTATAACACAAAGTAATTTCCTTTTGCACCTTTTATTTTAAAATGCAAAACTTCAAAGAGCCTTTACCATGAAATGCTTCACACCTTGTCTCACTATCTGAGCTCTGAGAAAAGACCACTCCCCCTGGAGAAGACATTTCTGCTGCACTTCTTTGTTTAATGCTGTCACGGATGATCAGTGATAATAAAAAGTATTTACCACATTATATGCTCTCCATTATGATAGAACTTTTCTATTTGAAAAGTATTAAGCATCTGTGAGTTTAACTGCAGTCGAGAAACTGTACTTTTCAAAACCATCTTTGTTACCTGGTTGGAAATGGTATATTTCTTGTTGTCTGCTTTTTATGTAACACTTGCACAAAGTCTTTGAATTTTACTCTGAGAATTGATTTTTTTCATACCAAACCATTTATACCTCTGAGATAACATTGAGAATACACACACACACACAACTTTTTTTTTTTTTTTTTTTTTAACCAAAGCAAAGCTAATAAATGTGAAATCCTCTCTCTGCACTCAAGATATCAAGGTAAGGAGGATACGTTTGAAAAATTGCTCTAATACATCAGAAAATATAAAAATCAATAAGCTATAAAAGCTAAAAAGCTTCTTCAATTTTGTCCCCTTATTGCTTAGTGTAGGCGGCCAAGGCCCAGAGAACGATCCAAGGTTGCAAAAAGCCATTATACATCCAGTTGTGTATTGCAGACAATATGTGCGGCTCTGCCAGGAAGGGACAAGTGTGCATCTGCCAAAGAGCAGGGAGCTCTGAATGGCCTCTAAGTTCCTGTTTGTTTAATTGAGAGCTGGAAAGTGTGCTTGAGAAATCAGGCAGTGAAGACTGTGTTTTTTGTCACTTTTGTGTAAAACTAAAAAGATCTGAAGAGGATTTCCCTCTTCCTTTCTTTCCTGGGCTATTTTTTAGGCATAGGACACGTAGGGTCCATGGACATTACTATCAGACTCTGGGAAGGCAATGAAATACAGTAGTCCCTGCTAAATAAGGCCTATCCTTCAATCATACAGGGCAAGAATAATCTTCCTGAAAATTTTAAAATTATATTTTTTCTACAACATGTCTAGGGCATGCAAAGGTTATTAGAATCCATCAATGATATATATGGCTACATGAAATTATTTTAGGCTAGTCGTCTCCAAATGTTTTCATCACACATCACTACTGCTACAATGTTTTTGAGTAAATGTCATCAATACCGATTTTTAAATAGACACATATAATCTACCAATAAATGATGTATGTTGTATGTTATATTTAACAAAGGATTAGATAAAACATGAATACACACAAAAGCTCTTCCGTCACCACAAATCATCTTAAACACTGCCTGGGATGTTAAAAACACACTCGAGAGGTCTCTGTCCTGCAATGTTCTAATTTGCTGTAAGGCTACGGTCTTTTACACTAAAGTGGTCAAGAAAGGAAGAGTCCATCTCCTCCCTGCCTTTACATTTTCCTTAAATGGAACTTATGTACAGCACATAATTAAGTACAGTATAAGATCCTTGACATTCAAGAGGAATCATCCTAAGATCTTTTAAAAATATAGCCCATTAACTCTCGGCACCCATTCCCATAACTTTCTAGTGTGTTTTCCTATACTACACAGGTTGGAAACCTGTGTTCTCTGAAGTCCCTCTGAATACAAATTAGGTTTCAACAGTTAGATGTACTCCATAAGAATCAAAGCAAATAGATAAGGCATATGCTGTCTCACTGATGATCTGGGCAATCTCCTAGCAAGTATGACTGTGGACATAGGAAGTTTTTTCTGCAGCTGACTTCCAGTGTCCGGTCATGGACATCATGGGTGTTGAAAGACAATGGCTTTGGATGTGGAGGCTCGTTCCTGGATAGCAGCTACAGTGGGGTTTTCTTGAACTAAATTGTTCTAGCATTGGTTTCTTGCTTTCTGCCTTTCTGCCAGTGACAGAATTAGTGGATCCCTTGGTGGACAGTTATAGGCCTTCTGAAAGTCTCTCCCAAAGCCTAATGTGAAGTTTGCTCCTCTTCTTTCTAATGTGTCAATATGCTCTTAATTAACTCTATTAAATCACTTTCTGCTTAAAATGCTTGGTGTAATTTCTCTTTCTTGTACTGAAACCTGACAAAAATAAGCATAAAATATGCAAGTGAAGAATGACAAAGCTTCCCTGAGATGAGTTTTCTAGGCAAACCATCAACTTCTTTGTCAACAAAAGCCTCATTTCAAGAGTGATTCAAATTAGTACTTCAGTAAAATTACTGATTACTATTTGTCACTTAACTCTAAGGTTGATTATGAATATTTGAAATTTCATGCTAAATGCCTGAATACCAAGAGACTACTATACTTGTTTAGATTTAAATTTGAAAGCCATCACAATCTCAATAAAGAACACATAATGTAACATACAAGCAATACAAACATGCTCATATAAAATGTTTAGTTGCTATTTTATCCTTAGTGGAAAAGTCACTTGGCCTGAAAATTCATGATGAGTATGCCAGGTAAGGAAAACATGTGCTAAGCTGATCAATCACCAAGGGCTACTGATTTCCATTCATTTTCAATTTCAAGTAGACACTCTACTAGCCACTGTGAAAAATAATCATGTATATTTTTGTTCACTGAATTCCCATCTGTAGATTTCAGAATCATATAAAATCAAATGATGAATACTTCTACAAGTCTGGGCAACTCAAAGTCTTTAAGGAATTTCAGTGTAAAATTTGTGATTTTAAAACAAATGTAGAATCCACTGAATGGTAGAAATTGTACAATTAAATTTACCTAACTTAAATAACTGAGCAGCCAAATGTATATTTTCCTCTTGTTTAGCATGAAAATTAAACATTTCCATTTTAGTTAAATTTAAATATGTATGTTTATGCCAGAGTTGAAAAAGATGTTTACTTATATACTTAAATACATAGTAACTCCACAGATACTTTATATAAAATACATAGTAAGATCAGAAAAATTGTCCAAGAGTTTATAAAATATTTTGCACAGAAATGAGAAAATCAAATATTCTTTTTGAAGTTTTGTATGATGGCTCTCCTCCTGCCAGTTACTAGAAAAATATAAACCTGGAGGAAAATAAGTGTGCAATCAACTCATAGTTAAAAGTTTAGAGATCAATTTATCATTATCTAATCAATAACATCAACTTTGTTCAATAAGCCCAAAGGGTTGAAAAAATGAGTGTCAACTTTTATTTTATCAATGGGAGATTTAGAAGTATGATTTTAGAATGTAGTATATTAATTAATATTTGCATAATCATAAATATAAATACCTACAGTGGTTTCTGTTAGTTTTTATCTATTAAGGTCTTTTATGTTGTTATTGTCTTTATTAACTCAGATATTACATATTACTTGCTTAGCTATCCCTTTGCCTTACTCTTTAGAGACTAATTGTAGACACACAAAACATACACTCTCACACACAAATCCTTTCTGTCAAAATACTTGAAAGATATGGCCAAGCTTTACCAATTATGTCACACTAGAGAATACATCTTGCTAATTACAATAAGACTTCATAAAAGAATTCTCTTTCAATATTTCTTTCTTAAAACTTCTTCTCCTTTTAGAATCTCCTATGTCTGTTTCTCTCAATACCTTTCTCCAACTCCTGATTTACTGCTCCTTTGCTCACTTTACATAACTTTCCTTAGGGCTTGTTTGAATCTAGCTCCATTTGGCACAACTCAACCCCTTCTTGACTTCTTCATTTCTCCTTTAGGCCACTCTTCCCTCAATATAGCCTTGGAGATTAGTCTTGGAGATTAAAAGGCAAAATAAAGAGGTGATTACAAATACCAATGTTTTCCATTTTTTTCCCTGTCACACATAGTAGCTGCTCAATAATCTCATATAATTAATTGGGTTTGTTAAGACAATTCACATGGTTTAAGTACTATTTAGTCAACTGGAGAGCAGACAAAATGAGTGATTAAAGGTAGCATTTAACATTTACAACTATTCAATAATTTCATGTTTAAAATAGGTATTTCCTCCTAGGCATGAATTAGCATTATGTATTGCCACTCTATGCATATCTGCTAATGGTGGGTCTGATTGTGGACAGTGTAAGCCATGGGGAGAAAGTCAAAAGCTTGAATACTATGCTTTTAAGTTCATCAAAGGAAAAAAAATAGGGGAAAAGGTGATGCTAGTATGAACAAGTTATTTTTAAAAATTAATTAGGTTCATATAATCAGTAGTATAAAGTATAAACTTCAAGGTAAAATAAAACAAAAGCATTAATTAGGCATCATTTCCTTAAGGTTGCAGAATGCTCTGCCTACAAGGTCACCAAAGATAATTCATTTACTACACTTCACCTTTCTAAAAATGAATGAATGACAGAGAGATGCACAGTAAAATTTGTTTCCAGGGTCTGAATTTTCCATACATTATCTACTAGGTCAAAAAATTGTTAAATCTAAAATAAATTCTTATGTCCTATCACAAATATTTAAGTAAATATTAATTTCCCAAATTCACTTAACAAACTTAAAACAACATCTTATTTTGACCAGGACTTAAAGAAGTTCAAATAGATAGGTAGAAACTAAAAATACTTGCACCCAATTCTATAAAGGGTTTTTCAAGGTTGGAGTTCTCCTTTAACTAGCAACTCTTTCTTCCTCCTTTCATCATTTAGAAGAAAATGTTATTTAATGGCTTAGCATGATAAATTAAATATCTCCTAAACTTTCTTACTAAGTTATCTATTCCTGCTTTTTATCCAGGCCACTCAAGGAAGATGCAGGTTCTTTTCTTAATCAGTACAGGATAATGGAAAAAGACAATGTGGTTTCAGATCCAATTCTACCATGTAATAAATGGCTGTAAGCAAATTATCTCTCTAAGGATACATTTCCTTATTCAAAATATGGTAAGAATGGCTTTCATCTTAAAAAGAATTGGGGGCATACAAAGACATGTATGAAAAGTGAAATATAGAATCGATGTGTCTGGATTTAAAATTCTCCTCCTCTTTCTTTCATAATAAAAACAGTAAGACAAATTTTCAGATAGGTATCAGTATCCATTGCTAACCTATACCTGCCATTTGTTCAAGCCATCCTTTTCCATTAAAAGGAAGGAAGTTCTTATAAATATCAGTGTTTCGGGATGCCTGGGTGGCTCATTCAGTTAAGCGGTTAAGCATCTGCCTCCAGTTCAAGTCATGATCCCAGGGACCTGGGATTGAGTCCCGCACCAGGCTCCTTGCTCAGTGGGGAGCCTGCTTCTCCCCCTAAATGTTGCTCCCCTTGCTTGTGTTCTCTCTCTCTCTCTGAGAAATAAATAAGTAAAATCTTAAAAAAAGTGATTAAAAATTAAAAAAAATAAATATCAGGTTTTCTGTGCCCAGTGATTTTAATAAAAAGAGAGGTTAGGGTAAAAGCCAACTGCCATGTGTCACACCTTTTATTAAACTCAGATAACCCATCCCTCTCTGCAGGATAGCTACTGCATTCTCTCTCATGGGCTAAGCTCCATTTCTTTAAAACCGAAGCCAACAGAAGGTTTTGTGTCATTTCTTCATAAAACACAATATAAAGACTTGACTAATCATAGTTATTGTTCAGACATGGTTCTTTCTGGTGTTTGGCCTCCACTTTACTTCAAGCATTCATATTCAATTTGTCAGTGTCTACTATTGTTGCTTCTCTGGTCTGTCCTCAGATTGAATACCTTATCCCCATTTCTGACTGCCAGTTTGTTATCAACCTCATTTTTATTAACTAATGATTTTTTTCATTTAATTCAACAACTGATTAGTTGTGATATTTCAGAGAATGTGTTAGGTTCCAGGGATTTAGGAATGAGTAAGTAAAAGGTTAAGTAGAAAGGCTTAATGAGCATTGCTGAGTAGACAACCGAGTCAGGAAATGTAGGCCACTGCCCTGTGAATGAAGTCAGAGGGTGCGTGGCTTCTGAGAGCAATGGTTTGGAAGTTTGGTAAAGAACCACAAAGATTTCTAAAGTTATTAGAAGGACCTAATGGAAAAGGAGCACAAATTCATTTTTTAAACATGATTGGCTTGTACTGTACATGGCTCAACTAGAACTGAAAACAAATATTGAAGTTGTATCAATCTACCATTCCAAATATTTTTGCAGTTTTTTTTCCCAAAAGTATTTAATTTTTTAGTGCAGGAAAATAGATAACACGTGTTGTGGGTTGAATGATTGATGCAGTCAAAGATACAAGGACTGTAATTTTGAGACCATTAATAACGTAGTAGGCCAACTCATCACCAGTCTGAGGGGAAACTAGACTAAGGTGATCATGTTTTCTTGGAGAACACTGTTGAGAAAAGCACAGACTATCTCGATGGATTATAAACTAAACATTAAAGGTTTTGGTCAGAAACTGTGGTACTAGCATTTAAAATATTAAAAATGAATTAATTTAGGTGATAATGAAATCTAAAATGTGGCTCTGTGTTGGGGTTAATGACTTTTGAGAGTGCTGTGAGATCTTCTCCAGTAATTGCATTGTAATTTGACTAGATCTCTACTTGTCTTTTACATGCACATTCTACGCCCCAATATTTCGGCCTTGCCCACGTAAGTATGATGTCATTTTACATAATGCTGGCTCTTTCCAGGTTAGTGTAATTGCTTGTGCCTTCCTCCTCATCAGCTATGTATTTAATCAGCCAACACTCAGTATCACTGTGATGGTCACTGACAGAAGAAAGAGTAATACATAGAATCAGCCCGCAATGAGTTCATGACCTAGTGTGGGATAGAATTAGTTACTGGTCTTTTTGGGTCTCAGTTACCTCATTTGTAAAATCAACATCATGAGATTGTTGTAAGGATTAAATGAGCTGATCAATAAAAAGCACTTGGCATAGTGCTTGGCACATTCTAAGAATGTAATAGTAGCTAAAGTTAACATTCCTGGCATGAGACTGGCCAGGCCCAATGTGCAGAAGCAGCTGAAGAGATGTTATGTTCAGGGAATGGCAAAAAGCCTGATGTGGCTACAACGTAAATGAAACTTATTATATAAACTCATTTTAGTATCAGTGTAAAAAAAGCAATTGGTAAAATGAATATGCATTGATACTTTTTACTAAGCATTCCAAAGCCAAACCAAAATTGTTTTACAATTTTGAGCTCCCTAATCATGGCTCCCTTCCAACAATTTAGGTAAGTAAAGGCTGATCCTCTGAGTGCACCTGTGTGTGTATGTGAAAAAGAGAATAAAAATTTAGGAAACAAATACATTACAGGGAAAAAGGAATTGCTACTCAAAGATAATCTCCTTACCCTTTTTTGGTAAACACTTAACCTTAATTTAGAGTCTGTCCACTTGCTGATCTAGAAGTCAATTTCACCAAAGCTCCCAAAGACAGACCATTGCTGTCGTCTCCCTGATCATGATGAAGAATCCATGTTCTTAAGAGGAAGATATCCAACTTTTAAAATGGATTTTTCAAACTCTTCTTAATGTACATGCAGTTTACTTGCCACAAATTCCCAACAAGACACTCCTTTCCTGTGAAACCCATATGCTGTATGAAATCCTGATTTTTTCAATTTACTTCTATGTTGCACTCTCTGTAATGTCTGCCACTGTTCTCTTACTCCATCTTTTCATTCTTTCTAAAAATTCAGCTTAACTCTCAAATTTTACGTTTTTCTTTTCTTGAACTCTCAAGACTACTATAATCTCATTTAAAAGTATTTTGCATAATATAAGATTCATCTTTCCAATAATTATTCTGCCCACCACTTTCTACCATTTAATATTTTTAGGAATATAATATATTCCCAACCAAGACCACAGATTCCTCTAAGCCAAAAGTTTTATTTTATACTACTCACACTTCCAACATTTCCAGTATCTGATAGATGCTCAGTAACTATTTAGTAAATTTAAAGGCCATTTCTATGCAAAACAATTTTGAGCACAGGTACATAATTTTATCTATGATGAACAAGCAACTGAAAAATACAGTTTTGACTTTGTCCTTTCCATGACTCTTCATACAGTTTATAGAGGATGTGGGAATATGTCATGGCACAATTTATAAAAACAGATCACAATTTATAGCTCTGCAGTGCCTCATTCCTGTAACTGGCTTTAGGAGAATATGAACACTGTCAGTAAATGGCTAAGAAAACTAGATTAAGAGGTTATATAATTTAAATGACATCCTGGCAATTATTTTTGAAAGGACCAGGACTTTCACTGACTATCACCATTGAACTTTGTATTGCTTTTCTTTATTTGTGGAAATGAGGTGAGCATAAAAGTGTTCAAGTGTGTGTGTCTATCTCTTGATTTGAGAATACCCCATGGCAATTCAAGTTATTAGTTTACCAGTACTAAAAGCCAAGTTCACCCCATTAATGTGTATAATTAATACATTAAGAGTAATTTATTTGTTAGAAAGCTGAAGCAAATTTCATCTCTCCCTATTGGTACAATGCAGATACTACAAGCATAAAATCAGGTATCTTTTGTCTCAACTCAGATATCTGTTATGCCATATATCCAGAAATGTTTTTTTTAAAGATTTTATTTATTTATTTATTTATTTATTTATTTATTTATGAGAAAGGAAGGGGCACATGGGGGGGTGGAGAGGAGAAGAGCAGAGGGAGAGGGACAAGCAGACTCCATGCTGAGCATGGAGCCTGATCTCACAACCCTGAGATTATGATGTTAGCGGAATCAGGAGTCAGATGCTTAACCAACTGAGCCACCCTGGTGCCCCCAGAAATGTTATTTTTAAAAGAGAATTTAAAGCCGTGTTGTTACTTTATGCATCTATTTAAAAGGAATAAAAATGGTGATTGAGTAGAATGATTTAAAATGTTTTGTTTATCTTATTTGAAAGAGAGATAAAGTAGAAGTAGGGAGAGAGGCAGAGGGAGAGGCAGAAGCAGACTCTCGGCTGAGCAAGGAGCCAAATGCCTCAATCCCAGGACCCTGAGATCATGCCCTGAGCCAAAGGCAGACGCTTAACTATCTAAGCCACCCAGGTGTCCTGAGTAGAACTGATATATAATGAGATCTATATATATACACTTGAAGAATTCTGAATTTTCTGCATTAAGGTAAGGTAGCCATGTCTGTTATCTAAAAATAATTTGTTTGGCTTTGGAATGAATCTAAGTTTACTTAGATTCTTAGATACTGGATACATATCCACAGAACACATTGTATGTATGAATAAATAATTCACATTACGAAAGCAAAAAATAAAAGTCAGTTTGGTAGCAATGCATTTTTTTCTCAAGCTTAGATATGCATGTCCATAAAAATTAACATACGCTCAGAACATTTAACAAATACACAAAAGTTAATGATAGTTAACTTACTTTTTGCTTTTGGAATGGACTGTGTACAAATAACAGGCTTTTGAATATAGCTTATCTCTTATAGTAAAACCAGCAAATAAATAAGATGCTGCTATAGGTGACCAATTAATATTGGGTAAAATATTTTGAGATCCTAAGGAAAAAATGAACATATATTAATTTTATAGGTTTTATATAATTTTTTCAGAGATCCAGGTTTTTCTCTTATTCTTACTCTAAACAAAGAGTAAACTTCTTTTTCTCCCAGTATTGAAGGAAAAACAATTGGTATGATTTGTTTCAGGTAGAGTTAGAAATTCTGCAAGATCGATTATTCTCTTAAAAATATACTTTTCTTTTCCAGTATATATAGCTAAGAGCCATAATTCAGTAGTGGTCCTGACAAAAGCACCTTAGAATATTTGGAATTATTTAATGAGTCAAGGGAAGAATACCTGGGTTTACTGTAAGTAATCCTTTTCTTTCTTAAACTGTTTAAGACAGCAAGGATTTTTCTTAGTTGAACAAAATCCATACATACAATGTTAATAGGATTGGCATTTTTTCAATGAGCATTTTGTAAAGATGTTTCCACGTTTACAGCTTTTGCAATATCAAATATTTAACAGCCGTACAGTACTTCCCATATTTCTTTGAAGCCACGTGGGGGTTCCTAATATCCAAAGCAAACCACCATTCGAGAGTGATTACATAGTTAATTCAGAAATAAGCATTAATTAAATTTGTTTAAAAGATCATGCCTCTCTACAAATTAAATTTATAAGTTCAATCAAATATTCAGTTACCTTTTAAAATTATATATTGCTAAATTTAGTAATGTGGCTGGATTTTTCACTTCTTAAACTGTTATGTTTATATCATGTAGATATAACTCTGAGTTTTCACCCAGAATAATGGGCTATGAGCCAGACTTGCATTGAATCATTTTGATGTAAATGATGCTCAGGGTGACTGGAGGCACAATGTAGAAGGTAGCGGCCAAGGACCTGCTCACATCTAAAGTTTCACATACTTGATTGCAATTTCAGGGTTTCAATAGCATATTTAAAATAGAAATTTAGAACTGAAGTGCCTTTCCAAACAAAGAAACCTTGACATTAGAAACCCTTTACATTCTTTCCTATTTGCTTCCCATTTGCATGTAAAAATCCCATGAGTAAAATAGAGTAAACAATTTGTTTAACTTAAGTCCGTCATGAAAAGGAAGTGTAATATTTGATGACAAAGCTCATAGTATTATCTTCAACACCAAAGAAGTTATATTTGATTAGAAAAGTTAATTATATGCATATAAAGAGCTGAGATGCTAACAGCTAATTACTCATAAAGGGAAATTAAATCTAATTTTCTAACTGAGTTGCTATCTGGCAATATTTTTATTAAACAAAACAAATTCCAGTTTACTACAGTGGAAACTCTAAAATTTTATGGGGCACAATCAGATGTATATAAATTAGGTTAAAAGCCAATGAGTATAGAGGGTTGCAGCAAGTCAGCACAATTTTTTCAATGCATATTTTTTGTTGTTTTTGTTTTCACTGTTAACTATTAGAAGCTAAACTAAACTATAATGATACACTGCAAAAACCCTTGGGATCTGATTCCCTTTGCTGCTTTGCTATTTGTTTGTCTAGAGTATTATGTTGAACTAAAGTGAGAAATTGCCTGGGAACTGAAGCCTTGTGCAAAATTACAGCTATTTCATACTGGTGATCTTATCGGTTTGGTATTCAGTTTTCACTACTGACCCAGAACTTATTCATTCATCTCATAATAAAGCAAAGCCCTAAAAATGTGCTGAAAAATACACTCCTAATTAGGAAAACATCGCTGCAGTTCTGCCCAACAATGAAACAAAAAGAGAACAATAAGAACAAAAGCATCAAGAAAAAAAGTATTATTCTGAGGATTCAACTGTTTTAAATACTGGGATATACAAGTTTTGAACTAAACAGCTCCAACTCAGAGTAATTGAATCAGGGAAGGCATGACTTCCAGGCAGAAGACATTACTAGTCAAGATGGCAGGAAGACTATATTGAGTCCTTAGGAAATAAATACTAGCATATTAAAAAAAGAGTTGTTCCATCGTTGAAATAATGGTGTTTCACACATTTTTTGAAGAGGATTCCCTTTCCTTTTGTTTAGAGCAAGTATATTTATTAGCAACCAAACAGTGGCCCAAAGACTAGCCATTGTCTTCATTCCAATTATCCAGTTGCAGATGGCCTGTTAGTAGTACCCAGTTCATGTTTGTCATAAGTCAGTGGGAGTAGCTGCCAATTAAGAAGCGTTTCATAGTGATCTTCACATATAGTCAGGTAAACAAAAATAACATCATTATAAAATAAATCCTAAAGGTACTTCCACATTACTGTAATTTGCTGCAAAATTCTAGCAAACAAAATACACACCATGTTCTTGACTCTCATTTTATGAAGACTCTGACAGTTGTGTTCACCTGGCAGTATGCATAATAAACGTTTTGATGGGGGGGAAAAAAAGCAAAAAAAAAAAAAAAAAGAAAAATTAAGAGATTATTCCAGATGGATAAACATGGCTATTTTTTAAGTGGAAACCATTACAGCCAAATATGGTGCACACAGCTGAGCTGTACACCTTTATAACATGCAATGGAAGGTATTGGTTTTGTCTGGGAAATAAATTTTAAAGTAACCATGAATTAACTTCAAATTTCCCAGTAAGCAAACAAAAATCACACAGTATATTAAACAGTGTGATGGTCATTTATGATCAGGTGTATAAGGATAATTCCATGGAATTTTTTTTTAATTTTTTTTTTAAAGATTTTATTTATTTATTTGAGAGAGAGAGAATGAGAGACAGAGAGCATGAGAGGGAAGAGGGCAGAGGGAGAAGCAGACCCCCTGCCAAGCAGGGAGCCCGATGCGGGACTCAATCCTGGGACTCCGGGATCATGACCTGAGCCGAAGGCAGTCGCTTAACCAACTGAGCCACCCAGGCGCCCTCCATGGAATATTTTAAGTGTTGTCATAATTTTGTAGCATCATCAAGGAGGCTTTGTTAAATCAATACTATGGTGACTATGAAATATGTAGGAAAAGTATTCATGATTGAATTTCTCTTTTAACATTAATACTATAACAGGAGAATATAAGTGCATAGCAATTGTCAGAGAAAACCTGAAAATCAAATATTTAAAAACAACTCTTAGCTAAGTTGTCAAATTTTCTTTCACCCATTATTATACATATGCTTTCCCATACAAACAAAGTTTAAAACAACGACTGGGACTTCTGATACTTTCTCCAAAAGATTATCCAACAAAGCATTTACCTCAAAGCACTTTTATGAGATATCCATAATGCCTAGCATAGAATCAAATAATATTTTTGATAAGTTAAATTGAACTCTGAGTTTATTTTATTGTTGCTAGGAATATTTTAGTTTTCTAATTATAAATTTATACAGATGTTTCTCTCAGTGTTGAATAAACCCTATCTCACCCCAAATTCACTCTTCTAATTCTATTGAACCTTATATAAACTATATAAAGGCAACAAATTACTTTCCAAGACAGATGAAGCTTCTAGCTCTATAAATCACTAAGACTCAAATTACTAGACATAAGCCTGGCTAAAATTCCAACAAGAGGATTTTTACTACACATTACCAGAGAGTAGGCAAATGGAAATGAATCAAAGATGTTCACGTGTTCTACAGTGCTTCCAGAAATCTGTCCTTGGACTTATACTCCAAAGCCCAAGTCACATGTCTAGTAAAAGGCTCTTCAGAACTGTTATCATGGGCTCAAGAAAGAGCATGGCCTCAATGTTTCTCACCTTTTCTGATCTGAACTCCTTCAAGCTCCCTCCCACCCTTATTCTCTAAAAGTAGAAAAGTCTTCACAGTCTATTCTACTCTACAATCACTCTGTTCTCCTCTACCAGGCACATCTTTGAGAGGGAAAAATCCATGTTGACATTTTCAAAACATAGTCATTTTAGAGTGCAAGTATTTTTAAATCAGTTAAAAGAATAAGGAGAAAAGAAATATGTGTTTTATATACTGTTTTAATATACTTTTTATAATTTCCGACATAATTTCTTTTATTGGAGTGCTTTTTCTCATGGATTTGAATTAATGTTTGGGATCACTTCCTTTCAGCCTAAATAATTTCCTTTAGTATTTCTTTTAAGACTGGTCTCCTACCAATGGAACCTCTCAGTTTTGTTTATATAGGAATATTTAATTGGCCTTTTTTTGAAAGATAGCTTTGCTGAATATATGATTCTTGGTTGAAGTATATTATTTCTTCCAGTGCTTTGAATGTATCTTCTGGCCTCCATTATGTCAGATGAAAAGTTATTTGTAATCTTTGCAGGGTTCCTTCATATGGTTGAGTCATTTTCCTCTGCTGCCTTCAAAATTTTATCTTTGTCTTTCAACATTTTGACTCTGATATATCTGGGTTTGGGTCCCTTTGTGTTTATCCTTCTTGAGTTTCACTGAGCTTCTTAGATGTGTAAACTAATGGTTTTCATCATCAAAGTTGGGACATTTTAAACCATATTTTTTCACATTTTTTTTCCTGCTCCTTTCTATCCTACCTCTCCTGATATTCCCATTACACATATGTTGATATTCTCAGTGGTATCCCACATGTTGGAAACTTCATTTTTCCTCATGTTTTTTTCTTGCTCAGAATATACCATCTTGATTGATCCACCTCAAATCAAATCTGTTCCGCAACTTAAATACACTGCTCAGCTGCTTTTGCCAAACTTTCATTTGGTCATTGTAGTTTTCACCTCCAGAATTGCCTTTGAAAAATTCTATCTCTTTATTTGTAATCCCTACTGATTAGCCATTATTAATTATACCATCCTGTAATTTTTAAAAAGTGGTTTTAGTTCTTTGAACATATTTATACTAGGTGCTTTGAACTTTTGGTCTTCCAGGTCCAGCATCAGGGCAAAAACTAACCCCTCAAATTAGTTTCTATTGCCTTTTTTTCCCTATGTACAGGTCAAATTTTCAGGTTTGTGTGTCTCATAACTTTGTTAAAAATTTGACATTTTATAAGATACATTCTATTTTATATATGTTCCTGTAATATATAATTTTGTATATTATATAAAATATAATTTTATATAATATATTGTAACATCTCTTGATCCTGAAATTCCACCCCTCTTTTCCTAGGACTTGCCTTTATTTGGTCTTTATTTAGACTTGGCTAGACAAATTCTTTGAAGTCTATTTCTTCCACACTGTACAACTTTAGCGGCCCTGCTCAGAATTTTTTCCTTTATTTTTATCCTAATCTGGCTTCCCAAGGTCTACATAAACTACTTATTAATCAAGGGCTGTACTTAACACCACAGGCAATTACATTTTTACCCTTTACAGTTGTATGTATAGGTGGCTTGCAGTTGATGAGGTTTACAGGTTTGTTCCTATGTTCACCCAGAGACTAGTAGTTCAGAGATTATCTCTCCAGACATTCTAAGAGTGTGCAGTCTTGAGCATGTGAACAGTCTTCCAGACTACCAGTAATTAGTGTGATTTTATTTTTAATCCTGGACTCCTAGGATTTATCCTGAGTCAGAATAATCTATTGTTCAGCCAGTATTTGTTGAGAGGTTAGTACACGTGTAAGCCACTTGAGCCCCTTGTGTTTTGCTATTGAAACTGTGAGTGGCATAAGAAATATTTCACAGTCTTCCTATTGTGGGAAATCTGATTGTTCCTGAGTGGGTACAGTATAGCTAATATAGCTAATAGCAAGCTGCCAGACTTCCAGGGAACAGTGTGATACCAGAAAGGTATCTTATTGGCTTTCCCTGCCCCCTTGTTCTAACTATTCTGCCATTTTGATTGTTGGTCCCTCTTAACTGTTCACCAGGATACCCTTTGTTTTTGAAAATATCATAAGGCATGAACACCTTTAGACTCTATTCCAAATACAGGCATATCTCATTTTATTCTGTTTACTTTATTGTGCTTCACAGATACTGCATTTTACAAATTGAAGGTTTGTGGCAACCCTGTGTCAAGCAAGTCTATCAGCATAATTTTTCCAACAGCATTTGCTCACTCTGGTAATTCTCACAATATTTCAAATGTTTTCACTATTATTATATTTGTCATGGTGATCTATAATCAGTCATCTTTGATGTAACTTTTATAATTGTTATGGGGTACCATGAACCATGCCCATATATGATGGCAAATTTAACCGATAGATGTTGTATGTGTTTTAACTGTTCCATCAACCTGCCAGTTCCCCATCTCTCTCCCTCTCCTTGGGCCTCTCTAGTCCTAGAGACACAACAATATTGAACGTAAGCCAATTAATAACCCTAGAAAGGCCTATAAGTGTTCAAGTGAAAGGAAGAGTTAGAGGTATCTCACTTTAAATCAAAAGCTGGGAATGATTAACCTAAAAGATTTAGTAGAGCTCAGTGCCAGTAAGAGTTTGATACTGTAAAGTTCTAATTTGGACATAAAACCACATTTGCCTTTATACTATGTTTGAAATGGAATCTACTCCTGGTAAAGATCCTGGGAAGACTGTTGAAATGACAACAAAGGATTTAGAATATTACATAAATTTACTTGAGAAAGCAGCAGCAGGGTTTGAGAGGGCTGACTCCAATTTGCAAAGAAATTTTTATTAAAAAATTTTTATTGCAAGTAAAGTGTTATCAAACAGCATCATATGCTACAGAAAAATCATCCATGAAAGGAAGAGGCAGCCAATAAGGTCAACTTCATTGTTGTGTTATTTTAAGAAACTACCCCAGCCACCCCAGCCTTCATCAACCACCACCCTGATCAGTCAGTAGTCATGGAGGCAAGACCCTCTATTAGCAAGAACATAATGACTCACTGAAAGCTCAGTTGATGGTTAGCATTATTTAGCAATAAATTATTTTTTAATTAAAGTATTTACATTTTTAAGACATAATCCTATTACACACTTTATAGATTACAGTATAGTGTAAACATAACTTTTATATGCACTGGGAAACCAAAAAATTCATTTGACTCATTTTATAGCAATATTGGCTTTATTGCAGTGGTCTGAAACCGAACCCACAGTACCTCTGTGGTACTCTGTGTATGTCTGTATGTATTTTCTGTAACAAAAGCCTAGAGGTAGGCAGTTCCAGGGTTATTTTTTTTTCAATAACTCAATATTTCATGTCACTACAATTATATTTACAATTGTTTTATCACCTTTTTTCGCATGCTGGGTAAAATACAGTCACTTTGGGTCCATTACGACATCCTTATTCTAGCACATAAAGCAACAGAGGCAGAGTCTAAAATCTTCCTCAATGTGAGTTATTTTCTTTATACTACACCACTTCAGAAGACTTTCCTATCTATTTCATTGGCCAAAAGGTGCCAATAAGATATATTGCACATACCTTCTCATTTTGAAATTAGATCACATACTAAGATTGAGTGCCCAAGTAACTCCTGGCTTTGACTTGGAAAACCCTAAGTATGTATTTTTGGCAGTTTAAATAAACATGGCTAAATAAGAACAATAAAATTAGTTTCTCATGCAATCTAAGACATTTTTGAATTGTGACAGTGATGAAAAATTATCAATAATATAAATAGTAAATATAATGAAGTTAATAAAGATAAGTTGTTCATAGGCAAAAGAGCTAAAGAATAGCTTTGCTAATAGATCTCTTTGGTTTATTTATAAATTAGGCAATGAAACAGTCATTTTATTAGCTAAACATCATCACTTGTAAGTAGTACATGGTTGTGTGCCTTGATTATCAAATGTTATTAGATCATTAAAGATAAAATTATGCATATATCTATAATTTATGCAGAACAAATATCAAAATAAATCATAATGAATGTTTACATCATATTTGATTTATTTAATATACACTTAAAATGAAAGCATTTTAATTGCTTCTTCAAGCAGATTAGCTCTTCAAACTAGATAGAAGTCTTAGGATTATATTTATACATACATTTTTTGTATGTTAGACACTTCCCTTATGAAATTTCTTGTGTAGTAGTTTCAGCAATGCCAAAGCAACAAAATTATTTGTTACTAAATGTAAAGCTGCTAATCTAACTTCCTGCACAATTTTACTCTATGAATTACAAAAACAGCCATCAGCAGCACCCTCAATACATGTCTGTTCTACTTCAAAATACACGTTGTTGCCTCACCATAATACAAAGAATATACCTTGTTATCACATTAAAGTGGATTCTAAATTCTGAGATAGAGACTATTACTATTACCCTATAAAAATTGATGAGAATTTATAAGAGATCATAATGATTTAGTTACTTTACTCATACAATAAATGTATATGGTGTAAGTAGGTAGTGTGGTGTATATAAACAAATAATGCAGCTTCTAAAATACATCATTATTACCATAATATATGGTTGTGGATGGAGTTGCATCATTTCTGATAGAAACTAATAAATAGGAATTCTCTACCTTTCCTGAAAATATGTATCTCCTCGTTTCACAGGACAAATGTTCATGATAAATCAAAGCATTTCTAAATTGCTGGTAGAAGATTTTCCTTAACAAAACATCTTCAGGATGTGATTTTAAAACCAACTTAAATCTGCTTAGAGGTAGTTGAAGTATTATTTTTGTTGTTGTTTGTCTGTTTTATAACCTATGGACTTGGCCCTCCATGGTGTCTTGGCCTGATACAAAATTATAGACAAAATTCATGTCACTTATCAAAAATCTCAGATTTTGGAGATGACCAAGATGGTTCCCAGATTTTGTGAAACTTGGAATCCTGGTGAGCTCTCTCAAAATTTTCAGCCTCTGATAAAGTTTATAGTTTTCTTTAAAGCTATCTTTTCACATCTTCTATTTTTCTCTGCACATCAAAATCCCAACCATCTTAAATCCAATCCCATCCCTGGTGAGGAGTCTACACTGACATATCACTTTTTTGAATTTTTATATGACCTATTTTCCACTCCATGTATTTGATATTTGCTGATTCACATATCCCAAGGGAATGTTTCATGGCTCAAAGACCCCGAGGGAAAACACTGAGAGAACAGAACTGATTTCTGTTATTGGGATTCATCTAACCTCAAAGGCTAGATTAGGTAACATCATAATTTAAGAAATAAAGAAAAAGATCTGGAAAGAAGAAATGAAAGATATTACACTTTGATTTTCCTTTATAATGGTTCAAACTTTTCTCATTTAGATTTATAGTAGCAAATGATCACTTCACCTCATGAAAACATGTCTATGCCTATATTATGTCTGAATTTTCTTTCTGAGTGGTCCATACAAAGTATTAAAAGAAAGTAAAGTAGGGCATATAATGCTGACACAGTTGGAGAGCATGCAAGGAAATCCTTTGAGCTACAAAGAAAAAAAAAATAGACCTTTTTAATTACATCATCCCCCCAAATCCTTAAAAAATACTGTAAGAGAACTTCTGGGTTCAATGTGAAAATTAAATTTATCTCTTCACTCTTAAGAGACTACATGTTTCCCTCCTGACCCTAGTCTTTGACCACAAATATCATAAACTACTTACACCAGGCAACAAACTCACATGGGTAACTTTGTCCAGCTAGTGTTTGGGACCATTCCAAATAGGTTGTACTTTTTGAATTACTTTCAGTGATATAAATGGATTAAGTAAATTATTTCTTAAATAATATACACTTACAAAAGTGCATAAATCACAAATGCCCAACTTAATTTTTGCTAACTGAACATATCCATCTACCCGGTAAGCAGATCAAGAAATGACTATTAGCATTATATCTGGAGCTCCCCACATACTAACTCCAATAATTTAAAATCTAATGAGACAGAAAAACTTAACTATAAAATTATCAAAATTTAAATATATTATAGATATGTTTTATAAAATGTTATAAAATTTCATTTCTTATACTACATGTTTTACTATATATAACACAAATATCTTACATATGCTATACAACATATAGGTGTTACATACTATAAATATAATGCTATATATAATACCTGGTATGTTATATAACATATGCATTCTATAACATATATTTATTTTAATATGTGATAATTTTATAGTTTGTTTCATTAGATTTTAAATTATTGATGGACAGAAATTTTATGTTTTTCATTGCTGTATTTCTCACAGAAAAGTAGTAAATGTGCTTTGTAGAAAACATAATATTTATTGGATTTTTATTTTTTCAGTGAAATCTCTACAGCACTTCACTTTGGGGATTTGCTAATTTTTACATGCTTTGTACTGCATTTTATGTGCTGCTGATGAAAACTGGTTTGTGAATAAATTAATTTTATTTAATTGCAGATTTTGAAAATTTATTATCTCAGTCTAGTATAATTTAAGATGATTTTTCTTTATCACTTGTAACTGCATGTCAAATTATGGCATACTGATAGTTTGTTCTTTACAAATTATTAAATTTTCAACCCTATTCTATTTGTAATATCACTACTGAACATTTAAAGAAACATCGTTTCCAAACTCATTTCAAGAGCTTTATTAAGTCTCTCAAATAATGCAATTTCTACAAAAGGGAACCAAGCAAACACATCCCTGGTTATTTATGTCAAAGAGGATAAAAAATTATGTTTAAAGTTATCTACAATGAGGGGCACCAGGTGGCTCAGTTATGCATCTAACTCTTGGTTTTGGCTCAGGTCATGATTTCATGGGTCATGAGATGAAGCCCCACATTGGATTCCACGCTTAGTGGGTAGTCTGCCTAAAGATTCTCTCCCCTCTGCCCCTTCCTTCACTCATGTGCACACACTCTCTCTCTCTAAATAAATAGATCTTTAAAAAAATGTTATCTGAAATGAGAATTTAAAAAAATAATCCATACAACCACTTTAATGGGAACCTAATTATTAAAAAATCAAAATAAAACATTTCAAACCTAATTATGATTCTATTTTTCCTCCCTTAATATATTGTTATGAAGCTTTCAATTGATTAATTTTATTTAATTTACAACATATTCATTATTATTTAAGTAGATCTTATTTAAAATAATTACCAAGGTAATTTTTATGAAAAACAGTTAAACTTACAAGACCACAAAGTTAAACCATAAAGATGATGGACTATATCTCCAAAGAAGACATTTCTCCTCCCATTTTTATGTTAATTTTAGTGTTCTGAGATGTCAAACATTTCTATCCAAATTTAGTTATATTTTGCATACTATTTGCTATATGCAAAATCTATCATATACCTATTCATTTTATATTCTTCGAAATGATGTATGATTTAATGATCAAGAATATCACTCACATTCCATGATAAGCTTGTCAAAATTTTAAAAAGCACAATTAAGGAGTCAACAAAAACGTACATACAACTGAAAAAACAAATATAAATAAACTATGAAATTAGGAAAGCAGAGAGTGAGAGTAGCAAGGATAAAGATGATACATAGAAAGTATGTAACAGTATTAGAAATAACTCAAAACATAAGAAAAATGTGAATGGGTTAAAATGAAAATAAATTAGAAAGTAAAAAAATAAAAATGAAAATATAAAGGAAGACAGATATTCTATATTATTTATAAGTAAAGACATTAAGTCTAATCAAACTATGTATTATAGAGAAAATCCTAAGGCAAATTATAAAATTTAGGGATGACAAAGCAACAGAAGTATCACATAACAAAATTCATGGGATACAACTGAAGTGATCATTACAGGAATTTTTTTACTCTAGTATTCCAGATGGTGGAGACAAATTCCAGAAGCATCACTGAGTGCAAACATAAGGTGCTCAAACAAAATGAAAAGGAGGCCTACTAAACTGGAGAAGAATTTTGCAAATGATATATCTGATGAGGGGTAATATAAGCAACCCATATAACTCAACACCAATAACCCCAAAATAATCTGATTAAAAATGAACAGAGGACCTAAACAGACATTTTTCCAAAGAACACATACAACTTCTTCATTATACAGCAGAGAAACCTATGGACAGCATGGCAGAATGAAGAACATAGTTTCAGGTGTCACACTCTTTGGTTTGACTCAGGGAACAGGACTTCCCTTGGGGTAAGTTATTTAACCTTTCTAACTTGCAATGTCATCATTTTTACAATAATATTTAGAATGTTGTTAAAATCAGATGATGTAACCTAATTGTTCTAGTGTCACTGCAATAAAGATTTTCAACAAATTTAGCCCCTTGTCCATCTTCATTTTTTTCTACCCCTCATTCTTTATCAGTATTCACAGAGGATCCAACCACTTCTTTAATTTTCACTGACACTCTGGGAAATATCATGAATTCTAATATGATTTATCCTATTAAGTAGACAACACCCAAAATTTATCACTTTCCCACCTCCAGACTACCTACTTAGCATATGACCCATAGTCATTTTCAAATTCACAGAAACAAACAAACAAACAACCATTATCTTACTTCAAGGCACATTACCTCTCAGGCCCTTGTAGTCATTTGTTTTAACCCCTGCATTAAAGTAATTATTGATTCTTCCTTTTTATTCCAACTTTCACAATACAATAATGCTATTGGATTCTGCTTCAAAAAGCATATCAAGACCCTTCCCTGCACCTGAGTCTTAGTTCTGACTAGGTCTTTTACACCACCTTTCCATTTGAGCTGCCTGGACTAATTTAAATATGTATGGATCATCTATTCTGTGATGGCTTTTGAGGATACAACACTGAAAATAACCAGTATCTGCTCTTGAGTTCACTGAAAATTGCAATGTGGTAGAAAGCCTTGACAGTAATGATAAATATAAAGTAGTACTTGGGGGGTCTAAACTAGTCTGGCGGTAAGAGGAGACTTCCTGAATAAAGCAAACCTCAAGTAGAACTTTTTTTCTACTCTAACCTTTGATTACTTATTAACTTTTTTTTTCTTTTTTTCTTCACCAGGCTCTTTAAAATCTATGGCCTTTTCACATATCATGTTACCTGAAATTTTTTTTTTCATCTAAATTCATATTCTTCAAGATCCATTTCAAAATTCTACTGCACATTGAAATTTTACCTGTTGCTCTTTTTTATCTGTTTAAATTATAGCTTTCACTCTGATCTGCTCTTACTTATTTATTAAGATTTCTCTTCTAACACTGAGGTGAGTGTTATATTATTTCTGTATCTACAGAGCTTGGCATAGTTTCTCTCACTCAATAGGTGCTCGGTGATATTAATACCAACAATACTAACATCGTAATTGTACTAAAAACTAATACATTGTAGGCTTACATCGTGCCAGTTGAAGTGCTAAGGGTTTCTTATCCTGTTAAGCAAGTTCTATTTTTATTTCCATTCCATATTTAAAAGAGAAGAGGATAGTGGAAGAGTGAGAAATTTGCCCAAGTCCACAGAGCAGGTAAGAATCAGATGGGATGGAGCCAGTGCACTTCAAACTCCTGATAACTGGCTCTGAACCATTATGTATGATGAATGAGCAACAAAAGTTGTTCAGGATCAAAGTTGCTTATATAGAAGGGCCAATTCTGACTCTACATGTTTGATTAACTCCCTTTCACTTTTAAACTGCAAAAGATGAGGTCTTTGAGATAGTCTCTTAGTCTTACTGCAACATTTCTTTGTGCATGTAACATTTTTTCCTGGGTTAGTAGAAAATCAAACTATACTTAGATTGAATTTTAAGATAGAGTAGGAACATTTTGTGAAAAAAAATATTTTTTTAAATTACACCATCACCTTTACACATTATTGAGATCTAGCCTAAAAAAATCGTTTATTCTGTTCATTAATTCTATGAGCATGTATTAAGTTGCCACTGTGCATCTGGAATTATCCCAGTTGTTGGGGAGTTTACTGTCTAACTGGAGGATACTACATATAAGTTACATCTGCAAGAGTCCTAAGAACCTATGATGGAGGTATACACAGGTATAATGGCATTTTCAAAAGGTATTATCTATTTTAGCTGTGGATGAAATAACCTCAAAAACCTCCATGAAGCATTAGACAGGAAAGGAAGGGGACAACAGATAATTCAGAAATATAATAAAGGAAGTGGTCATATCAAAGAACTGCAAATGAATCAGTGTAACTAGAGCAAAGGGTACGTGTTAGAGAACAATTGGGATGCAGGCTTGAGAGAGGGAAGTTGGGTAATAATGAATCTTTTTTTGTTCTGAAGACCTTGATCAGCTGATGAAGAAATTAAATAGAATAGGGACATAATTCAATTTGTTTTTTAGACAGAATGCACTGGGGTATAGAACAGAAAACATCTGAAGAAAGCATTTTGGCTGCAATTACCATGTAGATGATGTTATTGGTCATCAAAAGAAGGACTATGAAAGGAGGAACAGCTTTGACATGTCTGTTGGATATCTTGATTCTTACTCTGGCCTCAGTCACCGATGGCACACACTGGGGAAAGGATTGGTAAACTATGGCCTATATGCCAAATCAGGCCTACTGCCTATTTTGTATGGACCATGAACTAAGAATTGTTTTTATAGATGAGCATTTCCATTTAATTTGGTGATAGGAAACACTAACTGTAAAATTCAGTTAAGCAGTATGTTATTCTCCCCACCCCTGCAAAAATAGAGTAAAAAAAAAAAAATGAATCCCATTCTTATTAGTAGACAATTATAAAAATGTACTCAATTATTACTATATTTTGAACACCATCACAATACATAGTATTTTTATAAAAATTCCTAAAATACTTAATATTTGGCCCTTTACAGAAAAAGTTTGCTGACACTTTTTCTAAGGAATAATTAAAATATTTAATTAAGGGATTGTTAACACAGTTATGGGCAAGATTAATAGGACTAATGGGGAAGGTAAAGCAGAGAAAGTCATCATCATCTCATGGACCTAAAGGGGAAGGGGAAGGAGATTTTATTGGCACTCTGTTGGAGATGCAGTCCCAGAAATAAGGCTACCTCACAGAAGCCATGAATTTAATGAACTCATCAGATACTGGGAAACCTCTTCACAGCAGGGAAGAGTAAATCCCCTGACACATCTGCAGGAATGATACCTTGAACTCTTTTTTTTTTTTCCCAGTGTCTCACAATGCCTCCCATTGGCCTAATACATCAGAGAGTCAGGGGGCAAGGGAGCCCAGAGTGATACTGAATCCACAGAATTAAACTTTCCAGGGCACAGAGTATGGTGGAAAAGAATGGAGCCTGGATTTGTAGGGGCAAGTAGACAAATGCCAGCACAAAGTTCAAACACTAATAGGTATGTTAATATAAGTATATGGAATGCAGAAAAGAAAACTGGACAGAACACACATTTTAGAAGCCATAAGCACTTTGGTGGTTATTGAAGTTATTGATATAAGTCTTCTTAGGAAGATTATTTCCAGTTAGAAGAGGATGTGGGCTGAAAACAAAACCATAAGTAACAGAGACATTTAATAAATAAAGAAGAATAGCTTGCAAAGAATAAAGAGGAAAAATATTAAAAGCTAAAAAGAATCCCTCCTTAAAGTTATTATAGGAATTTAATAACAATGCATGATTTAATCGATTGCTATCTAAATGTTGTGGTTAAAAAAAGAAAAATAATGTATAAATTCAACTGCACTGGCTCAAAAATGTGTGTGTGTGTGTATGTAAATATAGACTCTAACTTCAAAATAATTCTCAAATTCTACATTTCTTTACCACCATCATGGCTACCATCCTATAGGAGTCAACAATTCTTACCGAAACTACTGCCAAAACTGATTCTCAGTTTCCACGTGTATTCTAAGATCTGTTTACTCATCACACAACAGCTTGAATTAACTTTTAATATATATCACTTCATTCTTCTCAAACCCACTTGAAACACTCTCATCACATTTTAAATGCAACCCAACTTCTTGGTATGGTTCTTCCTCAGAGAAGAGTGCTCCTAAGTTTTCAGTATGAAGACCTCTTTCCATTTTGTGTCCCTTACTCAGTTTCATTCTCTTTCATAGACTTTACCACCACTTGAAACTGTGTTATTCATATTTTTTTTGTTTATTTTCTGCATTTCCATTGGAAAGAAGGCTCATTGAAGATAATAACAATTCTTTCCTTGCTTATGTCTCTATCTCCAGTGCTTATGTACTCAGTGGAAGAACGAATTCCACTGTGCCTAAGTGTCTCTACTGGCAGAAGACACCTCTAGCATGCTGAGGTTCCCCTCCTCTCATAGTTTCTGGGAGTTCCTTCCTGGTATGCTTTTATTTTATAAGGACTTGAAATTTTAGTAGGCAAAGGAGGACTTAGAAGAGTTGAGACTTGTACATGATGTATTAACCTCTCCAACATTCTTCCAGGTCTTGGTAGAACCCAGTAGGTGATAGTAATATCAGTTGAATCTTGAGACATTCTCAGCCTAAAGAATTTAGTTACCTGCCTAGGTCAAACAGCAAGTTAATTCAAAGCCAGGATGAAACATGTCTTCTAATTTTGAATGCTGTGCTTTGAATCAAAATGTCATAGGTTATTTGTTTTGATACTATTGCCCTAAATTGCCAGATTTGATTCTGTGGAAGAAATTTTCTTAAAACTGGAAATGGAGCAAACAGTCTCAGTTAGGAAGATGAGTCATAGGAAGTCATCTTGAAGTAAGGAAACACTGAAGTGAAATGCTTACTTTCTTCATTTCTGCATCCTTATTACAGACAGTAAAGCTTGCTTTTTTTTAAGATTTTTTTTATTTGAGAGAGAGAAAGAGACAGAGTACAAGTGGAGAGGAAGGGGCAAAGGGAAAGGGAGAAGCAGACTCCCTGCTGAGTGGGGAGCTCGATGTGGGGTTTGATCCCAGGTCCCTGGGATCATGACCTGAGCTGAAGACAGATGCCTAACCGACTGAGCCACCCAGGTGCCCCGACAGTAAAGCTTTCTACATACTTCAGTAGGTCTTTGTGCAAAGTACTTAGACTGGCTCCCTCAGTTTCATTCCATTTTCCATCCATTTAAAGACAAGAGAGTTAAAATAAATTCCAGATTAATTTGTAGCTAGTATACACGTAAATTAAGATTTGCCAATTGGCTGTACTTGTGTGAAAATTAGACAATGGAACCACTGATAGTATCTTTCAGATGCTACAGGAAGACATAAATGCTCTGGGAGGAGTGAGTGGTGGCCAGAAATGACCTGTATATCCTACTGCCCAACCACCAGCTTCTTGAGTGTGGCATCAGTAACCCTGACCTTCAGGTAGTAGCAGTGCTGGTGGTGAGGTCTGAAAGCCAAAGGCCTGATGGCAGTGCACTAACTCGTCCTCCTCTATCCCTTCCAAAGATGGGTAAGCATCCAAGTTCCTTGGTTCAATCATTTTCTACTAGAAGTACCTTGGAAAATTTTTGTTTTCTAAGCAGTCCTGATAGAATGTTCAGTAACATTTGCAAGCAGATGTACCCTTCAAAGATCTTAAGTGATCTTTGTATCTTTATTTCCTTGTATATTGTCCATAGTTGCGTGGCTCTATGTTAAAATAGGTGAGATGACACAGAGATTATTGGATGTCCCCCCAAGGGCTAACACCAGGGAGTAAACTAAATATGAACATATTTTATGATTAAAAGGACTTCTGTGGATTTAAGAGTAATCTTCAAATGCATAAATAAAAGTGACTAATCAAAATCCTTTCATAATTTCCCAAACAGCTTCTAATTTGTTAACCTCTTCACATACTTTAGAATTTTAAATATGACTCACAATTATTATGCACTTTTTTGACCTCTAAATAGAACACTTAAATGACATTGAATGTCATCAGAAAATAATCTCCTGTTTCCTAAATGCTGAGTCAAAGGTAGGGAAGTTATGAAAAATAAATGAGGTAAAGCTGAGATGTTTACTCTCAAAGCAGGAGGCACTAATCTTGTAACAATGCTCTGTTCCACTAGCACTGTTATTGCTGCCACATGGAGTGATTGATGGGGATTTAATAATTTTATCTAATAGCTCTGGGTATTAGAAAATGATATATGCTACACTACAGTTTTTAGAACATTCCAAAGTTTTCTAAAAGTAAGAAATCAGGGGTGCCTGGGTGGCTCAGTCATTAAGCATCTGCCTCAGGTTCAGGTCATGATCCCAGAGTCCTGGGATGGAGCCCTGGATCAGGCTCCCTGCTCAGCAGGAAGCCTGCTTCTCCCTCTCCCGTTCCCACTCCCCCTGCTTGTGTTCCTTCTCTCGCTGTGTCTCTGTCAAATAAATAAAATCTTAAAAGAAAAAAAAATCAGGTATGGAGCTGCATTTTTTTTTTAACTTTCCTACATCTAAAATAATGTTGGGGGTCCTCTGATATTAATTACACAGAATTGAGGATTATGTACTTCTATTATAGAGGACCAAAAAAAAAAAGCAAAGGAGTCCATAATATTAGATTGTTCCTATTAACATACAAAATTAACACACTCCTAACTATGTGCTTTAAATGGTGAGCATTTAAAATAAACAAGATTGCACTCATCTGACATGACATGGTTTAATACAAACTCTTGTAAACATAGGTAACATTTAAATGATGTTAAATGACTGGCCATATTTTTACTTTAAGAACCATTTTTTATTACAGACATTTCTTTAAAGCACTAGGTTGTTAAATTATATTTGGTCTACTTGATACTAAGCAAGCAAGTGATAACATATCTAAATGTAATAGGAGAGAGAGATTGACCTCAACTCTCCTGAAATAAGAGGTGGGAGTTTTTTTTTCAATGCAGCAGTGAGCTAGTGGGAAGTACTAGAGGACACAGTGAGAAGGCTCCTCAATGTGACTAGGAGATCTGCATTTGCTCGAATTAGGGCCTTACCTACCCACAAAGACCAGGAGACAGAGGCTTTCTTTCTTGATACTGTATTTCAAAGTGATGGATGCCCGGTCTGACATTCCAGTGTGTAAAACTGACAAGAGACTGGGAGATTTACATCTCAAAGGGACAGAAAATCTACAATTCCAAGTTCTCTAAAGTAAATGGTGTAACAAAAGGAAGGTCAGGGTCCAAGAGTCAGGAAGAAACCTAAAATTTAGTCCCATTAGGGGAATGCTAATACCACATCTTATTCACTAATCATATGGAAATACAGCAGTAATTGACTGGAAAATTCTTATTTGATTAGAAAGCTATAGAAAATGCTTATTAAAGAAAATAGGACTTTTAGAATTTTATTTTGACTATTTTACTAAAAAGCAAAAAGACAATATAGATTGTTCCAAACTTATCACCAGTTCACTAATGTTTCCCTTTTAGAGTAACAATGTGACATTTAAGTCACTTTCTTCTTTATCACAATTTAATTTATTATTAAAGTGTTACTAAGGTATGCTGACATGACAATTACGAATTTAAAGGCACATAGTTAATACCTTTAAATTCTTCCTCACATTATGAAAACCATAAATTTATCTAAATTCATCAAGTGATTTAATATTTTGATATTTTAATATAGAAAATGTATATTCTATATGTTTATCCTTGATAGGCTTATTTTGTTTGTTGTAAAATTGGGTTTTCATTTTAATAAATTATACTCTTTTCTAGTATTCTGGTTATTTCTTGGTGAAAGAGTCTTTGCCTTATCAGTACATCTTAAACTATAAGCCCACTTAATTGTCATCTCTCCTAGCCTTGTGGTCTTAATCTTATGAGATTTTGACATTTAAAATTGTAACTATAATCTGCATCACTTTTATTTCTTTTGTGTATTTTCTCTAGTTCCTTTTCCTCTTCCTTAAATGTTTCAGTAAAAAGTTTCAGACTAACCAGATGCTTGAACAAGGATCAGACTATTTTTAAACAAAATTGTATTTCCTATTAATGCCCTCTATTATACTTAATCTTTCAGGTATACATTTTGAGGCATTGTTAAAAAATGGATTTGTAGTGTAAGCTTTCCCAGCTCCACAATTAAAGAATGACATCACTGTTCTATTAAACTTTGACAAAATGTGTATGTCTGATACTTCAACTAATGTACTTTTTTTTTTTAAGATTTTATTTATTTGACAGAGAGACACAGCGAGAGAGGGAACACAAGCGGGGGGGGGGAGGGGGGAAGGAGAAGCAGGCTTCCCGCTGAGCAGGGAGCCTGATGTGGGGCTCGATCCCAGGACCCTGGGATCATGAGCTGAGCTGAAGGCAGATACTTAACCACTGAGCCACCCAGGCACCCCTAATGTACTTTTTATTTCTAAAATTTTTGAGAAAATATTAATACTGTTGACAACACTACATGAACACGTTTTTTGAATACCCACTAATAGTCAGGTGCCATGATAAGCAATTTACATGCATTACCTCATTCAATTCTCTGAACTCAACTATTATATTATTACCTAATAGTGTCATGATACTATTCCCATTTATTATTAGAGTCTATGGTAGTGGTCCTCATAGTTTAGAATGAAAAAAAAACTCACATCGAAGACCTGCTAAAACACAAGCTTTCTAAATCCAACAAAAGAGATTTAACTCATATCTCTGGAACTTAAATATATGAATTTTTTACTTGACCCCGGTGATTCTAAAGCAGATGGATGTCTAAGCAGCTCTTAAAAGAGTTCTAAAGGAAATAATTTCAAGATAAATTAGTTCATCAGTTGTCTATAGGATTTAAATCAAGTATAAATTATACTATTGGTATAATGCCATAATCTTATATAATTTCTCAATATTCTCTGTATTTATACTCAATATTACAAATACTTTAATAAAATATTTTTAATTTCTTTCAAATAAAGCATATTTGAAAGAATGTAAATGTGACTTTTATTCTCTACTAGTCTTTTTGTACCAAGACTATTTGGTACTCAATATTACAATTTTAAATTTCACCTTTTATCAATCAAAATCAAGATACTCACTTTTTAAATATGAATTCACTATGTAATTTCTTTACATACATCCTGGAAAAACTAAATCAGATTGATTTTACATTCTTTGAGATTCTCATGTGTTTATCTTAGATGATTTACCTGGCGTAGTGGTGTATGCGTATATATGTGTATGTCTGTGTGTGTGTGTGTGTGTGTGTGTATGAATAAAGTCTTTATTTGAGCAACAGAAATTAAAGTTGTTCACTTGCTCAATTCAATTGTTTTCATATCTCTTCCAAGTAGATTTAATTTACATGCATTGAATATCTTTTAAAATCCATTATTTGGTTCAAATTTTTCTTACTTTCTCAATTAGAAGGGAATAGTTACATAAGAGGTCTGCAAACTACTCTTTTCCATATTGGGGATTTCCCTCTGGGAAGGAAAGAAAGATGACATAATATATTTACAAATCTGTACAAGATGATAGGTCTACTGGCAAACACATTAATGGTATTTGCTAGTAGGAGAAATTTTCTATGAAATGCTTTTAATGGGATGTACCTAGTCTAAGATTGCTTATGGTCACCTGGAACGTATAGATTTATGGAACATGGCTTTCTGGAAAATGTCATAAAAGTTATGCAATTATATGTTTATAAAATGCAGATGTTGCATGATCAAAATATCTCTTTACTCTTAAGTAATGTATATGCAGGCATTAGTTAGAAAACACACACATAAATCTTGCCCAGTGTAAATTTAGATGTAGCAAAGAAGGAACTGCATAGCTATGGTTGGTGGTCTTGCTTTCTCCCTGCTTCACTAATGATTGTAATTACTTGTATTCTTGATTTGTAAGATCACTGATCTGTGTGTGTCTGATTTGAAAATTGAATTATTTGTTTTCTCACTCATCATACATGATTTCTACACCAAATGGACATGCCTCCCAATAATGTGTATTGATACACATTAATCAGAATGATAGTTTATTATACTAGGGTAGAGAAATTTATCAGATTAAATATCTATATTTATTCATATTTATCAATATTTATATTTATATCTATATATTTTGTCTCTACAAATGTTTCTATGTATATATATATGTATATGTATAAAGATATCTACCTATGTGTATATATAATAGTATATACACACAATATATATTTATATTTTACATCGTGAGTATGTGTTTCATTAGTGAAAATATAATAAGTAGATTGTTTGAGACTGTGCATTCAGATATAATTAAGGAAAATTTTTGAAGATTTTACATATTTACAACCTAAAAATCAAGTGTGGCAAGGACATTTTTGAAGTCTGACTAATACTAAGTCCCCACCCTTCTCTTGCTAATGGAATGTAAATGAACTAAACCATATGCAAGGAGGTAATTGGGACAAAAGTGCTTCACCTTGAAAAGGGATTGGGGTGAAGATATTTCATTGGAGATTAAAGAGTAAGATGACATTGGGATAGGCATTAAAATTAAAGATGTGTGCTTACCTTGCATAATTGACAGTATCATGTGTGCTTAAATGCCTGTCAACATCCTGAGGTTCTCCAATCAGCAGTAACAAAACAGGTATTCATGAATCCTCATGTTGTTTCTCAACTATCCTACTTGTTGCCTTTACTATATAAAAAGAATCCCAAACATGGTAAATTCAGAGTCTACTGTTTTGATACCCACTCTTTTGATGTATTCTTTTTAATTTAACATAAGCTGTTAATAATTTTAATGATTGCTTCCTTAATTCCTATCCTCTCTCTTTGCTGAAGAGGGTTAAGATTAAGAGACATAGGGGCGCCTGGGTGGCTCAGTCGTTAAGCATCTGCCTTTGGCTCAGGTCATGATCCCAGGGTCCTGGGATCGAGCCCCACATCAGGCTCCCTGCTCCGCGGGAAGCCTGCTTCTCCCTCTCCCATTCCCCCTGCTTGTGTTCCCTCTCTCGCTGTGTCTCTCTCTGTCAAATAAATAAATAAAATCTTTAAAAAAAAAAAAAAAGATTAAGAGACATAAAGGCACAAATTCATTTATAAACTTTTTTTTTTTTTTTTTTACTTTAGCAAATGGAGTTAATCTGTTATAGCAATTTGACATTGGTCCAACAACCTAGAATGGGATCAGTGGGCTGGATATAGACCAGTTAGCTTCTACCACTTGTGACTTTGATAGCACACTATGTGCTCGGACCATTTTACAACATGTGCTGCTTTAAGATTAGTTTGCCAAATGTGAAAAAAAGAAAAAGAAAAAAAAGAATTCTCACAATTATTTCACAGAAAGATAATTTAAATGTAACTAAGTTTAATAACTGATGAAAGATTGAAGATGGACTGTGAAATGTAACAACACTGAGTACTTCTTGAATAAAATTTAAGTGAACATTCTGTTCTTTGTTAAATTATGTTAAAGAATCTCCTTTCGGGGCATCTGGGTGGTTCCATCAGTTAAGTGACTGACTCAATTTTGGCTCAGGTCATGATGTCAGGATTGTGAAGTGGAGCCCTGTGTCAGGCATGCTTAAGATTCTGTCTCTCTTCCTCTCCTTCTGCCCCTCCGCCTCCCTGCTCACACATGCTCGCTCTCTCGAAAAGAAAGGAAAGAAAAAGAAAAAAAGGGAACACAAATCTCCTTTCAGTTCCCAACAGACTGGAAATGAAAAAAATACAATATAAGTAAACTGGTCATTCAACACATATGAAGAAGCTCTGAGCTACAGCACAGTTTGTGGCCACCTGAATCAAGGCAGCAAAAGTTCTCTTGTATCCATTGCACAGGAAAGAACTGGGACTCTTTTTTTTATCCAGAAAAACAGCACTAGTCCTAAAAACAAAATGGTTGAAAAGATTATCAGATCAGAGTTGACTCATCTCCAATAAATGTATGATGCATATTAACAACTTCATTGCTTATTTTCATGAATAAATAACATCACGTATCTGAATCATTATTTTATTAAGAAAATAAATAACACTGGTTGTCAGCAGTACAATTGATGGCTACATGATCTAACTGGAAACAGATACCACTGCCCTCAATGACTGAAATTTTCTATAGGAAAAATTTCAGATGTTGGATTTTAGTGGATCTCCTTATCAATAAAAACTTATTTTTAATATTTGAACAAACTTTTCTAGTGGAGAATTGTGCTGATATGTAAAATAAGTGGAGGAAATTATTATCAGGTTTAATACTTTGAATATAAAAATCCTAACTTTACCAATAGCTGTAGAGATGGTAGATAGACATATTTTTGACTCATCTTTTTTAGTACATTTGTTAATGAACTATCATGGTTACTGAGAACTATGATCTGTAACCAATTTTTTCTACTTGCACCAATTTCTCATTTTTATACCTCCAGGGACAAACCATAGTTCTAATTTAGCTGCTTAAAGCATAGAGACAACATTTATAAATTGGTACACAATCTGAAGATAAACAATCCATCATATTGTATTAGATAACTCAAACTTTAATTACATAGATAAAACCACTTTCATTAAGAAACATGTTATATATTATACAACCAAATCCCTTCATTCAATTCTATTAACACAATTAATAAGCAATTCACCCAATGCATGCTCTCTTTATCACTGGTTTACTTTGAATTATTAAACAAACCTCTGAGTAGAAGACCCCATATGAATTTCAAATACCACTTATTTATTTAACCAATATACACTGCACAAAATACCTTTTTGTATGCATGCAAAAAAAGTCCAGCATTTGTTTATCTTTCAAGGACAATAGAACTGCCTAGATCTAAATTCAACTAATAAATTGTGCTAAGAAATAGAAAGAAGAAAATAAATTCAGTTGCCAACTAAATGATGACCTCTCCGTCTCCAGAAACCCTGGGCACTTTGGGGAAAAAGATACTGAAACTTTTTTTTTTTTTTTTAATGGTATAGCACTGCTATTTATTAAGTACCCCAGAATCAGGGTCTATGCAATTTAAACTGTATCCTGTGCCCTCTGTATTTTGGTGTATTTTGAAGTTATGAGAAAAAGAATTGGACTACAGTAATTATGTTTTACAAATTTAGTTCAGATACAGCTTCCAAACTCAAGAGTTTCTAATATTTCTCATTCCCATTCTTTGATGTTTCCTCAGTTAAAATGTCCGTATTCCTTGTGCAGAACAAACCGCATTGGTAGGAAATGCAGTACTGCCCCAGTAGGCTGTTCTGATAGTTGGAGTTTTTCCATACATAGCTTGTTTTATCAACCAGGGACACAGATTTTTAGACAAAAAGTTGGTGGCTTTCCAACCAAAAAAATATTCTGAGATAACTAAAAGAGGGAGACAAACGGTACTTGCTATATTGCCTTTTTTCTTCATTTATAGAGAAAAGCAATTTTTGTCAACTTTGGTGTATCTTTTTTGACACACTTTGCCCCATCCTTAACTTTTCCCAAGATGAAACAGACTTTAACAGGATAGTGTATTTTAATATCACAGTTTTAAAGTTTTAATGACATCTGTTTCCAGTTGCATAACACACCATTATAGGACCAAGTCAAAAAATTAGAAAATGTAGTTTTACTTTAATAACTCAATTTCTATCAATTCTACATTTAAAATTAAACTGAGGCTTGACTTCATATTATTAAACTCAAATTTGAACCTCATGCAAAGCTTAAATCAATCTCATACTCATATACACTCATCTGTTCCATATAAATATATAAAGAATAATATGTGTGTGATCATGTAATATGGGTATCTCAAATTCAAAACAACAAAATACATTTTAAAAAGTTTGATATTGAGTTTAATATAGAAAATAAATTGAATATTTATCTATAAATGTATCTATAAATGTAAATGAAATAATCCTCCAAATGTAGTAAATTTTAGAATATTAACAAATGCTAGGTTTTGTAACTGTGAGGGAAGGAAATACAAACACAGGTCATTAAAACTTAGCCTTGAGTACCCCATAACTTTCCAAATGAGACCAAAGTTTTGCCAAGTGTCCTCCCCAACTGGAAAAGCCTAAATTCAATAATGCCTTTTTAGGAAGTTTAGATATCTAGGCTCAAAGAGCATAGTGAAGGAATAAAATTAGGGTGGAACTGATTTTGATCTCTTAAATTCTACAGTACCTGCCATATTTAAGAAAGAACATCTCCTGAAATTCTGGAAGGATTTTTAAATGACCAAGTTCATAAAAAGACCAAAAAAATGGAATGTCCTTTGAAACATACTTTATCAATTTATCTTTACTTATTTTTCTACATCTCTAACCAACAACAGAAACTGTGACTAGCTGTCATAGGTTTTATTAATTTGATATTTAAAAAAATCATTTTGTAACTTGAAAGACTGAATAAATGAAAGAATATCAACAAACACTGCACTTTGAAAAAAATAAAAGATGAATTAAGGCCATTCTTATTGCTAAAACTTCAAAGTTGATTCTACTATCTATCCAAGTTATGAATTACATGTATTACATTATATCATATCATTTCATATTATGTGTATGTGTGTACAAATTATATACACATTTTCATGTAAATAAACAGTCAATATTTCTTATCAGGAAATAAGGATCTTATATAAACTTAATTTTATTTAAATGAAAGAAATATCAATTACTGTGCTTCCCTCTTTGCCTTACATCTCAAAATATCCAAAATTAAATACAGTACTAAGGCAGAAACTTAGTTCCCAGGTCCTTGTACTTACAGTGACATACCCAAACATATGAAAATAAATTTTTAAAGCATATTATTATACAATGTGTTTAGTCTTTAAGGCGGTAATGAAATTTAAAACAAAAGTTGTACATACACAACAAATTTTTCAAGATTTTTCTTATTGTTGTTGTCATTTCTGGAATGTTTTCTATGGGTCTCAAGACTGAGATGCTTTTTATGTATTGAAATTACCTGGGATTCAAGGTGAATGCTCAGTGTTAATATAAGTCTTAGTTTATCTTTCAGCCTTAAATCCTTATACATTATACTATTGCAGTCCACTCTCAGTATATCTCAGTCATAAAGTTACTGTTTTTCAACCATATCAGTCTGCCATAATTTTGTCAGAGACACCTCCATTTTATTCCAAAGTTTCCTTTTATAATCCAACTCTTGTTAGTTCTTATATAAAAATTTTTGTAACAACCCATTTTGTACAAGAATCTACACTAGTAGTTATAGCACTTTACATCTTATAGCTATTTTTCATATAACAATGAAAACTCAGAGAAGTCAGTGATTTGTAAAGTGTCAGGTCTAGAAATAAAAATTTTCATTTGTTCAACATGCCAGAGTTCTGGGTTTCTTTTCTGATATATGAGTGACATTAGGCTTAATAGAAAAAAATAGTTACAACCAGTTGAAGTTATAGTCCAAAAGTTTTCCTCTCACAAGTACTTTACAAAGTTTTAAGAAGCAAATCAGAATGTTAGCAATGTTGTATAAAAAGGATTGTGAGTAAATGCAAACTAAGGACCATGACACAATACTTTTGGGGGCTTTTTAAAACATTCTAAATTAATATCAATGTGTCAATACTTCTGTACACTTAACCAAAGAGGAACACCAAGTTCTGCTTCAATAATTTTAATAACTGTGACTTTCATAACAGAATTAGATTCTCAACAATACACTGAGGACCTCTGCTTCTAGCCAAGATACAGTGAATGGTACAGGATTCACAGTTTTATCAAAAACAACCAAAAATTGAAGACAAAAAGGGAAAATGAATGATCATGGAGAGGAGAAAAGGAAATAAGGTGAATACTATGATCTCTCCAACTTAATGCCCTGAGAGTATTTCCAGGCGCAGGAACAGGATACTCACATGAGGCTGGGAAGAATCACTGAGATAAGAAATGAAGTTGAGATTCTGGGGAAAGGCAAATAAAATTTGTAGAATAAATACAGGAGAATAAAGTGCTGTGCAAATAAAGAACTCTAGATAAATGTGAAGGGCTTACCTCAACTATCCAGCAGAGTACAGATTGTTGTATACATAAGAGAAAAGTAATAAAGGACAGGGTAAATAAATGTCTGAGAGGGACAGACAGATGTAAAGTATCCAGTGCTTAAACTGGGCTGAGAATGTGGCATGTTCCTATTGAAAAACTAGGAAATTACAATGAGATACCACCTCACACTTGTCAGAATGGCTAAAATCAACAACACAAGAAACAACAGGTGTTGGTGAGGATGTGGAGAAAAGTGAACCTTCTTACACTGTTGGTGGGAATGAAAACTGGTGCAATCACTGTGGTAAAAAGTATGGAAGTTCCTCAAAAAGTTAAAAATAGAACTATCGTATGATCCAGTCATCACACTACTGGTTATTTACCCGAAGAATACAAAAACAGTAATTCAAACAGATACATGCATTCCTATTTTTATTGCATTATTTATAATAGCCAAGATATGGAAGCAGCCCAAGTATCCATCAATAGATGAATGGATGAAGAAGAAGTGGTATACATATACAATGGAATATTATTCAGCCATAAAAAAGAATGAAATCTTGCCATTTTCAACAACATGGATGGAGCTATAGAGTCTAATGCTAAGCAAAATAAATGAGTCAGATAAAGACAAATACTATATGATTTCACTCATATGTGGATTAAAAAAAAAAACAAAAAAACAAAGGAGACAGAGAGAGAATGAGAAAGAAACCAAGAAAGAGACTCTTAACTCTAGAGAACAAATTGATTGTTATCAGAGGGGAGGTGATAGGGAGTGGAGGGGTGGCTGAAATAAGTGATGGGGATTAAAGAACACACTTATCTTGATGAGCACTGAGTAACGTATAGAATTGTTGAATCACTATATTGTTGTACAGCCAAAACTAATATAGCACTGTATGTTAACTATACTGGAATAAAAATTTAAAAAAAAACTTACTAAAATAGAAGTAAGATTTAGAAATCTCATAATTCATGGGGCAGTGGATGAAGTACATAAAAAGGGCTTGTCTCAAGAACAGAGAATAATTAGCAGTGGATTAAGCACAGCTCTGGTCCTTCCCCCAAATCTTAAAAGCAAGAATCAAAACAATAAACTGTTTTTAGATCATTTAAATTCATCTCAGAACAAAAGTCATAAAGATCTACAGGGGGAAAAAAAATCCAGGAAAGACTAGGGTAAAATTCACCAAGTAGAACAAATAGAATCTAATAAAGATTGCCAGTGACACAAAGATTAGGAAAATTTGACCAATAATGAGTAGGAAAATCAACCCAGTGAAGGTGACCCAGAATTATACCAGATGTTAAAATTAGCAGACAATGACATTAAAAGTACTGAATTTGTATTCCATATAGTAAAAAAAATTACATAGAGACATGGAAAAAAAATGTTTTAAAAGCTTCAAAGTTAAAGTCCAGAGATTAAAACTACACTATCTTTGATGAAAAATACACCAGATAATATTAATGGAAGATTAGACATTCTAAAGAAAAAATAGTGAACTTGAAGATATTGGGATTAGGAATTTAGAAAATGAAGAAAGAAAAAAGGAAAAAAAATTAAAAATTGTTAATGTGCTGTAGGAAAATACTGAGTGGCCTAGAGACCTAATATATATGTAATAGGAGACCTTAAAGGAGAGAAAAAGGACAGAAAAAAAAACTAAAGGAAATATGGCCAAAACTATGTCCAATTTGATGAAAACTATAAACCTACAGATCCAAGAAGGTCAGCAAACTTAGAGTAAAAGCAACATGAAGAAAACTACATCAATGTCCACTGTAACCGAATCATCTGAAGCATATGACAAACATAACATTATAAAATTATCCAAAGTATGTTCAAAAGAGCAAAAATAAAGATGCCAGCAGAATCTTTCTTGGAAACTATCCAAGGAAAAATATTGCAGTGCAACATTTTTCAAGACATGGGAAACAGAAAAAATAAAACTATGTTATGAACTCTATGCCCAATGAAATCTTCCAAAAATGAAGATAAAATAAAAATATTTTCAGATTACAAAACCTGAAAACTTCATTACTATCAAACCCACCCTTCAAGAAGTGGTAAGTCTTTTAGGCAGAAAGAAATGACAACAAATAGGGATCAACACAAAAGAACAAAGAGGACCAGAAAGAGTACATAAGTAAATAAATGATTTCTTGTTATTTAAATATATTTTTTAAATAACTGCCTTCATAAAAGCAATAATTTATTTTATAGTTTATAACATATGAATAAGTAAAATATATGAAAATATAATGGTTAGAAGGGAGAAATGGGGATTATGATGCTTATACTTTAGTAAAATGGGATAATACAACTTGAAGATTGTGGTAAGTTAAAATATAAATTATATATGCTAACATAGCCACTAACACAACAAAACAAATAATGGCTAATAAGCCAACAAAGGAGACAAAACTGATCATAAAATTACAAAAGATGGAAGGAAAAAAACCAGGTAGCATAAATATTTTTTAAAAAGATGATAAACTTTGCCTTATGAATGGCCACATTAATTAAAAAGGACTAAAATACATCAATTAAAAATCAAATACTGCCAGTATAGATTAAAACCAAGACCTAGTTGTATACTGCTATTAGGAAATATGGTTCAATATAAAAAAACAAATAGGTTAAAAGTAAAATGTTGGGAAAAGATATATGATGTTAACAACAGTCAATAGGAAGCTGAAGTGGTTATTTTAAAATGAGATAAAGTTGATTTCAGAGCAAAAATTATTTCCAGGGATAAGAAATGTATTTTCATAATGATAAAAAGGCCAATTCTTTAAGAGGTTTTATAAATCTTAAAATTGACGCACTTGGATAACAGATTCAAATTAGGTGAAGCAAGAATTGATAGAACTAGAAGAAAAATAGACAAAAAATACAATTTTTTGATGATGTCAATACCCCTCTATCAACAATTGCTAGAGCATGTAGAAAGAATATCAGCAAGAACCAGAGAGTTGAGAGAAGGAGGCTGTGAAGATGAAGGAGTAGGAGGACCCACAGCTAGTCTCATCACAGGTATACAGCTAGAGAACACTCACATCAGTGTAAATAACCCAGAAAATGATCCAAAGCCTGACAGAGCAAACTCTAAAACTAAAGGTAGAGAAGAGGCCACAATGAAGAAGGTGGGAAGGGTGAAGATGTGGCTTATGAGTGAAACAGACCCTAGCTGTCGCTGTGGGGAGGAAGCTAGTACCGTGGAAAAGGATAAAAACAGACTTTCCAAGAAGACAAATCCCCATAACATTTGGCTTTGAAAGTGAGAAGGTCAAATTTTGTGAGTTCTTACAAGCAGTGGGACTTAAGCCCTGGAATTTTAAAAATTGGCAGGCTTGGCTGTAGGAGAGTCAGAAGGGCACAGTTAACTGAGGTCCCACCCTTAAAGAGGTAGCAGAACAAAAAGCCCTTGCAGATACAGCCATGAACTGGCAGTTTGAAGAATGCCAGGGGCAGACAGGAGTGAGAGTGATATATTATCTCAGAGATAGTACCTGAGAGGCAGGGATCACAGGGCAACCCCTCCAGGAACACAGGAACTGGTACTCACCATTTCCCACCCCCATTCCCCAGCATAAACATACGGCTACCTGCAGAGATCAGCACAGTGCCCACCTTTGCTACCTAAGTTGTTAATCTGGCCCCACCCGCTGAGGTTCTGTGGATCTGCCCTTTACAGTCATGTTTGCTTCAGTCCTGGTGCTGTACGACCTCTTCCCCAGAACACCAGCACAAACCCCACCAACACCTTGTCTTCCAACCCACATGTTTTCTGGGATCTCGGTTCCAGTGGTGGTGGTGGCAGCAGCAGCAGGTCTCATTTCACAAGCAGACCAGCACACACCTTGTTAAAATACACCTGACCCCTGCTGGGAACCAAACTTTGGCCACAATAGACAAAGAGAGACTCCATAAACAACTGGACTAAAGGAAAAACAGGCCTGGATTCAACAGCAAATGCACACAACACACATAGGAAACACTCCCTAAAGTGTCAACCCTGGGGAGCAGGGAACACTACACTGTAGAGCACTATAGGACCTCTTCTTCATAAGGCCCTTGCAAACAAGAGCAAGATATAGTTGACTTTGCTAAGACACAGAAACATGCACAGAGAGACAAAATGAGGAGACAGAGATATAAATCCGAAATGAAAGAACAAGACCAAACCATAGCAAGAGACCTAAATGAAACAGGTATGAGTAATATGCCTGATGAGAAATTAAAGTAATGATGATAAGGATACTCACTGGATTTGATATAAAAGTAGAAGACATCAGTGAGACCATTAACAAGGAGATAAAAAAGAACCAATCAGAAATGAAGAATACAGTAAATGAAATAAAAAATATACTTGATAGAATAAATAGCAGGCTAGATGAAGCTGAGGAATGAATTAATTTTGGAAGACAGAGTAATGGAAAGTGACCAAGCTGAGCAAATGAGAGGAAAACAACTACGCAAAGAACAGTCTTAGGGAACTCAGTGACTCATTATAGGGATCCCTGAAGAAGAGAGAAAAGGGGGCAGAAAATTTATTTGAAGAAAGAATAGCTGAAAACTTCCCAAATCTGGAGAAGGAAACAGATATCCATATCCAGGAGACATAGAAATCATCCCAAAAAAATAAACCCAAAGAGGCCACATCAAGACACATAGTAATTAAAATGGCAAGAAGTAGGGATAAAGAAAAAATTTTAAAAGTATCAAGAGAAAAGAAGTGTTACATATAGGAGCAACCCCTTAAGGCTTTAAGCAGATTTTTCAGCAAAATCTTTGCAGGCCAGAAGCAAGTGGCATGATAAATTCAAAGAGCTGAAAGGGAAAAATCTGCAGCCAAGATTACACTATCCAACAAGGTTATCAGTCAGAACACAAGGAGAGATAAAGAGTTTTTCAGACAAAAAAAAAAAACTAAAGGAGTTAATGGCCAATGACCCAGCCCTATAAGAAACATTAAAGGGAACTCTTTGAGTGCAAAGGAAAGAACATAAGTGAGAGTACAAAAAGTTAAAAAAAAAAATCAACAGTAAAAATAAGTATTTCTGTAAAAATCAGCCAAGGAATTAATAAATTAAAAGGATGTAAAATATGACTCCATATCCCTAAGATGGGAGAGAAAAGAAAAGAATGGATTCAAACTTAAGTGGCCATCACCTTAACATAGACTGCTATATGCAGAAGATGTTATATACAAACCTAATGGTAACCACAAATAAAAAACCAGTAATACATATGCAAAGAATAAAGAGAAAGAATCCAAGAATATCACTAAAGAAAGCCAGAAAACCATGAAAGAGAGCAAGAGAAGGATAGAGAAAAACTATGAAAACCAAGTAATAAAATGGCAATAAATACATACCTGTCAATAATTACTTTGAACTTTGAATGTAACTGGACTAAATGCTCCAATCAAAAGACATACGATGACAGAGTAGATTAAAAAAAAAAAAAAGATCCATCTATATGCTGCCAAAAGAGACTCATTTCTTACCTAAAGACACATGCAGATTCAAAGTGAGGGGATAGAAAAACATTTATCGTGCAAATTTTTGTCAAAAGAAAGCCAGGGTAGTGATACTTATATCAGGCAAAATAGACTTTACAACAGACTGTAACAAGAGACAAAGAAGGACACTATATTAAAATAAGGGGACAACCCAACAAGAGGATATAGCAACTGTAAATATTTATGTACCCAACATGGGAGCACCTAAATACATAAAAAAAAAAGGTTAATAACAAACATACAAGAAATATTGATAGCAATACAATATGAGTAGGGGACTTTAACACCTCACTTACTTCAATGGACAAATCACCCAAACAGAAAATCAACAAAGAAATTGTGGCTTTGAGTGACACACAGGACCAGAAGGATTTAAAAGATATATTCAGAACATTCTATCCTAAAACAGAATACACATTCTATTCAAGTGTACATGGAACATTCTCCAGAATAGATCTTAAAACAAAGTCTCAAAAAATGCAAAAAGATCAATTTTGTACAATGCATCTTTTCTGACCACATTATGAAACTAGAAATCAACCACAAGAAAAAATCTGGAAGGAGCACAAATACATAGAGGTTAAATAACATGCTACTAAACAATGAATGGGTCAAAAAAGAAATCAAAGAAGAAATAAAAAATTATGAAAATGTAAACACAACGATTGAAAATCTTTGGGAGGCAGTAAAAGCAAATATAAGAGGGAAGTTTATAGCAATACAGGCCTACCTCAAGAAGCAAGAAACTAACCTTTTACCTAAAACAAAGTAGAAAATGAACAACAAACAAAATACAAAATGAGAAGGAAGGAAATGATAAAAATTAGAGCAGATATAAATGATATAGAAACTAACAAAAAATGATAAAACAGATCAGTGAAATTGGGAGATGGTTCTTTGAAAAAAAAAATTGATCAACCTCTAGCCAGACTCCTCAAAAAAAAGGAGAGGACCCATATAAAATCACAAAGAGGAGAAATAACCAACACCACAGAAATACACACAATTTTAAGAGATTATTATGAAAAATTATATAACAACAAAGTAGACAACTTAGAAGAAATGGATAAATTCCTAGAAACATATAACCTACCAAAACTGAAGCAGGAAAAAAGAGAAAATTTGAACAGACTGATAACCAGCAACGAAATTGAATCAATAATCAACAAAGTCCCAAAAAACAAAAGTCCACGGCCGGATGGCTTCAAAGGAAAATTCTACCTAACATTTAAAGAAGAGTTAATACCTATTCAAACTATTCCAAAACAAAGAAATGGAAGGAAAAACTTCTAATTTCATTCTGTGATGTCAGCATCACCAGATAAAGACACCACAGAAAAAGATAAATATAAGTCAATATCTCTGGTGAACATAGATGCAAAAATTCTCAACAAAATACTAGCAAACAGACTCCATCGATACATTAAAAAAAAAAAAAAACCCATACACCACAATCAAGAGGGATTTACTCCCAGAATGCAAGGGTGGTTCCATATTTACAAATCAATCAACATGATACACCACATCAATAAGAGAAAATAAAAACCAGATGATCATTTCAATAGATGCAGAAAAAGCATTTGACAAAGTACAAAATCCATTCATGGTAAACTAAGTAGGTCTAGAGGGAATATACTTCAACATAATAAAGGCCTTGTATGAAAAACCCACAGCCAACATTATACTCAATAGTAAAACAAAACAAAACAAAACTGAGAGCTTTTCCCCTAAGGTCAAGAACAAGTCAAGGATGTCCACCCTCACCACTTTTATTCAACATAGTACTGGAAGTCCTAACCACAGCAACAAACTGGAATAAAAGGCATCCAAATTGGTAAGGAAGAAGTAAAACTCTCACTATTTGCAGATTACATGATATTATATATAGAAAACCCTAAAGACTCCACCAAAAAACTACTAGAACTGATAAATGAATTTGGTAAAGTCACAGGATACAAAATCAACATAGAGAAATCTGTTGCATTTCTATAAAGCATTAATGAAGGAGCAGAAAGAGAAATTAAGAAATCCATCCCATTTACAACACCACCAAAAACAATAAGATACCTAGGAATAAACCTAACCAAAGAGGTGAAAGACCTGTACTCTGAAAACTATAAAACACTGACCAAAGAAACTGAAGATGACACAAAGAAATAGAAAGATATCCTATGCTCATGGGTTGGAAAAACAAATATTGTTAAAATGTTTGTATTACCCAAAGCAATCTACAGATTTAATGCAATCCTTATCAAAATAACAACAGCATTTTTTTTTTTACAGAACAAAAATAAACAATCCTAAAATTTGTATGGAAGCACAAAAAACTGAATAGCTAAAACTATTTTGAAAAAGAAAAATAAAACTGGAGCCATCACAATTCCAGATTTCAAGTTATAAAACAAATCTGTAGTGATTAAAACAGTATGATACTGGCATAAAAATAGAGACATAGATCAATAGAACAGAATAGAAAACCCAGAAATAAATCCACAATTTATGATCAATTAATCTTCAATGAAGCAGGAATGAATATATAATGGGAAAAAGAATGTCTCTTCAATAAATGGTGTTGGGAGAGGTGCCTGGATGGCTCAGTCAGTTAAGCATCTGCCTTTGGCTCAGGTCATGATGTCAAGGTTTATCTGGCTATCTTCACTCAAAATTCTCATATGCAAAATTTAATAAAAACTTTTTTTTTGATTGGTATTTGGTATATTACTACTAACTAATGTTGGAAAATTTGTTAATTTCTCCTTTTGTTTATTTTGCTGTCATAAGTATTTGGGTATTTCCTACTATGAATAGGTAACTTTTAGCAGTGTTTTTCAAAACCTGATTTCTCAGGCAACCAGCAGCAGAATCACCTAAGATTAAAAGTATCAATTTTCAGGTCCTCACCCACAGTAACTGAATCCAGAATCCTAGTATTGGGATATGAGAACTTAAATTTTTAAAAGAATGTGTACTGAAGTTTATTATCTCTCTTAGAATTGTGATTTTTTTTTTACATATCTAGTATTCTTTCATATTTACACATATTACTTTTATCAGGACAATTTTTTAAATTTTATTTTATTATGTTATGTTAATCACCATGCATTACATCATTAGTTTTTGATGTAGTGTTCCATGATTCATTGTTTGCGTATAACACCCAGTGCTCCATTCAATATGTGCCCTCTTTAATACCCATCACCAGGCTAACCTGTCCCCCCACCCCCCTCCCCTCTAGAACCCTCAGTTTATTTCTCAGAGTCCATAGTCTCTCATGGTGAATTGTGTAAGACTGATGAATCACAAGCCTGTACCTCTGAAACATATAATACATTATATGTAAAAAAAAAAAAAAAAAAAAGTAGGAAGGGAAAAATCAGAGGGGGAAACAAACTATCAGGACAGTTTTAGCCATAGAGCCAGTCATGGGGAAATACATATTATAATACATGAGTGAGGTTAGGGAACTTCTACTTGTTGAAAGCATACTATGTTCCAGGAACTTACCTGGTAATTTAAAAAGTTTATATAATTTAATTTTCCCAACAATCCTAGCCTTAATGTTATAATCTCCATTCAGCAGACAAAATAACCCAGTTTAGAAGTTAAGAAAACTTGGCAAAGCCAAGGAGCTTGTCATTTGAGCAAATAACTCAAATCTAGAGCTTTCAGATTCCAAAGTCCATGCTCTTTCCATACTAGTATCTTTTGCTTATGAAAATGCTAATTACCTTTGAAATTGCTGTTGTGAAACTGGAATAAAACATAGACACTTTTCTGTATCTTGAAATGTTGATTAAATGGGTCATTTCCAGTATTTCCTGGAAAATGGGACTAGGAGACATTTTGGTTTTTAGCCAGAATTTATTTCAAGGAAATTAAAAAGTACAAGCTTCCAGTTGTAAAATGAGTAAGTCACTGGGATGAAAAGCACAGCATAGTAATATAGTCAATAATATGGTGACAAATGGTAACTACACTTATTATGGTGAGCATTGCATAATGTATAGACTGTCAAATCACTATGTTGTACACCTGAAAATAATATAACATTTTATGCCAACTATAGTTCAATAAAAAATAATAATTATTAAACTAAAAGAAAAGAATTACTTTTGCTTTACTCTATAAAAGTAATAAAGGGCATGTTTCTCCAAAGAATAAATCATCAGTCGCCTAAGACCTATCTAATTGCCAAGATCTGATTTTAAAAATTTGTTAAACTCTCCTTTAAGAAGGAAAAAAGCAAATACCACATTCACACACACACACACACACACACACAATGAGGAGCTCAGTTAAAAATAAAACTTCCATGATATACATTTAAACCAATTCTCTACATCATCCAATTTACACAATATTTACAGTTTCTGGCCCTGATAATGGTAGCACTCAACATTCTAGATACTATAACTATGAAAAGAACACTACATTAATTTAAAATTCTTTGTTTCCAAGGTAGAAGATTAAAGTAGTATATTTTAGAAAGATTTTCAACTATAAGAATTAAGAAAAAATTAAAATGATAAATACATAGTTTAAGAGCATTGAGGCTATATTATAGATTGGGAACTGAATAATTTGTAATTTCTTGGGCTAATAGTATAGTTAATATATAGTTATATATGGTTCATACAAATGATTGGATTTTTAAACAGTTGAACTAAGAAAGATTACCATGGTTCATGTAAGATGGAATTATTCTCATTGTTTTTGAAAAATGTCAAGAGAGTTTTATCTGGATATTATCCAAGGGCCACACAATAAGACCTGGTTTTTACTTTCCTTGCAGAATGTGAGCACCTTTAACAGGAAGTCATTCCTCTTAGTTGCTGTGTCAGCATTTGTCAAGCGTTAATTTGGGACTTGAACTTGTGAACTGAAGCACCAAAGAAAAATGTGCAACCTTATACTTTAGTCCATATAGTTATTGTGTACTTAGAAAGAAAATATGAGGTTGTGGTTTACTTGTTTTTGTTAGTAATTTAAGGTAACTCATGTTTTCTGAATATTAATAACAAAGCTGGAAATGCTCCTTTTTTACAGTAGTCAGTTGATCCCTGGGGAATGAAAGAATTACATCTTAATTTTTTTATATCTAGTAAAAAAACATACTTAATAAGCTGAAATATTAATAACTGAATTCTAAGTAAAATTTCAAGGCAAATTCTTATGCATACTAATATATATCATGTTTAATATACATAAGTATATGTATAACTTAATATATAATAAATGCATACATCAGTAATAAGTTTGCAATCTATGACCTTATAAAAAGAAAAAAACCTAATTTTCTTACCATAGGGTTATTTAGCAATGACAGAATGACTGCAAATATAAAGTTAACTTTTTATAACAAGGAGATCCCTTACAGTAAAAAAGGTCTTGATATAATTTAGGATACGAACGCTTAATCATGACAGAGTTATATGGGAAAGTGTGTGCTTCATCTGTTGTTTCACCAAAGGCTGAAAGGCAACAGTAAACACAGTTCTCTTTTGAATTATATAACCATTATCTGATAGGCTTTCTATAAAAGTTTTAATATATTTTTAAGGGATAGGTAATGACTTAATATCATGATTATGTATATTTTATCACGTTGCCTTCTAATATCTGTTGCAATTTAGTTAAATAATAAATATTTTTAAAAGAGTCCAGTATTCAGATGCTATTATGTAGCAGCTC
>NC_138375.1:66673158-66699733 GCF_054177405.1 Leptonychotes weddellii | reverse complement strand
TCTCATTGTGGTCTTGATTTGTATTTCCCTGAGGGCTAGTGACGTTAAACATTTTTTCATGTGTCTGTTAGCCATTTGTATGTCTCCTTTGAGAAGTGAATGGTCATGTCTTCTGCCCATTTCTTGACTGGATTATTTGTTTTTTGGGTGTTGAATTTGAGAAGTTCTTTATAGGTCTTGGATACCAGCCCTTTATCCAAAATATCATTTGCAAATATCTTCTCCCATTCTGGGGACTGCCTCTTAGTTTTGTTGACTGTTTCCTTTGCTGTGCAAAAGCTTTTTATCTTGATGAAGTCCAAAAAGTGCTTTTTTGCTTTTGTTTCCCTTGCCTTTAGAGACATGTCTTGAAAGACGTTGCTGTTGGCCAATGTCAAAGGGGTTACTGCCTACATTCTCCTCTAGGATTTTGATGGATTCCTGTCTCACATTCAGGTCTTTCATCCATTTTGAGTTTATCTTTGTGTATGGTGTAAGAGAATGGTCTAGTTTCAGTCTTCTGCATGTGGTTTACCAGTTTTCTGAGCACAATTTATTGAAACAGGAGAAGAGAAATAATAAAGATTACAGCAGAAATCAATGAAATAGAAACAGAAAAACAGTAGAACAGATCAATGAAACTAGAAGCTGATTCTTTGAAAGAATTAATAAGATCGATAAACCACTGGCCAGACTTACCCAAAAGAAAAGGGAAAGGACCCAAATTAGTAAAATAATGAATGAAAGAGGAGAGATCACATATAGCACCAAGGAAATAGAAACAATTATTAGAAATTATTACCAGCAACTATATGCCAACAAATTAATAATCTAGAAGAAATGGACGCATTCCTGGAAACTTATAAACTACCAAGACTGAAACAGGAAGAAATAGACAATCTAAACAGACCAATAACCAGTAAGGAAATTAAAGCAATAATCAAAAACCTTCCAAGAAACAAGAGTCCAGGGCCAGATGGCTTCCCAGGAGAATTCTACCAAACATATAAGGAAGAAATAATACCTATTCTATTGAAGTTATTTCAAAAAATAGAAATAGAAGGAAAACTTCCAAACTCACTCTATGAGGCCAGCATTACCCTGATTCCAAAACCAGACAAAGATACCATCAAAAAGGAGAATTAGCGATCAAAATCCCTGGTGACCATGAATGCCAAAATACTCAACAAGATTCTAGCCAATATAATCCAACAGTACATTAAAAGGATTATTCACCACGACCAGGTAGGATTTATTCCTAGGATGCAAGGGTGGTTCAACATTTGCAAATGAATCAATGTGATAGAGCACATTCATAAAAGAAAAGAACCATATGATCCTCTCAATTGATGCAGAGAAAGCATTTGACAAAATACAGCATCCTTTCCTGATTAAAACTCTTCAAAGTACAGGGATAGAGGGAACATACTTCAGTATCATAAAAGCCATTTGTGAAAAGCCCACAGTGAATATCATTCTCAATGGGGAAAAACTGAGATCTTTTCCCTTAAGGTCAGGAACACAAGGATACCCCATCTCACCATTATTGTTCAACATAGTATTAGGAGTCCTAGCAACAGTAATCAGACAACAAAAAGAAATAAAAGTCATTCAAATTGGCAAAGAAGTCAAACTCTCTCTTCATAGATGACATGATACTATATGTAGAAAACCCAAAAGACCCATCCCCAAGTTATTAGATCTAATACAACAATTCAGCAACATGGCAGGATACAAAATCAATACACAGAAATCAGTTGCATTTCTATACACAAACAATGTAAATGAAGAAAGAGAAATTAAGGAATCGATTCAATTTACAATAGCTCCAAAAACCTTAAGATACCTAGGAATAAACCTAACCAAAGAGGTTAAGGATCTATACTCTAGAAACTACAGAACACTTATGAAAGAAATTGAGGAAGACACAAAGAGATGGAAAAACATTCCATGCTCATGGATTGGAAGAATAAACATTGTTAAAATGTCTATGCTGCCCAGAGCAATCTATACTTTCAATGCCATCCCTATGAAAATACATTGGCATTTTTCACAGAGCTGGAACAGATAATCCTAAAATTTGTATGGAACCAGAAAAGACCCTGAATCTCCAGAGGAATGTTGAAAAATAAAAACAAAGCTGGGGGCATCACGTTTCCTGACTTCAAGCTATATTACAAAGCTGTGATCACCAAGACAGTATGGTATTGGCACAAAAACAGACACATAGGTCAATGGAACAGAACAGAGACCCCAGAAATGGACCCTCAACTCTATGGTCAACTAATCTTCAACAAAACAGGAAAGAACATCCAATGGAATTGTTTGGTTCTAAAAATAGACCTTAAAGTAGCCAATAAATAAAAACTGAACTATAGAAAAAATATAATCATTTAAGGTCTTCAAATTTGGTTTTAAAACTAAAGGTTTTTAAAAATATGCATTTTTAAAATTTACTAATGAACTTATCTTGGTAACTAGAATATTCCACAAGAATTAGTGTTTATAATCAACACACTCCCTTTCCACACACATCTTCTCTACTGTTTGATAAAACAGATTACTAAAATGCCAAGATACATGTATTGAATTTACTCATAACTATCTATATGAATTTAGGTGAGTTTTAAAAATCAACCTAAGTTTCCATTACTTTATTTGTGAAATGGTGACATATATACCAACCTGAAAGTGTTATTTTAAGAATGATATAAATATATTTTGTCTAGCATATTTTAGGAACTCAACTAATTTCATTTCCCTTTTCTCATTCACATTTTGCTTACTGACAATGCCACTTTAAGATAATTTCTTGGTTAATATGACCATTAATCTTTCAAATAAGTGAAAGTTATTTTAAAACATTTCCTGAGATTGATTTTTAAATATTGTGTGGCAATTTCATATGACCCCTTTGAGACTGAAAGAAGACTGGTCCCTTGGAGATCCTCTGTAGAAGTGTAGTTTATTTTTCACATTTATTTGCTTGTAACAATCTACATCTGGATTTGCTAGACAATGATTCATTGAAGCTGAAGATAAAGGACTTATCTCTATTTTACTTGGATAAAATTATGCAAGTCCTTAGAACTTGATATGATAAATTTAGTAATATTTATCACACCTTTACCTGGAAGTCTGATACTAAAGTGGATGATGTTAATGATGATGACCGAATGTTGCACATATACACTAATTTGGTGCAAATGCAATCTTATAGAATAGTAAAGGCCACATATATCTTAAGAGAATGCACATCTGTATTTTGGACAATCTAATTCTTATAATGTTGGAGTAGATATCTCCCAATATAAAATAAATAAATAAAATATTGAACTCACTATGCAGCTGGGATTTTCTAATCATTCTGTTCAGAGCAGCTAAGAATTGAATACATATGCTATCCAAAATAAGTATTTGTATAAACAGTTTGTTATGAAGGGATTTCTTCTTATATTATTGCATATTAGGAGTTAAAATGAGGATTCAAAGAAAAAAATTACCTCATATAAATTTTATATAAGACTATATAAATTTTTATATATAAAATTGATAATATATACATTTTTTCAGCAAAAATTGTATTTAAAAAAGACAATGAATAGTTAACCTATGTGTTTTATTTTGAAAGCAAACTTAAAAATTAATATTGTTTTAAATATTTTATTTATTCATTTGAGAGAGAGGAAGAGAGAACAAGCAGAGGGGTAGAGGGAGAGGGAGAAATAGACTCCCTGTTAAGCAGGGAGCCTGACACAGGACTTGATCCTGGGACCTGGAGATCATGACCTGAGCTGAAGGCAAATGTTTAACTGACTGAGCCACCCAGACATCCCCAAAATTAATGTTTTTCTTAAGAAAAAAATACTTAAAAATTTAATAATATTAAATTAGGTAACATTTCTAGGTCATTTAAAAATAAACACAGAATAAATTCTTAGAAAGACGACATATATTAATTTTTTCATCTAATATAGGGTGCCATGGACAGATGCTACGTAATTTTTCTGATAGAGAAATAGATTTCATCTTTACTGTAGAAAAAATTTAAAGCATCAACTATTTTATCAAAAAATAACCTATATGCCTTCCAAATTACCAGAGAAAAACACTAAAAGAAAACACAGCTATGGGGCAAGAAATGGAACACAAGTAAATAAATAAGAAGCATAAAGTCTGAGAATAAATAACTGTGTGCAAAAAAAGGCAATATACTTGTTTTGAGAAACAGTATAGTATGATGTTTGAGAACATAAGCTCCAGGGCCTGACTGCCAAGATTTGAAATCTATCTTGGTTTCTTCCTAAATGTATAGTCTTGGATAAGTTATTTAATCTCTCCATGCTTCAATTTCCTCATATATAAAAGTGGTAATAAAATATACCTCAATTTGCTTTTTTGATAATTAAATGTGTTTTGTGAAGATTGAAGCCCTTAGAATAGTGTCTACTTTTTATTATCACCACTTATTCTTGCACATAAAAGTAATGAATTAAACATACCTATTAAAAGAAAGATCACTGTTAGAGTCAAAATATGTTATAAAAAGATTCTTTAAGGATTACATAGTTTACACCATGATATAACAAGCAAAGAAAGCAGAAGATAAATGTTTCAGAAAACAGGAAACCAACACAAGAGAAAGGTAAAGACAATTAGCAAAGTAACGGAAATTTGCAGAGTTAATCAGGATGCCAAAATAATTATTAATCTAGAGTGAAGAAGACTGATCGGGAATCCAGTAGAGACTTCACAAGGGGAAAATACCTATTAATTATCTGTTTAAATTGAGGGAATAATGTTAATGTATGTTATGTTAAGGTATGAAGGGACAGTCAAATTAAAAAGAAAGAAGTAGAAGAGAAGGAGGTGGAGGAATTAAACTAATGGAACAGTGAGTGGTGGAATGAAAGTTGTAAATGAAAGAAAATGTAATCATGGTATACTATCTTGAATAATCAGTGAATTGTTTAGTACAAGTTAAAATCTTTAACATAATGAAGTATAAACAAACACATCTTAAGTTTATGAAATAAGAGCAGTATATTAATCTTAACTAGAAATACCAAAATAAATAACTTCTAGAGTTGCTATTTTTTGCCCTTAGGATAGATAAAAGGAAGAGCAGGAAGATAAATTACGTTTTTGGTTCTATGGTTGTCAAGTGATCATGCATTTCCGGTGGTGGCTATTGCTAAGTTGTCCTGCCATACTTTAACACAGGCAGCCAGTAAGGTGACGACGACTCAGCCCAAATGAAATTAGACATTTTATTACCTACAGACATTGTGATAGCCAGAGATCTTGTTTTTATATCAGTCTCCCTTGCTCCTATTTTCCATCAGAGTGATGCAAAGGCAGACCAGGTGGGTGCTGTACACAAAGTGCCTCAATGTCACAGCTAAAGAGCACTCAACTTAGGACACATCCCTCCCCCATTTTTTACAAGGACTACTGTAAATCTGATTATTGCCTCTGAGGAAATACATTATCTTTCTTACACTAACACATAAGCATATTTTTTACAAGAAAGTGAGGGATGGACCTTTATCTTTACTATCCTGTAATGTCTCTGAGACATTTTCTATCTTTATTATCCTTTAATATAAATAAATCTGAAAAAAATGGCTTTTTTTTTTTTTAAAGATTTTATTTATTTATTTGACAGAGAGAGACACAGCGAGAGAGGGAACACAAGCAGGGGGAGTAGGAGAGGGAGAGGGAGAAGCAGGCTTCCCGCTGAGCAGGGAAAGCCAAAAAATGGCTTTTTATGCCTGGAAATAAATGAACATGATTGAGAACTTTCCCCAGTAGTGACTGCTTCCCTCTTCCCAGAAACTTTAATCACCATTTACTAATAAATATTCTTGAACCTGAGGAACACCTAATGATATAATATGCTATTTCTATTTCAGTTCAGCATTCTGCTGGAATTAACAGTGTAATATAACAAAAAAATAAACATATTAACAAAAAGGTAATAAAAGTGCCATAATTTGTTGATGACATAATTGTCTAAGAAGATTCTCCTAATAAATGAATTCAGCAAAGATGTTAAAATTCAATATACAAAAATCAATTGAATTTTTACATATTAAAAGTAAATGTTGGGGTGCCTGGGTGGCTCAGTTGTTAAGTGTCTGCCTTCAGCTCAGGTCATGATCCCAGAGTCCTGGGATTGAGCCCCACTTTGGGCTCCCCACTTAGTGGGGAGTCTGCTTCTCCCTCTCCCACTCCCTCTGCTTGTGTTCCTACTCTCCCTATCTCTATCTCTGTCAAATAAATAAATAAAATCTACACAAAAACAAAACAAAACAAAAAAGTAAATGGTTGGAATGGGAGAAGATATTCACCAATGAACCATCAAAAATGGATTAATATCTAGGGACGCCTGGGTGGCTCAGTCGGTTAAGCGTCTGCCTTCGGCTCAGGTCATGATCTCAGGGTCCTGGGATCGAGTCCCATATCGGGCTGCCTGCTCAGCGAGGAGCCTGCTTCTCCCTCTGCCTGCTACTCCCCCTGCTTGTGCTTCCTCTCTCTACCCCTACTAAATAAATAAAAAAAATCTTTTAAAAAAAGTGGATTAATATCTAAAATATATAAAGAACTTACACAAAGAAGTACCCCTCAAAAAATCTGATTAAAAATTGGGAAGAAGACCTGAATAGACATTTCCCCAAGGAAGACATATAAATGGTAAACAGATACGTGAAAATATGCTCAACATCACTAATTATCAGGGAAATGCAAATCAAAACCACAATAACATAACACCTCACACCTGTCAGAATGGCTAGACTCAAAAAGACAAGAAACAACAAGTGTTGGTGAGGATGTGGAGAAAAAGGAACTCTTGTGCTCTGTTGTAAATGTAAATTGGTGCGGCCAATTTGTTTGTGGCAAACAGTATGGAGGTTCCTCAAAAAATATAAAAAATAGAGAGGCAGCTGGGTGGCTTAGTAGGTTAAACATCTGACTCTTGATTTTGGCTCAGGTCATGATCTCATGGTCATGGGATTGAGCCCCTCACTGGGCTCTGTGCTCAGTAGGGAGTCTGCATGAGATTCTCTCCCTGTGCCCCTCCCCAATCTCTCTCTCAAATAAATAAATCTTTAAAAAATATTTTAAAAATAAAAAGCAAACAAAAAAAGAAATACCCAAGATTCAGTTATTCCACACCTGGGTATTTGCCCAAAGAAAACAAAAACACTAATTTGAAAAGATATATGTACACCTGCATTTATTGCAGAATTATTTACAATAGCTAAGATATGGAAGCAACCCAGGCATCCATCCATAGATAAATGGGTAAAGAAGAAGTGGTATATATATATGGATAGAACTGGCGGGTATTATGCTAAGTGAACTGAGTCAGAGAAAGACAAATACCATATGATTTCATCATATGTGGAATTTAAGAATTAAATCAACAAAGAATGAAAGAAAAGAGAAAAATATAAGACTCTTAAATACAGAGAACATACTGGTGGTTACTGGAGGGGAGGTGTTTGTGGGTGTGTTGGGGGGATTGCATGAAATAAAGGAGATTCAATTTTTTTTAACAAATGAAAAAATGAGAAAGATGGACAATGCCACCCTCTAATGTAGAACATAGTGGTACAAGTCTTTTGTAGGCCTCTAGGACCGCAAACTTGAGAATTATCAAAGAAGTTTCGATCATGAATCTCATGAGTGTGAGATCCTTCTGGGTAGAAAAGCGGTTAATAATTCATCTTAATAACCTACAGAAAAAACAAGAGAGGTAACACAATAAAAGTACAAGAAAGAACACCATTAAGAGCACAAATTATTGATGTGGAAGACAAAAAGGCAGAAGAGGATGAACCCTGGTTCTTTGGGGAAAGATGCCAATCAACTAGAAAAATTCCTAGCAAGGTTGGACAAAAATAGAGGCTGAATAAATAAATATTAAGAATGAGAAAGAATATTACATATGTAGTTAATTTTTAAGATATGCACTAGAAGGGTACACACTTTTTTTCAATAGTTGAGTACCCCTAGAGAAACAATGACATTTGTTAGGGATATGGAATTTATTCTTATTCTCTAGAATGTACATTAATTATGAAACAGTTAAGTTAAAAATCATCAAGCAGAAGGTCAAAAACATGTATGTAACATTCCACATTTGAATTGGAATTATAACTCCAATTTTTTTAAAAGATTTTATTTATTTATTTGACAGAGACACAGCCAAGAGAGGGACTACAAACAGGAGGAGTGGGAGAGGGAGAAGCAGGCTTCCTGTCACGCAGGGAGCCTGATTTGGGGCTCGATCCCAGGACCCTGGGATCATGACCTGAGCCGAAGGCAGACGCTTAACGACTGAGCCACCCAGGCACCCTTCTAACTCCAATTTTTACCTACTGTGTGACCTTGATCAATTTACTTAAGTCCCAATTTCCTTATCTACTATATGTAGATAATAATACTCCAGATTTTATTCTGAGAATTATGCAACTTAATAAATATTTATCAGCGGCTGCTGGTAGAGAGCAAAGCCTCAATAAATAGGTTCCAAGTACCAAACAACACATTGGTAAGATATGTAGATGTTACATTCAAGACAGGGAGGACACACAAATACTGAATAAAGAGTAATTATTATGAACAAATGCTCCTCTGAGAGTGTTAAAGGCCACGTAAATCAGACTGCAGAGTCAAAAGGTGTGGCAACAATAAGCAAGGTCTTTCAGAGGAATTTGATATGAGAGTCTGGGAGACAGAGAAGCTGGATCATTCAGGGTATAGAATGTCATTCTAGAGAGAATGGACACATGCAGATTTTGTATGGTTTGAAGCACATACGTTTGGCTGTCCTTTTTAAAATATTATAGAATATAAAATTACATATAAAGGGATATTCAGAATAACTGAAGTCACAACAAAATACAAATTTTTACAATGTGGCAAATACTCAAAACAAAAGCAGAGTAAGAACTTTCCTGCTTTAGTCAATTCCTAATAATTTTCTCTGAAATTATATGTAAAGTTTTTGGATGTATACTTTTGATTATCTTTTATGTACCAACCATTTCATAGTATCATTGTCTATAGAGATGATGGAAATTTCCACTCTTTCTCTAGCATAGTTAATGGCTTTTTTTTTTAAAGATTCATTTATTTTAGAGAGAGAGAGAGAGAGAGAGTGAGCATGTGTACATGCCTGAGCAAGTGGGATTAGGGAGAGAATCTTCGAGCAGACTCCCCCCTGATGGCAGAGCCTGACTCAGGGCTTGATTCCATGACTCATGAGATCATGACCTAAGCAAAAACCAAAAGTCAGATGCTTAACCGACTGAGCCACCCAGGTGTCCCTAACATAGTTAATGGCTTTAAAACAAAACAAAACAAAACAAAACAATGGTTTACAACAGATTTTCTGGATTCCTAAGTTATTATTCACAATATCACAAAATTTCAGAATTTTTTTTTCCAATTTGAGAATAAAAAGCCACCAAATTTCTTTATACATGGATGACAGATTTCAAGATATTTCAATTTATCTTGTGTAGTAGTAATCTTAATCTTTGAACTGACTGTACTCATTTACCATCAATATCCTCCTTGGAGTGGCATACTGTGAATTTACCTTTGTTGATTTAGTATTTTATGTTAAATTTGCTAAAATTTATTAGGAAACTGTACTGATATAATTAGACAAGGCTATTTCAGAGCAAAAGTACATGTATCAAGGCTTGGTCCCCATGAGAGGAAGTTCAGGACTTGAAGAGAGAAGTGGTAAATTGTGTCCAATTCTCAGCATTGACTAAAGGTAGACAACTGTGTTTTTGGATTAGAAAAGCAAAAGCCTGGTGATATATTGAGAACAAAGGCATATATTACTCTGTAATTTTAAGATTAGCCTTAGTAAGATTTATTGCTTACTTGCTTAGAAAACCTTCTAGCAAAAGCTTAACTAAACAGCAATGTGATTGCAGGTTATATACTTGTATTTCAAGGGAAGTGAATTTAACATTAAGCTAATAAAGCCTAAATTTTTTTAGGGCCCCAAACTTGCACAAAGCTTTGTGAGAAGCCCAGGGAATTTCACATAAAAATTTTGTTTTCTGGGGCACCTGGGTGGCTCCATCTTTAAGCGTCTGCCTTTGGCTCAGGTCATGATCCCCGGGTCCTGGGATGGAGCCCCACATTGGGCTCCCTGCTTGGCAGGAAGCCTGCTTCTCCCTCTCCCACTCCCCCTGCTTGTGTTCCCTCTCTTGCTGTGTCTCTCTCTGTCAAATAAATAAATAAAATCTTTAAAAAAAATTGTTTTCTGTTTCATTTAAGTATATATTTTTTTCTTTTAAGAATATTTTTTCAGAATGTCCTCTCAAATGTCATAAACTATACCCCCCCTCCATATCTAGAGCTATTCTTAATCCCAATAAACTGAAATTGAATATATTCCCAAATCAAGCTTCTTTTAACCACAACCCCAAAATGCCAAATATGGTCACTGCAAAGCCACCATAAATGAAATAAAATGTGACCTCTGTCAGAGAATAAGGTGGAATGTAAATGGCTTAACCAATTAAATGTTTCAATAAGTTAGACAAATTTTATAAAAATGCATATGACTAGGTAAAGATACTATTAGAACCTTTTTCAGGTTCTTGAAAGGAGAAAAAACAACTGTCTTAAGTTTCACTAACCTCATGGTAAATCTGTCCCTGGTCTAACAAGTTTTAATGTTATTCAGAAAACAGTATATTTTATATAAAGATAATAATTAAAGGATTTTAATTATGCAAAAGGACAATAGTCCCGAGTACTTTTCTATTTTAACATTAAGTTATATATTTTGATAGCATATAATTTATAACACAATACCTTAAATCTAGAAGTCATGCAAGAAATGCATGTTGAATTTGATAGTAATTTTGAGTCTATACAACTGAAATTACTTCACTAATAATAAAAGAAAATTGTATAATTCCATCAAAGGTAAGGAAGAGTTCACAAAATAACCCATTTAATTTGAATCTTGTCTTAAAACTACAGTTTTCCTAGAGATATATTAGATTAAAATGTTCACAAAATAACCCATGTAATTTGAATCCTGTCTTAAAACTATAGTAGTTTTCCTAGAGGTACATGAAATTTTTAAATATATACATATATACATTATATATATGCATTGTATATATGTATACATATATATGTATATAAACATATGTGTATATATATTTCTGTATATAAAATAGCATGGTGTATATATATATAGTATTATATATATATACATATATATATAGTATTACCATGCTATTTTAAAAAACTTAAGTCTCATTGAACTGTGCCAACTTGAATTATTTGAAGGTGGTATTGAATCTATAATCTTTTATTCTATTTAGTTGAAACATAAAAATAATTATTTTCCTTTTCAAATACATATAGGTTAAAATAATAAAAAATACTTAATAGGACAGAGAAGAATGGGATATTTTCACTTTTGAAACATGGTGGAAATAACATTAACCCTGGAATTTAAAGACTGAGATTGATGCGCCAACTCTGAGACATAGTAGTTCTCTATCTATGAGCAATCACTTATTCTCGTTATACTTCAGTTTAATATATGTGATCATGTCTGTAATTCTAAGAATCTATTATTACTAATTTAACTGGAAATAAATTTCTCTAGGTAAACAGGACAAGTGGAGATTTCTTTTATAGTACTATAACATGAAATATATAAATATAAATACCCAATTACATTTCAGATATTAGACTACACACTTTACATGTATTATTTCATATTTAATTATCAAATTATTCTTGCAGATGCCAACACTATCATTTTTACTTGCACAAAAATTTTGATGAAAAGTAAATATTTTCCTAAGGTTATCATTATTTGAGGGTTTTTAACAGCATACTTGGCTCTTCTACTAGTCTGTTTGTACGAATAGGTACATATTGCCCTGTATTTGTTGCAGGTGAACTCAAGACAGAATTTTAAAAATGTTATTGAAAGTAGTAATAATAAATCTTTAACTAAAAAATGTATATTTAACAATAGAAAACTTTAAAATTGCCAAGCATGGGAGCTCCATAAAATTAATATGTTAATTCATTATTTATGAAATTAATTGTGACACTGTTCAAAACAAATGATGTTCAGAAGTATGGTGAGAGAATACATACTTGAATTCTAAAATATAATAATTTTGCATATAGCCAAAGCAAACTATGGCTATTATAGCATTATTCATAATTTGTAAATCCCATTTGTAGATCATTGTTTGCTTCTAATTTGAATATTCAAGGACAATATGTGCTTCCTCCAATAATGATTTAACCAAATATCTACCCTACCTTCCCTTTTATCTTTGAGTCCTGAGATTCTTTCCCTTTCAAGGCCCTATTGGTTTAGAAAAAGCAGAGGAAAAGAATTAAAGGTTGAAAGGAGAGCCTACAAAGTCCTATCTTTCCTTTGGCTCCTTATTTCCAAGAGAAGGTTCGTTCTTTCCTTTAATTTACTTAACAAACATTTATAGTTCTGTGATGCACACAGGTTAAGGTACTTAACACCAGGGATAAAAAAATTAAGGTCTTACCCTCTGGGTAGGGAAGGTAAAAAAAAAAAAAAAAAAAAGAACTTACAAATCAGTATAGAAAGACAAAAGAGGATTTACAAAGACAAAGCATAAATATTTAACATTAAATTTAAATGATCAGTAGTATTTGTTAAATTTTTATGGATGAGTAATATTTGTCAAGGGTTTATAAATTTATTTTTTTTACATATGTGAAGAGAAATTGGAAGGGTGGAGAGTTAAGAAGAATAAAGAGACAGTTTTAGTAGCCGGTATAAATTCCTGAAGGCTAGAAAAAACAAGATATGTTTGATGAATTAAACAAAAATCATAAAATTTAGGGTGATTTAGGAGGAAAGTGTGGACTAGATGCTGAAGTAAGCAAGAATCATATCATGAAGGGAGAAATGGAAGTAATTTTATCAGACAGGTGAATGGGAAATCATTAAGATGAGCAACATACACAGATTCACATTTAAGGAATATTTTAAGGGACAAGGCAGGGGTTAGAGAAACTTAAAGGTGTGTGTTAGTTATTCAGAGAAGAGATGATAATGGCCTATTTCTATAACAGTGACAGTGTAGTTGGGGAAAAGGAGAAAGACTGAATGGTGTCAGGGAAAGTAAATGCAGTAGAAATTGCTTGGATGTGTAAATTGAGGCAGATGACAAAGTGAAAAATGAAGAAGTTTCTGAATTAAATAACGTGGGTGGATAATGATACTTTGAGAAGAATAAACCTAATAGGAGGATGGAATTTTTATTCAGATTTGGAACTGTAAATAGGAGTTCCATATAGACTGATAGGTAATAGGTAGAATAGAGAGATGGTACATAGATGATAGATGATAGATAGATAGATAGATAGATAGATAGATAGATAGATAGATGATAGATAGATGATAGATATAGACAGATAGATATAGATGATAGATAGATAGATAGATAGATAGATAGATAGATAGATAGATAGATAGATAGATATTGTCCGAAAGAGAATTGCAGAAACAGGACTTAAGTTCCAGAACAAACATGGACTTAAAATGTTGGTTTTGCAATTAAACACATGCTGATCAGTCATTTTCACTGAAAGAGATAAATAAAAATGTCTGAAACACATTTGCAAACTATAATGTCCCGATGACTTCCATTTCTGATTAATGTGAGGAAAGTCCAAAGAAACTCTAATTTTCATTCAAATCAAGATAGAAATGCTTATAGATTTTTAACTTCACCATGAAGCTGTGGCCAAACAAAACAAAACAACACAACCCAACACATAAATAAACTGAATTCCAGAAAAGGGCAAGCCCTTCATAAAAGAGAAAAAAGCACAATTCCCCTTATCTGTGGTGGCGGGTCCAGACAAAGAGAAATCTGCCTTAGATGAGGAAAGGAAAAGCAGGTGATTATTTAACTTTTTAAAAAACAGTTTTTACCTACTAAAAGATGAAGCAGAAGACGGAGCTGAAATAAATCTATGTAAGTCTTATAGTCCTATGTAGTCCTACAGTCCACCTATAGGAGACTGGGATCAAGTCAGGATATCTGAAAGAAAAACTCCTTTAGACACATTAGGCTTTTAGCCACTGAAGTTTGAAAATGGGCTGGAACTGCTGAGGAAATACTCTCTAAGCCATTCTGGGCCCTTAGAAAATGTAAGGCAGGGGGGCTAATAACAGAGCAGAGAGAGATTGCCCCAAAGACACAATGACATAGATGAGAATAGAAAGCAGAGAGAACTTGCCAACAACCCATAAAACTGACAGCCAGAATCCAAAGCAGAGATCTCTCACTGTGTAAAAAGCTGATGGATTCCTTGTAAAAGTTAAAGAAAGCCCTCAAACCTTGACAGTTCAAAGAAGACAAGCCCTTTTGAAGAAAAAGTCCAAAATAAGCATCCAAACATTTTAAGTCAGTGGTAAACTGAATCAAACTAAAGCTGTAACAAAGCCTGAGCAAGTTCAATTGCAGATCAGACTGATTCAGTACCCCGCTGCAGCATCAAAATAGAAAAAGTGATGTCATGTTTTATAAGGATATATATTATTTACTTTGGTATCTAGTAGTTTTTTTATATAAAAGACACAGTGTAAAATTGAGAAAAAAATATATAAATGAAAAAGCCAGACTATGTGTCTCATCATCAAGAAAGGAAATAGTCAATACAAATAGACCCAGAGATTGAGCAATGGTTTTATCAGATGGGGTTTTATTTTACTTTTTCAGATAGTGTTTTAAAATAACTATTATAACTATGATAAAAATAACTACAAGAGGTGTTTGAAAAGGTAGATTAAGTGTGCTCACTTCAGCAGCACACATAACTAAAATCGGAATGAAAATGTAGGCTAAGTGAATAAAATAGAAAATAAAAGAACAATGTGTCCAAGATAGGTAGAGCAATATTAAATGGTCCAAAATGAGTGCAATTTAAATCTCAGAAGGAAAAGAGAAAGAAAATAAATCAGAAAATATACTTACAGATTTACTGGCCATAAGTTTTCCAAATTTATAGATAGATATAGACAAAGAGTCATAAAATTCAATGAAATAAAAATGTAATGGATCATTAATCACATCCAAGCATAATGTGCATATTGTACCTGAATTGCTGAAAAAATAAAAATCAAATCACAACATAAAGTGCATATTTTTGTATGCAGCTAGAGAAAAAAGAAACAATACATAAAACAATAAACAAAGGCCAATTTTGAATAGAGGGCAGAAAATAATATAGTATTTTGAAAGTTCTGAAAGATGAAAACTGTGTCTAGAGTTCTATATTCAACTATAATTTCTTAGTACAAGAGATGAAAATATTTTCAGACAGACATAAACTGAGACAATGTGTCATCAGGAACACTGAGCTATAATAAAAACTAGAAGTTACTCACACTGATGTAAAGTAATATCACATAAACTGTAAAAGAGCAAGAAGAAGAGTCCAAGAAAAATGAACTATTTGTATAAATGTTTAAAAAAGTTTATAACACCTTTAAAGTAGAAATAATGACCATTTATTTTCAGTTTGTAGAATAAAATATAAGACAAGTTCATTAGACAAAAAGTGAAACTTAACTATACTCTTGTAAAGTTATTATACTGTTTGTAAAGTACTCAGTTATCATTTGAATGAAATTAGTAAAAAATTAACATACATATTTTAGCAACCGTTAAATATTACACTGGGAATATAAGCCCCCATAACATGTGACTTTAAAAATCAGTGGGGCTTAACTCTGAGAGAACTGAAAGGCTTTACAAAACTAAGACTCTATTCTTAAAGGGCCAGTATGCTATAGCACTCTATCGGAGACCCAGCACAGAATCAGCAGTTTCAGAAGTACTTCGGTTATATATTAAAGAGATTTATTGACTAATTTTAGGATGTGTGCCAGAGAAGCAGGTATCTACAGGAGCTTCCTTCAAAAAACACAAGTGCTGGTAGTACCATTTTTCTTGTCCTCCTTCAGTCTAGCTGGCCCAATCCTTGTGGATGCTAGTTCTGACATTCTCCATCTACCTTTCCAGCAATGCTTGCCCTGCCCTCTGGTTCCCATCCAGACCCAACCCACTCAAATTTCCCCCCGCAGCAGGCACCCCTACAAAGTTGTTCCTGCTCAGCCACACCTGGTGAGCAGCCCTGGTCAGGACTAGCATCCCTCCAAAATGACTACCACCCCACCACACCCAGCAGGCAGCCCCAGCTAGAACCAGAGCCCCCTCCCACCCCCAAAGTGATACCTCTCCTGGTTGGGGGGCAGCCCTGCTCACTAGCACACCCACAGCAGCTACAGCAGACACTCTCAGCCAGCTATAGGAGGAGCTAACTCTACCCATCAGCAGGCCAACAGAGCTACAGCTGTTTACTACTTCCACCTGGGTTGGGGGCCAGCCCTGCCCACTGGCACTTCCACCACAGCTACAGCTAGGCCTCTCTGCCAGGCACAATGTGCGACAGCCGTGTCCATCAGGGTGCCAGCAGCAGTTGTGGCCCAGTCGCAACAGGTGGGTGCATTCAGTCCACACAGGGAACACACCTGGAGTATCTGGTTCTGGTGACTAGGAGGGATTGTGGTATTAGGCCCCACAGGACACCCTCTACATAAGGCTACTACCTTTAAAATCCTAATCTAGGGAAGGAAACAGACATCCAGGCCCAGGAAGCACAGAGTCCCTAACATGATTAAGCCAAGGAGGTCCAAATCAAGACAAAAATAATTAAAATGGCAAAGATTAAAGAAAAAGAGAATCTTAAAAGCAACAAGAGAGAAGCAAAGTTATATACAAGGTAAACTCCATAAGACTATCAGCTGATTTTTCAGCAGAAACTTTGAAGGCCAGAAGGAATAGCACGATATATCCAAAGTGCTGAAAGAAAATTCTACAATCAAGAATACTTATCCTCGTTGAGGGGTGAGGGAGATAAATTTAACAAGTATTATGAGAAAATGTTTCATGGATATGCAGGTAAAGTAGAGAATAAAATAAATCATGGAGTATGGATAATTATTGATAAAGAAATGCAAAATCAGAGACTAAAATCATATTGAGAAAAGGACACCATGCACTTTTGGTGAGAGGCACCTGGGTGGCTCAGTCAGTTAAGCCTATGCCTTCAGCTCAGGTCAGGGTTCCCAGGGTCCTGGGCCTGGGATCAAGCCCCACATTGGGCTCTCTGCTCAGTGGGGAGTCTGCTTCTCCCTCTCCCTCTGCTGCTCCCCCTGCTTGTGCTCTCTCTCCCTCTGTCAAATAGATAAAGTATTTTTTAAAAAAGAATACTTATCCTTGTGAAGGTTATCATTTAGAACTGAAAGAGAGATCGTTTCTTTGAAAAACAAAACCTAAAGGAATTTGTCACTACCAACAATTCTTACATAAAATGTTAAAGGGACTTCTTTAAATGGAAAAGAAAAGGTCAAAAGTAAAAGAAATTATGAAGGAACAATTTTCACAGGTAAAGACAAACCTATAGTAAAGGTAACAGATTAATCCCTTATAAAGTATGCAATTGAAAAGACTCATAAGAAACAGAAGTCCAGGACCATATGGCTTCAGAGGTGAAGTCTACCAAAAATTGAAAAAAGAGTTAAAACCTATTCTTCTCAAAATATTCCAAAATATAGAAGAGGAATGAATGCTTCCAAATCCATTATACAAGGCCAGCATTACCCTGATAACAAAACCACACAAAGAAACTACAAAAAAAGAAACAGACCAATCAATATCCCTGATAAACACAGATGCAAAAATCCTCAACAAAATATAAGCCAGCAGGATGCCTGAAGGCTCAGTTGGGTAAGCATCTGCCTTTGGCTCAGGTCATGATCCCAGGGTCCTGGGATCGAGTCCTGCATCAGGCTCCCTTCTCCTTCTGCCTGCTGCTCCCCCTGCTTGTGCTCTGACAAATAAATAAAATCTTTAAAAAATATATAAGCAAGCCAAATACAGCAATACATTAACAGGATCATTCACTACAATCAAGAGGATTTATTCCAAGGATGGAAGCATAGTTCCATATATGCAAATCAATCAGCATAATATACTGTATTAACAAAATGAAAGATAAAAAAATCCTATGATCATATCAATTTATGTAGAAAAACAACTTGCATAATTCAACACACATTCATGATAAAAACTATCAACAAAGTGTGTATGGTGGGAACATACCTCAACATAATAAAGGCTATATATGACATATATCACATACATCATTTATCACAGGTAACATCATACTCAATGATGGAAAACTGCAAACTTTTTCTCTAGGATCAGGAACAAGACAGGGATGTCCTCTCACCATTTTCATTTAATATACTAATGGAAGCCCTAGCCACAGTAATCAGACAAGATATAAAATAAAAGCCATCCAAAAGGGTAAGGAAGAAGTAAAACTGTCACTATTTGCAGATGATATGGCACTATATATAGAAAATAATAAACCTCCACCAAAAAAAGTTAGAATAAATAAATTCAGTAAAATTGTAGGATACAGTATATAGAAATATGTTGCATTTCTATACACTAATAATGAACTTGAAAAAAGAAAACAATCCCATTTATAATTGTATTAAAAAGAATAAAACACAGAGGAATAAATTTAACTAGGTAAGTGAAAGACCTACACTCTGAAAACTATAAAACACTGATGAAAGAAACTGAAGAGTACACAAACAAGTGCAGATATACCATGCTCACTGATTTAAAGAATTAGTATCATTAAAATGTCCATACTACCCAAAGAAATCTACAGATTCAGTGCAATCCATGTCAAAACTCAAGGTATTTTTCACAGAACTAGAACAAATACTCCTAAAATTTTATAGAAGTAGAAAATATCCCAAAGAGCCAAAGCAATCTTGTTAAAGATGATCAAAGCTGGAGGTTTCACAGTCCCAGATTCAAAGCATACTAAAAAGCTATAGTAGTCAAAACAGTATGATACCAGCACAAAAACAGACATAAACACCAATGGAGTGGAGAGTCCAGAAATAAACCCACAGTTATACAATCTACTAAACTATGACAAAGGAGGCAAGAATATACAATGGACAAAAGACAGTCTCCTTTTTAGGAAAACATAGGCAGTAATCTTTTGGATATTGCCCTTAGCAAACTTTTTCTGAATCTGTCTCCCCAGGCAAGGAAAAAGCAAAAATAAACAAAGGGGACTTACCAAACTAAAAAACTTCTGCACAACAAAAGAAACCATCAACAAAATGAAAAAGCAACCTTCTGAATGGAAGAAGATATTTGCAAATAATGTATCTGATAATGGATCAATAACTGAAATATATGAGGAACTCATACAACACCAAAATACCCAAATAACTTGGCTAAAAAATAGTTAGATCTGAATATTTTTCCAAAGAAGACATAGAGATGGCCATACGGAAAGAGGCTCAACATCACTAATCATGAGGAAAATACAAATCAAAACCATAATGAGATATCATCTCAGACTAGTCAGAATGGCCAGTATGAATAAAACAAGAAATAACAACTGTTGGTAAGGATGTGAGAAAAACGGACCACTCACGCACTGTTGGTGAGAATGTAAATTGATGTAGCCACTATGGAAAACAGTATTGAGTTTCCTCAAAAAATTAAAATACCATATGATCTATTATTCCCATTTTTGTACTTACATGAAGAAAATAAAAACACTAAATCAAAAAGAAATATGCTCCCCTATGTTTATTGCAGCATTATTTACAAAAGCCAAGATATGGAAGCAACATACACATCAATTGATAGATAAATGGATAAAAAAGATGGAACTTTATTCAGCAGGAAAATAGAACAAAATCTTCTTGTTAGCAACAACATGGATGGGTCTAGAGGGTTTGAGGCTAAGTCAAATAAGTCAGAGCAAGACAAATAATAGATGCTTTCACTTACATGTGTAATCTAAAAAAGGAATTGAAGAAACAAAAAATGGAAACAGAATAATAAATATAGAGAACTGGCAGTTGCCAGAGGGGAGGACAGTGCAGGGAGAGGTGAAATAGGTGAAAGGGGTTGAGAGGTACAAACTTCCAGTTATAAAGTAACTAATTCACAAAGATGAGAAGTGTAGCATTGAGAACATAATCAGTAATACTATACTAGCATTGTATGGTGACAAATGGTAACTATGCTAACAGTGGTGAGCACTTCCTGATGTTTATAATTGTCAAAGCACTATGTTGTACAACTGAAACTAATATAATACTTTTTGTCAACTATATTTCAATTAAGAAAAAAGTTAAAAAGGGCGCCTGGGTGGCTCAGTTGGTTAAGCGACTGCCTTCAGCTCAGGTCATGATCCCAGGGTCCTGGGATCGAGTCCCACATTGGGCTCCCTGCTCTGCGGGGAGCCTGCTTCTCCCTCTCCCACTCCCCTTGCTTGTGTTCCCTCTCTCGCTGTGTCTCTCTCTGTCAAATAAATAAATAAAATCTTTAAAAAAAAAAAAAAAAGAAAAAAGTTAAAAATTGCACAGAATGAGAAAAAAAGGGTATTTCTAGAGAACAGAGACATATACTGATAAAACGATGAATCAGTCAAGAAGGCATGATGATGCTGTGTACCTAATAACATAACATCCAAACGTTTATTAAATACTGACAGAACACAAAGATTAAAAAACTTCACTGTAACACGAAATTTTATTTAGTGTTCAATATAGGTGTGAAATAATGAGTAAGCTCTCATTATAACAGTGGGGGTGAGGGAGATAAATTTAACAAGTATTATGAGAAAATGTTTCAAGGATATGCAGGTAAAGTAGAGAATAAAATAAAGCATGGAGTCTGGATAATTATTGATAAAGAAATGCAAAATCAGAGACTAAAATCATATTGAGAAAAGGACAGAATAAGGAAATGGGTGTGGAGAAATAAGGAAAACACCTGGTTTATATTTATTAAAATTAATAACTTTTAGCAGTTTACCTAAATCTGCATCTTTACTGCTCTTTAGATCAGATTGCTTATATTGATTGTGGTCACAGATGGGGAGATAAAGGAGAAATACATTTCTACCTGTGTGAAAAAATCTTACATTAACAATCCCCAGGATGGTTTATCTTAAGTATTTGGCATTTAGGGAACTACATAGGCCACCAATTTTAAATAATTTAAAAAATTAAATCACATTTTAATGTAAATATTTAATTGATAAGATTATTGTTCATTTAAGTTAGAGGGATAGTAAGATAAGATACTTGCATCTGGCTTGATGATAAATAGATTAAATCATGTGTTAGAATCTATGTTTTGGCTGTTTATTAAGTTTTTAAATTTATACTCCATATATATTACTCAATATTAATGTCATTGAGAATTGTTGATATCCTTTGGTAGCTATGTCAGATGTCTCAGAATATGCAGATAGAACAAAGACCTAGAGATGAAGGTAAGATTTCTCACTAAAAATTCCTGGGAGGACACTGTCAGCTACAAAGCTGACAGGACATTATACTCAAAAGATAGAAGATAGAGTATTTCAGCTTAAAATAGAGGCAAATCAATTTCAAATCTACTCTTTGATCAAATTAAGGTATAGAAGCTCTTTCCTCAGAGTTCATTGTTGTTATAGTTGAATGTGGTTATAAAATATGACCATTAGTTATTTTCTATTATAAGAGAAGAAATCATTAGGTGTAGTAAAAATACCGAATTCTAGATAGCCCAGTGTTTTTCCACACAGTTTGGTCTTAAAAAGCGAGATCTTATCTCAGCATTAAATATTTTGATGATTTTGCAGCAAAGGATGTTACATTCAGGCTATTCAAAATACTCAACAAATCACTTGAGCAAGTCTCTTAAAATCATAGAAAATGATATTTACTTTATATAATCTCCTCCCACTTCAAAAATAGGAGCATATTTTCCTTTTTATAACTCATACACATTGGTGTGAAAAAGAAGTCTTGTATTTATTGCACATGTCTTTGCACATATCTTAGCACAGCACATTGAAAACTGGAGTCTTTCTGGGATTGGTTCATGGTTATATTTTTCATTATTTCTTAACCTACAATTCTCGAATCAGAGGCATGTTTTTAAAGCCAACTGTTCCTCTTGGATGCAGAAGGATAAAAATCTAAAATCACATGGAATCTACTTTGTTTATTTTACATAGAAATGCCTGATTTTGCTGTATATTTATGTGGTTTCATCATTTCTGGTCCTATTCTAGTTTATGTCATTATTCACAATGATCATTAATAAATGAAAGAACTGTTTTTTTGTAGCTTTCAGCAATGAGTTCAACATAAAAATCACAGATTGGTTCTTTCATTTATGAACCTTATATATATATGCCAAGAATAGATTCATACTCCACCAAAAATGTTTTCATCCTATTAAAAACCATCAGAGAGCTGTGATAGTATTTGCTCATTCCATATTTCATGATATTAATAGTATATAGAATTCAATGCCATTTGATAAATTTTATTATAATATTTAAATTGCTGTTTTAATAATACTTGCATTACAATAAACTTTTCTCAGCCATTTTGCCTTTGATCTATTTTGCTAATTGGACAATAAAGTGAAACAATAAAATGCAAATTCAACAAATAACTTGTCCATAGACACAAAATATATTAAACAAAATGAGCCACTCATGATGGAAAAGAAGAAATAATGCAAGCAGTCGTTCTGTTTCATGTATTTTATGTTCCCTCAGAACACCATCAGACTATCTGAGAACCATTGGGTAAACCAACAGTGACTGTCCATAAAATACGTTGGTACTACCCTTAGTATGTAAGACCAGATGAATTTATTGCTGTGTTCATCAAAACATAGAATACCTTTGGGTAAACTTTCAGTTAACTTCTCTTTTGTTGGTTTTCTCCATTACCATAGAAATCCAAGCCTTGGTACTTTAAAAAGTATCTAGTTTGTCCCTCAGTAGCCTTTTATCTTGTGACCAATGGAGCAACTGGAAGCTTTTATAGATGGAAGTTGTGATAGATGGTAAGATCTAGGTCCAGGATCTCCAATATGGTAGGCACTATTCAATCCCAACTAATTCACAGTAGCTTATTAGAAGACCAGTGCTTCTCAAAGCCTAATGAGCATACCAATAGCCTTTCAAAATGCAGAATTTGTATAATGGGGCCTGAGATTCATATTTCTACCTAGTCTTCATAAATGGGAGGTATCAATAAAAACAGGTAGATTTATATTTACATATACATGTATCTGTGTTGTTCACTGACATGGTAGTCATTTTATACCTTCTGATTCCCTATATCCTTCTCTTATATTCTCACTAGCTCTCCTTCCTCACAAATTTTCCCAAGCACAGAATTTATATATTTTTGACTCACATCCCTGATCCTGATGTGATTAGGCAAAAGTACTTTTTCATATTATATTTATTATTTCTAAATTTTCTTTTTTTTCCCTATTGTATGTTGTCATTTCTGGTAGGTCTCACAACTTTTTCTTTCTGGTTTATTTTAGAATTACATAATTTATGAAAACTGAAATTATGGTAGATGACAAAATTTTATACAAACCCAATAAATAATTTTATTGTAGTCTAATTGCATAAGAACTCCTGTAATGACAAAATTTCATAAATAGTTCTATTGCTTGTTGGGATATTGATGGCAATTTTGAATACTTTTGCATAAAATGTAGACAGGAACAGTTTGTAGGAATGAAAACATAAAAACTTTTTAAACAAATTTTAAGGGAAAAAACCTTCAAACAATGAATTTGAGTCCAAAGATCTGAATAATAGCACATTTATCAAAGGAGTTATAAAAACTTTATAATATTCATGTGTCACAAAGATACAATTGTTTTCAGTATTTGCATTTACAAATTTCATTTTTTTTAAAAAAAGATTTTATTTATTTGACAGAGAGAGACACAGTTAGAGAGGGAACACAAGCAGGGGGAGTGGGAGAGGGAGAAGCAGGCTTCCTGCCGAGCAGGGAGCCCAATGTGGGCTCAATCCCAGGACCCTGGGACCATGACCTGAGCTGAAGGCAGACACTTAATGACTGAGCCACCCAGGTGCCCCTTCAAGTTTCATTTTAAGAGAGATTTTAAGTATTTTTATTCACTAAAGTTTGTTACTGACATATTGATATATAACTAACAATATCCCTATATAGCCCTAAATCAAATTCATTATTACCCTTCCATGGGTTGCAGCCTTTATTCCACTTCTACCACATCTCATTTCTTTTTTATCACTTACTCATAAATGCAAACCTAAAACAGAGTGGTGAAAGAAATTGTTCTTCAGCATTCCCTGGAATGTTTAGGGACTAATAGGAGCAGTAAACCAAATGGTGAAGTGCCACCAAATGGTTTAAAAATGTCATATACCTTTCTTTGAATTATAATTAAATATCTCTAAATGCTCAGTGCTTATGTATATACCAAAGATTTTGATTAATATTACCCTTTCCATTTTATGTATGTATATGTGTATGTATATCTTTCTAATTACCTATACTAGTTCAATTCAATCTGTCCAGGGTATAGCTACCAATACTTAATATATAGCACTGGAGCATCCAGAGACACTAGCAAAGGGAAAAAATTATATACTAAATACTTTTGTATATACAAAGGTATCAGAAGGTACTAACAACTCCATGAAATATCATTTAATTTACTTAATCAAATCATTCTTTCAATCACTTGCAGACAAACAGACAAAAAGTAAAACAAAAACAGGAAAACTTAATGCATTCATGAAATATATATTCTAGTGAGGTAGACAATTAGAAAACAAATTGCAAATTTAAAAAAATAAACATTGCCTTGAATTCAAATAAACCAAGGCATGCTCAGAGAATATTGTGAGAGTTCTATTTCAGATATAGCAAAGAAAGAGTAAGAGTTGATATTTGAATAGAGAACCTAATTAAACAGGAGAGTGGGTTATTATGTATCATATTCTAGACAGAGAAGAGGACAAAAGCCAAGACTGAGGAGAGAACAGTGAAAGGACAGTGAGCAAGGAGAAGAATCATAGAGAAGATGCCAACAGGTGGGTTGAGGATCAGAAGGTGTAGAGCACAGTAGACCAGGGCTTTGGAATTTTACTTCACAGGAGATGAGATGCCATCAGAGGAATTTGATGAAGGCAACAACAAGCTATGACTTACTTATCAAAAGTGTTATCAGGAAGATGGTGGAGGAGTAGGAGACCTGGATTTCATCTGGTCCCAGGAACTCAGCTGGATAGGGATCAAACCATTCTGAACACCTACCAACTCAACAGGAGATCGAAGAAAAGAATAGCAACTCTCTGAACAGAAAAGCGACCACTTTCTGGAAGGTAGGATGTGCGGAGAAATGAATCCGAGGCAATATTCGGGAGGATAGACGGCAGGGGGAGGGGGCCTCCGTTCACTGCTTCTGGCAAGTGATAGAGTCACGGAGCACAAAATCGGAACTTTTAGAAGTCGGCTGCGCTGAGGGACGTCGCTCCAGTGGCTAAGCGGGGGGTGGAACCCTCGCGAGACAGTGTGGTCTCAGGACCCTCGGGGTCACAGAAAGACTGGGGGCGCCTGAGTGCAGCAGAGCTCTCAGGTATCGGAGTGGGGAAGCCGGCTGCAGAGACAGAGCTGAGGATTGGGCTCTCAGCTCAGGGTTGCCATAAACCATGATTCCCAGCACAGTCAGGCCACTGCTCTTCCAGCAGGGATCCAACAAGTGGCAGATTCAGGGAGACTCCCCTTCCTCCCCCAGGAGGAGCGGTGCAAGAGCGCACCACAGGGATATGCTGGGTTTGGAGACTCCACAGCGAGTCAGGTGCCAGAGATAGAAACGCTCCGTCACAGGCCAGGTGAGCATGGAGTATGGAGGGAGACCAGGGAGACAGGAGTGACTGACTGCTTTTCTCTGGGGGCGCACTGAGGAGTGGGGCCCTGAGCTCTCAGCTCCTCCGGGGTGGAGATTGGGAGGCCGCCATTTTCACTCTCGTCTTCCAACGGTGTATGGAGACCTTGCAGGGAACAAAATCTCCCGAGAGCAAACCCGAGCAGATTACTTAGCCTGGACTGGCAAGGGTGGGGCAATTCTGCCTCTGGCAAAGACATTTGGGAACCACGGCAACAGGCCCCTCCCCCAGAAGATCAGCGAGAACAGCCAGCCAAGACCAAGTTTACCGATCAATGAGAATGGCAGAACTCCAGAGCTAGGGGAATACTGCACATAGAATCCATGGCTTTTTTACCATGATTCTTTCTTCTTTCAAAGTTAATTTTTTTTAAACTGCTTTTTTTTCTTTGAATTTTTCTTTTCCCTTTTTCAACCAACATCTTATCAATCCCTTTTTTAAAAAACATTTTTATTTTTCATTTTTAGAGTCATATTCTATCCCTTCATAGTAGTTATGCTTATTTTTGGCATATATATGTAAGTTGTTCTCTCTTTAAAATTTTGAGATACAGTTTCTTCTAACAGGTCAAAATATACCCTAAATCTCTAGTGTATGGCTTTGTTCTAGTCTCGTGCCTGATCACATTCTCACCCCCCCCTTTTTTTTTAAATCCTCTTCTTTC
>NC_138375.1:66664711-66672658 GCF_054177405.1 Leptonychotes weddellii | reverse complement strand
TGAGAGATGATGGACTCAGAAACAAACTGAGGGTTCTAGAGGGGAGGGGTGTGGTAGGATGGGTTAGCCTGGTGATGGGTATTAAAGAGGGCACGTTCTGCATGGAGCACTGGGTGTTATACACAAACAAAGAATCATGGAACACTACATCAAAAACTAATGATGTAATGTATGGTGATTAATATAATAAAAAAATTTTAAAAAAGGATTATCAGGACTCTTGAAGAAAAGAGTAGAAACACAAGTTAGTTAGGAAGTTTTTATAATAACTGTGATTAGAAGGGATTATAATTTGGACCAATGTGGTAGCAGTAGAAGTGCTAGAAATTTTAAGTTTGGCTAACATTTCAAAGTTGGAGGTGGCCACAACTTCTGATGTACTGGATATGTGATATAAGCAAAGGAACTTAAGACTGTTTTGCTTAAAAACCTGAGTTCATGGAGTACCAATTTATTGCAGTGAGGAACAATGGGGGAAAATGTGATTTAAGATGGTGTTTCCATTAAGTATTTATACAAAATTTGAATTTAGGATTTTTTTTTCTTGTATAAGGATTTTAATGCTGGGAATTGTTTATAAAGGTGTTGGAAGCACAAGTTCATATGGTGGAAGATAAGGGTAGTGCTTATTATTGCTGTTGCCAAAATAGCTCCAGCTTCCAGACGATTTTTGAGGTATGTGTGGCCAAGTGATTTTTTTGGCTAATGAGAGGTGAAAAAAGTTCTAGGAGCTTCTTTACCCTTGCCACAGCAGCTAGCAATGTTCCAGATGGTGGATAGTCTATGATTTTGCGTATCTGGGTTCAGTTGACATGGAATAAAATCCCCAGATTATCCAGTGGTGGACACGTAGTCAGAGTAATAAAGTAGCCAGTGTGATTTTTTTTTAGCTGTTTGTTATAGCAGTTTAAGCTATCACTTCCCAACCAATAATTTATAACTACTCAAATATAATTTACTTCAGTGAGTTGGAAAAATGGCTTAGTTTTCCTTTCTTCCTGCATTCAACTCCTTTGCCCATGCCTTCCATTGGAAGGATGCACTGAAGAAGCCAGCTAGCAAAGCAGATTGGGAAATGTAATTTATGTTCTCTAAATTGAAGGTAGAAATTAGGTATGGAATGGGTGGGTGTAGAGCTGAGCGATAAGACACTCTTTGGCACTATTCACTATTTGGCTGCTCAGCAAAAGACAGTAACCATGTTTCTTCCTAAAAGGATGTTAACTATCCTAGTCCAAAGGAAGATTTTTCATTCTTTCAAAAAAGGAAGACCAAAGTCATCAGTCACTGCATCTGTCTCTGAGTAACATCAATTTCTCTTCTCATTTATTTTCCACTGATAAGGATGTCATCACTTTTTTCAAGCCCAATTATGCTAGATAACTAATCGCAAAAGGATAACTTCTGGCTCAGTAGTTTATCAGTCTTCAGTCATGCAAGCAGAAACTACTCAAGGAATTTAAATGGTGATAATTTAGAGAATTTTTTTTCAAAAGCACGATTGAAGAACTGTAAGAGGAGAAAAAGAATAGGTGAGATTACCAAATAACAAATAACTGCAGGAAGCCACTGTTCCTCTTAGGGCTAGAGAAAGAAGCATGGGGGGAACGGTGTTGTTAGTCTAAGCCTGGGATTGCTCTCCAAGTGAGGCTTCTGCTGTTGTGTTTTGAACTGGCGAAGCAGGAAGCCAGGTGCTTGCCAACACTTATTCATTCTCGGTGCGGTTGATACTGGTGCTGTAAATGCTGTTACCACAGCCCTGCTGCTGTCGCCACAGGTGACAGGTGTGTTTCTTCTGCACAACCCCATCACAAGATTTCTTCAATATGTATGCCATCTCCATCAGCAATGCTGGATGGGACAACCATTGCCAGAGACACAGAGAAGCAATAAAAATATTTTATAATCTGGAAGCCATCTGGCAAGAGAGTCTGTGAAATATGGTTTGTAGCATCCCAGTGGGAATGGTGACTGGTTTAGATGGATTCCTAGGATACTAACAGGTATCAGACACTATTCTACAGAAAAGGACAGTAAAGAGAATAGCTTAAGGCATGCCACATGTGAGATGCAGGGTGGATATAAAGGTCTAAAAATCAGGAGGAAGGTCCGGAATGGAAATAAAATTCAGGAATTATTTCTCTGTAGGTGGCCTAATCACTTGGATATGATCACCCAGAGAATGACTGTTAACAGAAGAAAATTCATGGTAGCTCACAATCCTAGGTTACCATTTGAAATGCATATCAGCAAGAAGAAAAAGATCCATCAGGGGAGAGTAGGAAGGACTGAGAAGAAAATAAGATCTTGTTACTGCAAAATGTAATGAAAGTAGGGTTTCAGAAATAAGGGAGCAATCATGTCATGCTGCTAGTCAGTCAAATAAAACGAGGGCTGAGAACTCAACCATGGCTTGGACAATATGGACGTCATTAGTGACCTTGATGGTAGCTGCTGCTTGAAAGGCTGGGGATGATGGAATGAGCTGTAAGGAGACTAGGAGATGAAATGATGACTCTGAATGCGTGCAGTAGTTAAGCAATTTCACTTGAAATGAGAGAAGTGCTATAAAGGCTGAAAAAGGATAAAGAATCAAGGGAAAGTTATTTTTTCTTGATTTTTAAGGTGGGAAATAACAGATTATTTGTGTGGTGATGGAGAAGACACAGTATAGAGGAAAAAATAATGTTTTAGAAGGGAGAGAAGAAAATTGCAGAAGGAATGTCCTTGATTTAGTAGTATGTGATGGAAACTATTACATAGGGAGAAGGGTATGTCTTGTATAGGAATAGAAATGTTTTATCTATGTATTTCAGCAGAAACAAGCTGAAAGCAAGTCCATTCCAGTGTTAGATATGTATATGTGGTACTAGGAAGATGTAGAAGTTATCTTGTGATTAACGTGTTCTTCTTAGGTAAGGGAGAAAAATGAGTGAAAGAGAAAAGATACCCTGATATTCAGAACCAGCCAATACTAAAATCAAGGGCTCAGAGTTGTTAAAAGCTGGCCTGACACACAGGGTTAGGTCAAGATGTTCTCTTATTAAACATAAGCAGTTTTCAAGGCAACATTAGAAAAGGTAACCCTGGTGATGGAATTTTCTCTATCTTGATGGTGTGGAAGTTACACAGCTGTATTCAATTATCAAAATTCATCAAACTTTACACTTAAAGTGAGTGGTTTTCATTGCATGTAAATTATACATTAATAAAGAAAAAGTCAGTGAAGTTAAAAAGGAATTGAGCCTTTAGGTGTATTTCTGAGAACATAAATCAAGATAATTAGCACTGGGTGTGGGATCAGGTGAGCAGTTCAAAAGAAAATCAATTATTACTCCAAAGTAATATTTCACTGTCTTTCCCTTCAATATATAGTACTGGGTGGTCTTAGTTGTCTAACAAAAACCTCAGAACTTAGAGCTATGCACACACCTATGCAGTAAAGTCCAATTAATGTCAAAGGCTTAATTCCTTGAAAATAATCAAAATTTATATTACATGGGCATTTACAATTGAGATTATTAAAATTATGTGGGTGCTAGCTCAAAACTGGCCAAACCTTAAACTGGTGAGGTTACCAAGGGAATGCCATTCCTGGTAGCCATATTGTCAACTTTTTCTAATGCCTGGTGTTATGCCAGTAAATATGCCAGTAAATATATTATTTTCACATGTACAGTTACTAATACTTATTCTAAACTATTAAAGGATATTTTGGGGGAACCCTCCTATACTGTTGGTGGGAATGGAGACTGGTGCAGCCACTCTGGAAAACAGTATGGAGGTTCCTCAAAAAGTTGAAAATAGAGCTACTATACGACCCAGCAATTGCACTACTGGGTATTTACCCCAAAGGTACAAATGTAAGGATCCGAAGGGGTACGTGCACCCCGATGATTATAGCAGCAATGTCCACAATAGCCGAACTATGGAAAGAGCCAAGATGTCCATCGACAGATGAATGGATAAAGAAGATGTGGTATATATATACAATGGAATATTATGCAGCCATCAAAAGGAATGAGATCTTGCCGTTTGCAATGATGTGGATGGAACTGGAGGGTATTATGCTGAGCGAAATAAGTCAAACAGAGAAAGACATGTATCGCATGACCTCAGTTATATGAGGAATTCTTAATCTCAGGAAGCAAACTGAGGGTTGCTGGAGTGGTGGGGTGTGGGACGGATGGGTGGCTGGGTGATGAACATTGAGGAAGGTATGTGCTATGGTGAGTGCAGTGAATTGTGTAAGACTGTTGAATCACAGACCTGTACCTCTGAAACAAATAATACATTATATGTTAAAAAAAGAGAAGAAGATAGTAGGAAAGGTAAAATGAAGGTAGGGAATCGGGGTGGGGGTGGAATTGGAGGGAGAGAAGAACCAGGAGAGACGATGGACTCTGAGAAACAAACTGAGGGTTCTAGAGGGGAGGGGGGTGAGGGGATGGGTTAGTCTGGTAATGGGTATTAAAGAGGGCACGTACTGAATGGAGCACTGGGTGTTATACGCCAACAATGAATCATGGAACAGTACATCAAAAACTAATGATGTAACGTATGGTGATTAACATAATAAATTTTTTTTAAAAAAGGATATTTTGGGAAAAAAAGAAAGTATTCTGGAACTGTGAGGAAGTGAGACCTAAACATGAAAACAAAGATCACCTCATCATCTTGTCTAAGGAAAGATTTAGATTTAGTAATCTAAAAAAGTTTTTATTACTGTGAAAATTATAAGAACACCATACCACTCATGACTGCTGGCTGCAGAGCACTCACATAGCAAGAGAAGGTGGCTGAAGAGAAGGTGGATTTGGAAGTTTGAGGAGATTTTACAAAGTAACCTATGATATCATCTCCTAAAGAGAATAGGATTATTAATTAACTTCAATCCTAGAACGAATAAGTTTTAAATATTGTAGGTAGTGCTCTAAGGGTAAAAAAATTGAAATTGAGATTTGGGATGTGCTGCATTTATTATAATGGCAAGTTTAAGAGTATAATCTTAGGATTTTAACACGGAGGAAAAGTCAAAGTGAAGACAAGGAAACACAGAATGCTAGGTGGATTATTCAAATGTTAATGCAATTTTGAAGAATGCTGACTGGGACAATGATAGAGTAGATATCAATAAGGTAGATACTAAAATTATCCCTGAAAAAGGAGAATTGACCAGAAACACTAAGAAGAGTGATGACAGAGGTACAGTCTGACAACATGAATCTTAAAGGAATTGATTTTACGTGTGTGTGAGAGAGAAAGAGAGAAAGAGTGTGTGTGTTGGGGGGTAGGGGGAGGACAGATTCACGGTAGTATGAAAACAGGAATTAAGAGTTAAAAAACCCACCTACTCTAAAGGGGAAGAGTAGCTGTCTGCAAAGGCTGGAGTGAAAGCAGTGACCTTAGAAGAGAGTCAAGGTCAAATTGGAGGCAGAGGGTAAAGGGATGGTTCAGAGAAAATTTTGAGGATTCAGGTGACATACCATGATGATAGTCCAGGAATTTCAGGGGCATAAAGAAAGGATTTATGGATTGGGAATGAAATGGGATATAAATCAGATTTGGGGGTATACAGAATAATGAAAGGATTAGAATCTAGTTATTACGGAAAGAAAGACAGAATGAGATTTCTGCTGATGGTGTAAATAACAATCATGATAAAACAAGTCCAGTTGACCCCTACATGAAGAGATAACCAGTTCTCAGTGAAGCCTCTTACTGGAACTTATATCCTCAGAATTCTGAGGTGATGTGGTAGAAATGGGAAGGAAGAAGAAAGGTGTTTGTTTTTTGGTTTTTGTTTTTTAAGGAAGAGCAAAGTTTTGATGCTATAAGGAATATGCCTCAAATCTCTCTTGGAAGTTAACCCTGTACATAAATAATTATTCATTTTATTTGTCAAAAATGCTAGGAAACTCCTACTATCATCAGGAAACTGCTAAAGCAAAGGAAATCTGAAACAGACTCAGAATACAGATAGACACTCTGGTATAAATTTCAAGCCAAGAAAGATCATAATTTATTCTTCACAAATTACCTCTTTTAGAAAAATCTGTTAGGACAAATAAATTCACACAATAAAAACATAAGGAAGTGAAAATACTAAAAAGCTATATTGCATATAACTTTTAAAACAAATGTTGTATAGTCTGTAAACTATTTAATTTTATGTGTGTTTCTATTAGATTAACTGTGAAGCTTTAGAAATGTGGCATATAATGAAGTTACCTCACTGCCTGACTTTGCAAAAATTCATTTTAATATTTTTTTAAATAAGTTTCAGACAACTTCTGAAATATGCCCCTACAAAAGCAGTTAGAGGAAACCATCAGATAGTTGCTTAAAACCTAAGTTAACTAAAATAATCCAGGCAGTTTTCCCTATTTAGAACAGGACATTTAGTAAAGCAATTTTTCAACAGCTGCTACAAATTCATTCATCTTATGACAATGTGTGTGTTTGTGTGTTTTTTATGTGCACATATCTATGTGCATGAATGGGCATGGTGTGTGGAGATAATGATGTTAACTAAAGCTTAAAATATGGTTAATTATATTTCTTGACACTATAAGATACATTTCTTAGAAGCTAATCCCTTATTCATAGTAGCTGACATACCTTAATGATATTGATACAGAGAAGAGAGGTTACATGAGGCAGAAATAGATTAAGTGACCTGCTCTATAATACTTGAAATGATCACTGCTACTCAGTAGAGTGGGCGTCCCTCCCATCTCCTGCAGTCATTTTCCTTATTTCTTGTATAATAGTGCACCATGAAGGGACTTCCAGGAACATGTCACAGATACAATCAATTTGGAATGACACAGCACTATCATTCCCATAAGTCTTCAAACACTTTCAAGAATGATTAAAAAGCATGGCATTGCCCACTGACTGTCGGGGTGACATGTGCATGTTGGAGAAGACAGCCCTATTGAGCAGTTATCAATTACAAAAGTGTTTGAAAATAGTGACTTTTCTATTTTTGAGGATATTTCAAGTGGGCTGTTATATCTTATATGCTTCTATCATAGGTCTGTAATTTCCTCTATAAACTCAAATGAAAAGGTATGAGCTAGTGCCAGATCAAATTGACATATTTGCTACCTGAGGTGTCCAATGATTTTTAATTAAAATGGATTTTGATTTGACCAAATTAATTTTATACTCTTCACAATACCAAGTGTCAGATTAGCGGAGCTAAGAAATCATTAGCTGGCTTACTGAGACTACTGTTAATCCATTTTAATTACTTTTATGAATTTTTATCTTTACATAACCTTACACTTAAAGACACACCTGAATTGTTCTTGATGGGGAAAGTTAATACTGAGTTACACTTACTTTAAAATACACTGATAATATACCCAGAATAAAACTGTCAGGCTGCTTTATATGTAAAACCTTTCCTTTGGTTTCTTTCGATCTGAAAAAACAAACAAACAAACCAAAGAACCAATCCCTCCCCCCGCCCCCCCGTTTGGGTAGCTTCATGGTGACAATTTCTAGAGGAAAAGGAGACTTTATCTGAATGGGACATGTGGCATGAATTCATTCAACTAAAATAACTAAGAGTACTAGATATGCATTTCAATTTCATAATTGAAATGTGCAGCAAAGTTCCAAAAGTGAATTACTCATTATTCAGATATGCTCTAAAATTTTATTTACAGCTGAAACTATTTGACAATTTCCTAAAGATGACACATATACAAATTCAAGGGGAAGGGGACAGTGTGTGATTGCATTTTATTCAGCAAGTATAAGATTAACATACATAAAAGAATTATAACTGGAGGGCTAATATTGAGGTTTATAACTTTTATTTTTCACTCATACTTTATTTTAGAATAATTTTACTCTCCAATAAATAACAAAATACTGTCAGGGGTTAAATAAAAAAATAAATAAAAGCTTGCATTATAACCATTTTATGTGTCT
>NC_138375.1:66613677-66664611 GCF_054177405.1 Leptonychotes weddellii | reverse complement strand
AAAAAAAAAAAAAAGAGTCAATGTCAAGTAGAGATGGGATTGCGATTATACCAATCAGTTCCATACTTTAAGTCAGTGGTTGTCAATATCCCACTACTATTTGGGCTACAAATGGAAAGAATGGATACCAGATCATCTATTCCAAAATCATCATTCATTTTTATTTTTATTTTTTTTATTTATTTATTTTTTTAATTCATGAGAGACAGAGCAAGAGAGAAAGGCAGAGGGAGAAGCAGGCTCCCAAGGAGCAGGGAGCCCGATGTGGGACTCGATCCCAGGACCCTGAGATCATGACCTGAGCCGAAGGCAGACGCTCAACCATCTGAGCCACCCAGGCGCCCCATCATTCATTTTTAAAAAATGAAGAAACTGAGTATCAAGGAAATTCAGTAGCTTTGCCAAGTTGATGCATTTTGTCTTATAAATCTGAAGTGAACTAAGTTATGTAAAACACCTTGGCACAAGTAAAGAACATCTTGTTTCTCCCTCATCTCAGTATCACTGCTACTCTAGTCCAGGGAAAGCAGTACATACATAGAGGTTATGATTCACTTTTTCCTGAATCCTGTACAAGGTAAGAGATTTCTTTTTTTTTTTTTTAAGATTTTATTTATTTATTTAATTGATGGTGGCGGGGAGGGACACAGCAAGAGAGGGAACACAAGCAGGGCGAGTGGAAGAGGGAGAAGCAGGCTTCCCACCAAGCAGGGAGCCCTATGCAGGGCTCGATCCCAGGACCCTGGAACCATGGCTTGAGCCGAAGGCAGTCGCTTAACGACTGAGCCACCCAGGCACCCCAAGTTAGGTATTTCTTAAAAAGGTATACTAATGTCTCTTAAGACCTTAAAAATTTTATTTTAAAACAAGGTATTAGAGGGCGCCTGGGTGGCTCAGTTGGTTAAGCAACTGCCTTCAGCTCAGGTCATGATCCCAGGGTCCTGGGATCAAGTCCCGCATCCGGCTCCCTGCTCTGCAGGGAGCCTGCTTCTCCCTCTCCCACTTCCCCTGCTTGTGTTCCCTCTCTCGCTGTGTCTCTCTCTGTCAAATAAATAAATAAAATCTTTAAAAAAACAAAAAACAAAAAAACAAAAAAAACCCAAGGTATTAGAAAAAAATTAAAATTAGTAACATATTGGCATGCATGTAAGGCTTAAGTCTTATCAATGAGAGATGTCAAGGGCAAGACAAAGCTCAAGGCAGTTTGTCTTGGGCCTTCTATGTTACTTGTCAATGTTCATCTTCACCCTGCTTTTCCTACCTCAAAGATTAGATTCTGGGATCCCAATACGCTATAGTCTTGCCATTGATTTTGTTTTCAATCATAGCTCTTAGGTTAAACTAACCTCACAATAAGTTGAAATGATTGAGGAAAATATCTGTAAGTTAGTTTTGTAATATACATGAACTGAAGATACCTGGAAGGAAGATACTTTCTAATCTAACTATTCATAAATAAAAGCTGTCATCTAAGATAAACATCTAAGACTATTTGGCAAGGTTACAAAACTTGTAACATAAAAGAAGCAAAGAGTGGGAGAGAATTTTTAAGTCTTCAGCATATGGACTTAGTTCAAAGCTGGAAATGGCATAAAATGATTATGAACTACTATTGGATAGGATTCAAAATGTAAGCTGATAACAGGCATATAATAGTTTACCTGCCCAGAAAAATAACTGAGCTATGAAATAAAATGGATATATTAATGAAATATTTTAATTAGTGTTATTATTATATATACTTAGGATAAACTGTTTGAAGAGGGCCCTTGCTTAATTATCCACTGAAGGATCAAACAGTAGATGATAAACTTACATGTTGATATTGCCAGGGGCATTATTTGCCTATTTGCCAAATTTAGCACTTTCTCCAGGTTTTAAAGCCTAACTAACATTTGAGATTTTGATTCATGCTCTTTCTTTTTTCCAACTTTCCAAACTCAAAGTGTCAGGAATAACAATCCTTGGAAATTAAATATATAAAACTTGAAAATTATAATCAGTTTTTTAATCCAAAAATATTTAGGTAATCTCATTTTACATCTTTATTCTAAAAGAAAATTCTCACACTGTAGGCTAAATCCTAAACTGCATTCTGTACCACCCATGCTTATCTTCTTAAAAACTGTCCTCATACTTCTTTTTTAAAGAGTACAATAAAACTCATTTTAATGAAACATCATTTTAACAGGAATGCTGGTTCTGTAAAATTAAAATGACTGCCTGGTGAAAAAGATGTCAATGATGCTTATGAACTTTTCATATCCATTATTATTAAGGTTTTGCACATTCTAATTCATTAATAAATGGTGGAAAAAGAAAGACATGTTTTATTGCCTACCACTACTCAAATGAAATGGGATTTTTTTTTTCTATGAGAGTATTAAGAGACTACTAATTTCCATCTTTCCATAAAATCCGTTTCTACAAAGTAACACTGGTTTTGGCCCATTCTGAAAGAAATTTTGCTGTATTTCCTACGCATTTTCTTTCCTTACAGAGAGGGATAAGGAGAGTGAGAGTTGATAGGGAGAGGCCAAGGGAGATGGCGAGAGAGAATCTTAAGGAGGCTCCACACCCAGCACGGAGCCTGACAGGGGCTGCATCTCATGACCCTGAGATCATGACCCGAGCTGAAATCCAGAGTCGGATATTTAACCAACGGAGCCACCCAAATGGGCCTTCTTTACATTTTTTTATTCAACTCCAGCATCAGCCAGAAGTTTAGGTAAAGCTACTTTCTTCACCAAATACTCTGAAACCATGGTCTATTATTGTTTAAATATGCTACCATCCATTATTTTTCCAAAGCACCTAATTGCCAACACAATTATCCCTGGCTTTTATAATGTGTTATCAACTAACATTTATTTGCCTGGTACAAAGCATTGTACTAGTCACTGGCATTTTAAAAAATGTTCATTCTCTCTGAACATACTAAACTTCTATCTGCTTTTTCTCTCATTCCACTTAAAATTCTTTTGCTCTTTCTGTGAAATTATACCTTCAGCATCTGTACTCTACCAAGTTTTCTCATGCTAAATCCTATTGGGCTTTCTCATCTAGATTTCTGCCCTCTATTGTTGTCCCTGGATATCTACTTTGACAGTTTCCATTGAAGCAAACTTAAAAACAACAACAACAACAACAAACACAGCTCTTCTTTTACTTATGCAATTCTAAGGACCTTAAACAATGGGGATTTTTAAATTTTCACATTTTATAGACAAATTACCTTAAACCAGCACACCTTGTAGCATGCATCTATTATTAATATCACTTGTTTTTTAGTTTCCTTGAGGTAAGTAATTATTCCTTTTCTCAGTTTTTGTTATTATAGATAGGAGTTCATGCCTCTGGATGTTCCTGGCCACAGTGAATAATTTCAAACTAATAATATACTTCAGACTAAACCAGAGAGACTCAATTCAAAAACTTGGATTGAAACTATAGTGAATGAAGACTCTCTTTCACCTAGGCTTGCCAGTATGCAAGTCATCATCTTTGTGCCAGAAATAGGTTCCTTAAAAGTAAAGTCAACATGGAGGAAATCAGTCACTGAATGACAGATTTCTCACGTAATCTTTGCATGCATAAAATCATTTATGCTTGGAAACAGCTGTACTACTGAAACGTTCTTTTATGAGAGCCAAAAATAGTTCTACTTATTTATTTGATTTTGGTTACATCACTTGTGATCAAGATAGTCCTAAGTTAAATTTTGACTCTATAGTCCTCAATGCATATTTTAAAGAAAGCTTCATTTTTTACCCATGAAAATTCAACAATCCAGGTACAATGCAAGCATTCACTGACCCTGACCATTGTTTAGAATTTATACTTATCATTTGTTTTCTACACTAAGGCTCAGTTTTTCAAATAGTTTTTCCATACACCTCTCTTTGTAAGGGCCTCTTCCTGACCCATTCTTAGCTTAGATGACTATTTCATAATTCAATAACAATTGTCATAATCACCATCTACCATTCCCTTCATTTATGATTATCCTGGTGTCCACATTTCTTCTCTGATCTTTTTCTGCTCTCATTGGTATTTCTGCTCCATGCTGTATATCTGAATCTTTCCTTCACAACTTACCAGTGACTTCAACATTATCTTTTACTTCTCCTTTTGTATGTTTGGACTCAAATATAAACAAGTCTGAAGAAAATTTTACTTAATGTTAGTTCTTCCATAATTGCCTTTTTAAGTCTATATATTAATTTCTAATTTGTACCAACTGGCTGTTTATAATAACTAAATTAAGTCTGAATAGATGTAGAAATTTAAGTGTTTTTTAAATTAAATTTAAGTTAAATTTAAGTTATTTTACCTCCTTGGGATTCCATATTCTTACCTAAAAATGAGAGGTAGTTGGAGGAGGATGGCAGAGTAGGAGGATCCTGAGCTCAACTCATCCTACAGACATACCAAGGTAATAGCTACATTATGTACAACTAACTCTGAAAATGACCTGAAGACTGGAAGAACAGACCATCTCTAGTTAATTGTAGATGAGGCCACATCAGAAAGGGTATGAGGGGCAGAGACACATGGGAACCAAATTCCTGGCAAGACTAATCACAAATGGGAGGGACATCATGAGCATTGAGAAACAAGAGGACCAGATCCCCCACTAGGTACTCTAGGCACTGAGGACCAGTACAAAGAAGATGAGTCCCATGACATCTGGCCTTGAAAACCTATGGGACTTACTTTGGGAGCTTTTAAAATCATCAGGGCTTAACTTTAGGTACTTTAAAAATTAGTGGTTCACACTCCACAAGAGCCCTATGGAGATAGGAAACTGAGTCCCAGCCCTTAAAGAGTCAGCATAATAAATAACTTATCCTGAGATACTGCATAGAAGCAGCTGTTTGAAAAGCTCCTGGAGTATATCTGAAGATTTTTTTTTTTTTTTTTTACTAATCTCAGACAATGTGATAGAGAAGTAGGGATCTTCAGAAGAATTCTCCAAGAACAAGAGTACTGGCAGGCACCATTTCTCTTGCCTTCTCCCAGCCTAGATAGCCAGACACTTGCAGGAACCAGCACTAACACTCTCCATTTAACTTGTTAGAACTACCTGCCCCACTCTCATATTCCCCTGTCAACTGGCTCCATCCAAGCCTGTAGCCCCTAAAGTGGCTCCTTCCCCACAACCCCCTGCAAGCAGCCCAGAAAGGGACCAATGCCACTCCAAAATGACTCCTACTCTGAGGAGAGGAGATGATAAGCCCACGTGTAAGCATGTCTACAGTGCCAGCAGATAAACTTTGTAGCTGACTGTGCAGGAGGAGAGCCCTACCATTCAGTGCACCCACAGCTGTGGCAGAGAGACCAAGGGCAGCTAGTCTGACTGCTGACCCCATCCACACACAAGCCTGTCATAGCCAAGGATAAGCCCCTCAACAGTGCAGAGATGAAACACTGCCCAGTGCACCAACAGGCAAAACAGGTCATAGGAGATGAATGGGCTGAAGGTAAACTTGGCTCAGCAACAACAGCAGGGTGCCTGTGGTGCATATAGGACTCACCTGGAGCACTTGGTTCCAGTGACTAAGGAACACGGTATTCCAGAGGACCACAGGAGCTCTTTTATACAAGACCACTACTTTCAAGATCAGGAACCATAGCTGATTTCCCTAATATGTAGAAACAAACACAGAGAGTTAGACAAAATAAGAAGACAGAGGAATATATCCCAAATGAAGGAACTGGACAAATCACAGCAGAAGAGCTAAATGAAATGGAGATAAGCAATATGCCTGATAAAGAATTCAAAGTAATGGTCATAAAGATACTCACTAGACTTCAGAAAAGAGTGGATGAACTCAGGGAGAACTTAAAGAGAAAGAAAATATTTTTTAAAAAATCAGATGAAGAATTCAGTAACTGAAATTAAAGAAATACACTAGAGGGAACCAACAGCAGATTAGAGTATGTAGAACATATTAATGATAGGAAAGATGGGGTAATGGAAAGTAACAAAGCTGAACAGCAAAAAGGAAAAAAAAAAGAATTAAAAATGAGAATAAATTAAGAGAACTCAGTGGCATCATCAAGCATAATAACATTTACATTATGGGGACCCTAGAAAGACAAGAGAGAGAGAGAGAAGGGGCTAAAAAAGGTATCTAAAGAAATAATAGTTGAAAACTTCCCTAATCTAGGGAAGGAAACAAACAGCCAGGGCCAGGAATCACCGAGCATCTCTAACAAAATTGAGCCAAGGAGGTCCCTATCAAAACAATAATAATTAAAATGGTGAAAAATAACAATAGAATTTTAAAAGCAGCAAGAGAAAAGCAAACAGTTATATACAAGGGAAACCCCATAAGACTCTTTCAGCTTACTTTTCAGCAGAAACTTTGAAGGCCATAAGAGAGTGGCATGATACATTCAAATTGCTGAAAGGAAAAAGCTTATAACCAAGAATATCTTACCTGGCAAGGTTATCATTCAGGATAGGAGAGATAGAGTTTCCCAAAGTTACAGGAATTCACCATTGCTAAACCAGTCTTACAAGAAATGTTAAAAAGAATTCGAGTCAATATAAAATGCCATAGCTAGAAGTAAAACAAAAATTATGAGAGGAAAAATATCACAGGTAATGTAAGCATATAATAAAGGTAGTCAATAAATCACTTAGAAAACCACTATGGAGGTTAAAATACAGGAGTAAAGTCAATTATGTCTACAAAAATCAATCAAGGAATATACAAAATAACAAGATGTAAAATATGACATCATATAAATAAAATGTAGAGAGGGGAATAAAAATTTAGTGCTTTTGGAATGTGTTTGAACTTAAGCAACTATCAACTTGATATAGACTGCTATACACATAGATGTTATACATGAACTCAATGATAAGCACAAATCAAAAACCTGTAATACACAAAACATAAACAGAAAAGAATCTAAGCATAACAAACTGACTCAATCCACAAAAGAAGAGGGCAAGAGAACTAAAGAACAGAGAAAACTACAAAAACAAATAGAAAACAAGTAAAAAAAAAAAAAGGCAATACATACATACCTATCAATAATTACATTAAGTATAAATGGACTAAATGCTCTAGTCAAGACACATGGGGTGAATGACTGGCTTTAAAAAAAAGAAAGACCTAGCTCAATGCTCTCTATAAGAGAATTACCTCAGAGCTAGAGACACATGCAAACTGAAAGTTAAGGGCTAGAAGACATATACCATGCAAATAGAAGGCAAAAAAAAAAAAAAAAGAAAAAACTTGAATATTAATACTTTCATCAGAAAAAATAGACTTTAAAACAAAAACTGTAACAACACACACACACGCGCATGCACAAAGGGCACTACATAATGATAAAGGGAACAATCCAACAAGATGATATAACAATTGTAAATATCTATGCACCCAACATAGGAGAACCTAAATACATAAAATAATTATTAAAATAAAAAAGGAGAAATTGATAGTATTACAATACTAGGAGGTTTTAACACCCCACTTAAATCAATGGATGTAAGCCAGAAAATCAACAAGGCAAAAGTGGCTTTGAAAGACACTTTAGGCCAGATACATCTAACCAATATGTACAGAAAATTCCATCCCTAAACAGCAGAACAGAATTTTTTTCAAGTGCATATGAAATATGCTCCGGTAAAGATCACATGTTAGGACACAAAACAAGTTTCAATAAATTCAAGAAGATTTTCCAACCACAAAGGGATGAAACCAGAAATCAATTATAAGGAAAAAAATCTGGAAAGAACACAAATACATAGAGGCTAAACAATACACTACTAAACAATGAATGGGTCAACCAAAAAATCAAAAAGGAAATAAAACAATACATGGACTAATGAAAATGAAAATATAATACTTCAAAATATTTGGGACATACAAGAAGCAGTTTTAAGAAATAAGTTTATAGCAAAACATGCCTAACTCAAGAACAAGAAAAATCTTAACAGCCTAAACTTATACCTAAAAGAGCTAGAAAAAGAAGAGAGCCCAAAGTTAGCAGAAAGAAGGAAATAAGATCAGATCAGGAATAAATGAAATAAAGACTAAAAACACAATAGAAAAGATCAATGAAACCAGAGCAGTTATTTTTTTAGAGGGGAGAGGTGTAAAGGGAGAGAGAGAGTGAGACCCTTAAGCAGGCTCCATGCCGAGCATGGAGCCTGATGAGGGGTTTGATCTCACAACTCTGAGATCATGACCTGAGCCAAAACCAAGAGCCTGACCTTAACCAACTGAGCCATCCAGGCGCACCCCCCTCCAAGCTGGTTTTTCAAAAGATACACAAAATTGATAAACCTTTAGCTGCACCCATCATGAAAAATGGAGAAAGTATTCAAATAAATAAAATCAGTAACAGAGGAGGAGAAATTACAACTGACACCACAAAAATAGAAGGGTTATAAAATAATTTTAGGAAAAATTATATGCAAACAAATTGGACAACCTAGAAAAAATGGATAAATTCCTAGAAATACATAATCTTTCAAAACTAAATCAAGAAGAAATAGAAAATTTGAACAGACTGATTTCTAGTAATAAAATTGAATCAGTAATCAAAAACTGTCAACCAACAAAAGCCCAGGATCAGCTAAATTCACGTGTAAATTTAAGCATTTAAAGAAAAGTGAATACCTATTCTTCTCAAACTATTCTGAAAAATAGAAAGTTTCTAAATCATTCTAAGAGGCCAGCATTACCTTGATACCAATACCAGATAAAGACATTACCAAAAAAAAAATGAAAACAAAAAAACCACAGGCCAATATCTTTGATGAACATAGATGTAGAAAATCCTCAACAAAATATTAGAAACTAAATTTAACAATACATTTAAAAAAATTGTTCACCACCATCAAGTAGGATTTATTCCAGAGATCCAAGTGTGGTTCAAAATCTGCAAACCTATCAATGTGATATATCACATTAACAAGAGAAAGGACAAAAACCATACACTTTCTCAATGGATTCAGAAAAAGCGTTTCACAATAGACAATATCCATTCATGATTAAAACTCTGCATGAAGTAAGTTTAGAGGGAATATACCTTAATATAATAAAGGCCATATATAAAAAGCCCACAGTTAACATCATACTCAATAGTGAAAAAAAAACTGAGAGCTTATCTTCTAAGATCAAGAATAAGACAGGATAGCCACTGTCACTACTTTCATTCAATACAATACTGGAAATCCTAGCTGCAGTAATCAGACAAGAAAAAGAAATAAAAGCCATCCAAATTGGTAAGGAAGAAGTAAAACTGTCACTATGTGCAGATGACATAATACTAGAGATGGAAAATCCTGAAGATACGACCAAAAAACTTCTAGAACTCAATAATGAATTCAGTAAAGTTTCAGGATAGAAAATTAATATACAGAAATTTGTTGCATTTCTATACATTAGCAATGAAGGACAGAAACAGAAATTAAGAAAACAATCCTATTCACAACTGCTCCAAAAAGAACTAAATGCCTAGGAATAAACTTAACCAAGGAGGTAGAAGACCTGTACTTTGAAAATTATAAAACACTGATGAAAGACATTGAAATTGAAAATAACACCAACACATGGAAAGACATACTACACTCATGGATTGGAAGAATATTGTTAAAAGGTCTATACTATCCAAAGTAATCTGCATATTTAATACAATCCCTATCAAAAATGCCAACAGCATTTTTCACTGAGGTAGAACAAATACTACTAAAATTTGTATGGAACAACAAAAGACCCTCAATAGCCAAAGCAATCTTGAGAAAAAACAAATTGGGGTATCACAATCCCAGATTTCAAGATATACTATAAAGCAGTAGTAATCAAAAAAGTATGGCACTGAAACAAAAAGAGACACAAACATCACTGGACAGGATAGAGAATCCAGAAATTAACCCGAACTTATATGGTGACTCAATCTATGACAAAGGAGGCAAGAATATACAATGGAGAAAAGACAGTCTCTTCAAAAAATGGTGCTAGGAAAACTGGAGAGCTACTTGCAAAAGAGTGAAACTGGACCACTTTCCTATACCCACACAAAAATAAACTCAAAATGGATTAGAAACCTAAATGTGAGACCTGAAACCATAAAATTCCTAGAAGAAAACATAAGCAATTATTTCTTTGACATCAGCCTTAATAAGATTTTTCTAGATATGTACCTTAGGCAGGGAAATAAGAGCAAAAATAAACTATCAGGATTACATCAAAATATAAAGCTTTATGCAGTGAAGGAAACCATCAACAAAACAAAAAGGAAACCTACTGAATGGGAAAATATATTTGCAAATGATATATCCATTAAGGGGTTAATATCCAAAATATATAAAGATTTTACACAACATATAAACAAAAAAAAAATCTGATTTAAAAATGGACAGAGGACCTGAATAGACATTTTTCCATAAAAGACATACAGATGGCCAACAAACACATGAAAATATGCTCAACATCACTCATTATCAGTGATACACAAATCAAAACCACAATGAGGTATCACCATACACCTGTCAGAATGGCTAGAAGCAAAACAAAACAAAACCCAAAATACAAACAACAAGAACAAAAAACAACAAGAAATAACAAGTGTTGGTGAGAATGTGGAAAAAAGGAACCCTCATGCACTGTTGGTGGGAATGTAAATTGGTGCAGCCACTGTGGAAAATACTATGGAGGTTCCTCAAAAAAATTAAAAATAGAACTACTCTATGATCCAGTAATTCTATTATTGGGTACTTACTCAAAGAAAATGAAAACACTAAGTTGAAAAGATACATGTACCCCTATGTTTGCTGCAGCATTATTTACAATAGCCAAGATATGAAAGCAATCCAAGTACCACTGATAGATGAATGGATAAAAAAGAAATGGTATATATACACAGTGGAGTATTACTCAGCCATAAACATAAAAAAAACCTTGCCATTTGTGATAACATGGATAGATCTAGAGGATATTGGCTAAGTAAAATAAATCAATGACAAATACCTTATGATTTCACTTCTATATGGGATCCAAGTAACAAAACAAACAAAAAACAGACCCTTAAGTACAGGGAACAATCTGATGGCTGCTAGACAGGAGGTGGGTGGGTGTAGGGATGACTGAAATAGATACAAGGGGTTAACAGGTACAAGCTTACAGTTATAAAATAAGTAAGTCACAGAGATGAGAAGTACAGCATAGGGAATATAGTCAATAACATTGTATTAACTTTTGGTTACAGATGGTGACTACACTTATGGTGAGCACTGAGTGAGTAAATGCATAGAATTTTTGAGTCAATATGTTGTAAACTTGAAACTAATATAGCATTGTATGTTAATTATACTCCAACTAAAAAAAAAAGTGAGAGTTACTCTCTAAAGCCACTTCTGGGTGTTATTATTTAAATCATTTTATAGTTCTTATGTATAATGTTGCACTGATCCCTGGGAATATAGAATTTTTTTGTCTTTTGATATTCTAATCAATTCTGTTTCGATATGGCTCCAAATATAGTGTCTCTATGAAATAAAATCATATTTGAAAATTATTAGTATACTGTTAAATTTTTAAATTTATAAATACAAGAGTTCTATATTAAGTATGCTCGTGGATTTGTATACACATTTTTAAAGATAAAGTATATTTTTAGAAAGGTATTTCCTTTATTTATGTACTTCATTTAACAGGTATTTATTGAACACCTACTATATAGGCAATATTATAGATACTAGAGGTCAGAGGAAAAACAAAACAAAACTCCTTCATGGAGTTTGCATCCTATATGTGAGAAATAAAAGAGGATAAGACATAAGTTTTTACATTTTATGAATAATAAGAAAATATATTTAACACATAATAATATACAAATAAATTTCACCCATTATTTTCCCTGTGAATTAGCTTTTACAAAATGTAGAAATATTTTGCTAACATGAACACTCTCTTGATAATTCAAAGCATTCTTGATATAAAAATAGTTTTCTTTTCCTAATGTTGAAAACTGAAACAGCTTATTAACATTTCTAAAGCACCTCTGTACAATGGGCCAACTGAGAAAGAGAAATAAGAGGTTTGCTGAAAGGGAAAAAAAATGGTTTCAGTGTCTTTTTAATATAATGATGATGAAGTTACTAACCCAAAGACCATAATCAATGAACAATTAGTGTCAAATACATTCTGCTCTTAAGTTTTATAATTAATAAAATTTACTTCTGAGGTGGTTCACCAGAATCAGTGGTACAATCTGAACTGAGGAATGAAATCCTCCACCAATGCTATTCATCACTTTGGGGATGAAATTGGATTAAGAAGTTGTCTAGCTCTGCAGTCCTATGATGCCAATCTTTAAAAGGCACTGAAAACCATACTGGAATAAATCAGAAATACAGTGCTATTTGAACTCAAGGATCTATGTGCTTACATAGCACACAAAAAATCCAAAATGTTCTCACTTTCGCCCTTGACAGCACCTCTAAATTATAACAAGAAAGCAATCCATTGAAGTACTGATACTGCTTTCACCAAATAAATAAAGAACATTGGCTTGAAAATGTGGCAAATAACTAGTCTCCTAGCAGGCATCCATCAAGATATGCTTATAGATACCAAGTTTAATACCCCAATTTATTGTTCACAAACTTAGAAAAGAAAAAAATGGATTTCATTATTTCATTATGTGACTGCTGGAAGCCCTCCTAGTTTAAACCAGAAGTCATAAAAAAAGATGTTGAGTTTCATGACACCGATGAAATATAACCTTATTTTGAATGTATCAAATAGTCCTACATAAAACATGGAGTTTAAGAGATGTTTATTGGTTTGCTGTCTATGAAAATATCTTAGCCCTATATAGCTATACAATTTTTATTAAGAGGTAGTTTCATTATATTAACCAAATAGACTTCTCTGTACACATAGATATTGATTACACATTCAATATCACTCTTTACTATGAAATATGCAAAGACAGTGTCACAATCTTTAGCATTTTTAAATACATTTCTGTGGGACAAAAGATCATCAGTGGACAATCACATCAGCAGCTTTTGAGTCTAGCCTTGCTTACCCAATACCCATTCCTCAGTTACTCTCCCAAACATGTCTTCACTTCAGAAGCTGGAAAATATAAATATTTACTTTTATACATTCTCTTGGATGAAGGTTAAACTATGTAAATCATAGTTAAATAAACATAAGTAGATGTTTCTGGAAGCCTTCTGTGAAAGTTTTGCTTTTTCTCATGAAAAGCACTTGATGTTCTCCCCTTTTCCTTGTTTTGAATGTTAACAAAGACTTGGATCTTCAGTAGCCATCTTGCTGCCATAAGAGAAAGTCAAGAGAATCAAAAAGATGTTGACTTTGATATCTTTGAACCACTAAACCAACACCAGTTGTCCTCAAACTCCATCCCTTATGTTATATGAGAATATACTTATTTATTTAGGTCATTTCTGGTCAAGAGTCTCAATATATCAAAAGCTGCTTACCAATACAGATGTTTTCCAAATAATTATTTTCTTAAAGATCTTATTTATTTGACAGAGAGAGAGACAGCGAGAGAGGGAACACAGGCGGGGGAGTGTGAGAGGGAGAAGCAGGCTTCCCACTGAGCAGGGAGCCCGACCCCAGGACCCTGGGATCATGACTTGAGCCGAAGGCAGATGCTTAATGGCTGAGCCACTGAGGCGCCCCTCCAAATAATTATTATAAAATATATTTATTTGATTAAACTAATTTAGGAACAATGGAGTGTTTTTTTCAGACATCTCATGAGCTAATGGCCTTTAAATTAAGCGAATAAACCCACAAACTTGGACTAAATTAATTTATATGCATAAAAAAAGATTTGAGAGAATGATTTTCAAAATATATTTTCAGAAGATTTATCCATTTTAGAGAGAAAGAGAGCATAAACATGGGGGGTGGGGAGGGAGAGGCAGACTCCTTCCAGAGTAAAGAGCCCGATGCGAGGCTTGATCCCGAGATCACAACCTGAGCCAAAGGCAGACGCTTAACTGAGCCACACAGGCGTCCCTCAAGATATATTCTTATCGCTTTGTTTTTATAGTCTGGAGTTAAGCAATTTGGCTGATCCACATTGCAAACTAAGGAAGGAAATAAAGATAGGTTTGTGGGAGAACACAGATAAAAAGAAAAGGTTAAAATGAAGAATAGTGTGATACACAAAGAATAAGGTGTGAACTTTTAGTTAGTGAAAGCAAAGTGTCAAATGCTAAATTGTAGATAAACTCTGGACACCTAATTGCAGATCTATAAATTTAACTTCCATAACTCATTTGCCAGAAGCAGTGTAGCAACATGAGACAATCATGTACTTTTACTTCTATGAAAACTTGATTTAAATGCTAGTTTCACCTCCAAGTCTATTCCCATAAGCCACTGGCATATACTGAGCAATTCACTTTTTCTTCTAATTCTTCTCATTTGCAAAACTGTGAAAATACCATTACATTTGGAATGAAATTAGAAAATATGCCAAATGATGTTTACCATCATATTTATTATATAAATATTTAGTTCTCTTTCACAGCATCCTTCCAAGTTGATTTATCATATTCTCAATGATTTTATTTTTAAAATCCCTTTCTAGTGAGACTCCCTGGCTATAATCTTCTTTCATACAATCTATCTTCTTTAATCCTTTCTTAAGCATAGTTCTAAGACAAAAATCTTAACATATATGGTTTCTTTAAGAATATAAATGGTCATCCATTGTCTATAGATCGGAAGTTCTCAATCAGAGCCATGCAGCTCTGGTGCCAAAGATGGAAGGTCTATTTCATTCTCCCAGAGTTTAAGCAGGTTTTTCTTACATTACCATTTATTCCTTTTGCTTATGTGAACAAATTTTCTCAATTCTTACATTTATGAGTAAAATAAAATAGAAATAAAACTGGTATTGAAACAAACATGGTCTATTCTAGCAATAACTAAAATTGTTCTGTGAATAGATGATTTGAAAAAGAAGCACAATCCAAACCAGGAAATAAATTTCAAATAAAAGTCCAATTTTTCATTTTTAATAATTATGTCTAAAATTATATGGTATGGGGCTCCTGGGTGGCTCAGTCAGGTAAGCATCTGCCTTCAGCTCAGGTCACGATTCTGGAGTCCTGGGATTGTGCCCCATTTCAGGCTCCTTCCCCAGCTGGGAGTGTGCTTCTCTCTCTCCCTCTGCTTCTCCCCACCACTCATACTCTCTTGCTTTGTGTCTCTCTCTCAAAAAATATTAAAAAATTAAGAAAATTATATGGTATATTTTTTATTCAATTGTGCTCAAGTAATTCTTTCAATGAAAAAAATCAATACAAGTACTGTCACAGGAAATTAAAAAGACTTATCAAGCAATCTTCATCTCCCTCTCTTTATCTGTCTTTTGCTCTCTTTCCAGAAGCCACATTGTTTAATCATCCACACCTTTGCTATGACATAGACATTATATTCCCTATTTCATAGACGATCAAAGAAAAGCCAAGTGATTTAATATCATATTCCAATCATGCAGGTTAGTAAAAAACTTGAAATTTAAATCCAGATCTGCTGATTAAACTGCATCATATCCTCCCTGTACACCCTGAATTTCAGCATCAATAACAACATATCTGGGCAAATTTGAAATAAATGTGCTTTGTGCAACCCTAAAGTATACAACACATTCTACTTTATTTCAACTACATTAACATCTAATAATTAAGTTTGTACTACTTGAGCTGAAAATAACTTAAGACAACTAAGTGTATTTTTAATAACTATTTCTTACATCAGATACCATGGTAACTTTTATATGCAACCTCAATATATAAGAATTACTATTTGTCCTTTTTTAAAAAGTAAAAGTGTAGCTCAAGGAAATTTTTACAATGGTTAATATTACAGAATTATTAACTGGCAAAACTGAGAATGGAATGCAGACTTTCAATACCAAAGTCCATGCTTAACCACTAAGTTCTGTGGCTTATTCAGTGCAAGTGGAGCTGATTATGTTGGTAAGTATTTTGAAAATATTCTTACACTTTAACTATTAAAACATAATTGAATGACTGCCTTATCATTAGTCAACTTTATATTTGCCATCCAGAAGGTTTAAAATAAAGCAATTATTTCTACTTTAAAATTTAACAAAATGCAATTAAGATTAAAAACTTTCATGTCAAAATTTATTCAGAGGAATTTTTTTTCAAAATCCACTTAAAAGTTTTAAGTGGGTACAGAAAAATGGGATTTTTAAAAAGATTTTATTTATTTGAGTGAGCAAGCAAGAGAGAGAGAGAGAGAGCATATAAGCATGGGGAGAAGCAGACTCCCCACTGAGCAGGAAACCCAATGTGGGGCTCAATCCCAGGACCCCAGGATCATGATATGAGCCAAAGGCTTAACTGACTGAGCCACCCAAGCACCCCAATGATCTGATTCTGACATTATTTGTTTCAACTATTTTCACTTGATAGATGAATGCATCTAATTAATAAAGAAATTAAAAATGTGATGATGATCTGTTTAAATATTTAATTAAAATATAAAAGTGTCTCTTCATTTACATATGACATTTTATAATGAATACATTTCAATAAAAATAGCCTTTTGAGGGGCGCCTGGGTGGCTCAGTCAGTTAAGCGGCTGCCTTCGGCTCAGGTCATGATCCCAGGGTCCTGGGATCGAGCCCCGTGTCAGGCTCCCTGCTCAGTGGAGAGTCTGCTTCTCCCTCTCTCTCTGCCTACTTGTGCTCTCTCTCTATCTCTCTGCCAAATTAAATAAAATCTTTAAAAAAAATGGCCTTTTGATAAGATTCATGCAAATACTTAGAAAAGTTAAACTATTTCAGATAATTCAAATTAATACATTTTATATTTTATATATAGTAAATATATCAGATTTTTCTTATTCATAATTCTTATAGATAACACCTACTTCACATCAGGTGATAATGCTATTCATTCTTCAGGATAACTTGTCCATGTATACTAGTTTAATCTAGTCTTAAAACTGAAGATTAGTTTTACACTTTAAAAGGATTTGGATTCAAATCATAGTAAAATTTAGAAAATAATTCACTCTGAATAACATGGATATGGTGTAGGGTGCAGCTAAAACTCCTTAGAGAAAAATGTATAGTTTCAAATGTACACATTTCAGAAAGGAATGACTGGCACTGAATTAAATTTCTATGTTAAAGGAACACAAGGCAAACAAAAAGTAGAGAAGTATTAATTTTAAAAGAAAAATAAAAAGAGTAGGATTCAATGAATGAAGAAAATCAACAAAAACAAATTAACTCTTCTTAAAAGCTAATAACCAAACCAAAAAAAAAAAAAAAGCCACTGATCTAACAAAAAGAGAGAAAACATGGATCAAACCTGCTTATTCTGTGGGCATTATAAAAAAAAGATAAAGGAAAAAATTATGATAAACTTTATGCCAATAATTTTACAATTCAGATAAATTTGACAATATTTTAGGAAAATATAATTTACCAAAACTAACAAGAAAAAGTAGAAACTCTGAATATTATTAAATCTAAAGATATATCAAAATGAGTACTAAAATCCACTTAAAAAGATTACAAGGTCAAGACAGTGTCACTGAGATAAACCAGACAGTAAGAAACAAAAAATACTAATTCACAAACTACTCCTGAAAATAGAAAATAAAGGAACCCTTCCAAATTGTCCTGTGTCCAGTATAACCTTGATACCAGACAAAGATATTACAAAATAAGAAAATTATAGGCTAACCTTTCACATGAACATAGATTTAAAATTATTAATGAAATTTATCTGTATCTATTCACTTACCAATCTATAATCCACCTAGGTACAAGAAATGTATTTCAACATAACTTTGCTAACACAATGCAGAAATATCAAGCAATGTAATAAATAATGTTAAAAAATAAAGGGGAAAACAAATGATATTTAAGAGTTCTAAGTGGCTGTAGGAATACAATTTCACATAATTTAACATTCAAAGATGCTAAGAAACTACAAAGATTTACAAATTTCTTACAGATTATTTACTTAAAAACAGAACAAATTTTAAAGAGCAAATACATATTTAGTAATGAATGGCTAAAGTATTGAAGTATTTCTTTCTGAAATATGGAATAAAACAGAAATGCTCAATAAAACAATCCACACAAGATAATGTTGGCTATCTTGTCAATAAATAAGGCAAGAAAAAAAAATGTTAATTTGCTGTTTGTAAATGATATAATTTTGTAAGAAAAAAAAACCTGATCTAGATTTAAGCTCACCACATAATAAACAACTTCAGAAGTTTAGTGATATACAATTTATGTGCAAATATGTATTTATCTAGCCAGTCATTTGCCTCAGTACATTTATCTATACACTTAGAAAAATTTTTGACATAAGATGTAAAGATGCTATCATTTAATACCATGCAAAAAATCAAATACCAAACTAAAAATATGAATCATGTATAAAACCTCAAATAGAATAACTACAAAACATTGTTGAGAAGCATTTTAAAAAGAGCTAGATAAATGTAGGGATATAGAATGTTAATAAATTGGGAAATTCAATATCATAAACCTATTAATTCTTTAATCTGTAGAGTCATTATATTACAATCAAAGTAAGGTGTTTTTATGTAAACAAATTTGACAAGTTGATCCTTAAATATATACAGTGATGCTAATAATACAGAGCTGTAGTATGCATCCAAATTTGCTATCAACTTAAAATAAACTATTACGAACTTAAGTTGTTTTATGTGCCATGATAACACAAAGCTAAAACCAATAGCAGATATAGAAAAGATAAAAGGAGATTAACCATACCACTACAGAAAAATGTTAAACTGAAAAGGAAGAGAGCAATAGAAGAAAGGAACAGAGAGATTACAAAACAGCCAGAAAATAATTAACAAAATGACAATAAGTATAAAACAATAAAAAGTTACTTTACATGTAAATGGACTAAATTCTGCTATCGGAAACATATAGTGGCTGTATGAATAAAAAATCAAGAATCATCTATGTACTGCCTACAAGATACTCACTTCAGATGTAAGAACATAGACTGAAAATGAAGGGATGGAAAAGATAGTCCGTGAAAATAGAAACCAAAAGATAGTTGGGGTAACTAAAATTATATCAGACAAAATAAATGTGAAGAGATAGACTATATATATATATTTTTTTTTATTTATTTGACAGAGAGAGAGGAAACACAAGCGGGGGGAGAGGGAGAAGCAGGCCTCCTGCTGAGCCGGGAGCCCGATGCGGGGCTTGATCCCAGGACCCTGGGATCATGACCCGGGCCGAAGGCAGACGCTTAACGACTGAGCCACCCAGGCGCCCCAGAGATAGACTATATTAAGAGACAAAGAAAGTCATTACATAATGATAAAGGGGTCAAACAAGAGAAGATAACATTTGTCAATATTTATGCACTTAATACAGGAGTACCTAAATATATAAAGCAAATATTAACAGACCACAAAAGAGAAATAGACAGCAATACAATAATAGCAGGGAACTTTAATTTCCCACTTACATCAATGGATTGATCATGCATACAGAAAAATCATTATGGCAACACTGGCCTTCAGCATGATAGACCAGATGGACTTAACAGATATAGATAGAATATTCCATCCCAAACCAACAGATTACATATTCTACTTAAGTACACATGGAAAATTCTCCAGAATAGATCGTATGTTAGCCACAGAACAAGGTTTAATAAATTTGAAATTAAAATCATATCAAGCATCTTTTCTGACCTCAGTGGTATGAACTAGAAATCAATTACAAGAAGAAAACTGAAAATTTCAAACAAATGTGGATATTAAATACATGCTACTGAATAACAAATGAGTCAAAGAAGATATCAAAAGAAAGATTTTAAAATTACTTTCATAAAAATGAAAATGGAAATTCAACCTACAAAAGCACATGGGATGCAGCAAAATCAGTTTTGAGAAAACTTCATAGTGATGTCTACATCAAGAAATAAGAAAACTGTCAAATAACCTAAATTCACACATCTAGGAACTATAAAAAGAAGAATAACATCCAAAGTTGGTAGAAAAAAGGAAATAATAAAGATCAGAGTGGAATTAAAAAAAATAAAGACTAAAAGTTCAATTTAAAAGATTAAAATAAGAGCTAGTTCTTTAAAAAGATAAAATTGACAAAAGTAGCTAGACTCAACAAGGAAAAAAGACAAATAAAATAAAAAATGAAAGAGGTGATATTAAAGTTAATACTGCAGAAATACAAAGGACATACGAGACTACTTCAAACAATTTTTTGCTAACAAAGTGGACAACATAGAAGAAACGAATAAATTTCTCCAAACTAGAACCAATCAAGACTGAATCACAAAGAAATAGAAAATATGAACAGACCTGTTACTAATAAGGAGATTTAATCTACATTCAAAGCCCCTCAACAACAACAACATTCCAGAATCAGATTTACTGGTAATTTCTACCAAACATACCAAGAACAACACTAATCATTCTAAAAATCTTCCGAAAAATAGAAAAGGAGGAAACACTTCCAAACTCATTTTATGAGGCCAGCATTACCCTCATACCAAAACCAGGTAAATCATAAGCAAAGAAAACCACAGGCCAATATCCCTGATGAGGACAGATCCAAATATTCTCAACAAAATGTTAACAAACTGAATTTGAAGTACCTTAAAAGGATTATGCACCATGATCAAGTCAGATTTATTCCAGGGATGCAAGGCTAGTTCAACATTTATAAATCAATCAGTATGCTGTACCTCATTAACAAAATGAAGTATAAAAACTATATAATCCTATCAACAGATGTTGAGAAATCAGTTTACAAAATTCTACATCCACTTATGACAAGAACTCTTAACAAAGTGGGAATAGAGGAAATGTACTTCAACAAAATAAAGTCAATACATGACAAGCCTACAGGTAATATCATAATTAGCATTGAAAAGAAAAAAGCTTTTCCTCTAATATTAGGAGCAAGAGAAGGCTGTTCAGTCTTGCCACTTTTATTTGACATAGTATTGGAAGTCCTAGCCAAAGCAATTAAGAAAAAGAAATAAAAGGTGTCCAAATCATAAAGGAAAAAGTAAAATTGTCACTGTTTGAAGATGACATATATATAGAAAACCCTGAAGACTCCACCAAAAATCCATTAAAAGAAATGAATTCAGTAGAGTTACAAAATACAATATTATCCAAAAATCAACTGTTTCTATACACTTATAAGAAACTACCAGAAAGAGAAATTAAAATAATCCAATTTACAGTTACATCAAAAGGAATAGGAATAAATTTAACCAAGGAAATAACAAATCTGTACAATGAAAAATTTTTATTTTTAATTTTATTTCCAGTTAACATACAGTGTAATATTAGTTTCAGGTGTACAATGAAAATTATAAGACACTGATGAAAGAAACTGAACAAGACACAAATAAATGGAAAGATATTCCATGCTCATGGATTAAAAGAATAGTAAATGTCCATAACTACCCAGAGCAATATACAGTTTAATGTAATTGCTATAAAAATTCCAATAGCATTTTTCACTAAAACAGAACAAAAAAATTCTAAAATTTTTATGGAAGCACAAAAGAATCCAAATAACCAAAACAATCTGGAGAAAGAAAAACAAAGGTGGAGGTATTACACTTTCAATTTCAAATTACACTACAATGTTTTGGTAATCAAAACAATGTGGTATTGGCTAAAAACAGACACATAGATCAATGGAATAGAATACAGAAATAAATCCATGTATATATGGTCAATTGGTTTACAACAAGGAAGCCAAGAATATATAATGGAGAAATGATAGTCTCTTTAATAAATGGTGTTGGCAAAACAGGACAACTACATGCAGAAGAAGGAAACTGGACCACTTTCTTACACTATCCAAAAAGAAAAACAAAAAACTTCATAATGGATTAAATAATTGAATGTAAGACCTGAAACCATAAAAATCCCAGAAGAAAACAGAGGTGGTAAGTTCCTTGAATCAGCCTTGACGTTATTTTTTTTGGTGGGGGGGGATTTGACATCAAAAGAAAAGTCACAAAAGTAAAAATAAACAATTGAGACTACATCAAACTAAAAAGCTCTGCACAGAAAGGAAATCTTCAACAAAATTAAAGGGAAACCTACCAAATGGTAGAAAATACTTGCAACTCATATAAATAAGAGGTTAATATCCAAAATATACAGAGAACTCATGCAATTCAATAGCACAAAAATAATTTCACTAAAAAATGGGCAGGGAACCCAAATATACATTTTTCCGAAGAAAACATATAGGTATCCAACAGGTACATGATGAGATGCTAAACATCACTGATTATCAAGGAAATACAAATTAAACCACTCTGAGATACCACTTCATACCTGTTAGGATGTCTATAATAAAAAAAAAAAAAAAGAGAACCAGTGCTGGTGAGGCTGTGGAAATACAGAACTCTTACACGCTGCTAGTGGGAATGCAAATTGGTACGGGAATTGAATGAAAAACATTATGGCGATTCCTAAAAAAATTAAAAACTGAAATACCATATGATCCAGCAATTCCACCTCTGGATTTTATCCAAAGATGATGAAAAGACTAACTCAAAAAGATATATGCACCCCATCCTTACTGAAGCATTATTTACAAGAGCCAAGACATGGAAACAACGTAAGTGTCCATAAGTGGATAAACAGATTAAAAAAAACCCTCATATGCCAATATTCAGTTATTAAAAAAAAATGAAATCTTGCCATTACCAAAAACAGGAATGGACCTTGAGGGCATTATTCTAAGTGAAATAAGTCAGACAGAAAAAAATATATAATTTCACTTAAATTCATGGTTGCATGATTTGGAGGTGCATTGGGCAGAATGGGTTGGGGGTGCACTGGGCAGAATGGGTGAAGGTGGACAAAATGGACAAACTTTCAGCTATAAAATAGGTAATGGATATTTAATGTATAACATAATGATCACAGATTAAAATATTATATTATGTATTTGAAAGTTGCTAAGAATAGATTTTAAAAATTCTCCTTTCAAGAAAAAAATCTGTATATATGCATGATAATGGATGTTAACTAGACTTATTATGGTGATCATTTTGAAACATACACAAATATCAAGTTATTATATTGTATACCTGAAACTAATAAGGTTATATGCCAATTATATCTCAACTAAAAAAAATATACAACAATGCAATATAGAAAAAACTCTAGACAATCTTGACTTTAAAAAGACCTGAAAACTTACACTGCATGTTGATTATAAAGTTATATTAATTAAGATAATGTGTAAGAAAATAAAACAGGATAATGGAACACATGAAGAGTCCAGTAACAGACCAACAGATATTCACTCACTGGATTTATTAAACAGTGAATCTACAGTGCTTTGCAGAAAAAAATAGACTGTATGATAAAGAATCCTATTAAAATTTGGTATCCATAGGGGAAATTTGGTCTTTATTTCATACTTCACAAACATCAATTCCAGATCAAGTGTAGATACCCATTTCAAAAGTAAAACAACACATCTTCTAGATAAAATCTTGGGCTTGCAAAAGATTTCCTTAATAGGTCACAAAAATTATTAACTATAAAAAGATCAAATAGCTAGGATCTTCTAGTAATCTGATCAAGGCAGATATTCTCAGCAGAATTTTTTTCCCCTTTAAGTATGTAGTCAATCCAGGCTGTCTACCTAGTTATGCCAGATGAAACCATCAGTAAACCATCTGGCCCCGGGGATTATCAGGGAAGTTTTGGAGTTGAAGCAGGACATCATCAATTCAACTACCTTTATCTTAGCCAAGAGCTGAATTTATGTATCCACATACCCCCAGAAATAAGGATAGAGATTTCCAAGTCCAGTTGTAAATTGCCTCTCTCCTATGCAGTTCACCATCTGACTCTGGATCAAATCCTTTTAATTATAAATTGTTCATATGATTCCTTCTCTTGCATCTTTTAACACCATTTAAAGAGCATAAAAGCAAAGGAATGTTGCCAAAATGTTAATGATTTGTGTCATTAATTGATGTGTTTACTTTTTTTAAAAATGACATTTCTTTTCTCCCCATAATCCAGCACAAATGTCTTCCTAATTATGCACAAACTTGACAACTCTTTTAGCTATTTCTATTCCTCAAATTTGACCTTTAAGCAAGGGATCAATAGGCATTTCTCCCTCAACTATAGTCATAGCCTCATGGGAGTCTCCCTCTGACAGAATAGAGAAAGGCTTGAGCTTGGTTCATGGATAAATGAACTTGATGTATTGGTATAAGCTGAAAATTTGCAGCTTTGGGACTGTAGTTCTATTCAAGTGTAGCCCTAAAAAACCCAGTGTTAGGGAGAAATCCCTCCAGTTAGCAGAGTGTCAAGTAGCACAACTGATCATATCTTTTGTGTAGAGTTAAGAAGTGGTGTGAAATAAGGACATACCATACCTCTGGACAGTGGCAAATGGTGTGGCTTGCCAGCCAAAAGTTTAGATAAAGATTTGAATATTAGAAATGATTTGGGATGAAGAGGAATGAGGATGGACGCTATGAAATGTTGGCACAATATAAAGAGTGGCCTTTTCTTCTTTTGTTATTTCTTCATAAACTAGACTCCTAAAGTTTATCAGCTGCTATTCTTAAGTTCTGGCAGATTTAAAACACAGAAAAGGTAAAGACCCAAAAGAGGGTAAGGTCATGTGAAGACAGAGGCAGAGACTGGATTGATACAGCCACAAACCAATGAATACGACAGTCATTAAAAGCTGAAAATGGCAAGGAATGGAATCTCCCCTCAAACCCTGAGAAGCCGTGTGGCTCTGATGACACTTGGATCTCTGACTTCTGGCCACAAGAACTGTGATGAAATAGCTTTCACTCATTTTTGATAATGTATTACAGTAGCTGCAAGAAATATAGTAACTAATTTTTTATTATGATGAAAGTAAAAATTGTCTAAGATTTTTAAATTTATGTAAAATTTAATTGATCCAAGTAGTCTAATTTCTAGTGGCATTTTTCTTTTTTATTTTTTTGAGAGAGAGCACACGTGTGCTAATGAGCCAGGGGAGGGGCAGAGGGAGAGGACCTCAAGCAGACTCCATGCTGAGCACAGAGCCTGGATGGAGCCTGATCTTATGACCCTAAGATCATGACCTGAGCTGAAATCAAGTCTCAGATGCTTAACTGACTGAGCCACCCAGGTACCCCATCTAGTGGCATTTTAAAAATTAATACAATTATGCTTTATAAATCCTTTTGAAAAGGAGTTACATTTTTCCTTTCTTTGATTTTTATTTTCTTTTTTTATTAAAGATTTTATTTATTTATTTGGCAGAGAGAGACACAGCGAGAGAGGGAACATAAGCAGGGGGAGTGGGAGAGGGAGAAGCAGGCTTCGCGCTGAGCAGGGAGCCCAATCTGGGGCTCAATCCCAGGACTCTGGGATCATGACCCGAGCTGAAGGCAGATGCTTAACGACTGAGCCACCCAGGCACCCCATCCTTTCTTTGATTTCTAAAAGGTTTAAATATTTCTTAGAGAAAATTTACTATTAAAATTTGAATTCATCTGGCGAGGAATAATAAGAGTGTCAAGTACAAGAAAAAGATAACATATTACCACTGTACCCAGTGAATGTTGTTGAAATATAATTTGTGTATATTTCCCTTCTGACAATGAATTTTTATAGCACTGTCAAGAGTATTGATAAGTCTGGGGCGCCTGGGTGGCTTAGTCAGTTAAGTGTCTGCCTTCGGCTCAGGTCATGATCCCGGGGTCCTGGGATCGAGCCCCACATCGGGCTCCCTGCTCCATGGGAAGCCTGCTTCTCCCTCTCCCGCAACCTCTGCTTGTGTTCCCTCTCTCGCTATGTCTCTCTCTGCCAAATAAATAAAATCTTAAAAAAAAAAAAAGAGTATTGATAAGTCCATGATTCAGTTGTTCACTAAACCATGGTTCAAGGCCAAAAAAAAAAAAGTGGCCAAAACAGATGGCAGCTACAATAGCTCCTTTGCTTAGAATAAATTTTATACAGAAAAAGAGTACTGATAGTGTATGTCTTCAGTTTGGACCAACAAGATGGGTACATGTGCAAAGAACTTTTGGTGAGGCCACTTAAATTTGTAGAATAGAAAATTTTATGATGTCTTAGAAAGCTGAAAACTATTCTTATATTTTCTCAGTTACATAGTTGATCCTAAATTATTGCTAATTAACTCTGCTTAGTTATAAATTATAAAATTTTTTTAATAAAGGAAAAATTATGAGGGTCAAGGATCATTGTACATCAAACAATATGTTGCAATATACTTTTGAACTCATAAACAAGTATCATATGCAGGGTCTTTGTTAAAATACTACTTAGGCTTCTGGAATTTTTCTTTGCCTTTGGTTGATATTTGCTCCAACTTTTCCTTAAAACTTATCCCCCAATTTTCTTTGGTACCAAGGAAAATATGCCAAAGATAGCTTAAACTATTCTATGCCATTAGCTATACTAGTCCAGTATTTTATTCAATTAGGATTAAAGAATTAATGAGGAATTACCTGTCAGAACATGTAAGGGTCTCTGTAAAACAATACATTCACAATGCCCTGTAGCTTATTGAATAATAGGTTGTCTCCTGCTTTTAACTTATGATTGAAATTTACCATTTGGCTTTCAGTTCCTTCCTTGGCAATTGGCCTATGAATAGTCAATCTGGGGAATCGTGTGGATAAGTACTCTTAAGTTGGTATATTTAGTTTCCTCATAAGGAGTTTCAATAGTACTTCTGATGGTAATAGCAGTAGTAATTGCTCCATTCTGGAGGGATTATATTGAGTTAGAAATGTTTTATGTATCAGAAAAAAATACCTGTTTGCAAGTGGATAAAGTATGTCATCCTTGGTTTGTTTGCATGTGCAGTTATGAGAAAATCTTAAGAAGACTGTCCAGGATAATTACCATAATTCAGTATTGCTAATACAATATTTCACAAGGAAATAAAATGAGTTTTTCTGTGTTTGACACAAATGCACACTTAATGTCATTAGTTATTGAGGATTTCAAAAATTGTTTTAGCAAAGCTTAAAGCTATATTCTAAGCATGTTAGAAGGTAGGAATTATGAAGTTAAGGCATATTATAGGTGTGAAATTATATTCTTCACTCATTTTGTTAGTTATTTCTATGGAACTAAATGGACATCTACTATAGTATGCTTTCTTAACCAAATATGATTTAGCTAAATAGGATAGTAAACTAGATATGGGAGAGTTCATTAACTCTTTCAGGAACTCACAACACCATTAGAGTGCTACCAGTCACTACAATAATGTGAACAAATAGTAACAAAATGGCATGTGATGAATCTCTCATGGTTGATCATTTATGAATTAGATGTTCTTAATAGTAGATTTTTATTTTACTAAATGGTACACCATTATTTATAAGTCATTGAGTTTTAACATATTTGTTTTCAAGTGTATAGAGTGGAATTCAATTTCAATCATCTCCTGCACATCAGGGGGTATTCCTTTCCTGGACTGCTTTTTCCTACCACCTTCTAGGCCCACCTGGTGTCATGACATTGAGAAAATTCAGTTTAAATAACTGAGGAGAATATGATGGGTGAGTGCCTTTGTATCTGAAGAGATTTTATGGAATACGGTTTTGAGCACCATATCTTTGGAAAATATTCATCTATTTCCAGCTTCTTAAGAATGGAGATTGCTTTTCTGTTCTGCAAAGGTAAAATTGATTGATTGCCATTCTCCTTCCTTGTTCTTAGATATACATGTTGCACAAATGCTTTTTTTTTTTAACAATACCAATCACTTTCCAAATTGTTAGATAAAAGGTTTTTAATTAAAAATTAAATTTTCCAAGGAAAATACGATGGTAAAGAATTATAGATTTTTTTAACCTTATCTGTTAAGTTTAGACAGTAATTTTTAGCCCTGGTTATGCATTAAACTTGATCCTTACAACTTGATCTTGATTTTTTTTTTAATTTTTTTTAAATTTTTTTTTAAATTTTTTTTTTTTTTTATTTGCGAGAGAGAGAATGAGAGACAGAGAGCATGAGAGGGAGGAGGGTCAGAGGGAGAAGCAGACTCCCTGCTGAGCAGGGAGCCCGATGCGGGACTCGATCCCGGGACTCCAGGATCATGACCCGAGCCAAAGGCAGTCGCTTAACCAACTGAGCCACCCAGGTGCCCGATCTTGATTTTTAAAAATATAAATCCCTGCTATTCAGATCTATAGAAGTAGTATTACATTGTATTCACTATTTTGTAACATCTTAAATCTACATTTTGCCACTAAATTTCATTATGTTAATTCAGTTGTAGTTTATTTCCATTATTTTTTTGTATATAAATATGCCACAGTATAATTATCCATTCTCTACTGAATAGATTTTAGGACTGATTTCAGTTCCACTGTTTTGCTATTACAAGTGATGTTTCTATGCACATCTTGGAAATGTCCCAGGTATGCATATATTGGAAGGTTTGATTATAGAGACATCTAGTTGATTTATGTTCAACCACATAAGATAATGTCAGATGTATTTTCTTTTTTTTTAAGATTTTATTTGAGAGAGAGAGAGAGAGAGAGTATGTGTGTGTGTGTGTGTGTGTGCAGGTGGGGAGGGACGGAGGTAGAGGGAGAGTCTCAAGCAGACTCCACACTGAGCATGGAGCCCAACACCAGGCTCGATCCCCTGATCATGAGATCATGACCTGAGTCCAAACCAAGAGTCGGAAGTTTAACCAACCATGCCACCCAGGTGCCCCACCAGATTGTATTTTCAAAGAAGGAGCTACAGTTTAAACTCGTACAGCAATTTGCCTGGTGCTCTGATTTCTGAAATGATCAAACTTTTTATTTATTTTTACAATTCTAATGAGTATTATATAGTAATTTTCTATAGTCTTTATTTTCATTTCCCTAATTACTTATGAAAATATACTTCTTTGCACATGATTAAATGTATTCACTACAACCTTATATTTAGAGGAAAGTTTAGGAGTGCTATTAGGCCTCAAAGACATTATGTTGTCTACATAGTGCTTTAAAATAATTTAAATTGACAGTAGAAAATGTTTGCATGTTGTTTTAATTGAATTATTGAAGTGTAATTTATATAATAATGTATTATTACACCTTAATTAGCTTGTTATTATGTATACATTTGTGTAATCACCAATATAATCAAGATATAGAACATTTTAATAATCCTAAGAAAGCTCTCTTGTGACCACTCCTATTAAATCCCTACCCATTGCAGGTTCAAGGCACCACATAGACAATATATTGTGCCTTAACACAAATCTCAATTACACAGAGTATATTTTTGGCCATATTAAACAGATCTGAAAAATCCACCAAAATTTGGATACTGTATAACAAACCTAAGTGGTTCATGGATGAATAAAAATCATAGAAATAAAGTATTTTGAATCCTATGCTTTTGAAAAGCTATGTATCCTGTTTTGTTGTTGTTGGGAACATTGATCTACAAGTGTCAAATAGGTTAAGTTGGTTATTAATGTTGAAGTCTTCCTTACCCATACTGATTTTCTATTATACAATGACTAAGAGTCATTGACTTTTATTACTGTCAAATTTGTCATGTATTATAAAGCTTTTTAGTGGACTCAAATATATTAATTAGTTATGTTTTCTTAATAAATCAAATCCATTTATCATAAACTTTTTCTTGTAACGTTCCTTGTTCTAAAGCCTAGTTTGTGTGGTATTATAGTTGTTGAAGCTTTCTTATGCTGAATGTTTTCAGGGTATATGCATTTACATCCTTCTACCTTATCTATGCATTTTTATTTTTTAATTTTATTTTTGTTTATGAAGGCAACCAATAGTCCTGGCTTCCTTTTCATGCAATATGACAATCTTAGTTTTCCACCTGAGGTATGAATGGTTACTTGGATCATTTGCTATTAATACAATTTTGGATTTGATATGATTTAAGGCTCTTATATTGCTGTATGCTTTCTATCTGTTCTTTGTTCTCTCTTACTCCTTTTAAGATAATTCTCTAACACTTATTTTTTATAGTCAGTTTTAAAATGCATTTAACTTAGGGGCGCCTGGGTGGCTCAGATGGTTAAGCGTCTGCCTTCGGCTCAGGTCATGATCCCAGAGTCCTGGGATCGAGTCCCGCATCGGGCTCCCTGCTCCTTGGGAGCCTGCTTCTCCCTCTGCCTCTCTCTCTCTCTCTCTCTCTCATGAATAAATAAATAAAATCTTTAAAAAAAAATGCATTTAACTTATATTTATGAAATTCTTCCTATTACTTCAACAAATATTAAAAACTTACAATAGTATCATCCTATTTACTTCCCTTTGTTCATAATATTGTCATGATTTGCTTTAACTACTGCACATTAGAAATCTAACAATGGGGGCGCCTGGGTGGCTCAGTTGGTTAAGCAACTGCCTTCGGCTCAGGTCAATATCCTGGAGTCCCAGGATCGAGTCCCGCATCGGACTCCCTGCTCAGCGGGGAGTCTGCTTCTCCCTCTGATCCTCCCCCTCTCATGCTCTCTGTCTCCCATTCTCTCTCTCAGATAAATAAATAAAAAATCTTTAAAAAAAAAAAAAAAGAAAGAAATCTAACAATGTATCATTAGTATTTTTGTTTTTAACAGCAATTAGATTTTAACTAAATAGAAAAATATAACTGATATTTACTACATATTTATGATCCCTATCAGTCTTCATTCTCTTCATGTATCCCAATTTCCATCTGCAACTCTGCTAGGTATCCTTAGTTGACATTCATCTTGAACATATTTTTTCTAGCTATAGAATCCTAACTTAATGGACCTTTCCTCTACCCACAACACCTTAACATTTTAAAAATGTTATTGTTTTCATGTTTGCATAGTTCCAGAGAAATCAGCTATTTTGCATATCTGCATTACTCATTGTTGCACTATTAAGATTTTCTCCACTCTCAACAATGCAAATGGCAGTGGCGAGGGTTAGTACTAAGACCAGGAACATATCCCTTTGTCCAGGAGCAAAGTAAAAAAAAAAAAAAAAAAAAGCTGTGGTTTACAAGAGCAACTAACATATACAAGAGAAACACTAGAACTCTGCCAAGCTGCAGAGTTGCTATGGGAAAGCTCTCCAGGTCAGAGGGAGCTTAAGTTTCCATGCCACCTTAAAAATCTAGACTGGAACAGTGTTCAGACACTGTAAGGGGTCTGGTCCTCCCAGTGAGCTTATTACTTCGAGTCCAGGGACCACAAGCCCACACCAGCCCTAGTTACAATGGGGCACAGAAAAGGGGCTGCAGTTCAAAACGGCCAAGGAACTGCAAGAACACGCTCTTCCTCTCTACCTTAAAAGTCCAGACCAGAGCAGAATATGGATGCCATAAAGGGCAGATTCAGATGCCATGATTACTGGCATACACACACACACAAAGTCTCAGTTTAAATGTGCCAAAAAAATGTGGGAAGTTTATCTCCCCCACCACCTTGAAAGCCCAGACTGGAGAATAGTCTGGATCGTCATGAGCTTGTGACATCAGGAAGTCCAGGGCCACAAACCCAAACCACTTACCACTACAGTGCTGGAACACAGAAAAGAAGCCATGGGTTTTTCTTTTGTGTGTGTGTGTGTGGGGGGGCGTTGTTGTATTTTGTTTGTTTGTTAGTTTGGGTTTTTTTTTTTTTTTTTTACTTTTTAAGATGTGTCTTGTTTTTATTTTCTTATTTTCCTTTGCTTTCTTGTTCTCTCTTTTTAATTTTTTTTCTAGGTTTATTCTTTTATTTTTCCTTTTATTTTTTTTCTTTATTCTTTCTGTAAAAAGCCGTGGTTTAAAAGAGACACTATCATATATAGCCACAGCTCCAGCCAGTCAGCTAATGTCACCAAATACATACAGTGCATAGGGGACACCATACTCTAGGCCACTTCTTCAACTTTAGGAATATCTCTTTCACATAATCCACAGAAACACAGAAAGTCAAGCAAAATGGGGAGACAGAGGAATATTATCCCAAAGAAAGAACAAGAAAAAAACCTTAGAAAAAGAACTAAATGACACAGAGATAAGCAATATGCCTGATAAAGAATTTTTAAATTAATGATTGTAAATGTACTCACTAGGCTGGAGAAGGAATCAAAGAACTTGGTAAGACTTTCAATAAAAAGAAAATATTAAAAAGAACAGAGTTGAAGAATAGCTGGAATAAAAGACATACTAGAGGAAATCACAGTAGATCAGAAGATATAGAAGAAAATACCAGTGATCTAGAAGAAAGGGTAATGGAAAGCACACAAGTTTAACAGCAGGAAGAGAAAACATTTTTTAAAATGAGCATAGATTAAGAGAACTCTTAGGCAACATTGAGTGAAAAAACATCCTCAATATAGGGTTCCCCACAGAAGAGAGAGAGAAAGATGCAGAAAAATTTTTGAGGAAATAACTGAAAATGTCCCTCACTTAGGGAGAGAAACAGACATCCAAGTCAAAGAAGTATAGAGAGTTCCAAACAAGATGAACCCAAGGGGGCCTACATATGGTGTATAATAATTAAAATGCTGAAGTTTAAAGATAGAGAATCTTAAAAGCAGCAAAAGAGAAACAAAAAGTTACCTAAAGGGAAAACCTATAAGATTACTATCTGATTTTCAGCAGAACATTTTAGGTCAGAAGAAAGTGGCACCATATAATCAAAGTGCTCAAGAAAAAACCTACAACCAAGAATATTCTACCTAGCAAGGTTATCACTTAGATTTGAAGGAGAGAGTTTCCCAGACAAACAAAAGATAAAGGAGTTTATCATCACTAAACCAGCCCTACAAGAAAGGTCAAAGAATGTCTTTAACTGGAAAAGAAATGGCTATAATTCAACATAAGAAAAAATATAAATAAAAATATGTAAAATATGACAACATATATCTAAAATGTGGATAAGGGAGTAAAAAGGGAAGATGGGAAGAAAAAAAAATTTTTTTTATAATGTGTTTGAACTTAATGACCATCAAATTAATATGGACTGCTCTTTACACAGGATGTTACATATGAACTTCATGGTAACCACAAACCCAAAACATATGGTACACAAAAAAATAAAGTGAAAGAAAGCTAAAAAATCACTACAGATACTCATCAATCACAAAATAAGGGAGCAAGAAGAAAATAAAAACAAAGAACTAAAAAAAGACCAGAAAGTAAATTTTAAAAATGGCAGCAAGTACATACCTATCAATAATTACTTTAAATGTAAATGGCCTGAAAGCTCCAATCAAAAGAGTGGCAGAATGTTTAAAAAAAAAAAAAGGGAAAAAGAAAGAAAGAAAAGAAAAAACAAGACCCATCTATATGCTGCCTACAAGAGACTCACCTCATACCTAAAGAAGTACACAGACTAAAAGTGAAGGAATGGAAAAGCATTCACCATGTAAATGGAAGTAGGGGGGGAAAAAAAAAAAGCCAGGGCAGCAATACTTACATCAGACAAAACAGACTTTAAAATAAGGACTATAACAAGAGACAAAGAAGGTCATTACATAAACATAAAATGATAAATCCAACAAGCAGATATAGCAATTATAAATGTCTACGTAACACTGGAGCACCTAAATACATAAAACAAATAGTAATGGACATAAAGAGAGAAATTGATGATAATACAATAATAGTAGGGAACTTTAACACTTCACTTACCTCAATAGAACATCCGGACAGAAAATCAATAAGTAACCAAAGTCTGAATAACACATTGGACCAGATGGACATAACAGATATATATGTCCAAAAACAAAATAATATACATTCTTTTCAAGTGCACATAGAATATCCAGAATAGATCACATATGAAAATATAAAACAAACCTCAATAACTTTAACTGAAATCATACCATGCATCTGTTCTGACTACAATGGTATGAAACTAGAAATCACAAGAAAAAAAAAAAAAAAAACGGAAAAAGCACAAACGTGAAAACTGAAAACAAGATATTAAACAACCGAGGGGTCATGAAGTAATCAAGGAAGAAATTAAAAAATATATGGAGACAAATAAAAATGAAAGCACAACAGTCTAAAATCTCTGGGACACAATGAAAGCAGATCTAAGAGGAAACTATAAACCCATACAGGCCTACCTCAAGAAACAAGAAAAACTACATCTAAAACTAATGATGTAATGTATGGTGATTAACATAACAATAAAAAAATTTAAAGAAAAAAAGCAAATAAGCAATCTAACCTTACTCCTAAAGGAACTAGAAAAAAGAAGAAACAAAGCCCAAGGTGAGTAGAAGAAAGAAAATAATAAAATCAGAGTAGAAATAAATGATGTAAAGACTTAAAGAAATGGGAAAAAAAATCAATGAAATGAAGAGCAGATTCTTTGAAACAAACAAAATTGATAAACCCTTAGCCTGACTCATCAAGAAAAAAAAGAGAAAAAAAAAATCCAAAGAAATAAAATCAGAAAAGGAGAGACAAGAAGTAACAACTGACACCACAAAGGATTTTAAGAGAATACTATGGAAAATTATATGCCAACAAACTGATCAATCTGGAAGAAATGGATCGATTCCTAGAAATGTACAATCTTCCAAAACTGAACCAGGAAGAAATAGAAAATTCGAATATACCAAGTACAAGTAACAAAAGTGAATTGGTAATGAAAAATAAATAAAATCAAACAATAAAAAAAAAAAAAACTACTAAAAAATAAAAGTCCAGGACCAGATGGATTTACAAGTGAATTCTACTAGACATTTAAAGAAGAGTTAAAGTTAAAACCTATTCCTCTCAAACTATTCCAAAAAATACAAGAGGAAAGAGTGCTCTCAAATACATTCAATGAGGCCAATATTACTCTAATACCAAAACCAGAAAAAGACCCCACAAAAAAAGAGAGAACTACAAACCAATATCCCTTATGAGTGTAGATGCAAAAATCCTCAACAAAACAGTAGCCAACTGTATACAATACATTAAAAAGATCATTCCTACCTGGTGGGATTTATGCCTGGGATGCAAGGACAGTTCAATATTCACAAATCAATCAACATCATACATCACATCAACAAAACGAAGGATCAAAATCATATGATCATCTCAATAGATGCAGAAAAAGCATATGACAAGATTTAATATCCATTCATGATAAAAACTCTCAACAAAATGGGGTTTGGAGGAATATACCTCAACATAATAAAGGCCATATACAAAAAACCCATAGGTAATATCATCCTCAAAAGTGAAAAATAGAAATTTTCCTCTAAGGTCCGGAACAAGACAAGGATGTCCACTCTCACCACTTTTATTCAATATAGTACCGGAAGTCCTAACCATAGCAATCAAACAAGAAAAATATTAAGAAGCATCCATATGGGGGCGCCTGGGTGGCTCAGTCGTTAAGCGTCTGCCTTTGGCTCAGGTCACGATCCCAGAGTCCTGGGATCGAGCCCCACGTCGGGCTTCCTGCTCCGTGGGAAGCCTGCTTCTCCCTCTCCCACTCCCCCTGCTTGCATTCCCTCTCTCACTGTGTCTCTCTCTGTCAAATAAATGGATAAAATCTTTAAAAAAAAAAAAAAGAAGCATCCATATGGGTAAAGAAGAAGTTAAACTGTTATTATGTGCAGATGACAGGATACTATACATAGAAAATCCTAAATATTCCATCAAAAAACTACTATAATAAAAAAATTCAGTAAAGTGTCAGGATACAAAATTAATACCCAGAAATCAGTAGTATTTATATATACTAACAACAAAGTCACAGAAAGAGAAATTTAAAAAACAACACCTTTTATAATTGCACCAAAAATAATAAAATGCTTAGGAATAAACTTAATAAAGGAAGTGAAAGACCTATACATTGAAAACTATAAACACTGATGAAAGAAATTGGAAATGACATAAAAAAATGGAAAGATATTCCATGCTCATGGATTGGAAGAATATTGTTAAAATGTCCATATTACCCAAAGCAACTACAGATATAATTCAATCTCTAACAAAATGCCAACAGCATTTTTCATTTTCAAAATGCCAACTAGAACAAATAATACCATAATCTGTATGGAACCAGAAAAGACCCTGAATAGCCAAAGTAATCCTGAGAAACAAGACTGGAGGTAGTCACAATTTGAGATTTCAAGATATAGTACAAAACTGTAGTAATCAAAACAGTATGATACTGGCACAAAAATAAACACATAGGTCAATGGAACAGAATAGAGACCTCAGAAACAAACTCACATTTATATGGTCAATTAATCTATGACAAAGGGGGAAAGTATTATAATGAAAAGACAGTCTTTTCAATAAGTGGTGCTGGCAAAACTGGACAGCTATATGTAAAATAATCAAACTAGACTACTTTCTAACACTATACACAAAAATAAACTCAAAATGGATTAAAGACATAAATGTAAGACTTAAAACCATAAAAACTCTAGAAGAGAACACAAGCAGTAAGTTCTCTGACATCAGCCATAGCAACATATTTCTTGGTATGTATCCTCAGGCAAGGGAAATAAAAGCAAAAATAAACAATTGAGACTATACCAAAATAAAAAGCTTTTGCACAGTGAAGGAAACCATCAACAAAACAAAAAGACAATCTACTGAATGGGAGAAGATATTTGCAAATGATATATAAGGGGTTAATATCCAAAATAAACAACTTATGCAACTCAACACCCCAAAAACAAAAATCCAATTAAAAAATGGACAGAGGACCCAAAAGGACATTTTTTTCAAAGACACACAGATGGCCAACAGACACATGAAAAGATGCTCAACATCACTCACTAGGGAAATATAAATCAAAACCACAACCTCGCACCTTTTAGAATGGCTAAAATCAAGAAGACAAGAAACGAGTGTTGGCGAGGATGAGGAGAAAAAGGAAGCCTCTGCAGTGTTGGTGGAAGTGTAAATTGGTATGACCTCTATGGAAAACATTATGGAGGTTCCTCAAAAGTTAAAAATAGAAATACTATATGATCCATTAATTCCACTATTGGATATTTACCCAGGGAAAACAAGAACAGTAACTTGAAAAGATACCTGTACCCCTCTATTTATTGCAGCATTATTTACAATAGCCAAGACATGAAAACAACCTAAGTATCCATCAATAAACAAATGAATAAGGAAAATGGACACACACACACACACACAGGAATATTACACAGCCATTAAAAAGGATGGTGCTGTGCCATTTGAGTAGACCTAGAAGGTATTATACCAAGTGAAAAAAGTCAGACTGAGAAAGACAAATTAGATGTGATTCTACTCATAAATTGAATCTTTAAAAAAATGAACAAAAAGCAGAATTAGAACTTTAAATACAGAGAACAATAGGATGTTGCCAGAGTGGAGAGCATTGAAGATTTGGGCAAAATGGGTAAAAGACAGAGGGAGATATAGGCCTCCAGTTACGGAATGGGTAAGTCATGGAAGAAAAAGCTGAGCATAAGGAATGCAGTCAATGATAACATAATAGTGATGTAATGGGGGCAGATGGTAGCTATTCTCATGGTGAACATAGCATAATGTATAAACTTGTCAAATCACTAAGTTGTATACCTGACATTAATGTAACTTTGCATATCAGCTATACTAAAAAAAAAAAAAACTCATAAAACCTTTGTCACTCTTTTATTCAAATATTTTTCTGGACCTCCTTCCTTTTGGGACTCCAATTACAAAAAGTATTAGCTTGAAATTGTTCTATAGGCAGTGATTTGCTGTTCTCTCAATGCTTTAATTTGGAAAATTATATTATTATATATTTTTTATACTATTTGCTAATATAATAATCTACTGCTAATCCCACACAGTGACATTTAAATTTCATGTATTTAACTTTTAATATATTGAATTTCCATTCTATTTTACATCTTCATTTTCTGTTGTCAGTATGTGTAGGCTTTCCTTCAAATAATTCAGTGTTTTATAATTCCTATTTTAAGGTTCTGGTCTGATAATTCTAGAACCTTTGTCACTTCTGGGTTAGTTTGTATTGATTTTTTGCCTGTTTATATGTTACATATTTCTGCTTCTTGAAAAGTCTGGTAATTTTCTTTTGCATGCTAGACATTGTGAATTATGTTGTCTATGTCTCTAATTTGCTGTCATCTATTAAAGATTGTTGGACTTTGTTAGAGCAAGCAGTTTAATTGGTCCATACATGCTTAATCTTTGATTTCATTAATTATTCAAGATTTTTTAGGCTTATTATTACTTTCACTTCCTCTGATCATAGTCATAAGCTTACCTCTATTCACAATTGCAGGGTTATTGTCAGGCTCACCTTGTTTGCTTCACTCCTCACAGTGATCAGGTTTCTTGATTGCTCTGTGACTATTGCTTGAAAACCACTGTTTCCTTTTTACCTTGTTTTTTTGTAGTCTACATTGGGAGGGTTAATTCATTTTTGTTGCCTTATCAGTGGCCAGTAGTGGAAGCCTGTGTATGTTAGTTTTAATTTACACCCTATGATAAGTGATTGATGTATGCAACTCATTAATATACACAACAGGGGTGGTTATTAGCATTAAAGAGATCCTAATACTGAAGCCCAATAGCAGATCTAAATACCACAAGAGCAATGCCATATAGAACATTAGCATAAAGACTGATTTTTTCATTTGAGTAACTGGTGTTCATAATATGTGTGTTTTATGGGTATAATTACTTTTTTTTTTTTTTTAAAGATTTTATCCATTTATTTGACAGAGAGAGAAACACAGCGAGACAGGGAACACAAGCAGGGGGAGTGGGAGAGGGAGAAGCAGGCTTCCCGCTGAGCAGGGAGCCCGACGTGGGGCTCGATCCCAGGCCCCTGGGATCGTGACCTGAGCTGAAGGCAGACGCTTAACCACTGAGCCACCCAGGCGCCCCTGTTTTATGGGTATAATTACCTTTTGGTGTAGTATTTTCTAGTGGCTGATAGGTCAACATATTAACATCTTGAGTGCCCCATCCTCTTTTCATTCTTCTGTTCTCCCACAGAATAAAAAATGAAAGATTTTATAGCACTTAGTTTTTTAGTTATGCTGTTCATATATAGTTGCTTCCTATTTCAATGGACCTTTCTTGCAGAATGCTTAACTGGCAGATAGATGGTATGTTACTGATTATATAAACTGTCCTTTGCACTATTTGCCAATAAATGTTTGGATATGCAATAGAATCTCATTGGACATATTTGATGACAAGTAACTTCCTGGTAACAGGGAAATAACTCATAAGTGCCTGTAAAGGTTGATTTTTATGAAAAAAATAATCTGACACTTATGAGTGACAAAATTGCTTAAATAACTCCTTTACAGCAGATACATATTGATTTATCAATACATATAATATGTTCATATAAGTAATTTAATAATTAGAAATATGCCCATATCCCATCACTAGAGTTTCTAATTTTCTGGAGACCTAAGTATCTGTATTTTTTTTTTTAACATCTCTACAAGTTTTTCTGATACACAGCCGAAACTAAAGATAACAATCTTTTCAAGGGTCCTAACAGATGATATAATTTGATTCCTTTAACATAAAAAAGATGAATCAAAGGATTTTTTTAAATTCTGAGATTGTGTAAAATTTGGCTTCTAAGAACTTCCAAGTCATTTCCTTCTTCCTATAACATGACTTTTGTATCCTTGAAATTTATAAATTACTGAAGAAATTGACTAGATATGATGCTACACAGAGTACAACACTGTTTCTGTGTGTGTATAGTTTCCCTCTTGAATCCATTGTTAGTGTCCCCATCTTTTAAACAGTTATTTTAAATGCAGAGGAAGAGTAACAGCAAGAACAAAGAAAAAACATCTTAGGTTTTAAATGTCATTTTTGAGACATAATTTCAGTTAAATTTTGCTGCTCATTCTAAATTTACATAACAAGGATACATGAATTTATATTGTAACTCATTGTCATGTAAATATATGAAAAGTTCATAAATTTAAATGTTTTTCAGACATCTGTTTGACCTGTTGTGCAAAGTTTCTCCTCAGGGGGTATACATCTACTTCACATTTGATAGCATGACACTTTCTGCATCTTATTGTCTTATTTTAGAAAAGGAAACAGCAGACCATCATTGTGAGAACAGAATACCAATAAACTGGTAAAACTCTAATCAAGTTTGAAAAAATGATTTGAATTGGGCATGTCATTCAAAGCTCTAGCTTACTGAAATGTGATTTTAGAAAATAAATTTGCTGAACAATAAAAAATGGTAAGTCTGAATTCTAATACAAAGAAAAGATATCAGAAAAGCCTAGTGTTTTGTTTTAGCATATTCAGATATTTTGAAGTGTGCTCATTATTTGCTTATAAACTTAAGTCAATAGAAAGACCATCATAATATAAATACTTCATATTGACTTCTAAAAATATGATAAATATTCAAAAGATACTGACAAACAGATGGTCATTGTGGGTATTTTAGTCAACATTCTTGACTGAGATTTTGCTTCAAGATTCAGAGAGAAAAATATTTTAGTGTTTGAATATATAAATATCAGAAAGAATGGTGACAGAAATTCAGAGAGATATTAAACCATAAATCATGTTTTATGTCATTAAAAGTCTAGATGAATAGTTTAATGAATAATCAAACACATTTGAAAATTTAAAAAATTCGTTATCTGGATAGAACAGATTTAATCAATATTTGGTACCCCTTTAATATGAAATATCTATGTCCTAGGCTTTATATAAATTATAAATATATATTTATAATATATATTTTATATATATTATATATATTTAATTTTTACATTGTAATATACATGCAGAAAAATGAACATAAGTGTACAGTTTGGTGTATTTCATAAACTGAATACACTCTTAAAACCAACACCAGATTAAATACAGACATTACCTGGAAAGTGGAAGCCTCAAATTCTTTTCCAGTCACAATCAAATTTTAAAAGTGGCTTCTAATAACACAAACTAGTTCTGCCTGCTTTGGGCACTTTATATACTAATGGAATCAGAACGTTTATCCAGAGTCTAATGAACATCAATGTATCTGTGCGTCTTTTCCATATTTTTGTGTATAGAATATTCATTTGCCACTGTTTTATTTCTCTTATTAATAGTCTAAAAATTATTAGAAAGAAATTTTAATTCTTAGAACTCTGTATCTGAATTAAATAATCCAAAGCAAATGTGAATAGAAAAATCTTACTGCTATCATTTAAGAAATACTTCCTACAAACTAAATCTTTGACAGTAATTTTTAAAAAAATCCCAACATACAACTATGCATATTCATAGATGTTCTTTCAAAATATTTTAATATCAATTAACAGTGATGTCCTACTGAAAATGCTTTTTCTCTCCTTCCTTTCTTTCCTTCCTTTCTTCCCTTCCTTTCTTTCTCTTCCTTCCTTTCTCTCTTTCCTTCTTTCGAAAGCACAAGCAGAGGGAGGGGCAATGGGAGAGGGAGACAGAGAGAGAGAGAGAGAAAATCCTCAAGCAGACTCCCCACTGAGCATGAAGTCCAATGCAGACCTGATCCTAGGACCCTGAGATCACAACCTGAGCTGAAATTAAGAGTTGTATATTCAACCAACTGAACCACTCAGGTGCCCCCTTTTTCCTTATAAAAAAGAAAAATAATATAGTCTTTGATGTTTAAAATAAATAAAAGTAAATTTAAATACAGTTAAGTCCTTATCATTACAACTTAATAGAAAAGTTAGTCAACACTGCTGCCTGTATTTTTCTAAAAGTTTCTAAATCTGTTACCAAAAAAAAAAAACCCAGTTCATAAAAGTGGCTCTGCATCCACAAATTAGAAATTGTAGCCCCATTATCCATAAAAAATTAGATGACTTGTGTGAATGAAATGCTAGAAATGGTTTTGATTGCTCCAACTGAACTGTTCTGTTTTTGTTCCCCTAGCAGTAATGAGCTATTTTTAAGATTGGCATTTCTACCTTGGAGAATAAAATAGAAATGATTTTACTGGCTACATATACCAACCCCCCCCAGAAAATAAACCTTTCCAACCACACAGTTATAAATTACAGCATAGTACTGATAACATGAAAAAGTGCTATGTATTAGCAGCCTTTTGTATAACCCAGTAGATATCTGATGAATGTTGTTCAGAAGCATCAGATCTTGAACATCCAATCATTTATCTTGGCATTTTCTGTATAACATAGTATGTGAAGCTCCACAGAAGAATAACTTGGGTTTAAATAAGCAATGTATTTTACTCTATAAAGATAGCTGTTACTTTTACGTTTCGGTCATAGTGTTTTGCTCTTGCCTTTTTTTTTTTTTTGCCATCTGTAGTGAAAGTAACTGCCCTGTTACCTTATAGCTGTAATACCTATCTATGTGCCTTTCATATATTAGATGTTTAAAATACTTTTATTTTATGATTGAGAGCATTTGTCACTGTGGAGAGAGAACATTTCCACTTTCTAGATTAAAAAAAATATTTGGGAATTTGAAGTGATCTATCACCTAATTCACTTGGGACATTTAAGTCTGCCCAAATTATACAGGGCACTGTTAAGATGATTTTTTTTAAAAATCTAAAACAAATTGGAAAGAACTTTAGTTTCACAGTCTAGTTTTTAACAACAGTGTTACTCTATGTTTAAGGACATTCTTAAGTTTTTTGTAGTTACGTCCAACAAATATATTTCATGCATAGTTTTTAACAAAAGAAATTTGTTATATTTAATTCTTTAATAATTTGAGAAGAAAACAAATCAATATTATATCCTAGATGGCATATCCAACTTTCAAAAATGTGTGAAATAAGTATTTCACTAAGGCTAACTAGACTCTGAATGCTATCAAGACTGACAGAGGGACATTTTTAACTGAAAATAAATGAAAAAGAGCACTTTTATTGTAAACACTGCCATAGGTTTGGCCTTCTGCCCATATTAAGCAATACTTTAGAATTAACCTTTCTGATACCTATGTTACCATTATTAAACTGCATATTTTAACTGCCTCTATTTTTAGTATGGTTTATTAATTTATTATGAGCACACTATTAACAAATAATTCACATCTATGATATTTAATGAACATGGCCTCTTCCAGTAGGAACTGAAATTACTATAACAGAAAACCCCAAAGCAGCTGATTGTGCAAGAAATTCTCCTGGCAGATGAGCCCCAAACCAAGGGCTAGCGTCTGTTAAGATAGACTGGTAGATTCTTCTGTATTCTGTTACTTTTATAATTCCCTTCTTATTGAACATGATGCTTGCCCAATCTTTCAGTGGAACAGCTGTCCCAGGGAATACCATATGCTCATGGAGAGAACTTTTCTCCAAATCACTATCCTTCAATTAGATTCTCAAAACACTAATTTTCATACCTCCCCAAACTCCTGATTACAATTTCCTGTATATTTCTGTTTTTTCCCATTTTTAATGGAGATATTCTGGTGCTCTCACCTCTAATGTCCCCATGCCTTCATTACCAACTGACTCTGCTAATCAGCAAGTTTAATCCAGACAGCAATGAGGTTGGATATTTGTGAAGAAACATAGGAATTTTTCTTTCCTGAGTGGGAGGACACAAAAGTAATACATGTCTGTAAAACATTATTTGATCTGAGTATTTTATTACTTCTCATTAGTATTTGTAGACCCCAGCAAAGAGGCAAAAAAATGCTTATTTTGGGTCACTAACTCAACTGCATGTTGGGACTATGCCCATGACAATGGAGTTAATTGGATTCTGTGTAAGAACATTAGGTACAGGTCTCACTGTGAAGATTAGGGAGCACAAGCTTCACTCCAATTAGGACATGGATATTCAGTTTGAAAATTTGCACTCTGATTACATGAATTAGAATTATGAGTTAGGCAACCAGCCTATGACCTTGGGTAGATTAATTACAGGGTAAGCTTGGAGTCAGATGGCTTTTCAGATTGTCCTTTTACAATTTAAATTACTTTTTTAACCTACATTTCTCATTCTGGGAAGGTGGTTGATGTTAGTACCAATTTATATGTGATATGGACTGGGCAAATAATTCACCTGATGAAGATTTCAAAATGATGATGATAAAGATGCTCACCAAATTTGGAGAAGAACGGATGAACACAGTGAGAACTTCAACAAAGAGATATAAGAAAGTATCAAATGAAAGTCCAGAACTACAGAAAATAGGAACCAGACTAAAAAATATTCTAAAGTGTCCAACAAGAGACTAGATGAAGTAGAAGGGATCAGAGAACTTGAAAACATTTTAGGGAAATTATCAGAGCACAAAGTATGAAAAATGTGAAGATAGCTTAAGGGATTTAATGAACAACATTAAGCAGAATATTCACATTATAAGTCCCAGAGGAAAAAGAGAGAGAGAGAGAGAGAGGCAAAAAACCCTTTTTGAAGAAACAATGGTGAAAACTTCCCTAGCCTAGGGGTAAAAACAGACATCCAAATCCAGGAATCCCAAAAAGTTTCCAATAAAATGAACCCAAAGAGACCCACACCAAGACACATTATAATTAAAAAGTCAAAATTTAAAGAGAAGGAGAAAATCTTGAAAGCAGCAGGAGAAAGAAAGGGAATGTACAAGGTAATTCCCGTAAGGCTACAAATAGAGTTTTCAACAGAAACTTTGCAGGCCAGAAGAAAGTAACACTATATATTCAAGGTGTTGAAGGAAAAAAAAAAATAACTTCAACCAAGAATACTCTACTGGGCAAAGTTATCATTCAAAATTGAAAGAGAGATAAAGAGCTTCCAGATAAGCAGAAGCTAAAGGAGTTCTTCATCATTAAACCAACCTTATAAGAAATGCCAACCATAAAACTCCCAGAAGAAAATGGGGTAAGCTCCTTCACATCAGTCTTGGTAATGATTTTTTAGGATCTGACAACAAACACAAAAACAATCAGGTTAGACTATACAGAACTAAAAAGCTTCTTTTTTAAAAGATTTTATTTATTTATTTGACAGAGAAAGAGACAGTGAGAGAAGGAACACAAGCAGGGGGAGAGGGAGAGGGAGAAGCAGGCTTCCCATTGAGCAAGGAGCCCAATGCGGGGCTCGATCCCAGGACCCTGGGATTATGACCTGAGCCGAAGGCAGATGCTTAACGACTGAGCCACCCAGGCACCCCTAAAAAACTTCTGTACAATAAAGGAAACCATCAACAAATGGAAAGGCAACCAACCGAATGAGAAAATATTTGCAAATCACTTATCTGATAAGGGGCTAATGCTCAAATATATAAAGAACTCATTCAATTCAACAGCACAGAAACAATCTGATTTAAAAATAGGCAGAGGACCCGAGTAAACCTTTTTCCAAAGAAGACATACAGATGGCCAATAGGTACATGAAAAGATGCTCAACATCACTAACCATCAGGGAAATGCAAATTAAAACCACAAAGAGATATCACCTCACACCTGTTAGAACAGCTATTATTAAAAAGAGAAAACACATACTGGTGAGAATGTGGTAATAGAGAACCCTTGTGCACTGTGTGTAGAAATGTAAATCAGTGCAACCTCTATGGCAAAATGTATGGAGGTTCTTCAAAAAATTAAAAATGGAACTACCAAATCCAGTAATTCTAGATTTATATAGATAGACCCAGTAATTCTAGATTTATATAGATATTTATAATTTGTTTTCTATATAAATGTATACACCCCCATGTTCACTGCAGCGCTATGTACAATAGCCATGGACCAAGTGTCCACTGATGGATAAATGAATCACTAAACACACACACACGGAAATATTCCAGCCATAACAAGTAATGAAATCTTGCTATTTGTGACAACAATGGATGTTGAGGGCATTATGCTAAGTAAATTAAGTTAGGCAGAGAAAGACAAATACCTTATGATATCACTTATATGTGACATCTTAATGAAAAAAATTTAAAATTAAAATAAGTCATAGAAAATATTCGTGGCCTACGGTAGCATGGGTTAATGATTGGAACCATGGTAAGTGAGGTCAAAAGGTAAAAACCTCCAGTTATAAAATAAGTCATGGGGTATTGTACATTTGGAAACTAATATAATGTTGTTTGTCAACTATAGATCAATGAAAATACATACATACATACATGTATCAGTCAGTCAGTCTTGGGGATTTAAGGTACAGCATGGTGACTACTGTTAATTGCATATTTGAAATTTGCTGAGCAAGTAGATCTTAAAGCTCCTATAACAAGAAAAAAAATTTCTAACTACATATGGTGACATTTATTAATTAGATTTATTGTGCTCATCTTCCTATATATGCAATATTGAATCATTATGTTGTATACCTAAAAAAAATATATGTCAGTTATACCGCAGTATAAAATATACATAGATTGTTACTGCATTCATAATGCTTTATATTCTGTGCTGTTGACACCACTATTATATTACATTTATTGGTTGTATTATGGACTGGATATTTTTGCAATTTTATTTGTTGAGCCAAGAAATAAATTCAAGATAGGATCAATGGAGCAGGCCCATGTTGTATGGACTAAATCCAGAAGAAATTACAGTTAAAATGGAAGCATGCAAGTAAAGACCCTATTTTCCATGTCAGTAAAGAAATTAATTAAAAAATAAGTTCCTTAACAGTTTTGGAATTTTTGTGTATATGTAGATTGTGTACAAGACTGTATGTGCTGTTTATTTATCTCCCTCTCATATATCTTTTTTTTTTTTAAAGATTTTATTTATTTATTTGACAGAGAGAGACAAAGTGAGAGAGGGAATACAAGCAGGGGGAGTGGGAGAGGGAGAAGCAGGCTTCCCGCTGAGCAGGGAGCCCAATGCGGGGCTCGATCCCAGGACCCTGGGATCATGACCTGAGCCAAAGGCAGACGCTTAACGACTGAGCCACCCAGGCGCCCCTCCCTCTCATATCTTAAAAAAATCTAAGAGCTGACAATCAGAATTTAGTATCAGGGTATTTGGGCATTTTTTATTAACTACAACATTCATATGTTTGAGTTGTGAATGCTTTATTTACTAGTAAGTTTGGAACAGTTTAGTGTTTTCCAAGTTATAACATTGCTCTGAAATCAAGTTGAAGAGATAAAGATGAAAATAAAGAGAAGATAGGCTTTAGTTATTATATAAAGTGATATATCTATCTATATCTATATAAAGCTTTGAGTATACATACATGTATATATATTCAAAGCACCATGAATCATTAAAAAAGATGAGGCAGACAAGAGAGATGGAAAAATCAGAACCCTGTAGTCTAAAATTTTTCCCCCAGTAGATCCAAAAGAGCCCAGGAGTGAAAATGGATATAATGGATATAGCAGTAAAAAAAAAAAAAAAAAAAAGGTATTCCAATATTGCATGGAGACAGGCAGAAAGACTACATGGTAATGAAGGCATCTCCTTAAATTTGAGATGACAGAGATCATCACTGAACTTGTACTGAAGAAACTGATTTGAGCTATCCCAGAATAAAAAGATTCTGATTAAAAAATAATTTAACTGTGCTTTAATAAGTGCCCTATTGTTTTTTGTGACATTAAATCTCTCATGATTTAACATAGCCAAAATATTAACCTATGTGACATCAATGATTCAGACAATTCAATTATGTTAAAAAATATTAAGACACACAGGCACTCACACTAAGAACGAGAGGGTTATCAAGCACCAGGAACCATGTAAAGCATGTAGCTCTACATTTACTGTGTTGTTAGCCCTATGTATAGAGCCTCTTTGCAGGAAACGAGATCTGGAGTGACAATATTTTGATCATTAAAATATAATTCTTTTTCTTTGAGTATGTTTGCAAGTTAATATGAAGAATCTAAGTTAGGTCAGAGAAGAATGATTTATTGCCTCCATTATTCCAAAAGTGGGTTTTAAAGCACTTTTTTTTTTACTATAAACCTTTGGAAATTTTGAACAAGTAGGGCCATGTAGATACATAGCATGAAGTAACAACTCTCAATTTTCTTTTTATTCATGGTGTCTAGTAAATTTTTCAAATATATACGTATTCTCTGTAAGGATATTATTTTCTTCCAAAATGATTTTTAATAATAATAGCTTTTTTTTTGGAGTGCTTAAAATAATCCAGACACCTATTAACTGCACCTCCCCAATATATCAATCAGATATAGTATTAGTGGATTACAGCTAAAATAACTGCAAGGCTCATAACTTATTTATACAAACAGTCTTTAGGGAAATCCAAATACAGTAGGGGAGATAAAAAGCAAGGACATGATAGGAAATTTTACCTCTGATACCTACAGCTATGAATATGAATGGTCACAAGGCATTGGGGTGGGGGAGGAAAACTTTCTGCAATCCATGTGATTATGTCTTCATCTTTTAGGGAGTCCATGACCCTGAGCTATAAAACATGTATATAATAAAATTGACAGGGATTTTTAATCCTCTTTTTTTTTTAAGTTTTTATTTATTTATTTTAGATAGAGAGAGAATGCACATGCATGAGCAGAGGGAGGGGCTGAGAGAGAGGGAGAGCAAGAATCTCAAGCAGATTCCAGGCTGCGCTCAGAGCCTGACAGGGGGCTCAATCTCATGACCCTGAGATCTTGACCTGAGCTGAAATTAAGAGTTAGAGGCTTAATGGACTGAGTCACTCAGGTGCTCCCATTTTTAATCTTTTCTTATTCTACCTACTCCTTTCTACTATTCCATTTTCTTGAGCTGTTACTATTAAAACCAAGGCAATCAACAGTATTAGTGAATTTTAAAAAAATCCTTTGTGAACTGGGACACTAATTCATGTGGCTAATGACGCAGAATGACATAATGATTAAGAATTTGGGATCGGGGCGCCTGGGTGGCTCAGTCGTTAAGCGTCTGCCTTCGGCTCAGGTCATGATCCCAGGGTCCTGGAATCGAGCCCCGCATCGGGCTCCCTGCTCAGCGGGAAGCCTGCTTCTCCCGCTCCCACTCCCCCTGCTTGTGTTCCCTCTCTCACTGTGTATCTCTCTGTCAAATAAATAAATAAAATCTAAAAAAAAAAAAAAAAAGAATTTGGGATCCGTAGTCAGTTTTCCTGCTTTTAAGTCTTGTCTACTACTTATTAGCAGCATAACCTTCAGCAAGAGTCCTCATTAATTAAATGGGGATAATGGTTGTAATAATAATAATAACAACTTCACAGAGTTTGGTAAGGATTAAATCACTACAACAATTAATTCAACATTAGTGGTTGCTAGGGACTCAGGGGCAGTCAGGGAGAAATAAAAACAGGCAACACAGGGGATCTTTAGGATTGTGAAACCATTCTATGTAATATTATGAGAGATATATAACATTTTGCATTTGTCAAACCCCATAGTAGTGTACAACACGAACAGTGAGCCCTAAAGTAAACTATAGACATTACTCAATAATAATGGATCAAATTGGTTCACTAATTGTAACAAATGCTCTACACTAATTCAATACATTAATAATAGGGCAAGCTGTTTGTGTGTGGGGGGGTAAGTAATAAGGGCTCTATGTACTTCCCAATTTTTCTATAAACCTAAACTGCTACAAAAATATAACATATTTATTTAAAAAGTTATATAGATTCCTATGAGAGGCAGTATTTACAATGGAAGACAGAGGTTGGATAAAGCTGCCATATTATACATTGACCAATGATGATTATCCCACCTATGGATGAGAAGTCTCACCCTAATTAGAAGTTTCACAGTTTTGTCTTTTTTTTTTTGTGGTTGTGGTAGTTCATTCTGAACTTTAACTTGGTACAAGTACAGGAATGTTTGAATAAAAAGAAATTTAGGAAGCATTAAAGAAATCTGATACTTAGATGAAGACTATGGTACTAATATACTCATAACAAATAATAAAAAAGAAATCTTTAAGCCAAGATAGTTTCCAGGGTGAATTCTAGCAAACATTAAGGAATGATTACACCAATTTTACTCTTTCTCTCCAGAGAACAAAGGAGACAATAGTTCTCCATTCATTTTATGAAGCCAGTATTACCCTGTTGCCTAAACCAGACAAAAATGGTACAAAAATAGGAAACTACAGAACAATCTCTCATGAGTACGGACACAAATATACTTAACAAAATAATAGCACAGAGACTGCAGCAATATCTATAAAGAATTACACCTTGAGGGGTGCCCGGGTGGCTCAGTCGTTAAGCATCTGCCTTTAGCTCAGGTCATGATCCTAGGGTCCTGGGATCGAGCCCCACATCAGGCTCCCTGCTCAGCAGGAAGCCCGCTTCTCCCTCTTCCACTCCCCCTGTTTGTGTTCCCTCTCTTGCTGTCTGTCAAATAAATAAATAAAATCTTAAAAAAACACACCCTGACCAACTGAGGTGCATTCCAGGGATTTAAAGCTGGTTTAATAATTGAAAATCAATATATTTCATATTAAAAGTCTAAAAATAGAAATCACATGTCCTATCAATTGATAAATGTCATTTGATAAATTCAAAACCAAAATATGGTAAAAATTTTGTTTTCATAGAGAAAAAAATTCTCAAACTCTCAATTTGATAAATTAATGGTAAAAGATTGAATGGCTTCCCGCGGAGCAGGGAGCCCGATGTGGGACTCGATCCCAGGACCCTGGGATCATGACCTGAGCCGAAGGCAGACGCTTAACGACTGAGCCACCCAGGCGCCCTGTTTTTTTTTTTTTGACAAGAGTGTAAGTATGATTCAATGGAGGAAGGACAGTATTTTTTAATAAATGGTGCTGAAGCAACTGGATGTCCATAAGCAAAAATACAAACCCCAGTGTAAACCTTACAGCCTATTAAAAATTATCTGAAAATGGAAACATCTACATGTAAACTATAAAACTTTTACAATATAATATAGGCAAAAATCTTCTGCAACTCAGCCATGGTGAATAATTCTTAGACATGACACCAAAAGCACAAAGAACAAATTAATAAACTGGACTTCATCT
>NC_138375.1:66575496-66613177 GCF_054177405.1 Leptonychotes weddellii | reverse complement strand
ACCCCATCCCTCCCACCCCCCATGACTTCTTAAGAAGTGAGTGTATTCTGCTGTTGCTGGGTGGGAGATTCTACAGACACCTGTTTGGTTTAATTGGTTAATAGTGTTGATCACATCTTCTATTTCCTTGTTGACTTTTTAACTCTATTTAGTGCTCGCTTCGGCAGCACATATACTAAAATTAACTCTTTTTATTCACCAATGCAAGTGCAATACAGAAGTCTCTAGTATTTTTAAGTTGTCTTTTGCCTTTAAATCTATCCATTTTTGCTTCATGTGTTTTGAAGCTCTATTTTATGATAACAAGTGTTCCAATTATAATACACTTCTGATGGACTGACTCATAATTATGAAATGTCTTTTTTTCTCCAGTCACACTTTTCCCCTAAGTCTATTTTGCTAGATAGTGTAGCACAGCCATTCCTAATCTATTTTGAGTCTTCATTTTATGTTCTTCCACACCTTTAATTTCAACCTATTTTTGTCTTTGAATATAAGGTGTAAGCTTTTGTGTATAATTGGATCAATTGTTTTGTCCATTCTTTTGATTGGAACATTTAGTTCATTTACACCAAATGCAATTGCTGATAAGGTAAAATTTATATATGCCATTTTGCTATTTGATTTTATATGCATTATGTTTTTCTTCCTCTATCCTTCCATTATTGCCTTGTTAAATATTTTACAGTCTACCATTTTAATTCCTTGATTTTTCTTACTGCATTTTTTGAGCTATTTTCTTATTGTTTGCCCAGGGTGTTAAAATTTGCATGTTAACTCAAAATACTCAGATTTGGAGAAATACCCATCTAATTCAATATAATTAATTTTTGCTCCAATATAGCTCTTGCCCCTATCTTTTGTGCTAATATCATCAAATAATTAACAACTTTACACATGGTAAGCCCATCCCCACATACCATGTCACACTAACAAGACTTGAGTAAAGATAACAGGGATATATATAGCTAGCAACGTAGTAATAGTCTTTCTGGGGAATAGCTCACAAAAGCAATCCAAAGCCACATAGATACTCAAACAGGTATCATCAGAGGAATCTGAAATAGTTGGTGCCCATATAATAAACCCCAATATAGGCAATGATAGCAACAACAAAACTTAAATCCAAACCATATTTTGACAACATTAACACAAATCCCTTCATTAAAGGCCTAGTGGAAAGAAAGGCAGATTCATATCTAAGCACTGAGCCTCATAATATATTTTCCTAGACAATGTTTGTTTTTACCTAAAAATTAATGGCACACAAAAGGTTAAAACAACAACATCTCTTTGAAGAGGTAAAACAATCATCAAAACCAGGCTCAGATATGACAGAGGTGTTGGAAATATCAGACAAGGAATTTAAAATAGCTGATACATGTTAAAAATTCTAATGGGAAATTTACACAATGTACAAGATCAAATATGCAGTTTCAGAAGGGATATAGAAACTGTAGGAATCAAAGAAATGCTACAAATCAAAATTACAGTAATGGAGATAAAGGTCTTTGATACCTTTATCAGTACATCGATACAGCTGAAGTATCAATGTGCTTGAAGTTACAGAAATTAATCAAATTGAAATGCAAAGGGAAAAAAAAGTGAGGAAAAACAAAGGATAGCATCCAAGAAATAGGAGACAATAGAAAGTTGTCTAAATACATGTAACTGAAACTCCCAAATGGAAAGAGATTGTGAATGCCTTGAAGAAATATTTGAAGAAATAATGGTTAAAAATTGTCCCAAATTAATGACGTTCCAAACCATAGACACAATAAATTCAGAGAACTCCCCACACTCTAAATAGCACAAAATCACAACTAGCTAAATTTTAAAAATGTTGAATAAAAAATTCCTCACAGCTAGAAAAAAACATGTAAAATAAAACTGGAATAAAATTATATCTAGATTTTTTTTGCTATTTTTTCACTATGCATAGTCACTAATTTTTCAGATTAAGATTGTTTATCTCTATAAATTTCTTAGGTGTTATATAGCATTTCTTCATGTAAGGAATATAAATATTTGGCATTATGTCACAATATAAAATGCTATCTCTACTAAACTCTGAATGATTTCTAAATTTTTTTAAGATTTGTTTTTTTTATTTTAGAGAGAGCTTGTGCACGCACACATAGTATGGGAGGGGCAGAGGGAAAAGCAGAGAGAGAATCTCAAGCAGACTGGGCTGACATGAAGCCAGACACAGGGCTGGATCTCATGACCCTGAGATCATGACCTAAGCCAAAATCAAGAGTTGGTCACAACCGACTAAGCCACCCATGCACCCTGATTTCTAATTTCTAAACTTGGTAGCAACATTATTTAAATTCACAAGAGAACCTAAAAATACATGAAATCTTATTTATAAAATGTTATATATCTGATGTATGATCATAACACAGAGTGAGGCCACTTACTTTGGAGAACCATGGAAGGTCTCACTAAGAGGGTGTTAGACTTTATTCAGTTTGTTCTTTGATTAGGCAATGTTGGAGAGAGTGTAAGAAAGCAGGGATTTACTCTATATACTGGGTGTTATCACAAAGGGGAACAATTTCATGAATGGATACCTCAATAAATCCTATCCATGGAATGAGCACACTAAATGAAAGATAAAACTACAACTAGTAAATTAGTAGAAGTTAGTATTTGTAGCAGAGAGGGTATTATTTGCTATTTTGTGGTTGCACAGTAATCTCGTTTTTGTCCCACTTTATCATGTTTTTAGGGTGACTGTGTCTGATGTTGATGTTCTGGGAGAAAATTTATGTTTCTTAGGGAAAAACATGGCCTAACCGTGTTTCAGGCCAAAGTGAAATAACACCGAGGCCTTAACTTTGTGTTAGACAAGCTCCTAACAAGATAAAGGCCTAGCTGGGACTGTTAAACTCACTTCCAGATATTAGGGGCTGATCTATTTATTACTCACCAAGAATAACATGACCCATGAAAACAGAAAAAGCTTTTTAGCTGCAGCCAAGAGATGCCAATCAAACAAAACCTTTTCTGCTCCTTTCCTACCCTCCACCCATACCTTCTAAGTCATTCTTTCAAATGAAGTCACAAGTGAGGCAAAACAAAAAGGAACATAGTGAACATGGGCCCTTCCGCTCCCACTCAGGTTTTCATGTTCAAAGCACTCTAGACAGGGAGGGGAGTATTAATGATATTTGGAGTTTTGGTATTATATGAAACAGTCCATATTAATTACAGTGGAGCATGGAGAAAAAGTTATAATTGCATGTTCCTTTTTAAATAAAAGTAGTTCAAAAATAAGACATAAAAATAGGAGTAACAGAGATTACCCGGCTTTCTTATGAGGATCAATGTTCAACTGAGTAGCTTTGCTCCTTTTGGACGGCAGAGGTCTTTTTGATTTTATTTGCCCATGGTCTCAGTCACCCATGAAAAACCAGAAATACCTCTTTAAAAGCCTGCTTTTCAGAGAGAACTGCAAAAGATTTCTATTCCTAAATCACACTGTCTTTCTAGTGTTCTCTTAAAAACATAGTAACTCTTAATTGGGGGGTAAGGGAACATTATAGGCATTCTATTTAGATATTAGCCTCATTATTATTAGGTCACTGTAGGAACAAACTTCTGTTAATATATTAACAGTCCTCAATAGACAATTTTTGATGGGTGGAATAATGAATTTTCCTTTCCTTTATCAGGCTTGTGGGAGTATATTTCACCTCTGCCATGTTTATGGGGCTATTCAAAAACAGAGATTAAAGAATAAAAGTGCCCTTACCTTTATGGAATTGAATTTAAAATGACAGAGACAAATAGTTAAAATATTATGTGGTAAAAGGCAAAAGATTTATGTGATCTGAACAGAAACGAGCAAAGTGTTAAGGGAGTGCTGAGGAAAGAATGACAGTTAATATTTAAAAGCAAAGTTTTAAAATGAAAACAAAAGCAAGGATTTCTGAGAATTGTTCTCCAATGAATCCATTTTCAAAAACTTTTCTGCAAGAATAACCAGTCTAATGTATCAGAAATGTGTTCAGCAAAAGCTAAAAATTCCTAAAATAGTCTGCTTGCACTTTAACCAGATTGAACACAGAAATGAAGTGGCAAAATATGCGAGCACACCTGGTCATTACCCCCTGTGGCTTACACATTTTCCAAAAGGTTGGCATTGATGTGTCAAAGTAAGTAGCAGGTGGTCTCAAAGTCTTAGTTCCCTCTGGTGATGGATGTCAGTTGGTTCTTAATTTTTCCAAAGAAGGTGCCCTAAGCAAATTAGCAAGCAAAACCTCCAAACATTTTTGACCACGTTTATGCAAAAGAAAGGCAAGAGAGCATTTTCACTCATCATAAGATGTACCAACTCATTAAAAAGTGCTTCAGTTCCTCACTGGAGGGTCAAGGGACAATACCCAGGAACTCTACAACTTCTAGGCTACTTTATATGCTGTGTTAAACAATTTTTGGCTTTGTACTTCCTTCTATTCAAAATTTGATCATACTTCTATTACAGATTATGTTTTTCATTCCTTAATGTCTAAGACCGGTTCTGTCGCGTTTTGATTTAGCAGTTATGTAGCACTTACAATGTATCAACAACTATTTAAGGGCTTTACAACTATGAACTCAATCTACTTAATACCTTTTGAGCTAGGTATGGCCCTTATTCCCATTTACAAATCAGAAAACTCAGGCATAGAGATGGTGGCTAGCCATTCCAAGGTCACACAGATGCTATGTCACAGAGCTGGTAATTGAACAGAGGCATACTGACTTCAGGTGAATTTCAACATCTGATTGTACCTTTTTTCTTTTTCTTTTTTTTTCCCACAATGTATTTTACCAATTTAATTAGTCTCTTAGCAATTGGGTAACTTGCCATAAATATTTTCATCACAAGATAAGCTAAAGGTAGACCTTGGATGGATATGCAAATTGGCTACTGATCTTTGTCTCAACACCTAATGATCATATATATATTGTTTTCATGTTAAATAAGGGTATCCTGATGAACTGGTTCACAACATTCCTTTCATTAGAGATTTACACTTGAAACTCTATGCTAGTATAGGTGGGGAAGAAGTGTCGAATTTGATATTCTATTAATGCCATGTTCATTTTCCAAACACGAATTATAGGATAGTTTTAATAAATCAGATTTTCTTGCTGTTATGTGATAATTTAACACACAAAAAAAATTCATAAGCTACACAGTTTATCCTTATGAATACCAGGAAAGCTTCTCAATATAATCTTTTAATGAGGTCTCCTACTTAGAATACTTGTAATTCCAATGCCATGATACAATTATGGTTATTTTCCTTTTACTACTTTTACTTTTATTATGCACATTTTTACTTTTTAACATAATGTTTCACCTGTATTGCTTAATTTCACTGAGGTCTTCATGAAGCCAATTCTGATAACATTTGTCCAAGTTACGTGGAGCATTGATGGCAGCTTACTAGTAAAAGATGATCATAAAACACCTATCATCAATGACACTGTTAGCTCATTTATGTCTACTTATTGCTGCATCTTTTTTTAAAATCAAATTCAATGTCCCTTGGTAAGAGAAAGGGGGCCCCAGAGTTAAAATGACAGGAACTAAAAAGTAAATGTTATCCATCAAGAAACCCTGATTTGTATTTTCCTAAACTTGAAGAAACAAAATATTATTTTCTTGTGCTATTTTCTATCACCTAAAATACTACCTTCAATAATTTATTATCCTATAAAAACAGATGACTAAAATGTATACAATTCTTATTCTTCATTATCTGACTTATTCAGTCGTAAGGAGATATATGCAAATATCATACATTTTTTAAAAATAATTTGAGAGCTACAGTCAAATCTGATGATTATCCCAAAATGAATTAATGACACACTTTTTGGCATGTAAGTTAATGAAAAAGATATACCTACAAATATAAATTCTATCAATGTCTCAAAATATTTTTAATTTTCCCACAACTAAATATTTCAGTGTTACAAAAAACCTTTCCCATTAGAATTTTCTGAAGGACACCGTTGATCTTCACAGATAAGAAAATTTATAAATTTTATACTAGTTATCAACACATAATTTAAATTATTCCCATTTGTTAATTTTTCATTGTACATTATCCTTACAAAAAAGCATTTAGGGAAATTTTCCAGCCAGTGGCTGTCCTTGCAACTTTGCACTTACTAATGTGGAGACCAGAAAACAAAGTTAGTATTTATTTCCTTGTATGATCTTCCAGATTCTCTGTATGAGTTAAACCCCAATTAACAGTTTCATGAAAGGCCATTATTCCAGCATAATACATTTCTATGGAAGAAAATCACTTAACAAATGTGCATGTACTTCTTGCTCTTACCATGACAGTAAGTCCCAAAGTAATACTGAAGCTCCAGTTTCAGAACTAGACAGAAGAGCATTAATCCTATGCCTTAGTTACGTTTCATGATCATGTATATTTAAGAGATCAGGCTGATTTCAAAGCATGGTCCAATTACTCTACTATTAAAACTGAAAGCAAAACAAGTATCACAGAGTTATTGGGGAAGAATAAAAGTGTTAATAAATTAAGATTTTTTTGTTTGAATTTTATCATCTTGACTTTAATGGAACTTACTCCTTGATGATTCATATCCTTAATTTCCTAGTTACCTCTGATATGATACTTTAATATTCCATACCAAGCCAGTGTCTGCCCAAGCATTTGTTTATCTAGAACCTGACCTTAAGAACAAGTATCACAAATTGATTTTATACAGACGCCTTTGAGTATTTTTTTCACCACTATGGAAAGGTAACAGTTTGATTTTCTGCATAATGCTGAGAATTCAGAAAATTAAGTTCTCTAAGAATCCTTCAGTTATTATGGGCTAGACTACGAAGCCCAGCATTTTTTTTATAACTTGAGATTTAAATTTCAATTTATATCTTCCAAATACAATTAAAATTATACTGAGATTCTAAAGCCCAAATTTTTTTCACATGCATACAATATGCATATATACACATGCTTATATACTGCATATATGTATTACACTGCTTATTAATATTTTCATAAACCACCACACATTCAGAACATGCCATTTCCCGGAATTTGAAGCACCAAATTGCAGGCAGCTGGTATTTTGTAAAGTGTGGGCAACAGTAAAAATACTCCTTTCTAGAAATATTGAAAAGCAATATTCTCAATGTTTTCAGCACTTGTCATTTACTACCAGATTTTAGTTTAATATTCCATAATGAGGGAAGTATTCTTCTAAATATAAAGTTTCCTATGCTTTTAATTATTGTTACTGATTATGGATTTCAAAGATTAAGAAAAAGAAATAAGACTGATGGCTAGCTCCAAATGTGGATTAGAAACATAATAGTTCATTTATTTTTAAGTACCGATTTTATTGAATCATGACATTGGCTTAGGGATAGTTGACAAGCTCTGGAGAAACAGATATTAGAGCTTTGAAAGAAGGTGATCTACATTATAGAATGACAGATTTCAGGGAAACGTTAGCTGTGATAATACTGAAGAGAGGCCATAAACTTAATGATCTTGCAGCCCTAGGTAAAAAGGCTGGAAAACAGATTATCAATAGCATGGACTAGTTACATCCATCTGTGCTTGGTGAAGAATTGGGGGGGGGGAAAGGAGGAGAAAGAGAAGGAGAGTAAGGGAAGGGAAAAGAAGTGGAGGAGAAGGTGGAAGGAGGGAAGGGGGAAGAGGGAAGGAAAGGAAAAGAAAAAAAGAATTGATTTTACAAAATAACTGGAGTCTAAATAGGGTCCACAAATTAAGAAACTAGCAGTATAGTTTTAAACAGCTGTTTTTTTTACCAACAACCTGTAAAAAAGTAAATGAAAAGCATCAAAAAGTGCCATCCAAAAATCAGCCTTGATGATAATGTCAGCCTTGATGGCTATGTCATTTTTTAAATATCTAAATAGATTAAGATATTGATCAGTAACGTCTTTCCAAGAGTATAGCACTTTAGTAAATCATTTTAGTTCAACCTAACATCCTAGGGAGGTGGATTTGTTTATTATTTGTTTATTCCACTACAATCTGAAAGAAAATACTTATGATTAAATCAAGGACAAGAAACATATGATAAAGGTGCAGAGAAGTACGAGAATGTAGTAAATCTAATATAAATATCCAAAAAATAATTATGGTTTTATTTACTGATACATGGTGCTGCCCGAATTCAGATTGGTGATAAGCCAATTTTTGAGTTATATTTGCAGAATGCTAATGTTTATTTATCTATACCTTTATCTTGATAAAATGTATTAATTCCCACAATGTCACAGATATTTTGGTATATTGAAGAAATATAAATATTTCCAGATCAAATAAGGACTGAAGAAATTTATACAATGACGGGAAGGATATTGAAATGTCAAAATTAAGAAATTTTTGTAAAGGAAAATATTAGTATCAATGTGTTCCAAATAATTTAATATACATTCACATGATATTGCTCTGATAACTTAAAGTATTATTTGGAATATTCTTTCACCAGGCAAGCTTTGCTAACCTTCATGCATTTTTCTTTACCATAAATATGTTGCCAATTGTAACATAAATATTAGTTTTCTATAGTGTGAACTCCCTGGGTAGTAGAGCAAGATGAATGTGAGCAATGTAGAGTAAAATAGTTCTGATGAGAGGAGCAGCTACTGATAAAATATCAACCTGATTTTCTACTTTCTAATATATCTACCAATCTAACATATAATCTAATTCAGGGTTTGATTATCATATTTAGGCTCCACAGTTTGATATTGAGAACTTGAAAGATCATCTTTCATTTTCTACCTAAATTTAATTGTAATCCAATAGCTGTCTACTCATTCAAAGTAATAGAGAAATTTTTGCAAAGGTTTTTAGGGTTGCGAGTCCATGCCAAGAGTCCTGATTGTGTTGTCTATATGAAAGAATAATGCAAAGTCCATTGTATTGTAAAAATAGTCTATGAAAAATACACTAATAATTCTGATTTTGATACTATACACAAATGTGTTTATATTATTTTACATGATGTATGTATTTATATATATTTATGCATACATATATACATATGCCTATGTGTTTTGTTCTGAAGCAAACTTCAGAACAGTTTTATTCTTGGATTAGAGTTTGTTAGTTTGGCATTATCTAAGTGGTCACTTGAATGTTAGATGACAATAAATTCAATTATATAAATAGAAAATGCCATAAATTCTGCAAAGATCTCTAGATGAAAAGACAATCATCTCAAAGGGAAATAGACATTTATTTTACTCATTTCCCTACATTTTAAGCAATTGAGAACAATAGGAAACCACTAAGCTTTTCAAAACTTTCAAGAGCGCAAAGTGGTTTTTTAGACAAGGTATATTTTAAGTATTTTAAATTGAAGTGAAAAAACTTGGAAGGAGACAAAAAGTTGAAAGGAATGTTATCAACTTAGAGTCAGTAATAAGGAATAAACAACCTGTTACAGGCATAATACTTTTAAAATTACACTGAAAATATTTGGGCACAAAATTATGTAAGAGGTTTCCATTACTTACTCTTCTGTTTTATGAGGTCCCATTTCTTGCTATCTATGGCAATTAAGCTGGCAGAATGAAATTCTGCTTCATGTCTGAATAAAGGGTCAAGGAATTTACAGTTTAAAACGTGATTAGTATTTTGAGTGTTTTATGTACTTTATATTGGGAGGAACATGATAAATTTGAAAAAGTTGTAATCATAGAAATGGAAATAGCAAGCCCCCGATATTGAAACATAATGTTTACTGAAAGAGTGAACAAAACATGAACTAAATCCATTAGTAAATAGGGGCTCCCAAAATGCAATTTAAAGCTAGTTTATATTTTTACATTTATTAATGCTTTTAAATGAACATTTTATGTCTACAAATAAATGAGAATTGAGGTAAATATCTAGTTGGAATTATGATAGGTCTGTCATCTCCCTCCCTTCAAAAACAGTCAAGCAGACATGTCAACTCAAAGCATCATGATCAGTTAGCTAACAGCTACAGAATCCATTCCCACACCATACGTTTAAAAAAAAAAAAAAAGCACAACTTAAATGAATTTGCAAAGAAAATAAGGAAAATCTCTTGTTCTTATGCTTAAGGAAATGCACACACATAAATATTACATGCTCATGGTCACACTGCAAACTGGCCACAAAACTAGGTCCAAAACAGAACCAGCTTAAAATTATGTAAATATTTAGGGTAAGCCCGAAATCTTTTGCGATAGAGAAAAGACTATTGATTAGGCATGTGGCACTTTAACTGGGACAATCAACACATGTCAAACAAAAAATTTAAGTATTTTGGCACCAGCCATAAATTCAGTTTCTCTCTCCTTCCTCTCTCAATCCTCTTCTTACACTCTCATTCTGAGAGAGAAGCCAAGTCAATACACTGTAATTTGAGTTACTCTCCATACGTATTAAAAACAAAAAAGAAAACAAACAAAAAAAACCTTTGAAACTTTACAATTTTAAGTTACTTTCTGGTATCTTACTGAAGCGGGAATTTAGCACACATTTTGAGCATCCTTGGACAACTATATAAAGAAATACATGACTAGCAACATCATCTGGGCCTGCTGTTTACTTCTGTAATTAGCTGAAATGTAGTTGCATCTATCAGAAAATATATTCAAAATGTGAATACACAGGTCAATGAGAGACATTTTATACTGAGATAAAATGGATAAAATGGATAAAATTCTTTAGAATTTACATTGTAAATTGCCTCACTTGGCAAACTGGCGGAGGAGGGATGACAGGAGTTCGGGACAGACCTCATTCTAGACCTGCTTTTTGATATAACTGGAACTTTGTTTTTCCTTCTATAAAATGAGCAAGTTGGTTTTGTAAATCAAAAGTATTTCTAAGCCTATGTTTCATCAATTGTGAATTTATAATTTGTCTAAAATATAAATTATAATATTCATTATAGAATGCATTAAGTAAATTTTGAAAAATGCACATTTCATCTATGTTTAGAAAAGATCTCTAAATTCCTTTATATCTGAACTGTTTATTCTATTAAATTATAAAACAGTTTAATGAATCTATCAAATAAGAGCTTAAAAATACAGAGAAAACTGTCAAAATAAGTTTCATTAAATGTCAGTAGGGAATCAAGTGTTAATGTGGTTAAAGCATTTTTCCATCCCTGACATGACACTGTCCAGATTATGCATTGTGAGGAAAAGTGTATATGAGACGTGTTCACCACAGTGGAACAGGAAAGTCTGCCTAAGGACAGTGGAGTGGAAAATCAAGGGCAGAGGAGTGTGGTAGACAGACAAAATGACAAAGTCTTTGGTGTATTAGTAAATAAAAGTGTTGAAAAAAGAGAAAGTAAAAAATAGATTTAATTCCTTATTTTAAAAAATCAGTATAAAACAGTTTCAGGATTCTAATGTATTCTAATGTCAAAGAGTTTTTATAGAGTTGTATTTACAAGCAAACATTATCTGCATTTTCAAAGTACAAACTAAATCTATGGGAGAGTATCTTTTGGCATCCTCTTAGTGCAAATAACTTGACCAAATGAACTAGGAAAAATACACATACCAGTTTTTTTTTAACCTATTATTCTTGTCATATTATTCTTCATTGTCCCCCTGCAAATTAAAACTTTACTTTAGTCAATTTGGTTGATACCAATATGTGAAAATGTAGTTAAATTATAGATGTTTCCAAATTAAATAACTAGAATTCTTCTGAATTTTCATCATGAAGACTTACTTCTCTGTTTCCTCCTAAGAGTCTTATAGTATTAGTTATGTGTTTGGATCTTTAATCCATTTTGAGTTAACTTTTATATTTGGTGTTAAGTAAGAGCTTAACTTCATTCTTTCACATGTGGTTATCCAGTTTCTCTAGCAGCATATACTGACAATACTGTCCTTTACCAATTGCGGCACCCTTGTCAAAAGTCACTTGACCGAAAATGTGAGCGTTTCTTTTCAGAGTCTATTCCACTGGTCTATATAGCTGCCTTTATGACAGTACCACATTGTTTTGTACATCATACTCAATGGTGAAATACTAAAAACATTTCCTCTAAGATCAAGAATAAGGCAAGAATATCTACTTTTGCCACTTCTTTTGAAAATAGTACTGGATATTCTAGCCAGAGCAATTAGTCAATACAAAGAAATAAAAAGCACCCAAATTGGAAAGAAGTTAAATTATCTCTGTTTACAGATGATGTGATCTTTTATCCTAAAGATTCCACCAAAAAAGTTAGAAATAAATGAATTCAGCAAAGTAGCGGAATATAAAGTTAACATTAAAATCTGTTGCATTTCTATATAATATGACAATCTGAAAATAAAATTAAGGAAACCATTTCATTTTTAATAGCATCAAAAAGAATAAAATACTTAAGAGTTAAGTATGAAAACTACATAACAATGCTGAAAGAAGTTAAGACATAAATAAATGGAAACACTTTCCAGGTCCATGGGCTAGAAAACTTAATATTGTTAAAATGTCAATACTACCTAAATAGTACAGATTCAATGTGAACCCTATCAAAATCCCAATGATTTTTTTTCCAGGCAGGAAATCCATCTAAAATTCATACAGAATCTCAAGGGACCCTAAAAATCAAAACAATCTTGATAAAGAAGAAAAAGCTGGAGAACTTATACTTCCTCATTTCAAAACTTATAAAGCTATAATTGTTTTTGTGTTTTGCACCAACTGTCTAAGAAATACAGAAATCCATAAGAAAGGATGCAGGAGTGGGGTGCCTGGGTGGCCCAGTTGGTTAAGCATCAGACTCTTGAGCCCCTCATGGGGCTCCCTTGCTCAGTGGGGAGTCTGCTTGAGACTCTTTCTCCCTCTACCTCCTCCCCACCCCATGTGCTCGCGCTCTCTCAAAATAAATAAATAAATATTAAAAAAATAAAAGAATGGATGCAGGAGTAAGGGTCTTATCTTTTTTTTTTGTATCCTCCCTATTTCCCACCATATAATATTACACATGTATATACTATAGCACTTTGCAGATTTTGCACTTTTTTTTTCTTGGATGGAGGGAGAGAGAGAGAGAAGGCAGGGGCAGAGGGAGAGAGAGAATCTTAAGTAGGTTCCAGGCCCAGCACAGAGCCTGATTTGGGGCTTGATCGCACAACCTTGAGATCATGACCTGAGCCAAAATCAAGGATCAGATACTTAACTGACTGAGCCACCCAGGCGCCCCAAAGATAATCTTATTTAAAAAAAAAAGTGGGAGAAGAGGAAAAAAAAGAAATCAGAAACAGTTTTAGATTGTTGGGCTACAAAATTTAATTTTTACTAAAATTAATTACTACTGAATTACTGGTTTACAAAATGTTCAGGCAATACAAAAATATAAAGGCTTAGTGGTGATGATAAAAAAGATTTATTTATATCATTTTATTTTTGAGTTTTTAGATGATTTTCATAATTAGGTCAATAGTACATAATTTATCTAATAATGAAAATTAGACTTCTTTACCTATATAATTCCCAAATGCATTCAGTACAAGATGGATAGCTTAATTTATTGGAAAGTTTTTTCTCTTCACTTCTATAAAATCTTTTTATTATGAAGTCTGACTAGGCATAATCAAACCATAGTGATCCCTCCCTGCAAAATCATTTTGTTAGTGTTCTAGGTTTAATGTATACCACCTAATAATGCATTGCCATTTTACATTTATTCATATTCCCTTCTCCCTCCTTCTAACCCCAAAGAAAAACACTTTTCAGGATGGAAGTACAGTTTTTGATACTTCATTTTGCCACAATATACAGGAGAATTATTCGTAGCTTTCATAGACCCTTGCAAGATTCTTATTCAACATATTTGATGTTACGGAGTTTGGGGCTAATTTGTTTCACTGAAGTTTGTTTATGTTTACTATATGACCAAACTGTGGGCTCCAACTGTGTAATTATCTTAAGTGATTCAAGGGCTGAATACAATAAAAAGAGCAAGGAGAAATTTATCCCTACCCCAAGAGTTATTTGTGTAATTAAAAAGCATGAGCCAATGTCTACTCTTTGCTAATTTTGTTGATGTTCGTTCATATTGAATCATGAATGTATACTGAATGGACTTACCAGAAACCTATTTGTTGTGTTGTTCTCCTCTATGAAAAATATAAGACAAGACTGTGTTAGGTTGTTATATATGATGGATTTGGCCAGTACAATCACTAACACACTAAAACAAAATAACCCACAGTCCAGCATATTTAGCTGTTCTTACTCAATCCAGAAATGAGATCAAGTACAGAAATTGTCAAATGCTTTAGATTCCAAGATATCAATATAAGCTTTTTAAAAGACTCTGCATCTGTTCCCTCTACCTCAATGTGGAACCTTCCACTTGTTTTTTAGAATAATTGCCTTATGGGTACAAAATGGCAAATATTAAATTCAGGATGGGTAATAAGGACAATACTTAAAAATGCAAATGTCACAGGCACTGAGCCATAACAAAGGACTCCTGTACTACCACTGTGTTCCAGTTCAAGAGCACTCTAAAGTTTACTAAAATGTTTTACATCAATTTTTAGAAATACTTGGTGAATATACTTGGTGAGTAAATAACTTGACTTTCAATATTATATTTTATTATAAATTAACTTTATAACATCTCAAAATTATAAAATATCTTCTAAATGTTCAAATACACCATAGTTGAACATTTTCTTGTTTTCCCTACATCAAGGTTTCATGCCAAATTTAAGTTGTTTTCATAGTTTGATAATATGCTTCTCATAAGGTCTTTTGTTAATATATTTTTAATTGCCTTTCCTTTTCCTTGATGACAGTAGGAATATTTATATTCTGTCTATCTCACTGTTAAATATTCTAGTTCATATTTAACTTTTTTCCTGCAAAGCTATCATTTTACGACACATTTTACTACCCTGCTGTTTGTCTTGGATACCATGCCTTCTTTCTGACATCCTCAAATATGTGACTTAATGATTTGGTGGGGAAAAATACCTCAATCTTCGCTATTCTGCAAATCTTTCTGATTTCTACTCTAATATTTGTTATTAATTGACTGATTACATATTTTTAGTTTCAAAAGCATTTGTCCTTAAAATTTAAAGGCTTTACTCTATTGTCTTCCAGTACCAGTGATACTGATTCTCCATGGAAACTTACAAAAGCTTTTATTTAACTTTGGTATCCAAAATCTCACAAAAATTTCTCTAAATGTTATAGTTATGTTTAATAATTTTCCCACAATGGTAACATTCAATTGATTTTCTTTGATTTATGTTGTATAATTTCTTTGCTTGGTTTTTTCTTTCCTCTAGTCTTCATTTTTGGTATTATGAAATACACTTTGGTCTATACGGATTGACGTAGCATGTACAAGATTTTTATCCAATCTTATCTCTCTCATAGTCCTTAACCCCATCACTCTGCTATTTTCTTCCTGCCTTTCTAGTAAGTTTTTCCATAGGCAAAATTTTCCCAGTTACCCTTATTATAATAGCCTCTTCCACTTTTGTGAATACCCTATCTTCCTAATATCATGGCACACTAAATATGTCATTTAAGTTCTGTTCTCTGAATTACGTGTTCCCTCTATGGTGACTTGTTCTGTCATTCATGCACCTCCTTTTAGTGTTGATAGTTTTTCTCATTTGCCTTGAGATCCTTGATTGTTTGCTTATTGCTCCAAATCAAAGATAAATTATTAATGTAATAATTTTTCCTAATATATAAAGATACAGAAATACCTACTTCTTTTTAGGGATGGATCTATCTACTGGAGGCTTTTCCTTTTGTGTGCTTAACAATCAAGAAGTTATGCAAATTCCACTCTCAACTACCGTTAGCAATACCAGTACAAGAATATTCTATTTCAACAGTCCTTGCTCAGGAACCTGCAGAACAACCTAACCAAGGGTCTTTTTTCAGAACTAGTTCTCCAGCTTCAAATCGGTGGTAAAGACCTCAGCTATAAAAGTGATAGGGGGAAGGAGAGGAAGTATGCAAACCTGAGCTACAGTTTGGCTGATACTATTTTAATCTGCCATTAAGTTAATTTTAGTCATTTTCCTCACGTCTACTTTTAATAATTAATGATTTCCAGGGTTCTGCGATGCTTCCTAGTGTTCATCTTTATTTCTTATAATGTGAAATGGAATTCTTTTAATATTTCTGTTATTAATGCTAATATATCTTACTTCTCCTTCAATACTTTTCTGAGTGTATCATTAAATATATTTAATTTCAGTAGAATTGAGAAGGAAAAATAATCATCTATGGAACCCCATCTATAGTCTGTTACTGACACATTTTAGTTTCTTCATTTCTAGGTAGAAGCTATTTTGAAAAAAACAATGAATTAGTTATCAGTTAGAAAAAAATGTTATTTTTAAATAGCTCCACAAACACAAATTTGTTTTATTATAGAGTGATCTAGATTCATAGGTTTCTTATGGATCAATGGTATTCTTATATAATTGAGTTTTTCTCCTTACAGTGAACAGAAAGGATAGGTTCTTTTAATTTTTTTTATTAGTCATTGACACAGATGAATCATCCCTATTTATTTTAATGATGTTCATTATCTGGTGGTTATTCCATAATGGAGAAAGTTGATTTAAGGTGAAAATCTTAGAAAATAAATTGACAATTGCTATGATTTATACACAAATATATCTGAAATATGTGTTGTAATTTCTTTATAATTTTAGGAATATGAAAACTGCTAAGGAACACACTTCGTAAATGAGATCACCAAGGGAATGATTGCAAAGAGACAATAGAAGATAATATCAGACATTTTTAATTCCAAAGAATGAGGGCATATATATTAGAAAATGTAAATGTAGTCAGGAAATGAGAATGGGGAATAAATTTAGTAATGTTCGTGTTACCTGATTTTCTTCATAAAGAGAGGTAAAAGTGACACATAGATCAATGGATTAGAATAGAGAGAGCAGAATAAACCCATGCTTAGATGGTCAATTAATCTGGGACAAAGGAGGGAATAATATGTAATGGAGAAAAGACCATCTCTTCAACAAATGGTACTGAGTAAACAGGACAGCTACATGCAGAAAAATGAAACTGAACCACTTTCTTAAACTATACATAACAATAAACTCAAAATGGGTTAAAGATCTAAAAGTGAGCCCTGAAAACACGAAACTCATAAAAGAGAACACAGGCAGTAATTTCATTGACATCATCTGTAGAAATATTTTTCTAGATACGTCTCCTTGGACAGGGAAACAAAAGCAAGAATAAACTATTGAGACTACACCAAAATAAAAAGCTTTTCCACAGAAAAGGAAATGGTCAACAAAATGACAAGGCAGCCTACTGATGGGAGAAGGCATTTGCAAATGATTTATCTTATAAGGGGTTAATATTCAAAATAGATAAAGAAGTTATACAACTCAACACCAAAAAAAAAAAAAAAAAACCAACTAAATAATCTAATTAAAAATGGGCAGAGGACCTGAATAGACATTTTTCCAAAGATATACAGATGGCCAACAGACACATGAAAAGATGTTCAGTATCACTAAACGTCAGGGAAATGCCAGTCTAAACTACAATGAGATATCACCTTACACCTGTCAGAATGGCTAGAATCAAAAAGACAAGAAATAACACATGGTGGTGAGGATGGGGGAAGGAAAAGTGGAGGGAGGGAAGGGACCCTCAGGCACTACTGGTGAGAATGGGAACTGGTGCAGCCACTGTAGAAAAAGTATGTGGGTTCCTCAAAAAATTAAAAATAGAGTTACTGTAAGATCCAGTAATTCCATTACTGAGCATTTAAGCAAAGAAAATGAAAACACTAACTCAAAAAGATGTATGCACCCCTATGTTTACTGTAGCATTATTTACATAGCCAAGATATGGAAGCAACCTGAGTTCCCATCCATAAATGAATGGATAAACAAGTATTGGTGTATATATATATACACACACACAATGGAATATTAGCCATAAAAAAAAAAGAATGCATTCTTGCCATTTGCAACAACATGGATGGACCTAGAGGGTATAATGCTAAGTAAAATAAGCCAGAAGAAGACAGATACCATAAGATTTCACTCATATATGGAATTTAATAAAGAAAATAAGTGAACACACAGAGAAAAAAGAGACAAATAGACTCTTAAAGAACAAACTGGTGGTTGCCAGAGGAGAAGTGGGTTAGGGGGATGGGTAAAATAGATAAAGGGGATTAAGAGTACACTTATTGTGATAAATTAGTAATGCACAGAATTGTTGATTATATTGTACTGAAACTAATATAACATTATGTTAATATTACTTCCTGAAAAAATTTTAAGTGTTTTGGACTAGAGAACTTAATATAAAATGTTGTGAATTATTTTTCAAAGGATAGCAGATCCATGAAACAAAATTTGGTAATAAAATAGAAATATTAAATCTCAATAATACATGCATATATTTTTAAATAACATATTCTATATCATACAGAATCCATTACCAAGTGCTGACTGTGGAATGAGGCATAGTTGAGTTATTGTTCCAGTGCTCCACCAGTTACTAGTTGTGGCAGCTTGGGCAAGTAAATTACCTATATTATGACTCAATTTCATCTTGTCTACAATGGGAAAAATACTTATGCCCACCTTAAGGAATGTGTATAATTAAATTTGATAATGCAGCTAAAGCATTTAGCATAATCTCTGACATATTCCAAGTCCTCAATGAATGTTGTATCTATTTTTCATCTTACTAATACTAACCACTTGTGGGGTATCATTTTACTTCAGATTGTGGCTATTATACCATTTTATAGATGAATAACCCAACAGGTTAAATATTATATCCAACACACCATGTAGTATTTATCGTAGCAAATCTAATGACCAACTGGTATCTTATTCCCAAGTACCATCTCCAGAGCTCATTAACTAAACTTAGGAATTAAAACTTCTTTCATTTAATCATGACCAGTTTCCCTAAATAATATAGGTAGAATATTTTATCTACTATCTAGGGACACTGATCATGATTATATGAAGGAAGTATTAATCAAATAGCTAATAAGTTATTACTGTATTAGAGGCATTAATGTGAGTTCAGTGAGATAAGCAAGCAGGAAAAAGACAAAGCATTTGCCCTCAAACAAGTCACATTCTAGAAAAAAAGTATCATAACAAGTACGCTATGAGCAGTTTCCGTTTTCTGGTGGGCTAGTTTACTTGCATTATCCTTGTTTTGAATACACTACACGGTGATAAATGTGATGGTTTTTGTTTGTACTGCACGTAAGGTGCCTGTTAAATGCCTGAAAAGAGACTTCGGACAGTAAAGAAAAACCACTGATATGGCAAGAAATGATCATATCCTACTTTGATCAGCATATTTGCTCCTTTTCTTCCTTGGTAATACATAAGATAATGATGCATTTTGGGGCACCTGGGTGGCTCAGTCGGTTAAGCGTCCACCTCCAGCTCAGGTTATGATCCCAGGGTCCTGGGATTGAGTCCCGCATTGGGCTCCCCGCCCAGTGGGGAGTCTGATTCTCCCTCTCCCTCTGTTCCTCCCCCCTCCATGCTCTCTTTCTCTCTCTCAAATAAATAAAATCTTTAAAAAATAAAAACAAAAATACAAAGATTTTGATTTAAATATTACAGAAAATATAAAAATCATAAATGTATTTGTGTTACCATGTACCATGAAAAGTTCACATATATACAAATTCTATACTTCCTTTATCCCCTATAGTTCTGAAAATTTATAGAAAAATATTCTACTATAAAATAGGGGTTCTTGTTCCCCTCATGTAAGTAGCCAGTGAGTTAAAACCTCAATAGTCTATTTGGTAACTCTACCGCCTAATTTATTCTAAATCTAATTTATTTGTTTTATTTCAGAAGTTCACAGCCTATTATAAGTAGATCTTAAGCTAACCTTTTTGGTAAAACCAAGATTTGGTGCTATATTTATTACCATTGTCAGAAAGTTTCTTTTCATCTTTAAGAATGGCGGTTGGCTAAAAAACTGATTTTACAAGATGTAGTTGATTGTCTATTAAGTTAGATACTTTGATGAATCTAAGTACAATTCAGATGTGAAGGGCCATTATACTCTTACTGAGCACTGGAGAATGATTTCATTGTTGGGCATATGTGATATCAGTAGCACCATAAACTATGCTGCAAAACCTGAAAATGAACGTCTTTCGGTGACACCGAACCAAGTGATATAAACCTCAGAAATTCTAAAGAAACAAAGAAACAATTTTATCAAGTGCTTGATGTTTTACTCTTTAGAAGAGAGACTTAAAAAATAATACTGATGATTTTTAGTGCTTATGCACATGGGTCCTCGTATTACACGTTCCAGATTCTAAACTTAACATTTCGAGTATCAGATTTTCAATAAATTCCAGAAAGCATACCCAGATGAATGATATCAAAGATCTCAAAGAATCTAAAATATATGCTAAGTTAAATTTGAATGCTTTAAATTAGGAGGTTGATGATTTTTGTTTTGAGGGTTAGCATTAAGGCATGTATTTCCCCATTATGCTGACTTCCCCGAAAACGATTTTAACCAAACATCTAAGGAAAAACAAAATAATTCTTCCACTAGTCTCTTCATTTTAAACAATATAAAAATAATTCTACTTTGAAATAGGAAGTGAAACATGTGAGTGTCAACAAGTTATTGATTTGGTGTATAACAAGCAAACTGGCACTTTGGAAAAAAATGAAGTAGTATGATTAACACTTCCTTGGTTATCAAACATGCCCCAAATGAAAATCTCTCTGTTGTGGCAATGTTTAAAAAGGAAAAGGTCATTAGCCATCACAGAGCCCCTAACATAAACAATCAATCATTCATTTCATTTGATGGACTATTCTTGAAGGTATTTCTAACCACGGTTTAGCTAATCACTGTAAAAACAAAAGGAAAAAAAATAAGTCTGACTAGAATATTATTTTGTATTTTTCTAATAATTCAGTTACACTCATATTATATACCTTAGAGGGAATACAGACACTCCGAATCCAGGTAGAATGAAAAAATACAATTAGGTATTGTAATTATGAACTTGTCCCTTCTGGTTTCATGAAATGCTTCCATTCTATGCTGTATAGTCTGCACACTTAGGAACATCAGTACTTATATTGTTGTGTAAAATGAACAGCTACTGAGCTCTAATGGGCTTCATTCCGGGTTTTAAAATTCCTCAAAATGACTTTGAGATCATTAGCTCCGCAAGCACTAATGCATGCTGCACTCATAAAAGAGTGTAATAAAGACAAACATGAGTAACCTTAAAACTGCCTTAATTCTAAGAAATGTGTACACATTTTTGCCATCATAAAAAAGGAATAAAAAAAACACATGATTTTTTTTATTTAAAAATGTCATTAGAAAAACAGATAACGGGTGTGTAATACGCAGAATTTTGCCTGGGTAAGTTGAAGGAAATTCTCCTTGAGGCTTTTTTGCTTGAATTTTTTTATTTGGACCACAGTTTAGTTACCTATCCAGGATCGTGGTAATCATCATCTCTACTGACTAAACACTCGTTTTTTTCTATACTTTTTTAACATACTTTTTATTCATAAAAAATAGTGTTGGGGGCGCCTGGGTGGCTCAGTTGGTTAAGCAACTGCCTTCGGCTCAGGTCATGATCCTGGAGTTCCAGGATGGAGTCCCTCATCGGGCTCCCTGCTCGGCAGGGAGTCTGCTTCTCCCTCCGACCCTCCTCCCTCTCATGTTCTCTGTCTCTCATTCTCTCTCTCTCAAATAAATAAATAAAATCTTAAAAAAAAAATAGTGTTGGGGAAAAACTTGCTCTTACTAATCAGTTATCACTTTGATAAACAGATCAAGTGCCCTCCTGTCTTTCTTTAGCAATATATTAGCCTTGGTGCATGCATGGCATGTAGCAATGGAAACAGATTATCTGCATACCGTATATAACAATTACACCCTGTAAAGCTTGCCAAACAGTAGAAAACAAAGTGTTTTCAACATTAGATCCAGATCATACGCCATCTCTGCTTCCACAGATCGCCATTCATAGCCTTGAAATGCTGAATTAAGGGGCGCCTGGGTGGCTCAGTCGTTAAGCGTCTGCCTTTGGCTCAGGTCATGATCCCAGAGTCCTGGGATCGAGCCCCGCATCGGGCTCCCTGCTCCGTGGGAAGCCTGCTTCTCCCTCTCCCACTCCCCCTGCTTGTGTTCCCTCTTCGCTATATGTCACTGTCAAATAAATAAAATCTTAAAAAAAAAAAAATGCTGAATTAAGTGATGTTCTGCTTACTGAATAACATGACCAAATTAAAACTACAGGCTATTTTAGTATTATTTTTTATATTAGATCATTTTTTATAGCTGAAGTAGGTAAATATGAAATTTCCAAGTATGTCTAACAATGAAGTATAAAATTATACTGATAATACAAAAAGAAAATCTTATCTTCAAATTTAAATGCTGTGTCCACCAAAACGCTAGAGCTTTTATTTATAAGATATTAAATTTCTTGAATTTGTTGGCAAATATATTCCATGTACACTTGGGGCATTATTAAAAGAAAAACAACTGTATTATAATCAAAGTTTAAATAATTGTGTTAAAATATATCATCTGTTTACATTTAAAGTCTATCAGTGTTTCATTAGTGTTTTTTCCATCCAGGTGAGTACAAGTTTATAAAATGTGTTCTCCCTCCTCTTCTCCATTGAAATAATCCCCCTGCTAATGACCAAAGGGGAAGATACTTAGAATGTGCTTCAGTATTCAGAGCCACAGGAGAATGTTACCAATACGTAACAAGCCTCAACATATTTCTGCTAGATCAGTTAGGTATTCAATATACTTTCAGTAGGACAGAGAGAACTAAATCATATATTCTGTTCCTGGAAAAAAATTATTAGAATTAAGTAAAAGAGGTATTAGTGGAATCTTTCCATATACTCCAAATTGAAGAAATTATGGTTGGAGATCCAGCTAGGTGATGAGAAAGACATAGTCTCCCATTATATTTTTTTTTTCCACACAATTTAGAACCAGCTTAAATGAGAAGCCCAAGGACAAATAAACCCACACCAAACAGAAAGCAGTTAGGTGACATGGATTAGTCCTCATGTAGATTCTTCCTGAAGCAGGTTAATTTTTTTTTTTTTTTTGAAAGTGAGAAAAGAGAGCACATGCCCAGGCATGAGCCACCCAGGGGCCCCAGCAGGTTCTTTTCTATATCATAGGCTATCACTTCAGGAAGGCAGTGGAACATGCTACAAGGGGAACCTAGAATGAGGACTCATCTATGAAAAGCAAAGGGAATCAAGATGCCCCTTTCTTTTAGTCCTCTCTAATCCTGAATATGCACAGCTAAAGTAAAACAATTTTGTATAAAGGACATGTTTGGTATTTTTTGAAGCTTCCTTTTTGAGCCACATTAGAAGTAGTATTTTAAAGTTCATCCTAACAGTCTTGAAAGTTTAAACAAATTGTTAAGTCTAATTCATATATAAGATGCCACCAGCGTACTAAGATTACTTCTGCATGCATGCTTTTGAAACTCAGTGCATAAAGGTCATTTTTAAAAGAGAAAGTTAAACTAATGCTGTCGTTTTGAATATTGATTTATTCATCTATTTTTCCTCTATTTTTTAGTTTCATTTTGGTGAGTTACAGAAAAATACTAATAAAGGAAGTGTAATAGTTTTCCCTTTCTTTTTCAGCTACTCAGAGAAGCAAATTGGAACACTGATATTGCTATTTCATAAATATGAATGAAAACATTCTCTTTTTAGAAGGTAGTATGGAGGGTGCCTGGGTGGCTCAGTTGGTTAAGCGACTGCCTTCGGCTCAGGTCATGATCCTGGAGTCCCGGGATCGAGTCCCGCATCAGGCTCCCTGCTCAGCGGGGAGTCTGCTTCTCCCTCTGACCCTCCCCCCCTCTCATGTGCTCTCTCTCTCTCAAATAAATAAATAAAATCTTTAAAAAAAAAAAAAAGAAGGTAGTATGGAAAATGTGGTATAAATGCAGAAGTTAAGGTTCCTATGTTTCCCCACATAAAAACGTAACTCACTAAGCTCCATTTTTGGAAAAAGCCATCCTATCTCTCTGCACTATTATGTCACCTTGTTTGTAATTCAAGTAAGTTTGTATGTGCATATGGGTTTGTTACTGGACTCTGTTCTGTTGCTATTTGTGTCAATCACCTTATCCTAGTTACTGAAGTATAACAATTAACATTTTTAAATTAACTTCATTAAGGTTAAGATCAAAAGGTCAAATTCAGGAAATTTTATTCCTAACATTTCATCGTGGAAACTGAGAATTACAGTTACTTTATGTAAAAGATAAGACTACTTATTTCTTTTTCTCTTTGAGAAAATTTGGTGGGGGTTGGTTTTGTGCTTTTTTTTTTTTTTTAACTAAGCATACAAAATGTACTTGATTGTAATTAGGATTGCCTTGAATCTTAGAAAATGGTTCATTTATATTGTATATATTATATACATAATATATATATTTAAATTTTCTCAAAACTGTTTTGTAGTTTGGAATATTTTGCTATCATTTGTTAGCTTTATTCATAGTTATTTAAATACATTGATGTTACTGTAAATGACATTATTTGTTAAATGTAATTTTCTAGTTGTTTACTTCTGGTTCAAGGACTACAGTTACTTTCTCTATATTAACCTTGTAACCTGTGACCTTACTAATTTATTAATTGGATTGGGGAAATTTTGATTTTCAGAGTTACCATATTATAGTATTAAAATGTCCGGTTTTCAACAACTACAAAAAAAAAATGACAAAGAATGAAAACAATCAGGACAGTAAAAAAAAAAAAAAATTATACAACATGACCATGTGGGGCTTAGTCTATAAATATGATTGGTGAAATACTTGAAAAATCAGTGTAATCTGATGTATTAACACTCAAAGATGTCCACTGTCAGCACTCTTATTCAACATTGTGCTGGAATTTCTTGTCAGTCTAATAAGGGAAATAAAGGAGATACAAGGCATAGAGATTAGAAAAGATAAAATCGTCCCTATTTGCAGATGACACAATTGTCTGTTTATAATATCTCAAGAAATTTCATGTACACGCACAACTAATTAGCAAGTTCATTCAGGTCACAGAGACAGGACACAAAATTTTAATTTGATATATTAGCAATGGCCACAAGTACACCAAAATTAAAAATATAATGCCATTTCTAGTTGCTTAAGAAACACACTGGTGTAAATCTAACAAAACATGTACAGGATTTATGTGCTGAAAAATCATGACACTGATGAACGAGTCCAAAAATATAAATAAAGAGTCACACTATCTTTATGGATAGGAAAACTCAATTAAAATGTCAATTTTCTCCAAAAGTTTTTAACCTAATGCTCTCAAAAATCACATTTTTATAGACCTAGACAAAATTATTCTAAAATTATATGGAATAGTAAATAGAACTAGAATATCTCATACAAGTGTGTACAAATTCAAGACTTTAATGGCCACAATAATCAGTCCTGTATGATAATGGTGGAGGGATAGGCATACAGATAAATGGAACAAAGAGCCCAGAAATACACTGAAACAAATATGCCTACTGAGTAAAAGTAAATCAATAGAGGAATATGTTTTTGTTTTTGTTTTATGGTGAGCAACTGGACCCCCATAGGCTAAATAGAAATGAACCTTGACTTAAGTTTCACATCTTACAAAAATTATTCAAAATTGATCAGAGAAAAATCTTAAATATAGACTCTACACTTTTCAGAAAAAAATATAGGAGAAAACATTTTAAATCTAGACATGGGCAGAATTTCTTAGACTTGGCACCAAAGTACAATATATAATGGAAAAAATGAAATATTAGACTTCAAAAATTAAAAACTTTTGCTCAGTTCAAGACCCTATTAAGAAGATGAAGAAAGAAAGAAAAAAAGCTCCCTAGTGGGAGAAAACACTTCAAACTGCATATTTGACAAACACTAGTATCTAGACTAGGTCAGTAATACATTGACAAAACACAGTAACAAAAGAACAAAAAAATTCAATTAGAAAATGGGCAGCATACTAAGAACCTTTTCAAAGAGGGTATACAGATGACCAAAACACGTAAAGATGTTCAACATCATAGTCATTAGGGAAATGCAAATTAATACCACAATGAGATATCAGTACACACCTATCTAAATGGCTGAAATTTTTTTTAAAAAAGTGACACCACCAAGTGCTGGCAAGGGTGTAGAAAAGAACAGAAATCTCTACACTGCTGCTGGAAAGGTAAAATGGTAGATCAACTCTGGAAAAGGGTTTGACTGTTTCTTAAATCTAAATATACAATGACCGTACAAGCAGTGATTGTGCTCTTGGGTATTTGTTCCAGAGAAATGAAGCATTATGTTAGCACTAAAACATGTACCAAATGTTTTCTGGCAAATCTATAAATGTCCAAAAACTGGAAATACAGACATCTTTCAATGGATGAATGGTTAAGCAAACTGGTATATCGTATCAAGAAATACTTCAGAGCAATAAAAAGGAATGGATTATTGATATGTGTAACACATTAAGGATGAATCTCCAGAGCATTATAGAATGATGGAATATCCTGAAAGGTTATATAGCATAAGATTTCATTTTTTAACATTGTTGAAATGACAGAATTGTAGGGATGGAGAATCGATTAGTGGTTGCCTGATACATCTGTAAAAGAGCAACATGAGGGATCTTTGGAGGATTCCATATATGGAATTCCATATATGTCCATCTCCTGGTTCTGATATTATAGTTTTGCTAAATGTTGTCACTGGGACAAAGAATGCATGGGATGTCTGTATTATTTCTTACAGTTGTACATGAATCTACAATTATATTTTTAAAAGAGAAAAACCAATTGTAGTTCTTCAAGCACTGATACAGACTAATTGCACACAGAGTTCAAGCATTAATATTTGATTTAGTTTCCTGTCTCACGTGCAGTACTTCTAGTTTCTTTTATTTGTAAGGAAGTAAATATTCAGCTGCCACGGACTACTTTTACACCTAGAGCTTAGCCAAGTCCATGTTTTTACCATTATGTTGAATTTCTGTACCTCTCCATACAGAAGGTTTTTGAAGCCAGCTATCTATTTTACAGTTCTTAAAAATTAGTATCCTGTATTTATCTTTTTCTGTGTATGGGTAAGTGCTTCATAGTATTTGTTATACAATCTTGATGGGAAGTACCTTTAGTATGAAAATAAATGTTTAGAAAACTTGCTGGCCCCAAACGCTTGCTCAATGTGGAACAAAGAAACTTGTCATATCTAATAATATTCAGAATAGAAAATTTGTTTGGAATCTAGAGTTTATAAGCTTAAAGTTTCATTGCTTAAAATAAGCGGTGGCTGTTTGAGATAAAATTTTCTTAGCTGTTTTCAGTGTTTAATCAGTGTGGGAGAAGTATATTTGGAAAATGTCCTCCCAAAAGGACTATAATAGACCAGGACAGGAGTTAGAGGAGCCTAATTTCAGTAAAACACACAGCAGCAATATTTCAAAGATTTGTCAACCATACAACTGAGAAAACTCACAATGATGGTCATGGCATGGAACATCTCTGTTGACATTAGAAAAATGCCTAATCTTCTGCTTCTGATCAAATACAATTGAGACAAAGTGAGGGTGGAATACCCCAGTGGAATGATTGGCTGGACTTGCTACCTATTTCCTGTTTTTATTCAATAATTAAAAAATATTTATAGGGTAGCTACTTGGTATTAGATACGGTTTTAGACGATGGAGACAGAAAAAATGTTCATTCCTCTACTATGGTTCCTATACATTATCTTAAAAGATAAACAATACTCAAGTAAACCAAGGTGACAAAGAGACAACAGAACAGTGGTGAGTTTAAGACAGGGATGTTTTATGCAGTTTGTCAAGGGAAGAATTCTCTCAAGAGTTGATAATTTAGCAGAGGTTGTAAAAGAAGAATGGCCTATCAAAGAAATCATATGTGGAGAGGTATTTTTGAGGAGAAATAACAAGTAAAAAATTCTGAAAACAAAAATTGGGATTATATTTACACTCAGAATGTGTTTTCATTAGGCAAACACAAAAATATTGTTAAATTTTAACTGTAATTATTAAGAAAGATGAACTCATCTTTATATTAGTTCCTGAGATATATTTTTAGATGTGAAAATTCCTAAATTATACCTGAGAAAGGTGTAGAGTTGCACACAGCTATCATCTCCTAATGCGTAAAATGTACATTAAGCTATGTTTATTTCTGCTCATCTTGTGCCCTAAATGCTAAAAACATCTTATCTTAGCAAAAGCTGTGAATATTCTGAGGCCTACATAATATCTATAAGCATAATAAAAATGTCTACATAAAAATATACACTTTTTACATTTTAAGATTAACCCTACCACCATTTCCTCATTAAAATATGTATCTGTATGATAAATAAAGGCCTAATTTATTGGCAATTTTTAGGAAGAATATGAGCCAATCCACAAAGAAGAAGTGATCACATGGATACTTTCCATAGGGCTGATGTATTGACCACATTTTTACAGGTTAATATCTTACTGAATTATTTTCTATCATATTCTAAAGATAGAGCTCACATCCTGGAGTCAAATAACATCACTAATATGTCAAATAGGTAATACTGGAAGACTTATCTGAGACAAAATTGAGTCACTGTTAAAAAAAAAAAAAAAAAAAAAACAGGAAGAGGGAAAGAAACAAGTTGCCAAGTTGGTAAGCATTAAAAATTAAGTGCTGTCAACAAGAATACATTCTAACTGTAAAGAAAAACACAAAAGTATCTCTAAGCATGCAGTATGCCCTGATCACTATCCCTTTCATAGTTATTATTACTATTATTTTCCTAGACATTTATGTCATAGTTTACATTTTTTAAACTCAGGAGGAATAAATATATTCTTAGTGTAAAAGTATTCAGAGAACAAAGATGAAAATCAAAACCAAATACTATCATAAACCCTTGATCTTAAATCCTTAAAAAAAAAAAAACAACTGGGGCGCCTGGGTGGCTCAGATGGTTAAGCGTCTGCCTTCGGCTCGGGTCATGATCTCAGGGTCCTGGGATCGAGTCCCGCATCAGGTTCCCTGCTCAGTGCAGAGCCTGCTTCTCCCTCTCCCTCTGCCACTCCCTCTGCTTGTGCTCTTCTGTCTATCTCTCTGTCAAATAAATAAATAAAATCTTTAAAAAAAAAACAAAAAAACAACTGAACTTAAGAATGGAAAGAACCCAGACGTCCATCAACAGATGAATGGATGAAGAAGATGTGGTATACATATACAATGGAGTATTTCTCAGCCATTAAAAAAATGAAATCTTACCATTTGCAACAACATGGACGGAACTAGAGGGTAATATGCTAAGCAAAATAAGTCAGAGAAAGACAATTACCATATCATTTCACTCAGATGTGGAATTTAAGAAACAAAACAGAGGATCATAGGGGAAGGGAGGGACAAATAAGATGAAATCAGAGAGGGAAACAGTAAGAGACTCTTAACTATAGGAAACAAACGGAGGGATGCTGGAGGGGAGGTGGGTGGGGTAACTGGGTGATGGGCATTAAGGAGGGCACTTGATGTAATGAGCACTGGGTGTTATATACAACTAATGAATCACTAAACTCTACCTCTGAAACTAAAAAATTAAAAAATAAAAATAAAAGTTACCAGGTGACTCTGGGAAAAAAAAAAAAGTTAACAATTGATAACCATTTGGATATGCTCCTTTCAAGCCTTTCTATCCAACCTGTTAGGGAATTTTGGATTCAGAGGATGGCTAATTCCTTGTCTTTCTCCTTTCCTCTAATACTCTATGTTTCAGGATCCTCTTTTCCCCTGGATTTATAGTAATACTAATGTAGATGTAAATTTTGGTTTATCTGGTCTGTAAAAAGAAATTTGAAGTGGAGAGAATCTATTCAGTGTTCACTTCACTTTGCAATTCTTAGGAAGTAGAAAACAAGAACCACGCTAACCTAGACATACATGTACAGATAAATGAAGTGTTAAACATTAACTGACTTAGGGAGCCATGAATGCCCGAGTCTTGCCTCTTATGATACCTCCCATGCACTGACTGTAGGTTCTTAAGGAATGTTAAGTATTCACAAGGATTAACACATAAAACCAAATAAAAATTTTGGAAGTATGCTGTGACCTCACAGTCAACAGCTGCCATCACTGAAGCAGGATAGACATGTAAAATCTCCATTTTTGCTAATTAAAGTCCCTAGCAAGACATTCATATTGCTTTCTCCCTTACATTTAATACCCAACTTAGGATTCTCTTTAAATTAAAAGGTCTGTGATATTATGCCTTTTTTTAGAAATCAGTGTTACCTCAGAGACATTAAAGCCCTTGAATATTTTGAGCATCTCTCGTTCTTTAACATAGTTACCCAGATAATTAGGTACATATAACTGAGGGTAAAATTTGGAAGATATTATGCATTTCTGCCTTCTTTTATAGGTATTAAGGTGAGAGTCAATTTCAATTTGACTCTGCTCATCCCCCAACCAAGAAAGAAAAGCCTTAGTAAGGAGATCTTTTTTTTTTTAATGCTTTTCTAAATGTTCACCAGGTCATTCAGACCAATTATTCCACCGAGGAACAATCAGAAAAGCTAGGGGACTTGCATTATAAGGAATCAGAAAGCTAACAATATAGTGAAGAACTATCATGTAAAGATCAGGAAGAAGACAGAAATTTTGCATACTGAGCTCATCTTCTGGGGCCATTTGTGCCCTAGGGACTCTAGCCTCTTCTGACTCTCATGAAGTTGACAAATCAGACATAAAAACTGCAGGATAAACTTATTGTGCACAATCAGAAGAAATTGGAAAAGGACCATACACTGAGGTAGGAGAAAATTCCTGAAAATTTTCAAAATCTGGTATAATATATAAATTAAGCTAGTATTTAACTACATAAAAATATAATATTCTTGTAGGTTTGTTATGTCGTGAATTGTGTCCCCCCCCCCAAAAAAAAATTCCTATGTTGGAGTCCTAATCCCCATATGACTATTTTTGGAGACAGGGCTTTTATAGAGGTAATTAATGTTAATTGAAGTCAAAAGAGTGGGACTTGATTTCCCTAAAAGGAGAAATCAGAAGTAAATACAAAGAGAAAAAGCCATGTGAGGACAAGGCGAGTGCACAGCCCTCACCAAAACTAAGACCACTGGCACCTTGATCTTGGACTTCCAGCCCAGGGGTGTGAGAGAATAAATTTCTATGTTCATCTTTTTTTTTTTTTTTCTTTTACCTGTTCAGCTTAATTGCTTTCCATTGTTCTGTCCTCTGGGTTACTAAACCCTTCTTCCTCTAGTCAACTATTTATTCCCTTTTGCATATTTTAAATTTCAGTTATATTCTTCTTCTTTGATCTGTTTAGGTTTTCTATCTTTTTGTTAAGAGTGGAGGAGCTCAGTGAGACCCTCATGTCCACTGAGTATCTTTATGCCCATTACTTTAAACTCTTTATCAGAGATATTACTTGTTTTGTTTAGATCTCTTGCTGTGATTTTGTCTGGTTCTTTCATTTGGGGGTATTCCTCTCATTTTGTCTAACTCTGTGTCTGTTTCTGCATGTTAGGAAAGTTAGAGACATCTCCTACTCTTCCATGTAGGGGCCTTATGAAAAAGAAATCTGTAGTGCCTCCTAGTTCAAGGTCCCCTGTTCACCTGGCACTTCAGGGTTATCTCTACCTGCGTAGTGTATGGCCTACTCTTGTGGCTAAGCCAGCTTTACCTTTACTCCAGTCCTCAACAAGGACTTGCTTTGCCTTTTGTGGGCAGGGTTTTGCCCCTGTGCTGTTTATGGGCCAGTCTGGGGCTGCCTTGGCCTTGAGTTGGGCCAGACCAAGCATTTGTCAGAGCTGAGGTCACAAAAAACTCCAGGGCTCTCTCCCTGTGTTGATCCCTGGAGGCTTTTGTGAGTGGATGGGGCCTGAAGTCAGACGAGGTGTCCACCCCCAGCCCACCACTGGGGCCACAGTAAAACTGATCTGTGTGGCTATCTTCCTCTCTCCTGGGGCCAGAGTCACTTTGGAGAGGTGCTGGCCCCTGCTGGGGCTGTTTGCACAATGCCATACTCGTGGTGCTACTTTGGATGGAGTCTGGCTTTGGATGGAGGCCAGGTTGGAGGGGGCAAGTCCACAGAGGAGCACAGGGGGTGGAGCATGCTGTTAGCAAGCTAGGTGGAGAGTGTTTGCTGCACTGGTTCCTGCAGGTGTGTGTGTATCCAAGCTGGTGGGCGGGTTGGGGTGGGGGGGCAGGGGAAATGGTGCCACAGTTCTTTTGTTCTTAGAGAAGTGTCCCAAAGATCCCTGTCCTTTCAGCATGCACTCTGAGGTTAAGAAACAGATCTTCCCCCCATATACCCCACGTGTTTTTCAAACTGTTCTATTCTATATGTCAGTGGGGCTGTTTGTTGTGACATCTCCTCTAGGGTAGGGACTCAGTGTCCTCTTGCCCTACAGCTCTCCCAGAGCCTAGCTGCTGAGTTTTAAAGTTTCAGGTGTAAGCCCCACTGATTTTAAGAATGGAAAAAGTTAAGTTCCTCTTGTTTTCAAAGCCAAATGTTTTGGTTACTTCTCTTCCCAAGGCAGGTTCCCCATGTCTGGTGTGCTGGTGTGAGGTTTACTTTTCTCCCTTTTCTGTGCCTGCAGTGCCCCTCCCTCTCCCCCCCAGACATTCTCACAGGTCAGCTAGGTTCCTAAGTGCATCTCCACCCTCCTTACCTTTTTCCATGTGGCCTCTTCTCTACATTTAACTGTGGACAGTCTGTTCTACTAGTCTTCCAGGAATTTTCTGGGTTATTTACACTGATATGAGTGTTATCTAACTGTATTCATGGGATGAGGTGAGTTTAGGATCTTCCTACTCCACCATCTTCCCTGGAAATACCCATAAATTTTTTAAGCCATGTATTCTGTGGTATTTTGTTATGGCAGCCTGCAGAGACTGAGATAGTTTGGAAACTATGTAATGCATTTTTCAACAATGCATGAGATTTACATTTCCAGCCATTAAGGAATGAAATGACCCACTATTACCATCCCACCATAAACAAATAGAAATATGGACAAAACATAGGACTTAAAATCATTTTCTACTTAGATAACTGGCAACAAAAAACTGATGCCTGAGAAAACGGAAACAAATTTGATGAGCCCTAACATTATATAGACTTTTGGACACAGAAGAGTTCTCAGTGGAATCCTAAGCAGGTTACAGACCACTTCCCTGAAAGAAAATACAGAGAATGGAGTTGAGGGAAAACAAAATGGCTAGAACTCATAGGGCAAAATAGCCAAGTTACTGGGGCTACCCAAAGAAAGAACTGTAGAAATCTGCATGGGGGTCCCACTGAGTCTTTGGCTGAATACCAATCCGCAAGCATAGGGTGCAAGGAACCAAGGCTAGATAAGACAAAGTTTAGAAAAAGAAGTCATTAGTACCTCCTAATTGTAAGATTAACAACTACCCATGTTAAAATAGGGCTGGGAATTGTTAGTTTTTACCAGCCCAAGTGATGAATGAATCAACAATATAATGAGCAGAAAACTTAGTGTTCTGCCTTAGAATTAGAACTCAGTTAGCTCTAGAATATAGGCAACCACAGAACCACACAAAAAGAGCACTAAAACAAGCGAACTGGTCAAGCTGGTTATTATACAATCTAACTATCTATAAGAAAAAGTCAAACAGTCCTTAGAGATATAAAACAAATTACAGCACTCAGTATTTAAAATCTAATAACTACACTTACAAAGAGTAAACAAAAATCAAAAGAAAAAAGAAACAATACAAACAGAATAAGGAATGAAATGGATAATGGAATCAGGAGAAAGAAATTGAAAGCAATTTTAGATACTCTCCTTATGTATAAAAATCTAAGACTTAATATAAATTAGAAGAAAATAACAAAGACCCAACCTCAAGTTATAAAGATTAAAATTACAATACAGGATGCCAAAAAAAAACCCTCCTATCTCCAATGGATGGAATTATAGCTGATAGGCAAGAAGTGATGATTAGTGATCCCTAATCTAATAGCAAAAGAAATCCCAAATAAAGGAAAAAAAATAAAACCATTGAAAAATAAATGAACACAGAATCAGTGGCCTGAAGGGAAATAAAGAAATGAAGCTATAAGCAGTATAATATATATTTAAAGTCTCATGGGGAGAGGACAAGGGAAGCTGGATTGAGGGGGAAGGGGCTTATATGAGAATATAAATATGAGAATGTCATTTGAAGAAATGGTGGAACAGGTTATAAAAACTATTAAAACATACACCCTAGAAAAAATTCCTAGGCAGAATCAAATCCTAAGCAGAATTATAAAAAAAATCCACTAAGGCACATAATAAATGAATTGCCGAGAAACAGTATTAAGATTATCTTTTTAAGAGAAGGCAGGAAAAAACTGCATATAAAGGAATATGTATCATTACAACAGATTTCTCATCAGAAAGTATATAATCCAGGAGACAATTAAATTGCAGTTTTAAAGTATTAAAAGAAAAAAAACCTGTCAACCCAGAATTTTTGACAAAGCGAAAATACAAAAGTTAAAGTGAAATCAAGTCTTTTCCAGGCACAAAAAAAAAGGCTGAAAGAATCATTGTCAACAAGATGAACTCCAGAAAATGGTTAAGGCAGTTTTTCATAGAAAATAAATTATACTATTAGTTGAGTTAGTCTGAGAGACAGACAGATGATGTACAGAGACTGAGAGACTCCCCCCTCCACACACACACACAGAGACAAAGACAGACACATACACACAGACTTACACACATAAACAGAGACAGAGTCAGACACAAACGCGGGCATGCACAGAGACAGAGACATACACTCATGCACAGATACACAGACACACAGAGGCAGAGATGCAGAGACAGACACAAAGATGCACAGACATGCAGAGACGCACGTGCACAGAGACAGACGCAGACATGCAGAGAGACAGACACACATGCGCGCACACACACAAAGCGACCGAGACAGACACGTGGGCACAGATGCATGCACACACAGAGGGAAGCATAGAGACGGGCATGCACGGACCCACGCACACAGGGACCCACGCACAGAGAGGCACATTAGCACACGGACACACACGCGGACACAAACTAAATTGTGTGATTCTTAAGTATTCAGAAGTGAAGTGAAAATATGGCAATGGGGCGCCTGGGTGGCTCAGTCGGTTAAGCGTCTGCCTTCGGCTGGGGTCATGACCCCAGGGTCCTGGGATCCAGCCCCATGTAGGGCTCCCTGCTCAGTGGGGAGCCTGCTTCTCCCTCTTCCTCTGCTATCCTCCCCGTTTATGCACTCTCTCTCTCCTACAAATAAATTAAAAAAAAAAAAAGAAAATATGGCAACTGCACAAAAATATGAAGAAATGAATTAATGAATTATTTAGTTTTAAGTTACTAACATATATATGAGGTGGTACAATACTTCAAGGTAGATTATTATAATCTTAAGACTTATCATGAAAACCCTAGAGCAAAGTCATTTATGCACATACACACAAAGGTGCATTTCATAACTCAGTAGTAGAGATAAAGGGATTTTTAAGAACAGTAAATAGAAGGAATAAAAAAGTAACTGAAACCAGACACCAAATGGAACAAATAGAAAATAACCAGTGATATACTTATTTTATAAATTGTATAAAAACTAAATGGTATAAACATATCGATTAAAGACATGGCACATAAATATGATTATAAAGTGACACCCAATGTACACTGACCATTACCAACCCTCATGAACTATAAAGTCATGGAAATGTACAGAGTACAAGAATGGGGGGGAAGCACGTACCATGCAACCACTGATCAAAATATTAAGTGGAAAAAGAAATATTTTATGATAAAGTAAAATTATCAATAATATATAAAATCAGAATTATGTACAGAGCACCAAGTTATATGTATGAAATCTAATAGAATTATAGGGGAAAGAGAAAAATCCACCAATATAGTTCAAGATTTCAAAACTTATCTCGAATCTATCTAGCAGACAAAAAAAAAAAAGAAAAAAAATCATATATAGAAACCTTGATCAATATTAACAGACCCTAAGAGAATAGGGCAGACCTATAGAATACTTTCCTCAATACCACTATATAATATGTCACCTTTTAAGCGCAAAAGAAAGATACACTGATACAGTGAACAGTGTGGATTTTTTTAAAGTCTTTCAAAAGTTTCAATAAATTTAAAACAATTTGAATCACACAGAGTAAATTTTCTGATCACAACTAAATTCCCAAACATCAGAAAGTTTAACAGTGCACCACTTCATACCCACACATCAAAGAAATCACAAGGAAAATAATATATTAAAATGAATAAGAGGAAAATACAGTATATCAATCAAAATGTGTTCAATATAACTACAGCAGTGCTTTGAGGGGATATTCATAGTATTAAACCTCATGTGAAAAATCTTAAATATCAATGTTTTTAAAAAATCTAAACTTCCACAAGAAGACAAAGATCCAAATTAAGTAGAATTAAAAAAAAAAAAAGAATAGTTAAAAAATTCAATGAAACAAAAGTTCTTTAAAGATAACTAAGATTGATCAACTATTAAAAGCAAAGATTAAGAAAAATCAATGTAGCAGAAACTACCAATAAGGGACTAAAGCCCAATCTAAATATTGAAATGCTAACTGTATTTCCATACCATAGGAAATTGGGAAAGAAACAAAGGTTTCAACTCCAATAACTTTTATGTAGCATTTTCTGTAGATTCTAGAGAATGCAATTAACAATAAATAAAGAGGGAGGGAGGAAAAAACAAAGATCAAAAAAGGTAAATAAATTTGCAATGTATAAAGTCAGACCAGTTTTATTTGCAGAGAACATGATCATTTATATAGAATCTTAATGAATTTTCAAAAAAGCTATAAAAATTTAAGTAGACTTCAATAGCAACCATATTATACATAATAATCTGAGGAATGTTAAGTTATACTTAAAAAGAAATTTATATCCTTTAATACATGTCTTTTAAAAAACACAAAGGCTGAAAACAATGTCCTAATTTTTCCTCCCCATATTTTAAATGCAGAATAACAAATTAAACCAAGTTGATAAATGTAAATACAAGACTTTCAGTGTAATTTTCTACATTTCTGAGACAAAAAGAAATTTGTTCCTTTGATTAGAAATTAATTAACTCTTGGCAAGTATTTTAGGAGATAAAATCTTTCTTTTACTGCACTTCAATACTCTACTGGAGGTCCTAACCAGTACAGTAAGATGAGAGATGGAAACAAAACACCAAGATTAGAAGTATTATTTATATGTTTATGTAAGTTAATCCATAAATAAATTATTCAAATTAGTAAATTAGTATAGTCATGTTTACAAAAAGGATGTAATAACTCAGCAAGTTTGCAATCTACCAGTTGCCTTTGCTTATGGTATAGAGATTTTCCTCCCAGGAAATAAGGTAACTTACTCAAATCTCCTCCTAAGAGATATTTGCAAATGACATATCAGATAAAGGGCTAGTATCCAAAATCTATAAAGAACTTCTCAAACTCAACACCCAAAGAACAAATGATCCAATCAAGAAATGGGCAGAAGACATGAACAGACATTTTTCCAAAGAAGACATCC
>NC_138375.1:66503151-66574996 GCF_054177405.1 Leptonychotes weddellii | reverse complement strand
TAATCTCAGGAAACAAACTGAGGGTTGCTGGAGTGGTGGGGGTTGGGAGGGATGGGGTGGCTGGGTGATAGACATTGGGGAGTGTATGTGCTATGGTGAGTGCTGTGAATTGTGCAAGACTGTTGAATCACAGATCGGTACTTCTGAAACAAATTATACATTATATGTTTAGGAAAAAAAAAAAGAAGATAGTAGGAGGGGAAGAATGAAGGGGGGGAAATCGGAGGGGGAGATGAACCATGAGAGACGATGGACTCTGAAAAACAAACTGAGGGTTCTAGAGGGGAGGGGGTGGTAGGATGAGTTAGCCTGGTGATGGGTATTAAAGAGGGCATGTTCTGCATGGAGCACTGGGTGTTATATGCAAACAATAAAGCATGGAACACTATATCAAAAACTAATGATGTAATGTATGGTGATTAACATAACATAATAATAAAAAAAATCATTTATTTAAAAAAAATCTTCTAGGAATACTGACAGACCTCTTAGCAAACAAACAAATGTTTGGGCAATATATATGTAGCTTATTCGTATTGTTTATGGAATCTACAGATTATCACATAAGCTAGGACTCAAACTTCTTTCTGTAAAGGGGTCAGATAGTAAACATATTAGGCTTTGTAGGCCACATGTGGTATCTTAAAAAAAAAAAAAAGGAAGAATGTTTAACAGTAATTTACAAATATAAATGGTATTTTTAGCTCACAGGCCATAGAAAAGCATACTACAGGCCAGATTTGGGCAATGGGCCGTAATCTGTAAACCCCTCATGTAAACTAGGAGAATAAAATGGGGATGTTTCATGCCCAAAATGACTCTACTTTGAAAATTATGTAATTGCATATATTACTTAGAGACTTAATATTTTAACCTGGACAAGATTTAAGCTGCTCTCACTGCAGCCCTAAATGAAAATTTTAGTTGTATTGCTGTTCCTGTACCTCATCTCCTGTATATTGCAATTACTTATATCCTTGAAACAAACAGTAATGCTTGATACAAGGTAAGATCTCTGAGTTGTTTGAATCTCACTGAAAATCTGAGTCTTTAAAATATCTCAAGGTCAATATATAACAAATTATAATCTCCCTCATTCCATGATGACGTAACAGAAAACATACTTAGCCTACCTTAAACAGCCAAAAGGCCAGACAAAACATGAAAACATGGTTTTTAGGCACTGATCAATAGGAAACATAAGCAAATGGGAATAAATGAGTAGAACCCTGATTAATGGAGCCCTTTGCCTAGAAAGAATTTCAGGCCAAGCACAGGGAGTTCAACAGAGCTGGGCTAGCAACCTGATTTTACAGTAAAATCAGAGGGGGCCTAGGTTTCTAGAAATCCCAGGGAACGGAGTCTACAAGAAAATCACTTTAAATATAACAAGCTCAGGTTCAGTAACAGAAAATGGAAAAAAAAAATATATATATATATCATGCTAACACTAATGAAGATAAATGTGGACTAGTACATTAAGACAAAACAAAATATATTTGAGAGTATAAAATGTAACCAAATATGAAGAGGATAATTTCAAGTAATAAAGGGGTCAACTGACCAATAAAACCCGACAAAACTAAATGTGTAAATATCTACAAACCTAGTATAAAGCAATAAAACGTCACAATTTAAAATTAAAATACAAAGCATTTCAATTGATAATAGTAATAAATTAGGTATTAGAGAAAGTGACATGTATCAGAATATTTGAAAAATAAATAATGTATTTCTGAATCCTCTATGGTTCAAACAAGGTATCACAAGGCAAATTACAAAATACTTTTAACAAAATGAAAAGAAAGTGATATGTTCAAAACAGTGGGATGCAGATAAACCTTCTAAATACCTTTTTTAAAAAAAGAACAATTGCAAATGTAGGACCTAAATTTCCTACTAAGAGCAGGTTAAGTCCTATGCTAGCAGAAAAAGGCAATCATTTTTTAAAAAATCAAATAGAAACGAGCATAACAGAAATCCTAAAGCTCATTTGTGAAGATCAATACATTTGATAAGTCTCTTGCCAAAATTATCAAAAAAGGAAAATTAGAGAAATAACAAGCAGATACTATCAAGAATGATAGGAATTATCACTAGAGATATTAAGGGTATTTAAAGTATAATAAAGGAAAATTATAAAGAATTTTGTAGAAATACATCCCATAGTTAAATAAAATGGATAAATTACGTGAAGACAAACTACCAAAATTCTCAAGAAATAGATAGCTTGAATAGACATAAATATATTACACAGATTGATCCATAGTTTAAAACTTTCCATAAAGATTATTCCAGATCTAGATGGTTTCATGGGTAAATTCTACAATACATTTAAAGAGAGGAAGTTCAAAAACTCTTTCAGGAAATACAAGAGGGGCGCCTGGGTGGCTCAGTCGGTTAGGCGTCTGCCTTCAGCTCAGGTCATGATCCCAGAGTCCTGGGATTGAGCCCTGAGTCGGACTCCCTGCTCAGCAGGAGCCTGCTTCTCTCCTGCTTGTTCTCTCTGACAAAATCTTAAAAAAAAAAAAAAAAAAAAGGAAATACAAGAAGGCCAACATTTTCTAACACTTCTCTGAAACCAGAATTATCCTGATACCAAAACCAGCAAAAGGCATTACACCTAAAATGTAGACCAATATCCTCCATGAGCATACATAAAAATTCCCAAAAAATATTAAGTCAAATTTAAAAATATATAAATAGGTAGATCATGACCAGCTGGCTTTTATCCTGGAGATGCGAACTTGATGCAACACATGTATTTTATTCATCATGTCAACAGAAGTACAAAAAAAAAAAATCCACAGAATCATGTCAATATGTTCAGAAAAAGGTTTTAGCAAAATTCAAACTAGTTATTTTTTTATGAAGATTCATTTATTTATCTGAGAGAGAACAAGGGGAGGGGCGGGGGGGGGCAGACTCCCCACTGAATGGCAGAGGAAGACACTGGGCTTGATCCCAGGGCCCTGAGATCATGACCTGAGCCAAAATCAATAATCAGCCTCTTAACTGACTGAGCCACCCAGGAGCCCCACAAAATTCAACATCTAATAATGATTTAAAAAAAGAGAGAGAGAGAAAACAAGAATAAAGACAACTTCCTCAATCTGACAGAACCATTTATGAAAAATCTATAGTACCTGATATCAAACTTAATGATAAAGCACTGCTTTCAAACAAAGATCAAGAAAAAGGCAAAGGCATCCACTTTCCTATCTTCTATTCAAATATACCACCAGAGGTCTCAGCTAGTGTAAATTAGGTCAGGAAAAAATAAGTACAAGTTAGAAAAGAAATGAAACACGGTCTCTATTTTCAGAAAATGTAATTCCTTACATAGATAATTCCAAAGAATCTACAAAAAAATTAAAATAATTGATTTAACAATGTTACAGGATAAAGCAAATTAGTAAAGTAGAATTGCTAATTCCATTTTACATGTTCACAACTTAAAAACTAAAAATTAGAAAAGGATTTAAAATAGCATCAGTAAATATGATGTAGTATGCAGTAAATTTGTTAGACAATATGGACAACCTAGTTCCTAAAATCTGTAAGACCTGCTAAGAGAATTTTTTAAAGGACAAATCAATGGAGAGGTATACCATGCTCTCTTTTGGGAAAACAATGTGTTTAATAGGTTACTTAGATACATATGTTTAAGTTTCCATATAAATTTTGAAACAAAGTTGTCTTACCCTATAAAACTCAAATTGTACACTGGAAATATGTATTCACTGAATGTAACTTAGAAAAACCCAAATAGAATATAGAACTAAATTTATAATACAAAGATATCTATCAAACTTCTAGAGCTTAGAGGAGATTATGTTCATGAACTTGGAATAGAAAGAGCTTGCTAAACAGGCTATCAAAAGCACACGCAAGGGGCGCCTGGGTGGCTCAGTCGGTTAAGCAACTGCCTTCGGCTCAGGTCGTGATCCTGGAGTCCCGGGATCGAGTCCCGCATCGGGCTCCCTGCTCGGCGGGGGGTCTGCTTCTCCCTCTAGCCCTCCTCCCTCTCGTGCTCTCTGTCTCTCATTCTCTCTCTCTCAAATAAATTAAAAAAAAAATCTTAAAAAAAAAAAAAGCACACGCAAACACTGAATCATGGAACACTACATCAAAAACTAATGATGTAATGTATGGTGATTAACATAACATAATAACATTTAAAAAAAGAAAAAAAAGCACAAGCTGTAAGAATAAAGGAGAAATGTGACAATATTCAAATTAAGAAAATCTATTCACCACCAAGTAAGACGAGTCTAGTAAAAATAGAACCCTTGGAATGGGAGAAGATATTTGTAACCAGCAGATCTGACACAACGCTGGTACCCATAATGCCTGATGCAGTAACAAAGTCAGTTAACATTATAGTAAAATGTCCAAATAAACATATCCCCCTTAGTAATTATGGAAATCGTCATTCATTTAAAAATGAAACATAGCTTCACATCTGTTAAGAACGCTAATATTCCGAAGTCTAACGATACTCAGTGCTGGCAAGGAGTAGAGCAACTGGCTAAACTACTGCCGTAGTAGCATTTGTATTAACCAAACTTTGAAAAAACCCAAGTGGTCAACAGTGATATTGTGTATATTCCTATAACAGAATGCCGTGCACTAAGGGAAGTTTTGAAAATACATGTTAAACACCAGGTTTCAAAAATGTAAATATAAGTTTGAGTGAAAGAAGCTAGACATAAAAGAATACATGCTGTGCAATTCCACTTATTCCAAGTTTACAAACATACAAACTAGCCTGTAGTCCTGAGGGATGTATACTTACATCAGAAAAATAGAAATGATACAAAAAATAGAAGGGATTACCTTAAATACAGATATTTCCTTGAAGTGGAAAGTAGTGGAGAAATGGGATTGGTGTAGAATATAACCAGTGTATTAGATATGGGCAATATTAAACATACTAAGTTACGACTTTACAAGCATCTATGTTGTAATGAATTGAGTACTGTGTATTTACACTGCAGTTGTTACATTCACATTGAAACATTTAGGTCTTTATCACACTGACATATTTATTCTGGAAAAGTTGAAGAGAATTTCTTCTGGGTCATTTCAAAGGCCATGGTAATGCTTTGGATGGGCAGATAATACGTAATAGACTAAATTCTGAATTTCTGCCCCCAAACTCATGGACTTCCATACTATATTCCACATCGAGCAAAATGCTTTACATCAATTTGTTTTTTATTAAATGGACGATTCTAGATTACCTTTTTGCTTGCCAAACCAGCAAACTACTAGGGTAGCATCTGACTCTGTGCTTCCAAGTTGAAAGCAGGAATTAGTAAAAGAATCGCAAAAACAAAAAACACACAAAACGCCCTAAGGTGGAACCACAGGTATGTTAGTTTTCTTTGAGTACCCTTAAAAGCATGTATACATATATTCTCTTATATTTGATAAAGTCAAATTCCTGTAATTCCTTGTCTTATCATGCTCTTCTCTCTCCTCGGATTCTGCATTTTGCCTTGCCTTTATTATCAGCAGAGAAAGAGTACATGCTTTGTTACAGGGGATTTTTGCCTTGTCTCTAGAAAAGACAGACCTTCTTCAGCAGGTAAACTGAGGTCTGTTTCAGAAGGTTCCATAAGGCATTCCAATTGTTAATGTTGTCTGTCCTAATCAAAATTTTAAAGTCACTTGGAAGATTCTAGATGGTTCTGATTTGTAGAGTCAGTCTCTGGATTTTATCCTTTATTATTATACAAGAATAATACTTAGTCCCTGAGATTTTATTCATGATTTGAGGTTAAAAATGAGATATGTGCCAACAGCTCATCAGTCATCTTTTCATTCGTTTTCCATCTGTTCATCCACTTATCCATCATCTAACACAGTGCTGTCCTAAACAACCACCCCACCTCCAGATTTTGTGATTTTCCTTTAAAATGATTTCTAACAACTATTTCTTGGCCCCCAAGGTTAAATTCTCAGAGGCCTCATGTTTTGGGGTAACCTATGATAAAACTTAGTTATTTCAGTACTAGTATGAAAGGATAGCAATTTCAATAGCTGTACTCATGAGAAGTTTCTTCAACATATTGCCTTCACATGATTAAGTTCTAATAGAATACTATCCCAATAAGTCAACACATAATTTTTCAGTAAGTAAAATTTCCCCAATGAAAACTGCTTGAGTGAGGACCTAGGTCAGAAGCCCTTTCCTCATATCTGAGGTTCTGAAATTGGTAGACAATCAGAAATGTGTAATAGAATGGGGACAGTTCCTCAAGCAAATTGATGTAAGAGGCAAGAATGAGGTGCTTATTCTGTTAGGGAATAAAGAAACATGTATTCAAGTTCCAGTTTGGTCTGTAGTTCGTTGTTTTTGAGTCAACCACTGAGGAGGATAGTGTCCAACCCACAATGCAAAGACAAGCTTGTACAAATTGACATTTAGGCCTCCTTCTGGCTCTAAGATTTTGTTAGTGGTAGGAAATAGGCATTTACATATGTTGATGGAACTAATTTCCATTTATCAGGCCTAAAGCTGAGCTGATACTATTTCTCCTTTTCATCGCTTTTTCTCCAGTGAAAGTATATAATTCTGCAATGAAGCTAAACTGGAAAAAATGTGGATTTACTACTTCACAGTCCACAGTTGACCTTTTGACACATTTAAAATTGCTTTCTCTGAAAGCACAGAGGCTGCATAGACTAGGAAGGGGGTCAGCTTTTGTAAATCTAGCTCTTTATGTGAAAAATTTTAGTGCTTTAACGAACTTCTCCTTTAATTTTTAAAAGCAAAGTTTTACCAGAATCGGGCTTATAGATAAGTTCATATATAATACGTATAATTTTATATAGATTGTTTGTTGTCATCTTCTTTCAGAATATTTAATTATAGCATTTGTAATCGTGTGCTGAGAATTTCAAAAGCTCTAAGAGTACTTTAACAGAGATTTATATTCATGAATCTCAATCCTCACTAATTGGACTGTAAAGAGATGTTTATGCGTTTTCTAAACATTTCGAAGCACTTCATTCTATATTGAACCTTTTTAAAAAAATTAAGACAAAGTACTAACTTTAAACTGGTAACTATTCATAAATCATGGAATCTTTTTCTATATTTATTTATTAGAGAGAGGGAAAGACAGAGAGTCTCAAACAGACTCCCCACTTAGCACAGAGTCCAATGTGGGGCTCTATCCCATGACCCTGAGATCATGACCTGAGCCAAAATCAAGAGTCAGATGCTTAACCCACTGAGCCACCCAGGTGCCCCCAAAATGTATGGAATCTTATCGCAGGTCAGTATCTTCATTCTATTAACTTACTGGGTACATTCATTAGTATTACATAAAGTTTCATGTAAAATTAAATAAAAATTGAAAGTATAGCTAAGAACATATTCATGATCTTTAGGAGATAATTCACCATCGTGCACCCTAATCCCTATTGTGATTTTTTTTTTGTTTCTTGGGTCACTCAACATTAGACTCATTTTCATTTTACAGAAAATAAAGCTGTTCCTCTGAGCTCTACTCCACCAAGTGCCCAGCTACTGTGTATTATCAATTTGTCTGGCCCACTGGTACCTGTCTATCCTGTGTATAGCCACCAGTCTAGGACTCTTAGGGTTGTTCTGCAACACATGACACACTAACATTTCTTAGGAGGTTCTTACAGCCATCCACCACAATATTTTTGTGGGGAATTTGGAACCAAGATTAAATTGGCTGTTTCAAGTTTTCAACCTGATAAATATTCTTCCAATTGCTGAATTTAGGCATTATCTGAGGTTCTTTATTAAAACGTTTTGTATTGGGCAAAATGCCAGAGTACTATAATGTGGCTCTGTGAACAGCATCTCTGTTTCATTGGGAGAGTTTCCATTTCTCTCTTCTACCTTTAAAAGAAGCAGGTGTAAATAGAGGATTTTTCTTACAATACCTACAGCACAATTCAAAGAGATCTACCCATACAGTCATCTCCTTTGGAACTCCCAAATGCAAAATTATAATTCACCTTCAGCACAAGCCCTTCCTAGGATGGGACCTTTGTTTTCATTATTGTTTATGCTGATACACCTGAAGACTGGCCAATTAGAAGAGCTTTCAGAGTGCCAATGACTTCTGTATGTTCCAAACACGATAATCATCAGCTGTTCTGCAATATCTATTTACTCAGTTTCTCATGTTTTTTCACTAATCCTGTGACAAAACTGTTGTTACAATTTTCTCTCTCATGATTTCAGTAAAATGTAAGAGTAGGTCAGCAAAACCTAACTTTATCCTCAACAAAAAGTGGGCCACAGTTGGAAAACCAACTATACTTAAGTTTCTGTCACCCACACCTCTGTATCCTTTAAAAAAATTACCATCCATTAGCCCTGAAATTCAGGATATTAATTTTAAACCCATTTGTAATAAGCAGGTACAATACACAATTTTTCAAAAATTTGTACTTTTCAAAGTAATTAACCTTCATCTGTTTCCATGTGCCAATGTAGCTTTCTTTGAGGCGATAGCTGTTATAGACTCTATGAAAGCAATACACTCACACAAACACCAATGCACATAAAGTTATTATCTCTTGATTTATATTCAGTTATTTCAAATATTTTAAGTTTAAAAATTTCTCAAATCAGTATTTTTGTGCATATATCATTTTCTGTATGTGTAAAAGTAACTTTAGGATAAACTCCCAGAAATGGAATTATAGAGACCAAGGACATATTTTAAATTGTCAACAGTATTGTCACATTGACTCAACTAAGGTTTTTGTCAATTCACATTATGCAATATATATAGATTTACAATGTTTTATTCATTTTTTCCATGACACAAAAAATATGATGTATTTCAATAGTTACCTATTGATACTTTGACAAATCTCCATACATGTAGTAGCTTCAAACAACAAAAATGTATGGAACCTACAGTTTAGTAGTTCAGAAATCCAACCAGGGTCTCACTCAACCAAAAGAAAGTCAAAGTATCAGCAGTGCGGCACTCCTTTTGGGGTCTTCAAGGCATAATATGTTTCCTTAACCTTTCTAGCTTCTAGATGATGCCCACATTCACAGCAGCCTTCCCCCATCCCTAGTAATAGCAACACTACACCTCGCCATGCTTTTCTTCCCTAGTCACACCTTCTTTCAACTCATGCTCTTGCCTCCCTCTCCTACTTATAGGTACTCCTGCACTTAAATTAGATTCATCTGGATTATCTTGGGTAATCTGCCTTTTTAAGGTCAGCTGAGCAGCAACTTTAATTCTATCTTCAATCTTCATTCCTCTTTGTCATAAAACTAAATATAGTCACAGGTTCTGGGGACAACTTTACAATAAGGGACATTATTCTGCTTACCACATATATAATTGCTTTAATTTCCATTTATCTTATTTTACCTTATTTTAATTTTTGATACCTTATCTTATTTGTTATTCTTAGAAAGTCTCATTTTTGAGTGGAGGAGGGAGAAGTGCGGGGGAGGGGGAGAAGCAGGAGGAGGGGGAGAAGAGGGGGAAAGAGGGAAAAGCAGAGGAGAAGGGGAGAAGCGGGGGTGGGGCACGGAGGGAGAAGCAGGCTCCCCACTGGGCAGGGAGCTTGATGTGGGGCTTGATCCCAGGACCCTGGGATCATGACCTGAGCTGAAGGCAGACACTTAACCCACTGAGCCACCCAGGCACCCCTCTTTTATCTGATCTTAAAATGAGATACCTGACAAAAGATTTTAATGAAAATGTCTTGAATATGTTATTTATTCAAATATCAACTATGATGAGTCATTTCAGTACATTTTCTTTCATGTTTACCCCAAATAACCCATTTTTTACCTAATCATTTATTAGCTTTTCAAAGTTGTCTTAAGTCCCTAAGTTTAAAGAAAAAAAATTCTCTGCTGTTTTTTTCTAAAAGATTTGGCAAAGGAAGATTCAGCTTCAGCTGGACTATATCAGATTCAGCTCATTTCCTCCATCCCAGCTTTCAGTGGGTGCAAGGAAGGAATGAGGAGCAGCTGAAGATAACAGACATCCTCCCAGTGAGCTTTAACATTTGCTTTCAAATAATCCCTCCGAGAATGATTTCAAATGCAAAAATGAAACATTTTGAAGATAACGCATTAAGATTTACTGTTTGTATTATCTGTATTTTAGTAATATATCAGAATGTTAAACTACAACAACTGGTAATATGGTTTATGTTAGGTTCATATTTGATACATATGAAAGGTTCATTTATAAATTACATACACACACGCACACACACACACACACATTAGAATTCATCTAGGTTTTCTAAAAACTAAACTCCATAACTGGTCTAATAAAAAACATACTATTTTCCATGAGGAAATTTTTAGGGGGAAAAAGATGTGTGTTAGCATCAGCCTAGAGAATACAAATGTATGACCATTTCATAGCTTGTTACGAAAACAAAATAAATAAACAAACAAAAATATGGTGTGGAAAACAGTAATAAGGCCACAGTTGATCCTTGTACTTCCATATTTTATATTCTGTGCAGTTTTTTTCTATTCTTTATTGTAAACCTGAAAAATGAATACACATTTTATAATGTATAATGTCCTGATTAATGTAACAGTTTTAAATAAGGATAAAACATCTCCTTAGTTATTGGACTGATAACTTTCTGCTCCCTCTACTTTGATGGCATTTCTAATAAAGTATCACATATTTAGCGGATAGCAAATTGAGGAGAGTCTTACAAGCCAAACAAATCTGTTTTTCTTTTTGTGCTATAGGCAAAACATTTCCCTTTGATTTATAATTCTAATATAAAATTGCAATGCTCTATTATTATAATAAGTAGAATCTAAAGTCACATTATTGAATACAGTCATAAAAAGGGACTAGCAGTATTACGGTTTTTTATTAAGTACTAGTAATTTCATATACTTTAGGTTACCAATTTTGACTGGTTTCAGTATCTCTGACTAAAAACATTATAGCTTAGATTTATTTTCTTTATTTTTTCTGACAGAAAGGTATAAAAACAAAAATGATAATAAACATGATTGACTGTTTAAGCAGATCTCTAGTTTATGTGAAGTTGCATTAACTCAGAAAATCATGAACTAGTGTGTATATTGTAAGATTAACAAGGTGAATAGTGCCAGAAAGAGTTAATAGAGTTAATTCTACCTATAAAACCATGTAGAAAAGGTTAATTATGTACTCTAATACTTCTGTCAACTTTTTTGCTAATGCCTTGATCAATTTTCATAATTAACTAATTCTATATTCACTTACAATTAGTTATTTTTGTAATACAAAAAAGCGTATTTCCAAACATTTGATCTACGATGCTAGGTATAAAGATCACAAAGGCCTTATCTTGCTATTATAGTGTCCTTGCAAGATGTATTTAAAATACTGGCAGAACTTTAAAAAAGTGAGATGACAGACAGTACACATGTGGCACTCGGCATTTTCAATTAGGACTTTAATTATGCTTTGTGAAATCTAGTGATACTTTTTTATTTCTTAAAATAAATGAGGTAAATCTCATCAGAATTGTTTACTCCTATGGATTCCAATTTATATGATAAACCACTTTGTTCTGCAACCGCATTACCAAAACCCAATTGTCTCATGCTGTTCATGGAAGTCAGTAATAGGACACAGACTGTGATGCTATTAAAGCAATTCAATAACAGAATATTAGAATGTCTACTGAAATTTCACAAATGAGTACCAGAATTTTATATAATGCTGGTAAAATGTTGTAGTATTGCAGTGTTTCCTTTTGTTTTATGATTTAGGCAGTAATATTACTGATGTAACTATGTTTCCTATCCATATAACCCAAGTTTAGACCTAAATCATAGTATTGCCTTTATCATACTGAAATGAATTTTTTTTCTATTCTAGAAATGGCTTGATACTTCTAGATGATTTTCAAACTGTAAAACTTTAAATTTGCATTTATTACATCTTAAAAATCTAAGGACTAAGTATTAAACCTTAGAAAATTTTGTTAAATTATTTCAAAATATGTCAAAACTCAGAGCACCAGTTTTGTTTTTATTGTTAAAAAATTAAGTAGAGCAATATTGTCAGAAAATGATGCTATTACTGTCCATGGCCATGAAAATTTTCTTTGAAAACAAGTTACTTACCATTTTGCTTACCAGAAAATTTTCCTTTACTTCCCAAGCAGTTCAACACCAATTAAACTCATTTAACCACAATAAAATTTTTTTCTGATTTTAAATGTGAAGAAACTGGTCCATTAATATTCAAAAATTTTTCAAAAATAAAACTTGGTTATTGAACCAATATTAAAGAATAAATTCTAAACTATTGCTTAGCCATTAAGACAAAACCATTATTTCTTTTTGATGGTGAAGAAATATTTTTGTGATGCTTAGATTATGAGATATTATCAGGTCTAAGGATTTTGGTGTTGATCAAACTCATGGTCAAAATCATGAATTATGGGGAGAGTATGGAAAACTTAATAATTGTGGGGGTTTGGCAGGTGGGAGTATCCTAAGAACAATAAGAATAATTTTGAAAAATACATAAATATGTGTAAATGAGGTGCAATGTATTGTGGAGCACACTGCATTCCATTGGAAGAAGATCATAATGAAGTTTAGCTCAACAGGCATGGTTGAAAAGTGTCATTTTTGGTATCCACAGTCTTCTCCATTATAATATCTTTCGGTAATTTTGAACACTATCAGCACTTTTCCCTTGATAAAATTCATGGGCAACTGGACAGACAAGCTTCTGAAAATAGACTGGGATGGTTGTCATAATACTAATAAAAGTTGAATGAAACTTAAAACTATCTCATAAGCCCAGATGGACTAAGGTTATATTAGAATACTTGCTGTTTCTGTAGTAGTTCAGTTTATGCTGCTAGCTTCCACTGAAACAGTATGTCAGTGTGACATGCCCTGTGGCAATGTAAGGTTTCTGTGGAAGTGTTTATCGATGAATCTTTTGGACTTCTCAAAAATAAATATGGGGAATTATCCAATGTGATTTTTTATCACTCAAAAAATACTCAAGAAATTTCCTTTCACGTGGTAGTATCTACAGCTGTTTGCCTCCTTCTCCCCTGGACAAAACATGTTTCCAGTGCTTGCTATAAGTAATGTTTCTACTGGCATTTGACCATGTACCAGAACAATCTAAACCACACTCACATAGCTTACCAGGACTTTTTTTTTTTTCCAATGCAGGAATATATCTTAAAACCCTAGGCTAAGTTTTCTATTCTATATGCATAATGATAATGATAAATCTGCACTCCCACTGGGGGCCATTTTCACAGCTTCCTCTCCAATAATTAAATGACCACCAGTAAGCATATTGCCCATAGAATTTAGAGAATCAAAACGTTTTTCTTAATACCCCTTTTAGCAAAAATGATTTTATCATTTTATCATTTCCATTTTCTTAACATTTTAAATAAATTTACCACTGATTAAGGCAAAGGTTATTTCTTAGCACTTTAATCCTCTTTACATAGTTAATTAGCATCAAGTGTTTCTATTTTCTGATGCAAATTTGTTGGAGTATAAAGCTCTGGGTGTGTGTCTTAAATGTATATGACAAAGTTTTGGTCATGAAATATACAGCATTCATAAAATAAGTGTCTTTCCTGTAAACCATTTCTGAATATGAAAAAGGGTCTGAATCAGTTTACCAATCTGAAATATATACATTTTAAGAATTAAATGATTATACTGTATATTTTTTATTGTAATAGCGTGTGATGAAACCACATCTTGCAACAAAATGGAAATTATATTTTCCATGTTCTGTCTTGTTAAAAAGTTTTTCTTCATATATTCAGAGATCTTGTACACAATTCTATATGATGAAGCTAAGGAATATTGTGAGACACCTATTGAACAAACGGAAGCCTTTGTCTCAAACACTTTAGGAGGGACAAGATATTTAAACCAATTCTAAACTAAAAATTAAGTTGAGTAATTACAAGAGAAAATGTATGGGGAGTCCTGAGGAAATTTTATAAACATTTTTATGAGACAACCACATAAGATTTAGGGAAAGTCAGATACTTGGTGTGGTAAATGTTTACTTGATGTTGTGCTTAATGGCAAACGTAATGGATTCTTCCAAGGGAATCAAATAAATGCCGTGGATCATCCAGAACAAGAAAGACCAATAAAAAATAGAACTTGGTTAAAGAAACCTCACTTCTCAGGAAGGAGGCAGGCTTGACTTAAGGAAGGACTGTAGGTTCTAACAACATACTTTACATTTAACTTACAATGTTTGCATAATGTGCCTTGTGTTATATCTTTTAAAAAAGTATTTTTCAAATCAGTATAACTCTTTGCATACCATAATGCCAGTTAATTGCATCAGAGCAGTAGAAATAGGACAAAATAAAGATCTCATTAGACCCCAAAGAAGAAATCATTCTCTTTAGATTTAGAATAGAGGCAGTAGAGGGATCGGGGCAAAATATGGGCCTCCTATGAAGTTATCATGGATATTTTACCTCTTAAAACAGATAATATAGGGCGCCTGGGTGGCTCAGTTGGTTAAGCGACTGCCTTCGGCTCAGGTCATGATCCCGGAATCCTGGGACCGAGTCCCACATCGGGCTCCTGGCTCAGCGGGGAGCCTGCTTCTCCCTCTGATCCTCTTCCCTCTCATGCTGTTTCTCTCTCTCTCTCTCTCAAAACAGATAATATAACAGTGGTACTACTCGATAATTCTATACTCTTATCTTTGCAATCTAAGAAATTAATTTCTAAGAAACAAAGAAGTACATGATTTTAACTTCCCAAATTTGAATCTGTGATTTCTCATATGATTTTATCACTAAATAGATCTTTTTAATTAAAAAAATCCCTATAATGTACATTAATCCCCATTTCTAGAAAATATGTTTAGAGTATCTTAGTTTACTTTATTAAGAGAATCTAGTGAATAATGATGAAAGACTTGGATAAACTTTTCTTTTTCTTATGTAAAAATTTTATATATAAAGACTTTTTAATTTTAAACACTTAAATTTCGAAACTTGTGCATTATATATATTTTTCTCTCCTATTCCCAATATTATTTTTAAATGTGATTTTCTCAATTATTTTCTACACAATTTAACATGTTTGCAACCCTACTGCCATATTTTAATAGGGTTCATCAAGCCTGAGTTCAAGCTTTGTTGGGCAATTGCAAAGTATATACCATAAAGTAAAGATGAGGCCATCTTCAAATATATTTTTATATATCCCAAAGAGCAATATTCTAGACATAGCTGGGAAGGAAAATCTATGCATACTCGCACAGTTTCGTTTTCTTAAGATCATTTTAAAATCATCCCAGCAATATCTTTTTTTCCTGGAAATCTTATAAAATGCTTTTATTGGAGAATCTATGGGTTCTCTGATATCTTTATGAAGCAAAGGAGAAATGCTCCTCACTTTTTTTTTTAATGTGGCATTCTCCTCACCTCTTAAAAGAAAGAAAAGTGTTCATTTTGAGTGTGACTTTTTAGTTGCTACTCTACTTTCTTCACTTTCTTCTAAATCACTAAAAGGTTGGAAAATAGTAGGAAATTTTGGAGTTGCACGGGCACATGAATCAAGTCTTCAAACTTAATGGTGAAATAGTATTGTGTATGAATCTAGGAGCTCTGATGAAGGGTTATTTTCAGTAAATGTTGAAAGGTTGACAGTAGTTGCTTTGTAGATGTAGAAAAAAACATGCTGATACCAATCATACAGAATTGCTCTTTAATGGTAAGAATTTTTTAAAAAGAAAGAGTTTCTTTGGAGTACTGATTTTAAGCCAGGGAATACAGTTCCTGGAAACTTCCTATGAAGTTATAATTAACTCAAATTAAAAATGTCAGGAAAGAGAATAAAGTAACACAAAATTTGCTCTCCTTCTGTTCATTATTGTATATTATTCTCTCTTACTCTATATTGCTTCTATGATAAAAATAATAGTTGGAGAATTACGTACCTGAGCATTGGTCTATGTTTATATACTTTTAGCATGTTGCATCTTAAGTATTCAGATTGACAAATCAATCTTAGGGTATAAATTTGCTAAGATTAGGATGCCAAATAAGGTCATTTGCAGAAAAGACAGCATTAAAAGCTTTATTATTTTCAGAAAAAAATAGATGAATTTATAGCTGAATTCTATATCCTCTAAGAGATTAGAATGAATTAGTTGACTGGAAGAAGTAACACTGGCTTATGTGAGAATGATCTGTCAGTCGTTCCAACACTGTATGGTCTGAGTATTCCTATTTTCTTTCCACCTTCACTCAGAACAAGGCTTTGGGGAATTATATGAAGCAGTCCAAGACGGAAATAGAAAGAGAAAAAGTAGGACATGAAAAATAAAGGAGGAGTGATACAGAATCCAAAAGTATTGTTTTCAAGGCCCACTCTAATGTCTACTACATAAGATGTTTGAAATAAACCTGTTAGAATCCATATTTTTCCTTTACCCTCATAATATATTTATTCATTTTTTAAACTTTGTATTATACTTATTTTTTAATTTTTTAATACATCTTTCCTTTTCAGATAATTTTTGCTGAAGCAAATAGTATTCTATTTTTTTTTCTGGATCTTATTTTTTTTTAAATTTTTTATTATGTTAATCACCATACATTACATCATTAGTTTTTGATGTAGTGTTCCATGATTCATTGTTTGTGTATAACACCCAGTGCTCCATGCCGTGTATTCTATTTTTTTAAAAAGTATATTGAATTAAACGTGAAGATTCTCTTTATCCTTTCCATATTTAACATTTTTTAAATTATTCTATTTTTAAAAATTATCCCAAAGGAAGTTATAGCTAACAATTCTGCCTTTTTCCTTGTTTGAACATCTAGCATAATATAAATACAGGTAATTTAGGTTTAATGTTTACAAAATCAACTGAATTAAGCAGTGATGTAGGAAATTTACATTACGGAACAACTCCTTATCTAATCACATGTTAGCATTCTGAGTATTACTGTTGTAATTAATAGAGTTAACAAAGAAGGAATTCTAAATAAACATAATTAATGTGTTTAAGAAAATAAAGAAGTGTAAAGAAGTATTATATATAACTGGAATACTCAAAGCCCTCCCTTTGCATGACACGGTACTAACCAAGACAGGTGCATGTTGATACGGTGTTCTTGCTCTGCGTGGTTCCATTGACTAGAGGGCTGTGCAAAGCAAAGACACAGTTCGATATGCAAGAGCTTTAGTTACTATTACTGTCTAAAATGAGGAATGTCTGCATATAAAGAAATTCAAATGGAAATTATAAAAGTGAACAACGTAATACATAAGATTAGGAACTCAATAGATGGATATGAAAATAGAACAGACTGCCAATAATAGGATTACCAAAATGGAAGTCAAGTCAATAGAAAAAAATACAAGCTGAAACAGAGACAGAAAAGAGTAGAATATGTAGAAAAGAAAACAGGAGACATGCAGAACAGAGTTAAAGGTCTAACATATGTTTAACAGGAATCACAGAAAAAGATGAAAGGGAACTATGCGGAATAATATTAGAATAGTTAATGTCTGAGGCATTTCCAAAATAAATGAGCAATAGCAAGAAGCTCTGTGGATCCCAACATTCAAGAAGTTCTAGATCCTAACTGAGATAAATACAAAGAAGATCACATGTAGGCACATCTAAAAGAATATTTCTTACAGGAGTATTTTACGTTCTTAAAATATTTAAGTCCTCCAAATGCTTTCTTTGTGAATGTTTGAAAATAAGACAGAAATTTTCAAAATATGCATTTAATTCATTTTTAAAATACCATGAATATATCCATTTTGTTAATGTAACATAATATATATTTACAAAACCTAACTATCTTTTCTAAAACAAAATATAATTCATGCTATAAGTAATTGCTTCAAGTTTTTGTAAATACTTTTCATATCTGGTTTACTGGAAGATATCTAGATTATCACATCTGCTTCCCATATCAATCTGTTATATTGTTTTGTTAGAAGTATATAAAGAAACTTTGGGTTCCAAAGATTACATAATAAGAAAATGGAGGAGAATTGGAGAGGATAATCCTTTTAGATAACTGGGGATATTTTTCTTTGACATACACAAAAAAACTGACAAGCAGTAGTTTTATAAAGACAGTCATCATATGGAATATGAAAGAATATCACCAAATATTTTGTATTCTTTTACATTCAAATCCATTGACTCAACTTGCACTTTGTTTTTTTCAACTTTCACTCTGAATCTATCTTATATCCATGTATTCATCTTGTAACATTGAGCATTAGTCAGTTTGGAATAATTGTCAAAAACCAAAGACAAACAGAAATCTTGAAAACAGAAAAAAACCTTCATTGTAGAAACACTATGGAAGAAGCCAGAAAACAATGGATTGGTATCTTTTTTTTTTTAATTATGTTATGTTAATCGCCATACATTACATCATTAGTTTTTGATGTAGTGTTCCATCATTCACTGTTTGCGTATAACACCCAGTGCTCCATGCAGTAGTGCCCTCTTTAATACCCATCACCAGGCTAACCCATCCCCCCACCCCCTTCCCCTCTAGAACCCTCCGTTTGTTTCTCAGAGTCCATACTCTGTCGTGGTTCGTCTCCCCCTCCGATTTCCCCCCTGTTCATTTTTCCCTTCCTGCTATCGTCTTTTTTTTTTTTTTTTAACATATAATGTATTATTTGTTTCAGAGGTACAGGTCTGTGATTCAACAGTCTCACACAATTCACAGCGCTCTTTAAAGTGTTGAAAGAAAATATCAGGCACATTCTTCAGCAGATAAAAACACCGAAGTGCAAGACAGACTGAAGGACATTATAAGGCTTAAATATATGGATAAATTTAAATATTGACTTTTTAAAATGTTAATAGTAATGTTCTGTGTGGTCTCAACTATGTGGAAATTAAAATGCATTATAGGAATGAAACAAAAAGAATGAGTAGAGCCCATAGAGGGAAAATGTTTTAAATTTCCAGTATTGTTGGAGAGAGGCAAAATAAATTCTTCCATGACATTTTCATTACTCTCAAAATTTGTATTACTGTCATAATGCACATATGCATATATAATCTCTAAGTTAACTACTAAAACAAACTGGAAAACATAGAGGGAAACAAATAAAAATTAATCAATTGATTCCAAAGAAAGGAAAAAAATAATATTGGGACACATATGTCAAATGAAAAGTCTATAATATGATGATCAATGTAAACACAAATATAAATGGATTAAATAGTCCAATGTTTTAGATATTAATTTGAACCAATAGGTGTTCTATCAAATAATGATGACATTTATTTTGAGTCTTATTCTTTTTCCTCCAAAAGTAGGACTTATTCATTATTTCACTCTCCTATTTACACATTTTTATGAACATCAGGAGAATATAAAATATTTAGAACATAAAAATATAGTTAAAATGCTGCTAGGTAGTTGGAGAAATAATGCATACACAAAAATAACTATGATAATGCAAGACAGAATGTGCTAGACGCAGTAAACATTGCATCAGTGTTTTTTCAATGTATAGTTTGAGGCCAATGGCATCCTACACAAAAAATGCTGGTGAGGTCAGAGATGCAATCTTGCCTTGAGCCAGAGTTTTCTTTTTTGCAACAAATGTTTAGGTCAGTTAGGAACCTGAAATTTTTATCGCTGAAAATATCTTCAAGTTAACTAAGTGAACTAATGAAATTAGTGTTTGTTTCAGGAGAGGCTAAATTTTGTTGCAAAGCTAATCATGCACTTTAATGCAGCTCTTTACTTTTGTTACATTTTCACATTTGTTTATTGTCATTTCAGTAGCCAACCCCTTATTCATCCTGATTATCTTATCGTCCTCTGGAACTAAATCTGAAATGACATATGGTCAGTCGAGTTTTCAATTTCAGTTGTAAAGTTGCTCACAGGAACTTTAAAAAACCACATGAATCTTTCAGAGCAAATTAGAGTCCAGAAAAGCTTCACCAAAACTGCTACTGGTAAAAAGTCACTTATAAAGATATCTCACTGCCATCGTGGCATATACCTGAGCTAAAGGAGATCCTTTATTTTCCCAGGACTAAATAATACTTTATGAAATTGCCTTCACATCTGATGGTATAAATAAATATTCAGTTAATTAATTTTGAAATTTCTTTATTTCTGTAATCATTTACTAATAAAAAGCCAATATTTACTAAATACTGTATGTCAGAAATAACCAAAAAATTTTTGACATTATCATATTTATTTTATGCCACTCTAAGAAAAGTATCACTATTATCGTCATCTTATAGAAGACATAACTAGGGTCTTAAACATGGTTAGCAGATAATGTAAGTTTCCTGATATGTAGCTGGAGTAAAAATTCAAACTTAAACAATTTGAGCCCATGATGGAAGTGATTTCCTCGGTCAATTAATTAAATTATGAAGAATAACATATATGTGAGCCAGAAAATAGTATGAGAAGTTAACAAATTGTCATTTTAATGTAAAGCATGTGATGTATCTAAAAGAAAAACCAAATTGTTACTCAGTAAGTGCTACAGAATTCAGTTAAAAAGAAAAACTAACAAGACTGAAAACACATAAAATTTCATTTCTCAGTAAAAAACAAGGAAATAAACATATGACTACCTCTTACGTAAGTACTTATTTTCTGGATCACTAGTGTTGAAGGGTGATAAGCCCCTAGTTGAGCAGGCAATACATTTACCATGTTCAGGATAAAAAGGAAATAAAAATAGAAATTCCAGGGAATAAGTCAAAGGACAAAAAGAACACTTTTCCTGCAGTTCAATCAATGAAAATCCTAGTGTAAAGTAAGAGATACACACATGGAGATAGGTAGGGAATGGGGTTTTGGAGTTAGAGACTACAGCGGAGATTCAGCTGCAACCTTAGGCATTTCTGGCATATCTAACACTCATCATGATCATGAAAATAATGATAAAAATAACTGCTCTCATGATGGATACCTATCACTGAAGCCAATTTAACACAGTGTTAAGAATATAGATTCTTTCATTAGGAAGGCGTAGGTTTGAATAAAACTCTGATACTATTTCTGCAACACTGTCCAAGTCACTTTACTTTTTCTGCCTCATCTTTTTAATGCCTGAAAGCATTAACCCAGCCAAAATACTCAGATGACTTTTTAGCCTCATGGGGAGCAACAAGACTGTAGATATTTGCAACTAATTCACTGTCTTCAAGACCTCAGCCTAACATAAAAGGAAGAAAGCTTGTGTAACTATTTTTAAATTTAGCTTGTAAAATTATCTTTGTATTAATCAATAACAGTAGCACACTGCAGAAGTGGACCAATACCTAAAGAAAAGTCACAGGCCCATTTTCTAGACTCGACTTTTAGTCAATTTCTCTGAATCATTGAAGAAATAATCCTGCTTGAAATAGTAACATACCCTTTACTTTTCCCTCTCCCAGAATCCCTGTTTTTCTCCTTTTTCTTCTTTCCTACTTCAGAAGGCAGGAGGAGAATCCTATTTTATCTATACTCTGTGATTTTTGTGCCTGCAAACAACTGCAGAGGTGGCAGACATTGATTTGGTTCCATCTTGAAACTAGAAAATATATCCTTTATATGATCAAATACGCTAAAAAGAGTAAGAATCACAGTGATTCTTGCTGTCTCCCCTCTTCCTCCTCCCTCAGGGGCTCTGCTGGCTCTGACTCCAAATGATTCATGCAGACAAAAACTGTCATAAAATTCAGATAATTTGGAGACTACTGAATCTAAACTTTCATATTTTAAATGAGAAATAAATGTAGCCCCTGAGGATTAAGCAATTGTAGCATCTGTATGTTAAGTAAGAAATTAGGGTCACAGCTACTGAGTGAGAAGTCTAGAGATGGGTCTCCTGAGTTTTAGGTAGTAATTGTTCCATTTTCACTAGTGTATCTTAGTCACTGATAATATAAACATAATGCCATAGACTAATATCATAATAAATGAAATTACTATATTAGTGTACATACTGTACAAGGACAGCATAAATTTTAAATTGGACACTTTTGAATTCTAAAGATCCACCATTATTTAAATTCACAGAATTGAAAAAAGATAGCACTATGTACAATAAATCTACCTACCAAATATTTATTAAATGAATTAAGGCATTATGAAACACACACTCTTACATGCAGATTCTCGGGTTCTAAAACATAACCTTCCAGAAAGCAATCAGACATGGTGTATGAAGAACCTTGAACTAGCTATACATTTTTTGATTCAATAACTTCCAATGTGGCAAGAGAAGGAAGAGAGATAACAGTATTTCAGTTTGGATACTAAATTCTTTACAATGCAAATTTTGAATGAAGTGTTTAAGCACAAGAATGATATTGCTCAAAACAGTATGGTATTGGCATTAAAACAGAAACATAGAGCAACAGAACAGAATAGACAGTCCAGAAATATAAACCCATTCATATATGGTCAAATTATTTATCACAATGGGGCCAAGAATAGGGAAAGGACATTCTCAATAAAATATGTTGGGAAAACAGGACAGTTACATGCAAAATAAGGAAACTGGACAACTGTCATATACAAAAATGAATTCAAAATGGATTATAGACTTGAATGTAAGACCTGAAATGAGAAAACTCCTAGGGAAAAAAAAAACAAAAACTTTAGGTGGTAATCTCCTTGACATCAGTCTTGGTGATGATTTTTTTAATCTGGCAACAAAAGTAAAGGCAGCAAAAGCAAAATTAAACAAGTGGGACTACATCGAACTAAAATGCTTAAACTATTAACAAAATGAGAAGGCAATCTACTGAATGGAAGAAAATATTTGCAAATCATATATCTGATAAGGGGTTAATATATATCAAAAATATATAAAGAACTTAAAACAATCTGATTAAACACAGGCAGAAGATCTGAATAGACATTTTTCCAAAGAAGACATACAAACAGTCAACAGATATAAGATGCTGAATATCACTAATTGCCCAAGGAAACGCAAATCAAAACCACAAGGAGATACCACCTGTTAGAATGGCTATTATTAAAAAGACAAGAAAGAACAAGTGTAGGAGATGTGGAGAAAAGGAACCCTTATGTATTGCTGGTGAGAATGTAAATTGGTATAACCACTATGGAAAAAAGTATATATGAAGTTTCCTCAAAAAATTAAAAATGGAATTACCATTTGATCCAACAATTGCACTTCTGGGTATTTATCCAAAGAAAATAAAAATACCATTTTTTTTTAAATTTTTTTTATTTATTTATTCATGAGAGACAGAGAGAGAGAGAGAGGCAGAGAGAGAAGCAGGCTCCCAAGGAGCAGGGAGCCCGATGCGGGACTCGATCCCAGGACCCTGAGATCATGACCTGAGCCGAAGGCAGACGCTTAACCATCTGAGCCACCCAGGCACCCCAATAAAAATACCATTTTGAAAATAATGCCCCATGTTCACTGCAGCATTATTTATAATTGCCAAGATATGGAAATAACCTGTGTCCAGTGATGGATGGATGGAAAAAGAATGTGTGTGTGTGTGTGTGTGTGTGTGTAATGGAATATTATTTAGCTATAGAGAAGAATAAAGTCTTGCCACCTGTGAAAACATGGTTGGACCTTGAGAACATTATGCTAAGTGGAATAAGTCAAACAAAGAAAGACAAATACCATATGATCTCACCTACATGTGGAAACTGAAAAACAAAACAAACTCATAGATATACATAGAAGATTAGTGGTTGCCAGAGGCAGAGTGGGAATTGGGTGGAATGGATGAAAGGGGTCAAAAGGTATAAACTTCTCATTATAAAATAAATAAGTCATGTGATTATAATGTGCAGCAAAGTGATTATAGTTAACAATACTGTATTTTATATATGAAAATTGCTAAGAGAGTAGATGTTGAAAGTTTCTCATCACATGAAGAACAAATTTGCAACTATGTATGGTAATGGATGTTAATAAAAGTAAATAGAACAGTGCCTGACATTTAGTAAACAGCCAAAAAAAGATAAAATTTCTTTTCTAGTGAAAACATTGTAATTTTAATTTATAGGCAGTTTTATTTTTACATTTATTAAATTTACTAGAACAAGTATTTATATAGTTTAGTATAAAAAGTTAATGAAATTAATGATATAACAGTTATGGAAACAGTGAAATAGCCATGAATATTAGTCTATTAATTATAATAAATTCCAAAAATGTGTTTTATAAATATAATTACAAAAGAAATGTATTAAAATCATTTTAGTGATAATAAATTATTTATCTTGGTTAATTATATAAATAAAACTGAGAAACTTACTAGATAACATTAAAATATAATAGTGCTTTTGCATACATGTAGTTTGGACACACTTTTACTCTTGACATTGACAACTAAAGAGATATTAAGACATATTTCACTCCCCCAAAAAAATCCACAGGATTCATACTTCCTAATCCCTAAAAAAGATGAAAGCAAACATATGAGAGGAAGAGACAGAGACAAAAAATGGAAGTATGAAGAAGAGAAATCATAAGACAAGGTATCAGAAATTAGAATGTATCAATTAATACAATAAATATATATTGAAAAGTACTTCACATTGAAAAGCCAACTGATTACTCATGAGTCAGTATCTTTGTTCTACTCATAACTAAAATATCAAAGAGAAGAGAAACGTGAAGATCACACCAAGATTCAAAATAAAGACCCAGAAAAATTAAATGGCAGGTGTGGGAATATGCTGAATAATCACATGGCATATTGGGGCACAACTGGGAATTACAGTTAGGTGTTAATAATAACACTTGACTACTTGCAAGAAAGTAACACACCAGTCTATTTTTTTGTTGTCATTCTGGTCTTAATTTGGGGGTTTTCCAAATTTTTAATAAAAAACATTTGCCACTTTTTAAATCAGAACAAAACAGTCCATCAAAACCACAATGAGATATCACCACACACCTATCAGAATAACTAAAATTAACAATGCAGGAAACAACAGATGTTGGTGAGGATGCAGAGAAAGGGGAACCCTCCTACATTTTTGGTGGGAATGCAAGCTGATGCAGCCACTCTGGAAAACAGTATGGAGGTTCCTCAAAAAGTTAAAGATAGAATTACCTACAACCCAGCAATCGCACTACTAGGTATTTACCCAAAGGATACAAAATACTGATTTGAAGGGGCACATGCACCCCAATGTTTATAGCAGCATTATCAACAGTAGCCAAATTATGGGAAAGAGCCCAAATGTCCATCCACTGATAAATAGATAAAAAAGTGGTATATGCAAGCACACGTGTGCATGTGCACATGCGCGTGTGCGCACACACACACACACACAGAGGAATATTACTCAGTGATCAGAAAGAATGAAATCTTGCCATTTGCAGCGACATGGATGGAGCTAGAGTGTATGATACTAAGTGAAATAGGACAATCAGAGAAAGACAAATACCAAATGATTTCATTCATATGTGGGATTTAAGGAACAAAACAGATGAACATAGGGAAGGGGAAAAAAAAGAGAGAGAGGGAAGCAAACCATAAGGGACTCTTAACTACAGAGAACAAACGGAGGGTTGATGGAGGGGAGGTAGGTGGGGGATAGGCTAAATGGATGATGGGTATGCAGTCAAATGCTCTACCACTGAGCTATATCCCCTGGATGATGGGTATGAAGGAGGGCACTTGTGTTGAGCACTGGGTGTTATACATAAGTGATGAATCACTAAATTCTACTCCTGAAACCAATATTACACTATGTGTTAACTAACTAGAATTTAAATTAAAAAAATAAAAAATGGAACAAAAATAAATAAACAACAAAATTTTACCATAAAAAGAACAAAATAGGGATGCCTGTGTGGCTCAGTCAGTTAAGCATTTGCCTTCGGCTCAGGTCATGATCTCAGGGTCCTGAGACTAAGTCCCACATCAGGCTCCTTGCTCAGCGGGGAGCCAGCTTCTCCCTCTGCCTGCCGCTCCCCCTGCTTGTGCTCTCTCTCTCTCTCTGACAAATAAATAAATAAAATCTTAAAAAAAGAACAAAACAATCCAGTAAGTATAAATTTGTCCAATAGAACTTGATGTAAAAAAAAAAAGGGTATTTCCCAAATCAAATTAAATCTACCCTGATTTCTCATTCACACTGTGGAAATATATTCAATATCAGCTAATATTTGGACTCTGGAGACTAGCAAAAACTAGAAAAAATTATGGAAGTTCACTCTGGTATTTGTTTTTTCTTGTTAACTACTGAGATTGTTTGTCTAAGATTTTGTGTTCCCTTTTGAAGAAGGGTAGCTCCACTCCCTCATTCTAAACTTGGACTTGGAAGTATTTTGCCATATATCCAGTCTTCTTAAACAAAACACCCAGTTGTACCATGAGAAAAAGGCTCAAATTTCCCAAATCCAAAACTTTCATCCTAGTCTCAGAGAAGCTAAACATTTATTTCTCAACTAGGGATTCACTTTACCCTCTTTCAACACACAATATCAGTTACCATTCAGTCCTCAATCTCACAGTGGGGGAATTTTATAATGATAGGACAGGGAGATGGACCAGAGGGATGAGGAACACAATATGGTATATTATCTTACAAGTCCACAGTGTCAGAGCCCCGTATGACCCCTGTATATGATGGAATATGGGGAGGTCCAGGGGTCTTGGAAAAACTGGGCAGGGGAGAGACACTCGGGGCATTTAGAGTAGTGACTCTTAACAATGTCCCTGGAAATACTTCCAGAATGTAACACCCACTATCCACAGTATTTGTTGAAGATCAATTTTGTCCATCCATCTATCTTGGACTAAGAAACTCAATTCCTCTGAATGAGTCTGAAAAATACAACCAACCATTGAAATAAAAAGCAAAACTATGACACCAGTTTTTTTTTTAAAGAATCACATTATCCTACTCTGATATACATTTGTTCTACAAATAGTAATTTTAAAAACTTTAACTTAGATGTCATTTATAATAACTTCCTAACTTACTTTTTAAAACTTTGATGTAATCTGCATGGTGATGTGATTACAACATCTGATTTTTCTGTCACATATTAGGTAAAATTAGAACACTCATGTAGAAGGTCTATGTTCATTTGAATAAATGTTTCCACTTACAGTTTTTCTGGATTTCACTACTGAATTACAGAGGTAGTCTAAAATACAAACATAAAAATATTTCTAAAATACATATTTCTTTTTTTAAGATTTTATTTATTTATTTGAGACAGACAGGGAAAGAGAGAGAGAGAGAGAGCATGCCCGAGAGGGGTGAAGGGCAGAGAGATAAGCAGACTCCCCGCTGAATGGGGAGCCCAATGAGGGGCTCAATCCTGGGACTCCGGGATCATGACCTGAGCTGAAGGCAGCCGTTTAACTGACTGAGCCACAACCCACGTGCCCTAAAACACATTTCTTAATATTCATTTCATGTCATAATATCAAGTTTTTAAAAATCAGTATGTTTTAAGACATTACTTGATTGTTTATCCCTCAGTGTTTGTGTTGTTCAGAATAGTGATGAAAATGTTTGTGGGTGCTTCTGCATCCCTTAACTGCAAAATGGAATGATTTCAAATGATTGGATATAATATCTGTTGATCCACAGAGAATCTAGAGAGTGAGGTATGATATAGGATCATAGAATAGGATCAGAAAAGGTGAGTTTTAAATATTTTTATCTTGGTCTTGAGCTGTCAATTTAACCTTACTGTTTCTTTTTGTTTGTTTATTTGTTTGTTTCATCATATGATTTTATTTTATTCTTATTTTTTAAGATTTTTTTAATTTAAATTCAACTTAGTTAACATATAGTGTATTATTAGTTTCAGGGGTAGAATTTAGTGTTTCATCAGTTGCATATAACACACATTGTTCATTACATCAAGTGCCTCCTTAATGCCCATCACCCAATTACCCCATTCCCCCTCCGACCTCCCCTCCAGCAAGCCTCAGTTTGTGCCCTACAGTTTAGAGTCTCTTACGGTTTTCCTCCCTTTCTGTTTTTATCTTATTTTATTTTTCCTTCCTTTCCCCTGTGTTCATTTGTTTTGTTTCTTAAATTCCACATGAGTAAAATCATATGGTATTTGTCTTTCTCTGACTTATTTTGCTCAGCATAATATCTTCTAGTTCCATTCACGTCATTCTAAATGACAGAATTTCATTCTTTTTGATGACTGAGTAATATTTCATTGTGTGTGTGTGTATGTATGTGTGTGTGTGTGTGTATATATATATATATATATATATACCACTTCTTTTTTATCCATTCATCTGCCAATAAACTACCATTTCTTAATATGGCAACAGTATGATGAATAATACAAGAGTTAATATTATCTAGATATATCAACAGATGTATAATACAATTAATATCAGAATTTCATAGAAAAAAACGATCTTAAAATAAATATAAATTGCAGTTACTCACCTAGGTCAAAATTGGGAAAAGCATAGACTATATGTTTGAATCTAAAATAAACGATTAGAATTTTAATAAACCATTCTCCTGTTTACATGTTTTACTTACCTTTTCTTTTGGTGTTCTAAATATATTCATTGAATTTTATTTTGTTGTTGATGACCAATTACACAAATAACTCCTGACCCCATGACCACTGATTAAGGCAAACTCTAGGCAACTTGACCCTCTGGTTCATTTTCATTAAAAACATCATTTGGGAGAGCAAATCAGGCTGAAGTTAATAGCACAGATATATAATTTTCTTAAAGATTCTATATATCTAATGCCTATAAGTAGGTTGCATTCAAAATGTATATTAAAATAATGTGGTTCAAAATGACACAGCTTCAGCTTTACTCTCCTTCGGTAATCATGGCAATGATCTAAGAGCCTTAATGAGAAAAAAATGTTTTATGTAAAGTTTCTTTTTAATGCTTCATTTTAATGCCTCAAAGCACCAGAAGCACACACAACAAAATAAATCCCAGCTATATCTGAGTGTTGTTGAATTGTGCATGTGTCTAGGAAATTAAACGTAAATAAGCCAGTGTCCTCTGGTGATTTGCTCTAGTCTGTCTGTGTCTAAAGTCTGATCTGAGCATCTTGGCCTAAAGCACAGAGAATCTAGAGGAGAATTTTTCAAATCTGATGTATAAGAGGGTGCTTTGCTATCAGGGGTGTAGTGTCCCTTTTCTTTTCTTTTTTTTTTTAATTTGTGTTTCCTGGTTTCAGCACTAATGGTTCTGCCTCAGTAGCTGTGAATGTAGCCTACAAACAGCATTTTTAATAAATGAATTGATGATTCCAATGTAACATATGTAGCCACCATACAGATTTCCTTGCCCTGTGTCCTCTGCCTTCAGAGGCCTGTTGGTCTTTGAGATGAAAGTTCTACTGAGAATGAACAACCAAAGACTTCCCATCAGTTAAACTTGGCATAGCTCCTAAGTTTGCTACCCTTGGCCACTGCCCAAGATGTAATCCCCTCCAGCCTCAATCCCCTACTCTAGTTTCATGTCCACGCACTTATAAGTTACTGCTTTACATCTTCAGCCTCATGATCCATTTCTCTCTCCACCTCTTAGCCTTATCTATAACTTGGGTCAAGAAAGAACTGAAGATAGGGGCTGACAGAAACAAACAAGTAACATGCCCTTTCTCAGACATACTCAAAATTTCTCACTCTGCATGTCTATTAGTCCTTCAACTCTCTCACAGGAACCCCAATGCACTTCTCCACCTACCTGATTGAAGCCTCTTGTCTGCCTCCACTCACCCGACCATCCGCTCCCTCTTTGGTTCTTTCAGTCACTTTCCATCACACTCAAATTCCTCTTCTTTGCCTTTTAACATACATTCTCTTCATCTTTTTCTCCTTGTGCCCCTTATAGGATAAAGTCTTATCTTGGCTGTGCTCGGAAGAGCAATTTTGTCTGAAAGTGACCAGGAAAGCTGCTTTTTAATACCTGGACAAGGAGATGGCTTTTGTTGGGGATTCTCCTTCTCCCAATATGAAGGGCTAAGTCCACATTTAGTTTCTTTTTCTGCTTTATTTCACCATTTTCAGTTTCTTTATCAGTTTTCTCATTGGCTGCTGGCAGAGGATGATGGTGCCGGAGTGGCTCCCAAGGCTGACCGCCAGCTCTTTTCTCAGCCTCTCTCACCCCTGAGGGTGGAAGGCAATGGACTTTGTGCATGTGAGCAAGAGCAACCAGGGCTGGGTGCAGGACTAGCACCTCAATGCCTATGCCAGGCCTGTCAAACTCGAGTCTGCCATAAACCCAAGTTGCTTATTCCCCACAAACAAGGTTATTTTCATTGTCTAAATATAGTGCTCAATTACCTGCCCCCTCTCTTTGACTTATAAGTGCATGCATGGGCACACACACATACACAGCTTATTAAAGAACATACTTGTGTCTCTGCCACTCTGGATCTTGAATCCAATGTTTAGCCACAGAAGAACAGAAATCACACCTTCTTTCACCATCGGGACCCAGGGAAACACTTCTCCCATGTCCTTTTTTGTATCTTCAGAACAAAACAAGACAGTGTCTAGATGTGGTTGTGATGCTGCTAATGTTGGAGGCTGTTTCAGGACACTCTTCTTGAGTATAGAGAATATTTGAGAAGCAGAATTGCTTAGTTGAGATAAAAGATATGTCAGTTACATTGTTAAATCCTTCTTTCAGATAGTCTGAAAACAAGAGACTCTTGCATAGTGAAATATTATTTTCTAGTAGAGTTGAATATCCATTTGCTTGCTTCTCTTGATTCCAGAGTTACTTATGAATTGAAAGTATTTGCAATACTTGCACATAACAGTTGATAAATATTTTGCAATGTTAAGCGATTCATACTTTTCTAAAATTTGCTTATGTGTCGATCTAGTCAAACATACATGAAGCATGATATTGATTCTTTATATTGTCAACTAGAATAAAAAATTGTATATTGTGAGCAGTTATATTTTAATAGAAATATTTAATAAAATATAATTCAATTTTCAAAAATTAAATAGTTCAGCTTCATCTAATAATCTTTTTAAATTTTTTATATTTATTAATAAAACTTATGTTTCACCTTTTAGCAAAATAATTTTGAATAATTTAGAAAAAAACTACATGAAAATATATGAAAGTAATTTTACTTTTACAGTTACATAATTTGTGTTATCAATAAAAGTATACTCAAAGGTTGTGCACATTTAATTGGGTTACATTCTGTTTTCTAATCCTTATGATCAATGAAAACAATTACACATTGACATGACAGAAATATATAGAGATAGAATACAGAAATAAATAGAAATAAAACAATGGAAACATGGAGCTCTGGACAAAACTGAAGAAAATAGAGATAACTATGGCGATAGTCTGCTTACATCTTTACAAACTGGAAATGATCTCAGGTATCTGTGGAAGATTTACCTAATCAAATTTGTTAATATGTTTAAAAATCATTTAAGGCAAGGAATAATTACTGATAAGCTGACCCTTTTGAGTTATGGATTTTATCAGAAAATATTTTTAATTCATATTCATTGTTTTTATCAGACAGTTTTGACATTTTGCTCACTTGAGTCATAAGCACTATATTATGCACATATTTTTCAATATGCTACTACTAAGGTATTTTGGCATAGTAAAAGAATAGCATATATTTCACTTAAAATTTTAGATTGACTTGTAAGTTTTAAATATCTGACATATATATAGGCCTCCATTAGTACTCTTGTTTAAGTCCCCAGCAAATGTCAGGGTCTGGACCACTTATGGTAAAATCATTAAGAAAGAAAACTTGGGAGTGACTCATGCTCACTACTCTGGTATGCAAATCAGCTGTGTTTGTCTAGTCAATGGGTCCCAGTACACTTTACTTGGGTTGATGGAAAGATCAGAAGACAAATCCCTTATTTCTTCTTTTTTTTTTTTTTTTACTTCTAACTTGAAATTTTGAGGTTTTCCCCAATTATATCTATTTCTAAACCAGACCATGTGACATTGGAGAATTTATCCCAATCGTGGCTGCATGATAATAGATTAATCCAACTCTGTGCCATACCCATGCCTATAACCAGGTTACAGAATACTAATGAAAGAACCATAGAAGAAAGTATATCAAAGTCTTTTTTTAAAAAGATTTTTATTTATTTATTTGACAGAGAGACAGTGAGAAAGGGAACACAAGCAGGGGGAGTGGGAGAGGGGAGAAGCAGGCTTCCCGCTGAACAAGGAGCCCAGGACCCTGGGATCATGACCTGAGCCAAAGGCAGATGCTTAACGGCTGAGCCACCCAAGTGCCCCTCAAAGTCTTTATGAATCCAGGGTCTCCGAATTCAAGTGAATCCTCAGTGCTGCTAATTAATTTGTCTTTATTTTTATGGTTTGTCCTTGTTCACACTCTATCCGTCAGTATATCAAAACTTTTTCTCACACTTCTAGATTTCAATTCTTCTGCCTCATTCCTCAATCCTAATGATGAATTTCTTTCTTAACACTTCCTTCTAACACTGAGGGAAAAAAGTGTCAGAGGAGATACCATCAAATGCCTTACACAAATAGGAAAACATAACCTACATTTCCATCCAATAGTTTTCTTTCCCTGCTGTTATAATAGAAGTAGTATTTTTTTGTTTGTCTTTTTACTTTGCTCTAGATACTATTCCTTCACATATTTGAAAGGCATTGTCAAACTTTATTAAAACTTCAATTCTCTCTCTCTCTCTTCTCTTTCATAGACTTTTTGTCATTATTTTCTGGCATATAAAGAATTCTACAAAATTTTCTTTCATCTTACATAATCCTCAAATAAAGATACTTTCACAGGCATTCTCTTTTTGTTTTCCAATTTTTCTTTTATTCTTCATACACTACTCTCTTCTTACTTTCTTAATCCATTGAAACTACTCTTATCCAAGACACCAGGCACTTTTTACTAGTTCTCAGTTTATAGCTCATTTGAATTTTAGCAGTGTTTTTCACTGTTGACCACTCTTCTTCCATAAGTCACTATAAATCTTTGCCTTCTATAACAACACATGCTTCTATTTTTCTTACTGGATATCTGACCCCTTTTTCATTCTATCTTCTGGTTTCCTTTTTCTGTTGCCACTTAAATTAGTAACACTTTGGAGACCAATTCTAAGTGTTCTTCAGATCTCACACATTCTCCCTATATAATTTCATTAATTATATATATGGCAGTTAGTAACTATAGCAAGAGTCAACAAACATCTTGTATAAAGATCCAGGTGGTAAACATTTTACGTTTGTGAGCCATACAATCTCTGTCTCACTTATTCAGCTCTGTTCCTGTAGTGTGAAAGCAGCCATAGACAATACATAAACAAACGGCTGTTCTGTGTTCCAATGGAAGTTTATTTTCAAAACAATTTCCAGACCAAATTTTCCTTATAGGTAGCAGTTTGAACACCCGTGCAGTATAATATTGTAATTCACAAAATTTCTGAGCTTCAGAACTGAATTACTGAAATAACTGAATACATGATCGATGTGGCTCAAGTTAGCACCTTCTATTTCATTCACTCTGCTGATTGCAGTGATCTTATTAGTTCTTCCCTGCTTAAACGCCTTCCAGAGCTCCCAATTTGCTCAAACATTGAACATAGCTCACAAGGCCCTTAATTAGTGTCACTGCTTCCCTTAGACCTAACCTCCTACCATTTTTATATTTTAATCTACTCTAGAATAATGGTGGGAATCTTTCTGGTCCACAGACTACTTATATGAACTTCTGTCTGTCTTCATTGAAGAAGCATCTTTGTTTATTTTTTAAAAATTTTTATTCTTTTTTCTATTTATTTTTCACTCTTAGTTTTTTGTTTTTGCTTTCTTAATTCATGATACCTACCTGGTCATATAATGACCACTTGACAATTCATTTGCAAATGAATATATTTTAGTTATATATTTTATAGAAATGATGAACTTTTAGAAGTCCATAAGATCTAATAAACTCAGATAAAACACATTAAGATTAAGCTGCAATACTTGCAATTAATTAAGGATGACACTGGAAGGTGGAGTTCCTAGAGACACTTGTGTAATTTTTCATTTCTCTATATTAATCACAGTAAACCCCTTTATGCAAAAATATGTTCAGTCATAATATTTAAAATCATTAGTAATTCAGTCATAATATTTAAAACCATTTGTAATACTTCTGAAATTTTTACTGAGAAAGATGTTTGAAAGAGATTTGGCATTTATATAAATTATAAATCATATAATATAAATATATTGTACAAATATAATTATATAAATATATAAATATAATTATTTCTATTTTCATATGACCAAACTGGAAAACCAGTATAGCAATTTCTGTGAAATATTTTTCTTTTTTATTGCTGTTGAGGATATCTTAGTCTTGTGTAACAATTGCTTAAATGTTCAATAAAATAAATGTGTTTATTTTTTTTTCACTACACAATCATTTCAAATTTATTATTTGGAGGTTCCAACATGTGTTATTATTACAAATCTTCTAAGAATTTATAAATTTTCATATATGCTGATATAATAAATAACTACTATGTATTTAGAATATCCTAAATTTCTGTTTGTACTTTTTCCTAGTACTTTGCTCATAATGTGTTTCAAAAGTGTCTGATGCAAGGAGTCCTAAAAAAATCTGGATATCGCTGGCTGTCTAGCTGGACAGGTAGTTTCCCATAAAGTGGAATTTACTTTGATCAATTATTAGTCATTTAGGCTTTGGTTCCCAGAATTGCCCCATAAATTTAATTTTGTCATTATTACAGATTTGATTAGAATTGAGTAAGCTAACATATGCTATCAATGACACAAGGGACTAATGTTTAAAACCAGTTTAGCCATTTATTAATTTACAATGAGAATCATAACTGCTAAGTAAACTGGTTAATCTGGTTGTCTATCTCTCTTGGAAAAGAAACTTCATGAAAATACCTAATGAGCTTGAAAACAAAATATGGAGGTTTCTCTTTATGAGTTGAATGTTCAATAGCACTAGGCCATTAGGTACTTACAGATTAACACTTAGAAGCAGGTAGCTAGGTTCCAGAAAAGAATATGTTATTTTCTTAGAGTACACACCTCTTTTTTAACATTTGTTACATTATATTAAGAGTCTCCCATTAGACAATATGTTCCTCCTATTTGCCTGCAAGCTCCTCAGGAACTTTTTAAACTATGTCTGTCAAATTGAAAAATATGAATGATTTTCCTATAATAGCCAAACAACAAATGTTAAGCTAAACTTGGCGGCTCTAAAATGGGCTCGCAAATGTTAGCCTCCTGAATTCTTCCACATATCTTATTCTCTTATAGGATTCATAATTCCATTTAAATAGTATAAAGTCAGAAGTCTTGGAGCAAAGAAATTATTTTTACATTATTTATGCTAAAATTTCCAAAGCATATTTAATCATGGGATCATTATTTGGTTGGGCACTTAATAAATAGAGCTTATAAAGTGATAATCAGTTGGTTGGGTCTGCCTCAGAGATGTGCTTTTTAATTATATATTTGCTAATATTTGAGATTTAGGATATTCCACACACATTTAAAATATTCATTTTCTCTTAAAAGAATGTTGACTAGTGATATTGAGTCCAAATCTAGCATGACAACAATCACATAGGGCTGAATATTAACCACTTGTTTTAGCAAGAGAATACAGAGAATAAGGAGAATAAACTTTCATGTCCACCAGAGTTGTCAGCAATCTTGATGATAGTATTTGTCCAGACTCATTCACTTATGATATTGTCTAGCAATTAGGTTTGTGACTCATATAATTTAACAATATCAGATAATAAAGTTCTTCACAGCACTTGACTTGTAAAACAATGCAGCAGATAATCCCCACAATTTCTTAAAGCACTAAAGATCTGTCACTACAGATCTTCTCTTTGCAAATACAGTGAAATAATTTTTTATTAGAAAGTTCAAAAAGGATGGAATTTGGCAGGGAGGCCAAGATAAAACATGCTGTACAGTGAGGATCCCAGAGTAGCTGTCCAAGACTACTCTGCCTTCTTTTGTTGAGGAGGTTCTGCTGGTTTCAGACAAGTACTTTTCTCCTGGCTTCAGTGGAAAATCATGGAGATGGACTTGGGTACCAGAATCGTCTGTGTTAATTAAGTTTGAGACTAGAGGTCTCAAGCATGGAAGCTGGATCCTTAGTTTTCTGCTTTATTTTTGTCTATGATGCAGTCATGTAGGACTTTGAGAATCTCAGGAATGTTAACTAAAACAAATGTCCTATCTAAGATCATAAAGAAATGTGAAAAAAAATGTGTAGGCATGTAAAAGAACTGAATAGATAATAATCACTTTTTAAATCAAAATATATAGTGAGGTGAGTGAAATTGATTTGGTTATTATCCTCTCTTCTCACCTCCAACTAAACTTCCTTAAAAACCAGGTAAGTGTTACAGCATTAATTTGTTCTCTGTGGCTGAAAGTACTACCCTAATTATGGAAATATTTTTCATAGTTCAGCAGCTGAGGTATGAGAGAAGACAGACTAAAAGATGACAAAAGACCAGCCAGAAACTCTGCGAGTAAATCTAATAGACTGGTCTGACAGTTCTCATCCTTCCTGCCTTTGTCCTTTCTGTCCTCTCTCTCCTTCCTCCCTTTTGCTCCTCCTTTGTTTCCCTCCTCCTTTCCTGTCCATTATTCCTTTACACTAGTTAAGATTAGATGTTTCCTCTATGCCAGAACTGGTTTGGGGCACTGACAGTGGGATTGTGCCTTGCAAGCATTTAAGAAAGTATTAGAAATGGCACATTCAAGGCAGACCAACTGCCGCGCATCTCATCTGGGATTTAGCACATACAGAAAGGCCTCTGGTTAGAATACAGGGACTGTGTCTCCTGATTTTATCTTTGGCTGTTATGAATGAACCAGAAATGTTTTTGAAGACTGAAATTTCCCACAGGGATGTCCAGGGTCCATCAATGACCCAGAAACTTGATGCTTTCTATAATGTTAATCTGTTGATTATGTATCTTCTCATAACTTTGAATTAATGTTCTGGGCAAAGAAAGGAGGCTAAAGTTTGCCACATCCTCAATATTTCTAGGAATGGAACAATAACAGGTTAAGTAGTGCTGTTAATCAATTCAACAATTTAGTCTGAATTGACACTTTTAGAGTTTATCACTTTCAGCACCATTGGACTGTAAATTTAGAAAGAAATATTCACTTAAACAGAAATAATATTAGCTCTATCTCACCTTTGAGTTATATAAGGATTCAAACCTAATAGGATAGCTAACAGCAGTAGCCATATATATTTGTTATATATAAATATATATAATAAGAGATGATAGAGGGAACACTTCTGAATGATACAGGTGGTTACTTACCTGCCATGATATCAATTACATTTATCACTCCTTACTTAATAATAGTTAAAAGCTGAGTACAAAATTATTGCTTCTTAAAATTGTTCTCATTTTACAAAACTGATCCTAAATTTCACCAAATCTTAAGAGACAACTAGCAATTTGGATTGTGTGAAATTTTCTAACTGACCCTATTGTAACATAAACAATTGATACATACTTAAATATAAATAATTATTGAAATCAAGGTGGTAATGGTGGTTTGCCACCTATATAATTAGGATCTAACTACTTTCAAATAATTAAAACAGTTTTTTATAACAAAAAACATTAAATTTAGCATTTACATATCAGTATTTTGAAGTTAAACTTTCTTATAGTCTGTAAATGAAATCTCATATGATACAGTAAATTCAATTTACACGTTGTTATTAAATACTTTAAGGAATAAAATTCATTATATTTACTTTAATGAAGTTAAAAGTATATAAGAAAACCCTTGTTATACTTGAACATCATTTGTGAATACAGTTATATATAGTTCATGGAAGAGGATATGATGTAAATGTGCTTTTAAAATTTTTTTATTGAGGTGAGATTCATATAAAAATATTAACCATTTTAAAGTGAACAACAAAGTGGCATTTAGTATATTCACAATGTGTGCAGCCACCACCTCTATCTAGCTCTGTTATGGATTGTCCCCCCCCAAATTCATATGTTGGAGCTCTAAACCTCATTATGACTATATTTGGAAATAGAGTGTTTAAGCAATGAATCAAGGTTAAATGAGGTCCTAAGGGTATCGTTGTAATCCAGTAGGACTGCTGTCCTTTTAAGAAAGGGAAGGGACACCAGGAGTGCTCATTCACAGAAAGAAAGGCCGAATGAGGACCTTTCTATAACGTAGCCATCTGCAAGCCACTAGAAACCAACTCTGTGGACAAACTGATCTTGGACGTCTAGCCTCTAGAATTGTGAAAAATACAGTTCTGTTGTTTAAGCCACCCAGTATGTAACATTTTGTTACAGCAGCCTGAACAGACTAATACAAGTTCAAAATATTTTTCAACACTCTCAAAAGAAATACTTTTTAGTAAGCAGTTACTCCCCATTCCCAGTCTGTGGCAACAAGGACTTACCTATCCTGGATATTTAACATAAAATATATAGGACTTTTTTTCTGGTTTCTTTCATTTAATATAATTTTTGAAGCTCATCCATGTTGTTACATGTGTCAGTTCTTTTTATGGGTTTCACTGTATTCCTAAACAAGAAATGTTGAAGTCTTGATCTCCAGTACACCAGAAGGTTGTTATTTGAAATAGGGTCATTGCAGATGTAGTTAAAATAAGGTTATACTGGAGTAGGGTGACCCCTTAATCCAATATGACTGATGGCCTTCAGGAAGACAATGTGAAGTCACAGAGAGAATGCCATGTGACAGCAGAGGCAGAGATTAAAGTTACACAGTCACAAGCTAAGGGATGTCAAGGACTTATGGCAACACCAGAAGCTAAGAGAAAGACATGTCAGAGATTTTTTTTCCTAGAAACCTCAGGAGAGCACGGCCCTGAAAATTCCTTGATATCTTCTAGCCTCTAGAATTAGGTTAAAGAGTATACTTCTGTTTAATTAGGCCACTCTGTTTATGGTACTTCATTAATGGCATCCCTAAGAAACTAATACGGATTTTGGTACCAGGAAGTAGGGTACTATTATAACAAATACCTAGAAATGTGGAAGTGGCATTGGATTTAGATAATGGTGGCGACTAGAAGAGTTTTGAGATGTATCATAGAAAAAGCCTACACTGCCTTGAAAAGACTGTTTATAGAAATATGGATGTTAACGATGATTCTAATGAAGTCTCAGAAAGCAAAAAAGAGGAAGTTTCTACCATCTTAGAAAACAGATACATTATAATGAATATAAGTCTCCTAGAAATATAAACATTAAAAGTGCTGCTAGTAAGATCTCAGACAGAAATGAAGAATGTGTGATTAGAACCTGGAAGAAAGATGATTTTTGTTACAGGTGACAGAGGCCTTGGGTGATGCCAAAGATAAAACTGCCCCATGTATTTTGGCCATTTTTTATAGCTGTTTCCAGCGGGAGGGCAGATGCAATATCATTTTCTTTAACATGATCATATGTAGAGACCCAATTTCTAAACTAATGACAGTTACATATGCTTATTGTAAAATATTTAAACCACTCAGAATTCTATACAGTGAAAAAGTATATCAAATATTTTTAAAATTATAATTAGTAAAATAGTTATACCTTAACAATTATCCATTGCATTTATTCTAAAACAAATACTTGTTTATATTTAACTTTATGAAATTTCACATTAAGTATCTTCTTCACAATCCTCTTATTCTATTTTTGCCTGCTTTCTTGTATCTGTATGTACCTATGTGAGTGTGTGCTTTTATGAATGTGTGTTTTCCATTTTTTGTACATGCGAGTATATGTGCATTTGTTGACATGTTCCCTTATGTATAATTTATTTGCACATATAAAAATAGATATATAATTAATAGTGTTACAGTATATTTTTAGTTATCTACTCTTTAAGGCTTTGGAGAATATATTTTACTTTTAGGGGGGCACTGGACACAGTTTTATTATGACAAAAGGTTATTTAAAATTACACTTGTTATCTGCCTTCCACTTTTTACCTTCTCATATTTTTTAGTTATTATTTTTGCACAGTATAGTGTGGATAATATGTCCAGACTCATTTAGTATTAAATTTATAATTTATATTTAACAAATTTGACACTCATTAAAAATCATTCAAAATCAAATTTTCTCCATTTCTGAATCTTTAATTTGAATTCAATTGGTATGTTAAAATAATTGTGTTGGTTGGTGTATTAGTTTCCTATAGCTGCTGTAGCAAATTTCCTCAAACTTTATGGCTCTATTAGAATTCTCCAGAGAAAAATAACCAATAGAATGTGAATATATATATGTAAGAGTTGATACCATAAATCAAGTCTGAAGACAGTCAAAAGATAGAATTCCCTATTCCTCAGAGAACCTCAGCCTGTTTTTCTCTTATGGCCTCCAAGTGATTGGATAAAGCCCACCCACATTATGGAGCGTAATCTGTTTAAAAGTCTGCAGATTTAAATGTTAATTGCATTTAAAAAATACCTTTACAGCAACATTCAGATGATTGATACATGAGAAATAATAAAATGAACAATTCGACTGTAAAATAATATTCTACAGGAATTTAATTTTCCAGAGATATTTAAAGCTTTCCTGGATAAAGCAAACTTACTTCTGCAGGATTTATTTCTATAATCCAACAGAACTGCCAAGTAATTTATGTGATATTTTAGATTTCTAATATCCATGGCTTAAAAAACATTTTTTTTTTCTGGCTTTCATTGTTTCTCAGCAAAAGTCATGCAAAAAGGATGACTGTTTAAAAAGTGGTGTGTATTCCTGATGAAGTTATTTTAGTTATATGTAATTATGATTTATTTCGAGAGCCTACATAGTGCTAGAGTTGCTTTTATTTTTATATTAGACCCCAGAAAGTCTAAGGTATCTGAGGACAATAGCAAAAGTCTAATTCAGAAGGACATAATACATTTTTGTAATATTTTAACTAGGTAATTTCTTTCACAAGTCAGTTTGTTGCAACATTATATTTGCACAAGTAAAATACTAACAACATCCCGAAAGTCCATAAATGAAGAAATGATTGACTAAATCATGATTCCTAGACTATGTGAAATAAAGAAAAGTGAGATTTATACATAATGACTTAAAAAGTTATCCATGATAGGTGCACCTGGGTGGCTCAGTTGGTTAAGCATCTGCCCTAGGCTCAGGTCCTGGTCCTGGGGTCTTGGGATGGAGCCCCACCTTGGGCTCCCTGCTAAGGAACCTGCTTCTCCCTCTCCTTCTGCCCCTCCCCACCCCGCCCTGCTGTGCTCTCTCTCATGTGATCTCTCAAATAAATAAATACAATCTTAAAAAAAAAGTTATCCATGATATAGAATTGAAAAAAAGTAGCAGAGGGACTCCTGGGTGGCTCAGTCAGTTAAGCGCCTGCCTTCAGCTCAGGTCATGATCCCAGGGTCCTGGGATCGAGTCCCGCATCAGGCTCCCTGCCCAGCAGGGAGTCTGCTTCTCCCTCTCCCTTTGCTGTTCTCTCTGTCAAATAAATAAATAAAATCTTTAAAAAAAAGAAAAAGAAGAAGAAAAAAAGCAGAGTAATCTCAATTTTTATGAAAAATTAAAGAGAGAAAGAAAGCAAGCTAAATTAACTGGAACATTCATATAAACATTAGAAAAAGAAACAAAGAAAAATCATATTTTTAAAGCACTGTTTAAATTTTATGGCTGGGAAAATTAATGAGGGAGGGAAAAATATTTTTCTTCATATACAACTGCACTGTTTGGAATTGCTGTAAACAGCATATATTATTATGTAAGTTTTAAACAGACAAAAATTATTATATAAATTAAAACTAATGGTAATTCAAGAAAAACACCCAAACATTTTATAATATCTGACTAGTGTGTTTGTTAAATTACAAATAGAAAGACAACAATATTGATTGAAGCAACTACAAGTAATGATGAATTTTGAATTTACATTGAGAAATTTACATTTTTATGTATGTGCACATGTATATTCAAGAAGACCAACTAATATTTGGACTCATAAGAACAGAATAAGAAGTGATATCCAAGCATAGTTGTTCACTTCCCATCATCATTGTGACCAGGAAAATAATTTATAATAATAAAATAAACAATACTGATATTTTTTCTTCTTTCTCTTCATACAAGTTTTGAAATTCATACAAAATATGGCACCGCTACAGTCAGAAATATCTAGGGGTGCTCAGAACAAACAAGGTGCTTTAAGAATATAAGGACCCTCAGAATATTCTAGAAACTCCTATCACTTTAAGAAAACAAATTTAACATAATTAGAATATTTACTGTTGCTTTAAATAGTTTAGTCAGAATAGTAATTCAAATAAGGGCTCCAAAATAATGTAAGCAGATCATTACTATCATTGAGATATTTTATGAGAGTGGAAAAAGATCTCATGATACCTAATCAGTGCCATGATTTGTCCTGGAATAGCATCAGCTGGACACCTGAAGATGTTGACTAGTCACATAATGAATATTAAGAGTGTGTGATGCAAAGTTAGCGAAGATAGAGCTTTAGAGGAAAATTCACTTTGTAGCTTAACATTCTGAAAAAAATTATTAGTAGGAAAAAACATCTTGAGGACCTCTATTACACAGCAAAAGGGTATTTCTTTAATTTGTCTTCAGCTAGTGGCATATCTTATTAAAAATCAAGAATGAATAAAGCATAGGGAAAGGGCATAGAGGACGGTCTTTCAGATCTTAATATTTGGCTTTTCCATAGCTTATCATACAAATTCTCAACTGGATAGTCAAGGGTAGGAAATGACAAACACCTATCAGAAAATTTAGAGACAGTGTTACAATCTCTCCATGTATTATCCACATGAACAGCGTTCTGGAATAAATTCGAAATTAGGACATTCCTTCAACAATCATTTCTGAGTTATCTGATGCTTTCATGTTTCTGTTTGCTTCAGGAACACTAACCAGCCTACTCATCTTTTGCTTAGGTCAGTGTTTAATCTTAGGAGATCTCTGAATAGCCTAGAGTGAAAACAATTTGGATCAGAATCTGATTCATATTTTAGTTGCATTATTGCTGGTCTTTATGTGTCTTGCCTTTTGTATTCAGATCAATCTTTGCTAGTTTAGGCTGTGATATTACTCATAGTCTCATCTATTACATAAATACCCATTATTGGTGGTAATGATAACCTCATCCTCTAAGGTGATCAGTGATGATAGAAAATTAAATTATATTAAATTCAAGTCAGGATTAATGGGTGTATAGAATTATCAAAATGCACTTACTCATTTGTATATTTATTCAACAACTGTTTATGAATGCTTACTTTATCCCACTCCTGAGTTTAGGAAGAGAGGAATAAAAAGGCATAGAATATAAAAATAAGCCTTGCTACCTGGAAGCTTTCATTCTATAGTCAGCGATAGCAGACCAATCAAACAACCAGGCAAAGGAAAGTATAAGGGAAAGGCCCTACTGTAGAAAATTACTTGTAAGATGAATAGGAAGGAAGATGATATTGATGAAATATAACGATCAGGTACAAAATGAGGTATGAGAATCACACAGGGGCCAGACCATAAAGGACATTCATTATAGGCTATGTAAAAAAGGCTTGCTGGTTTAATGAACCCAATGGTAAACTACTGAAAAGTTTTAATCAGGAAAATGTCAATATCTGTACAGTATTTTTAAAGACGCTGGATAAAGTACAGTGGATATGGTGGGGGTAAAAGTTGGAAGAACAGACTTAAGAGATTATTGTGATTATAAAGAAAAGAGATGAGAGCTGCTAGGAGAAGGATGGTACTCATCCAATGTAAAGAGTGGACATTTTAAAGATAAATTTGGAAGTAGAACTATTAGAGTAATTAAGAATATTGCCTTAAACTTTATTAATATTTAAAATGTCTGCTCTTCTACAGGCATTATTAAGAGAATGAAAAGAGAAAACACTTGCAAACGATATGCTTGTTAAGGAACTTACACTGAAATACTTAAATCAAAATTCAATAAGAAAACAAGCAACTCAACAAAAGTGGGCATAATTTAATTCAATTGTTAATTAATTTAATAACTTCAACAAAGAATATGTATGGATCTCAAATCTGCACATAAAAATGGTAAACATCATTAGTCATTAGAAAAACGCAAAATAAAACCATGATGAGATACCACTTCCAACCTATATATAAAATTGGCTTATATTAAAAAGTCTGATCATATCTAGCACTGGTGAGGATGTGGAGGAATAAGATCTTTCGTAGGATTGCTGGTGAGAATGTAAAACCATGTTAGAACCAATCTGGAAAACAGTTTGACAGTTTCTTAAAAATTAAACAATACAAAAAAAAATTAAAAATACAGCTCCCATATGATCCAACTTTCTCACTCCCAGCTCTTTAACCAAGAAAATGAAAGAATTAAAGTTTATGTTCATACAAAGATATATACACAAGTGTTCACAGCAGCTTTGGTTTTTTGGGTTTTTTTTTTTTTTTTTTTGGTAATAATCCAAAACTTTAAACGTCTCAAATATTCATCAACAGGTGAATGGATAAACAAATTGTGCTATGTTCACATACTGTACTAAGATTCATTAAAGCAAAATATGAACATTGAGGTGTGCAATGTGGATGAATTTTAAAATAATGCTGTGTGAAGGAAGTCTGACATATAAGAGCTTATACATGATTACATCTACATAAAATGCTAGAAAATGCAAAGCAATTTGTAGTGACAGAAGCAGATCAGTGGTTGCCCTGAGTCAGGGATGAGAGTTGGGAGAGATGGTTGGGAAGGGGCTGGAGAGAAAGATTATGAAGGGCAATGAGGAGGCTTCTGAATGATGTATGTGTTTATTATCTTGGTTGGGATGATGGTTTTAAAGGTATATTTATATGTGAAAACCTATCAAACTGTACACTTTATATATGCCCGGTTTATTGTAAATTAAGTATGCTTTTAAGAAAAAGAAACAATGCCTATTTTTTGCCTTTAACAAATGAGTAGATTATGGTGGCAGTTCCTAAATTGGGATAGAAAAAATTTGGCAGCGGGAATCATGAGTTACTTTACTAGGCATAGAAATAAGACCTCATGGCATGACCCACCTAAGTAAGTCTGTAAGCCGCTACTTGAAATCAAACTTTGGAAACTATTTTCCTTTGCTCTTGTTTTAACTGATGGATTCTTGACATCTTGACCTTTAATATCTACTATCTCCCATATCTTGATTTATAAGATTTAAAGATTCTTTTGATGACAGGACACAACACAATGACATTCAGATAGATGAAAGGCAAAGCCCCAAAACAGAGATGGCTGTCAGGCAGGACCACACAGAGGGTTGCACCTAAGGACAGAGTAACAGCAAGCTGGAGCTGTAGGGGGCAGCTTATGTATGGCAAATTGGGTAGGATTCGTGGGTTTTGGCAGGCTCCCTGTGGAATGGCTAGTTTGAATGTCTGGGGATTCAGAAGGGGCTTTTCCTTGATACTTGGCCTTTAGGGTGATTATGGTTGAGACATAGTGGTCCCGGAGTATGAGTCTGATAAGAGAAGTGGCTAGGGTGTGCATTTAGTTGCTCAAGAAAGGGAACTTACTAGCCTCTAGCCAGGGTCAAAAAACTGGGTCATGACAGCATTTGTCCCCAAAACTGTATTTCATCCCTGCACCTACAGCTTGTTCTGTGACTTGCCTTTTCCAAATGTTCATGATTTTGACTTCTTAATTTCAATTTTAACCAAATTCCATCCCTCAGAGACAGTTCCTTAATGCCCACCCTTTTTCAAAGTTTACCCATCAATTGTGCATCCTTTGTTTCTATAACCTAAAAATGGACATTCGGAGGCCAGGTTAAAATGACTCATAAATTGCGTATAAAGAAAACTCAAGTCTATGCAAATTAATTATAGTTTTTAACTTAGATATCTTATCTAATGAATATGCACCTTTGAAAAGTTAAAATGGAATATAACTTAAGACATGCCATTTCTCCTTTATGGAAATTCTTTATGGAATAATCTTTATGGAAATTCTTTAAGCATAAATTTGGCATATATTATCTCCCTTTTATTTTACTGTGGACCATGACTTAACTGAATTGTTTTAATAGAAACCAAAATGAAAATAGAAAATTTATTGGCACTGAATTTATTACAGCATATTTATTGTCAAAACCACTAGGCACTGGCTGATCATCAGGCACTAAGCACTAGTACTCAGTACAATTCTGGAAAAGGTGTATCAGCAGCCTGAGTTATGCTAAGTCATTCTAAGAAGCTATTCATTCAGATGGGATTAGCAAATCTATCCTAGTTTCCCACCCCTTTCTCTATTATAACTCCACATTTTCAATGCCCACAATGCAGTTGATTGATTTATTATAATTAGGCTTATAAAGAACCAATTCTTTTGAAAGCCAGGCATCTAAAACCAGAAATACTAAAAAGTAATCAGATGTGAATCACCCACAATTCCTTTGCTCAGTGACCAAAGAGGCTCTTAAAGGTAAACAATGAATATTGGTTAGCTTAGGTTCAAGTAAGACATTTGATACCTAGAGAAAAATAAGCAGGGGAGTGAATAAAGCAGTAGTCACATTTCTGAAGAATGAAATCAGTAGATTGCAAGTGACAGGTTCAATTACTGGTCCATGGACCACTGACACATCTGCCTTAAACTCTGAGGAATGGGCAGTGGGAAAAGGATGAATAACTCTTAAGATTTAGAGAAAATATGTAACCACTCAGGCAGAAAATTAGCAATTACATTTCGTGCCATCAGTAATAACTATTTCAACAGAGATCTTAGGTTAACGTCAGACTGTGTGACAGTATACCAACCATTACACCTGTGTTCAATCAGCAGCCACATCCCTCAATGTGATACTGAGCTGTTTAGTTCAAATGTGGCTTGTTCAGTGATAAGCAAGATGGCTGACGTCTGGTACAGAAGTATTCAAAAGCAATTTATTTTACAGTTTTGATGCTGTTGAAAAGAGAAAAATACTGTAAAATTTGGACAGCTGTGATTTGTCTTTAGGTTTTCTTTTGATTTGTTTTCTTTTTAGTAATGAATAAAATTACAATTTTTGCTGAAGATTAAAGCTCCAAATTATATCAGTAAGAACTTTTTATAGTGAAATCCTTCAGATTCACAGTTAAATGAAATATCATCTTTAATAAAAAGTGTAAATTCATGATATTGTTTGTGTTCTTGAGTAAATGAGAAACAATAGAGGACAAATTTAAAATAGAAACAAAAGAATATCAATTTAAAGTTAACATATTACTTTTTCTATGTTCTCAGTTTAAACTGGGTCTGACATTATAGACCTGCCAATAATTTTTTAAAATTTACTTGCTTATTGAAAATATAACATGAGGATAAGTGATATTTCACCAACAGATAAATATATTTATCCATAAGCCCTATAATACATTTATTTTATACTTTTTTCTTATACTTTTACCCTAAGAATAAGCTAAGTAAATAAAAAATAAAACAAAAAGTCAAAAAGAAAATGCAATGTAAATGTAATATAAATGTAACTAAATGGCCAATCAGAAGATCATAACATAAAAATATCTTTAAGAATATTGCTTAGTTGGGGCACCTAGATGGCTCAGTCCATTAAGCAGCTGCCTTCTGCTCAGGTCATGATCTCAGGCTCCTGGGATTGAGCCCCATGTCAGGCTCCCTGCTCAGCAGGGAGTCTGCTTCTCCCTCTCCCTCTGTGCTCTCTCTCTCCCTCTCCTCAAATAAATAAATAAAATCCTTAAAAAAAAGAATATTGCTTAGTTGAGTTAATAAATGACCGTATTTAATCCAAAAACATTTCAAAATAGCCTTAATAATAGAGATAAGATCTTACTCCTGAATGCTCAGGCACAGAAGCCAAATATTATACACTGTGGTCCTGATAGTCATGCTAGTTATAAATTTTTTAAACTGTTTGTGGATGAAAACAAATTGAATTCCCTCAAATTAAATTAGATGAATTTTACTATGAACTTTATTATTATACCATCTAATTCATGTTACTGAAGGCTCAGACCTAAGCCAGATTTCTTAACAACTAATTAAACTATTCTCATAAAACACATATTCATTTTATTGTAATTTATTACAGCTAGTGTCAATTAAATAATGTATGTGTTCAGGTAAAATATATATTATATAAATTCACATATAATAATATAATATATGCAATGTATAATATTTGATACTATGTATCATATATTATATATCTACTTAATAAACAAAATATAATCATCTTTGTCTACCTTTCAACAAATTATCATGAAAGAGGAGAGAAAATTCTTCTTAAAGGAATTTCAAGAATTAGCCGTGAAGCCAGACAACCACTTATTTGCTCATGTGTGACTCTCTCATGTTTAACTAGGCAAATACACACACACACACACACACACACACACACTCATACCCAAAGCTGGTGATGAAGATGACAACGATGGATTAATGAACTATATTAATCGCTGTGCAAAGCACATTGTCTTATTCAATTTGCACAAGAAAGAGTATCAATGCAAAAGAATTGGAAGGTATTTTTCCTACCTAAATCGAAGTCTTTTTTCCAAAAAGTTATGTTAAGATTAGATAGTTGTTAATCATAGACATTTTACATGATCCAATAATCTTTCTTTTTTTTGTAAAGATTTTATTTATTTGACAGAGAGAAAGACAGCAAGAGAGGGAACATAAGCAGGGGGAGTGGGAGAGGGAGAAGCAGGCTTCCTGCTGACCAGGGAGCCTGATGTGGGGCTCGATCCCAGGACCCTGGGATCATGACCTGAGCTGAAGGCAGATGCTTAACGACTGAGCCACCCAGGCACCCCTAAAAAATCTTTCTGTGTAAATCATTTAAGGACAATTTTTAAAAGTGAAGACCATTTTTATTTATTGTATCCTGTGTTATTTTGATAATTCCAGAATACATGTGTTTTTTGTGTTCTTAAATCAACTACGCCTAAACTGACTGAACAAATACAAATCCCTATCCATATTGGGGTGATACGTCAGCACCCTTTGTCATGAATCGTAGTCCTCTAGGCAAGGAAGAGAACAGAGAGAATAAATTTTTTCCCCTTATACACTGGAAGGCTTTACAATAGCCCTGTATTCTTGAGCTCAGCACACTACCTCCAATAATTGTCACCGGTGATTCAAACTCTTTATAACATTGTAAATCGTGCCGTTATTCTCAGCACTCTCTTGTTTTCCTTTTATTTCTTCTTCCTCTCTACTCCTGATTCCCAAAGTGCCTATGTCTCACCTCCATCCTATCAATGCTTAAGTTCAGATAACTATAATGTTGGGAGACTTTGAGTGACTACTTCTTATTAAAGTATAAATGATCGATTCTTCTACTGTCTTTTCTGGGGCATTTACATTTTAATAGGGGATAATTCTTTCATTCATGGTGAATGAGTTCTGTAATAGTTATCATTTCAAACTAGAGTAATAGGACATTGTGAGGGGAACTGGAATTGCAAAATCTTCCTTGTTCATTTTTATCAAGGTCATATCCAATTGCCCATTACTTTTTAAGACTTCAAAACTTTACCCTGGGTTCTGGTGTATCCAAACCTGGGTTTAGTCTCTCCAAAGCTGAAGTTATTCTCTGGAAGTAATTTAAACACAGAAGCAATCACATTAACTCTTTCATATCACTTAGGTAACCTTGAGTGCACAGTGATGATATTATGGAAAGCCTCCGAAGTAGATGGAATCAAAAGCCAAAATAAAGCAAGTAAAAAATAGCAACAAACACAAATACACAGAAGCAAAGAAAGTGCACTGAGACAACCTAATCAGCCATCCTAGCAATAATATTTATATACCTCCTAGCACTGTAGTAAATACTGTTTTATGCACATACATTATTCCTTCAGCTTCAAGCAGAGATGAGATTTCTAAGTACCTTCTTACTATACAGCCCTAGTAAATAAAATGTACAGTACTCCTATAACTATTCCAGAGAGACATGGAGATCACATCACAGGCATTCTTAGGCTCCCTTAAAACAATTTTTATGAATTGTAAATCACACATAATTCTGGGGAAGGGAAATACACATGAAACTTACTGACAATTTGTTTGTCTCTACATTGCAAATGACTGAACTTTAAATCATATTGTCTTACATGTTACTACATTTTCATCCTTTCATTTACTGTAAAACCACAAGAGTCCCAGGGTAATTTTTTTTTAATTAAACAAATATTATAAGTTGGCTAAGTCTATGTCTTTTATCAGATTGAATTGAGGTACAAAATTCTAGTCAGCCAAATAAGATATCCTCATATCTAAGGGGACATTCCAAAAATTAATGCATGTTCACCAAGTTTAAGAAGGCTTTCGTTAAAAACTAACAACTAGAGTTCTTCTTCATGTAGATCAATGGGGCATTGAAAAGTCAACTCATGTTACCAAATTCCATATAAATGAGATGAACTTGCAAACCTTAGTAAGTGTCCCATCTAGAATATAGCCTCCAATACATAGAGGTATTTTAGTTATTTGGAACCATCTGAAAAAAAATACTGATTTTCTGGACAATGGACATTTGTATTTTACATGATATTTTGGTAAACATTTCATATTAATATTTAGTATTCTACACATAATTTAAAAATTTCTATGGTTGACTAGAGGTTAGGTTTATAAAGAACAGTTTTCAATTTCTTCAAGTACACTTTAGTGATGTGGGTTTACCAATGGATGGAGAATGTCAAATGTTTATAAAATGGCTGTCCCATTTTACATAGGTTTCCTAATGAAATCTAAAGGTAAATTTGCTTCACTGAGAACTTATGTGTATTTCTGGCTATTGTCTTAAAACTGAACATCAAATATGATACTTAAACACAAAAACTATATTTGAAAATATTTTAGTTGCTGAAAATCTTCCCCTTGAATAATGGGGATATTTCTTCGCTAGATGGATAGATAGATTTTTTAAAATTTTAAGTTGCAGTAATTTGTAGGCTCACTTGAATTATGACTTTTAATTTAGATAAAGTCTTCACTTTTAGAACAAATAAATAAACCTCTATATAATTCCTGGAGAATTATATTTAAGTCTTTTTTTTTAAAGATTTTATTTTTTATTTATTTGACAGAGAGAGACACAGAAGAAGAGGGAACACAAGCAGGGGGAGTGGGAGAGGGGGAAGCAGACTTCCCACCGAGCAGGGAGCCCGATGCGGGGCTCGATCCCAGGACACGGAGATCATGACCTGAGCCGAAGGCAGACACTTAAGGACTGAGCCACCCAGGTGCCCCAAAATATTTAAATCTTTAGGAAAAACATAGAAACATTAAAATACAGCCAGTTAGTTCTATATCCTATGGGCATCAGAAAAGATCAGCATTTTCTTACCTAATCATAAGATACAATTTTTGTAATTTCATTTAAAGAAATGTCTCAGGAAACTGAAGCATGATTGTGGGAGGTGAGGGAGGAAGAGAATGAGAAAGAGAGAGAAGAGTAATTTTAAAAAATTCTCCCTTTGCCTGGAGAAAATGTTACTAAGAGAATATCAGAGAAGGACTCTTTATTCTCTCCCTAATGCACAACATATTTTCAGTAGTGTACTCAATTCAAATTTCAATTGAATTAAAATGTCATTAATGAGAAAAATAGCTGACCTGCTAACTAAAAGAAACTGCTACACAGAGGTTAATCAAGGTAAATCTGACTCAATTCAGTTTAACAATCAGCAAATATAAGTATTCTCTTTTAAGTATTCAATTATGTTTTTCAGAAAATTTAAGAATGTGCTCATTGCATAAAATTTCATGTAAACATAAAAAACAGGTTGTCCTTAATACTCATCAAAGTTTTCATAATCTACTGAAGATACTATTCTGGTAGCTTTTGAAATAATACAAATTTTTTTTTGCTTTGAAAATTAGGTTTTAAAGGCAATCTAAAAACTTTATAACAATTTGCTGTCAAACTTTTGTTATTCTCAACTGTGAAATTCGTATTCTACAATTAAACAAAATAAATATGACTATTAAACTTTTTTGATAATGTTTGCTTAATGAAATTTTGCTTTAACTAATGATGCATTAAACATATTTCCAGATATCTCTCACCTTAAGATGATTCTTAGAGCAAAAACAGAAATGCAAAGGGACTCAGATGCCTGGTGGCTCAGGTGACTCACACCCGAGTGTGTGTGTAATCAGACACTGTTAAGTGTCTGACTTGATTTAGGCTCAGGTCATGATCTCAGAATCATGAGATTGAACCCTGCATTGGGCTCCTCACTCAGTGAGGAGTCTGCTTGAGATTCTCTCAGATCTTCCTCTCCCTCAGCCCCTCCCCCTGCTCATGCTCTCTCTCATAAATAAATAAAATCTTTTTAAAAAATTTAAAAAAAAGAAATGCAAAGGGACTACAGGTGCCAATTAGAATTTAAATAGCCATCACGTTTTTAAAACTCACCAGTTTTGAGGTGATCAGTCCATGTTTATTTTATTGAATCTCTAACATGTTAACTTATTTTGTTTTCCTTCTTACCTATGCCTTGAAAAAAGTCTGAGGAGAAAATGAGACAATCATTTCTCACTCTCTGCTTTTTTCCTTTGCCGTTGAAATTACAACAGAACTTCAACCAGAGGTTTTCCAGTTGAAAAAAAAAATTATGCAGCATAAAGATAGTGGTAGGTTTTGGGCTTTGTACTCGAGTAGCCTCCGCTCAGGATTTTTTTTTTTTTTTTTTTAGGTATGGTTGACATACAGTGTTATATTAGTTTCAGGTGTACAACATAGTGAATTGACAATTCTATACATTATGCAAGGCTTACCACAGTAAGTGTAGTTAACATCCGTCACTACTTGTTATTACAGTATCATTGACTATACTCTCTATACTATATTTTAAACCCTTGTGACTTAATTATTTTATAACAGGAATTCTGGTTCTTTTTAGTAACAGCTATCTCTATGGTTTTAGAGTAGTATCTTAAGGTTTAAAAAAAAAAAAACACAAAAAAACCCTCAGTTTTCTCACTGGGACAATGGTGAGAGTCCCCACCATACAGGGTTCCAGCGAAAATTAAATAACCAAAATGGTATGAAGTGCTTAGAGGCCTTGGCATGTTTTATATGCAGTCATTAAATTTTCATTTTCTGTCTTTATTCAAGGTAAGCAAGAATAATATTAAAACTATAAATAATTGCATTACTTTTATTATACTCAGAGGTAGTAAAGAGTCACTCATTCTCTATCTAGTTTCTTCTAACTTCTTTTTATTATAATTTATTATGATTATATAACTTCTTTACCCATCTATATCATTGTCTCCACTGATGACAGACATATTAGGCTACTAACAGTCAGGTTATCTCAGAGAAATCCTGAGGTCTCTGTGCTCAAATATTACCTCACCACGAAGGCCTTACCTGTCTCTTCTCTTTTCCTCTCAACACCCTTATCCTGCTTTATTTTTATTTTGTCACTTATCACCTTCTACCCTATTCCATGTTTGTTTGGGTTTTTTTTATATCCTCTTGTTAGGATATTTCCTATATGAAAACAAAGATTTCTCTCTCTTGTTCATCGGTGGCTAGGACAAATGGTACATAGGAGGCCCACAATGGGTAGTCATTAAATATGTGTTAAGTGAATGACTTAATTTATACTTGGAGATCAATGACTGGAAAATTTTAGAAACCTACTAACATGTCAATTTTCAATACATACATAACATCTCATAGGGAAGGGTACATTTGGAAGCTTTGGTAGCAAAGTCTGTTTATTACTTACCATCCCTTTTCCAACACCTACAAATAAGAAAGACATTCTTAAAATTGGCAGAATTATTTTATCTGCTTAAGGCTCACCAATATCTCCTATATTTTTATACATAAAAGCTGCTAGGGTCTACAACTTGTCCTTTATTATGTTTGATCAGAAATCGTACCTCCATATTTTTTTCATTCTGCCTCCCATCTCCCTATCTTAGCTTCGGTTTCTTATAAAGTAGAAAACAGAGCCTGAGGAAATGTTTATGTCATAACAGTTTATTAAGGAGTACATTTCCAGGGAAGCAGAATACAGGAGAAAAAAAGGAAGGGGGGATGGAGGGAGAATAAGCATAAGGAAGCCACCATATTACCAAGGTGGGTAGAGCATCATGGCAGGCTGACTAGTAAGGCCTCAATGGAGACTTTTATGGAGATTTTGTGAAGTTATTACAGAGTATATAAACATAATAGAGGAAGTAACATGAGGGAAAATAATTTATCCACAGCATTTCATTCCCATTGGCTACAGTTTTGTCTCAAATACTTCAAATCTTTCCACTTTCCTGATTGTACATGCTTGGGGTCTGAGCAGATCTTGTACTTTAGGAATACAGTGGCAACCTGGTTAGGAGAAGAGTGCCCTGCACACAGAAATGAAGCACAGTACTGTCAATTTAAGCTTACATTGAGGTAACGGCTAGGAACTGTCATCACAGGTAACCCCTGCGTTGGTAGCAGAGTCAGTAGTAGTGACCTGGCTTCATGACCACAACAGGAACACATGTAAGTTGTTGCTAGGGCAGTCCCAGTTAGAAAGCCAGCAAGAACCCTAATCTGGGGTAATGAATACACTGAGTTCCACACATGCCCTCATTCTTCAATGCATATTTGCTAGAAAAATGCTCTGGGTCTGTAGCACCAACCTTCCTAGACTCAAGGCATGTAAGTCCCCAGATTCTAAATATAAATTCAAAAACACATAACTTTTAAAAGTGCTTGACTCTTTCTTTAAACAAAATACAAAATAAAACTTAAATAACTTCTGTGTAAAAAGTCTCCTTTAAACTAAAAATTTTTGTGATGTAAAGTAAAAACTTCCATAAAAATGTAATTCATAATAATGCTGTAATTTATGAACATTGCAGATTATCCAACCAACAATGTCAATGCTTACTATTGCATTTTAGTAAGGAATTATAACAGTGGAAATATTCAGTCAAGAGTGACCTAGGAGACAGTGTTATATGCAGCTCTGCTGCTCAAACTTAGATATACTTAACAGCACCTCCTCTCCAATGGCTTGATAAGAACCTAAGATTTTAGGCATAATGAAGGCCTAGGAAAAATAGAGTGCTTTTTCTGGGTTGTGATTTTACTTAAAGATTTAAGAAAATACCTTAAGTCTTGATTTTCTATGCCAGATAATCTAATGTGAGAAATTGCTTTCTGTGTGATATATATTATTTAAAAATGTTTTCCCTCTCTGTAGGCAAGAAAACCTATAATAGTACGACATTCTCATCATAGAGAATGGATGACCTGCTGTGGAGAAAGTTAATTATTCTAATATCACTGACCTGCATAGCTTTTTTTTTAGCACCAGTTAGATCTAGAAAATGACTAGTAAACAACAGCAATTAATCTAAAACTTGTAAAGCACACTTTTATGTATTTTAAATATGAATTTTAGAGTTGTAGCTATGTAAGCCTAAACATAGTTGTTTTTAAATAAACTTGAGCAATAAATATGCCTCTGGAAGTAACTAACCGAAATTTTATATTTTATGTGTTTTAAAAAGATAAGTCTAGGCTGAGAACAATATAATAAAAAATATAATTAGAAACTATATAGTTATAGCTATCTGTAACATAATTTATATAGACTACACATACGTGTCACATATATAATAAGTTACATAAAAATATATTATATACATATACAAGTTAGATATAACTATAATCATATATATAGTTATCTAATCAAATACACTTCGGACCAAAAAAATACCTCTTTCAGACATAAACAATTTTAATGTGTTCAAAGGATACTCAGAAAACCAAGAAAAAGACTGAGGCACAGAAAATTGTTTAACTTAGAGTTGGATAAAATCATGGACATTATTTCCTTGACCATTTGCTTGGTTATTTTTTGATATTTTTACACTGAAAATATTGATGAAAACAGTAATTTTCAAATTGCCAAAAGCCAAAATGAACAGTGAAGAAATTCTCAACCAGTGTTTAAATGCAACACAACACAAAACAAAACACAAAAAACCAGTGTGGCTCTATGCATGTCTGGGCCACTCAAAGATAAGTAAAGCTGCTTTAGAAAATACTATTTTGTACAATGCATACACTAGCAGCCAATGCTTCATTCAACAAAGACACTGCCACCATTCAAAGTTTAGTTTGTGGTTTTCTCAATGTATTAAACTAATAAAATACTAAGTTGTATTTAAACACATACTTGATTTGAATCTTCATCCAATGCAATGTGTATCAAATTCCTAAAAATGTTTATATTCTTTGACCAAGTATTTCCTTTTCGAGGAACCTATCTTAAGATGAGGTGAAAAAAATTTTATCTAAGGGATGACAGTAAGAAATTTTAAATTACAGAAGATTCAGAAATATTGTACAAATCTAGTACTAGATAAATAATAATTTAAAATATAATACATCTATAAGATTAAATAGCATAAAACTAATTAACTTATGTTTAACAGTATATTGTATAACCTGATGTCTTAGTTTGTTTCAAGGTGCCATAACACAATACCACAAGCTGGGTGGCTTCCACAACAAAAATTTTTCCTCACAGTTCTGAAGTCTGGGAAGTACAAAATCATGGTGCTGGCAAGAGAGGCCTCCTCTCTTGGCTTGTAGAGGTAGTTACAATCTTGCTATGTGTTCACATGATCTCTTCTTTGTTCATTTGTGTATATATATATATATATAGAGAGAGAGAGAGAGAGAGAGAGAGAGAGCAAGCTCCCTGGTATCCCTTCTGATAAGGATACTATTCCTATCAGATAGAAGTCCCACCCTTATGAACTCATTTAACCTAAATTACTTAGAGATCCCATCTCTAAATAGAGCTACACTGAGGGTGAAGGCTTCAGTATACGAATTTGGGGGGAACACAAACATTCAGTCCATAATGCATGAAAAACACTTCCTATGTAACATTATGGGGCAAATCATTATAACATTTTAAATACCATATTATCTTACTTTTTTAAGTATTAAATTTTTTTTATATTAAGGAAAAAAGCTGGTAGAAAGTCCACCAATCATAAAGAGTAGTTACCCATGGACAGTGTTATTAATTGTGGTTTTCATTTCCATTTTCTAGTTCACAGCTGCCCATACTTTTATAATTATCATGTGTTGATTTTATGATAAAAATACTTTATGTCAGAAATTAAATGAGGATAAGATGGAATTAAATGAAATAAAATATATGAAAGCATCTACAGCAGTGCTTCAAGTACTCAACTAGTTCCCTTTGACTTATAATTTACTTTTAATATATTTGTATGATATGATATTATGTATAAAGTACCATAAGGCAATTCTATTTTCATTATTTCAATCAAAAACATGGAGAGGGGAGAATATATATCATATTCAAATTCAGTTATTGAGAAATAATGATGAGATCAAAATAAACTATATATGTTTGGTTTACATGAGCACCTGTTAAAAGGCAGAAAAATTATGCAAACTGATTATTTTAGAAGCATCTTAAAGAATTCTCAACAAATAGACAGCTTATCATAGGTGATAACCTATGGTTTTAGGTAGCATAGTAATAATCAGTATAATTTTCATCACATGATCAATTTTCCAAATATTTATGGATTGACTTCTATATTCCAGAAAGTGTACTCAGATCTGTGAATGCCAAAATGTAATATACCACCCTCTTAAGAATCAATCATACAGAAGTAAAATAAATCATATTGCAGTATGATGTTTTCAGAAAGAGAAGAAGGAATTAGCAAAAGCATAGCATGAAGGCAGGTGTCAGTGAAGTCTTAAGAGACGAAGAGATACGCTAAGCTAGGTTTTAAAGAATAACTGCAACAGCACTCACACATACACAAAAACAAAAACGCAAGAGCAGAAGAAAACAACATCTTATTAATTGACACAAGAAGCAAAAATAGAGTAAGAATGTAGCACATTTATACACAGAGGACTCTGGAAAAGTTCATGATGGCCTGTTTTGACAGCAAACTCAGAGGCACAGTAAGGCAATGCCAATAGTGAGAGCCGGTAGAGGTGATTTTGTCAAAATGGTAATTTGGATATGAGCAACTTCAGGTGCTGTTTGGAAATTATTGGTAATTTATCCTTTTGATTGTCTTAAAATCCTTTTTTCACTTTTCAAAATTTTAATTCTGAAAATTTTTGTAAATTGCCAGATCATGGATTTTAATATTCATTTGTTATTTTGATTACTGTGTTATAAGGCTTCTCCCTTTTTCTCCTGATTATCAATGAGCATTCATTGATTAAATAATAATGAAAGCTCTCCAAAAATAAAATCTTCAATATTCAAAAAGAGGGGTTCTCACACATTATGAAAAAAGTAGAAAGATCAGTATTGGCTTTACTCTACAGAGACTTTTCAACTTCCGTGATACGGGGGAAAAGAACCTATAGAACCTAACTGATGCTGTTCCTGTATAAAAGCTACAAATTTGTTGTCAGTATGGCTGGAGAACATAAGGGAACCGTCAATATAAACTTTTAAGAGAGTAGAGAAATCCTTTTAAAAGAATAATTTAATAAACTAGATTTAAAAATCAAAGATTTTTAGGTGCACCTGGGTGGCTCGGTTGGTTAAGCATCCAATTCTTGATTTTGGCTCAGGTCATGATCTTAGGGTCATGAGATCAAGCCCCACGTCGGGCTCCATGTTGACTGTGAAACCTGCTTAAGATTCTCTCCTGTTCCTCCCCATGCCTTGCTTGCACATGTACACAATCTCTCTCTCTAAAAAAAAAAGAAAAAAGAAAGAAATTTTTTTAGAAAATATGGAAATTGAAAAGATTGATATGAGATGATTCTCTTTAAGTTTCTTCCATGTTTATATCAATAGGTTAATGCAGATTCCATTATTAAACACACTACTAAAATTAAATATAAGATTATCCATTACATGAGTAAGTCACTAAAGCATGCCTGCCAGTTTGAACATAGCAGAAGAATATAATTCCCTCGTAGAAATCAATCAAAAACAACAAGGGGAATGAGAAACATACAAACTCTGTCTTCAACAGAACTCTTAAAGAAAACTTAAAACACCAAAACTTAATGTATGCAGAAAAGGCATCCATAAGTATGGGAATGGAGCAGGAAGGCTTTGTGTGAAAACACTGAGAGCAAGTAATGTCACTGATGATCTCAAGAAAGAATCAACCAATTTCATTTCTCCCAAGATAAAAGGCACACTCTAGGAAGCAAAACCGAAATACTTTATTTACAAGAGTGGTAATGGGAAACACCAACTGGCAGCAGGAGCTTCTCGGGGCTTACACTGGAAATCAACAGAAAAGTCTGTAGTTGAAGAGGAATCCCACAGTTTAGGATTATCAGAAAGCAGTCTCTATTTAGGATTATCAGAAAACAGTCTCTATTTTTCCATGTCTACAACTGAAAAGAGATGCTGATGTGACCATAGCTGCCTATTCCTATTTACTGGTAAAAAGTGAAAGCTAACTAAATTCACAAGCAAAACCCTTTAACTGAAAGCCTCTAACAGGGCCTGGATGCTTCCTTTATATTAATATTCTGACAAGAGATTTAACAAGAGAACATAACTCAAAGGAACCATACAGGATATATGCCAAGATGCCACAAGAATAGATGAAAAAAGGCAAAGAAAAATCAAATGACAAGTAAAAATACTCAACGAAAAACTGTTCCAACAGTATAGATGAAAACTGCTTTATTATTCAAACTGAATTTTAAAAATCTTATTCAAGTACTTATTTCTACCAGTAAAATCAGAGACATAATTAGAGATAGAAGAGCTCAGGAAAGAGATGCTAAGAAAACATAAGGAGAGCAACTCTGAACTAGCAGAGCTTAATTTAGAAAATGGAAAAAAAAATAATCACATAACATAATAGCAAAATTTAAAGAAACAGAGAAAAACATAGAAAGAAACACAGGGGCCATAAATGATAAAGTGAATAACATGAAATACATACAAGTAAATAATTTCAAATGATCACAAATTAAATTGTAAATCTGTGGAAATAAAGTAGAACCCAGCGTGGTATATTGTTGAAAGCATTATCATAGAAACTGACAGGTATTTAGGTTATACATGTTTCTCTGAGTAATAAGTTAATTGTATAAAGTGGATTATAATACAGAAGATGTTTTAGGTGTTTATGACCATTACCTTACATTTGTGATTGGATCTGTTTTTTTTACTCAATAATTTATTAAATACCGATACCACCTTCTGTGTGGTAGAGCCTTTAATGTAAGAGTTTCTTATAAATTTCTAGTTGAAGGCAGTGTGATCAGAAAATCTATATTTAATTAAAAAAAAAGAAAATTTATATATAATTTCTATGTTGGAAAAGTTACTGAGGTTTAAGATTAACATAGATTTAGTTTTTGTGAATGTTACTTGTGTAGTTTAAAACAAAGAGAATCTATTTTAAAATTCATTATCAATTAACATATATCATGTAACATATTACTTAAATATGTTATATTTTCATTAATATTCTTTAACTTCATCTGTCATGGATAATGAGAATAAATTAAAATCTACTGATATGTTTTTGTTTGCTTCACCATGTAATTTTTAATGGATGCTATTTTTGTGTTTTTAAAACTAAAGGATGTTACTCACAATGGATGAATGAATAAACACATTCTTTAATTTTAAAAAGCTCTACTTTTCTAAATTAATGTTTTGTACTGAATTCCAGCATGACTGAGTAACTAGTATTCAGCTGGTGCTCCTATAATAAGCCATAAAACCGAACAATATATATTAGGTAACTGATTTCAGGATTTGGACATCAAGCAAGGCCAAGACCATAATCACTGAGAAAAGGGAAATTCATGACGTAGCTCCATAATTGCTCAATTCGCTGCCTTAGGACAGTCTTCCAAAGATAAAGAACTGTGCTGGGGTCCAACTACCGCACTGTTGCCCATTGAAGAGAGCTGTGCAGGGTGTGTGTGGTGGGTGTGTGCAGGGGAGAGCAACAGCTGGGTGAAGACCCTCAGCAGTCTTTGGGTAAAGGACAGGCTACACATTCCTAGGGCAATACTATATGGGGCATACCAGAGAGCAGCTTCTGTGGGTTTGAGAACAGAATAGAGATACCAGAAATGAAGCAGTGGTAGAGACACTGGAGAAATAGTTCAATTATTGTGTAGTATCTACAATAATACATTGTCAACACCTCGGTGGAAAGACAAGAAAGGTCGTTCTTTAGGAGTAATACTACTACTCTACACCCCTCCAAATAAAGCATAAAGCCAAAGTTTGGAGTTTGAATCCCATCAAGTTAGAGGGGCTTAGAAAACTACTTGAATTTATAAGACCTACTGTACAAATGCATAAAACCAAGCCTACACAAGTTCAAATGACATCAATCTGCAATCAAGTGCATGCTGAAACAAAAATTAATTCTTTAGAGGAATATGACAAAATCAAGATTCTCTACAATGTATTATTCGTGATGTCCTATTATGAGACATGAAAATAAACAGGTAAATTTTGACACATAGATAAATAAAAGGCATACAAAATAAGCTGAACATAGGATGACCTAAATTTTAGATTCAGCAGGCAAAAATTCAAAAGTAGATATTATAAATATATTCCAAGTATTAAAGGGATGTATGTACAGGGGCTTCTGGGTGGCTCAGTCAGTTAAGCACCTATCTTCAGCTCAGGTCATGATCTCAGGGTCCTGGGATCAAGCCCCACAGCTGGCTCCCTGCTCAGCGGGGAACCTGCTTCTCCCTCTCCCTCTGGCTCTCCCACTGCTTGTGTGCTTTCTCTCTCTCATCAAATAAATAAATAAAACTTTTAAAAAATAGATAAAAGGATATATGTATAAAGAATTAAAAGAAATTGTAATTGTAAGGAATAATCAGAGAAACTTAGCAGAGAAATGGAAACTATAAGGGAATAAATTAGAATTTATAGAAAAGTAAGATGTCTGAAATTTAAAATGTCATTGGATGACCTTAAAAACAGATTGGAAATAACAGAAAAAATCAGTAGACCATTAAAAAGTACTAATTTGAAGAAGAGCAAGTTTAAAAAGCTGTAGATGAAAATGAAAGAGACCCAGAGAGTCCCACAAAGATTATATTATTAGACCTGGGAAGAAAAAGTGGACTTTTTTTTTCAAACACAACTTTAAAAGATATCAATACGTAATTACCAAAAGCACAATGAAATCCAAGGACAACAAATACAAAAAAGGCCACATTTAGGTACATTAAAATTTAACTACTGAAAACTGAAGACAAAAATGTAGAAAATTTGAATGTAGTCAGAGATAAAAACACCTTCTATAAAGGGGAGCTGCAAAACAAATAATGGCACACTTCTCATTAGAAACAATAAAGAACAGAACAACAACAGCAAACAAGAAACAACAAAGAACAAAAGAAAATAAAACAGCATTTTTGAAGTGCAAATATTAACCTATAAGTCTATCAATATATAGTAAAAATTTTCTTTACAAATGGAAGTGAGATAAAGACATTTGAAGATTAAAAAAAGCTGCAAAAATTTGTCTTTAGCAAACCTGCTCCACAGGAAATACCAAAAGACTTCCTTCTGGCTGAAGGGAAATAACACCAGCTGACAACACTGATCTGTTGGAAAATGGGAAAACACAAGAAATGTTTTCTAGGTGTATGTGTATATGTAAAATACAATAATAATTTGAAGCATGTTAGGGGAAAGTAATAAAATTTTATTTCTTATGGTTATGACAATTGTATCACTGGAATTTGTAAGAGTAAACTGTGATTTCTTGGTGTGAAGGAAGAAGTCTAAAATGTGAAGGGGGATGAGTGAGTGTCATCTGTGTTTTGTGAAATATGCCATGTGAAGTTACCATATTGAATCAAAATAGACTTAGATACATTAAGCATAGTTATTGTGAGCCTTAGGGAAAAGAGTTATTGCAAAGAAGCCAACAAACTGGTATACTTTGGTCACAGAATACTAAGCTTGAAAATTCAACAGAGGGCAATGGTATAAATAAAAGGAATAAATACAAGTTTGTATTTTCTTTGATCTACTAATTTAATGTAAAATATATTCATACATAGTCAAAACAACTTGTGTTCAAAATTGCTCAAGTATTACTTGTATGAGTAAATGTTCAAAAGTGATCTAAATGTTCATCAGGAAAGGAGTGATGCAGTATGTTGCTGTTCTGTATAGATCTGTGCAGCCATTGAAAATAAGGGCATTAGTTAAGTAATGATATAAACCAATATCAAAGATACATTGTTAAGTGAAAAAAGTAAGTTTCAGAATAGTGTTTATGACAGGATACCACTTGTGTATAAGGAGAAACTGTATGTGTATGTACTTAATGCAAATGTTCATTTTGTGAGCATAATTAATGCCTTAAATATGTTTAAAAACATTAACTTTTGCTGAAGATGTGAATTGCCTTAGAATTTATAAAAATACAAGAGTAAGATATGTAACATTTAAATCTTTTTGAAAATATGACTTTTTATATTCATTTACTTAGAAGGGCTATGCATTTTTATTTACTTTTTGAGTACTAATACATACACTGTCTTTTGTGGTACTCTGTTTTAGGTGAAAAAAAGAATAATGTAAGTTTTAAAAGTTTTTATAACATTATTAAACCATGTTGAATAATGGATAATATGATTTTAATTATAATATAATTTATATGAGTAAATCTTTTATCTAATCATTGTCATGGATGGGAGGACCACATAAATAAGCATATTCATGGCTAAAATGAGCAAAGGAGAAACAAAATAAGAAAAACACAAGTGACAAATAGTGCTTAAGTAAGAATCAAAAGTAAAATGTTATTATAAAGTTGGCAATTAAAATATTAAATCTGAATCACTCTTTACAACTTAAGGAGATTGACTCCAAATTAACTCTCACTTAGAAAATTGGATGAGGTAAAAAAAAAAAAAAAAAAAAAAAAAGAAGGAAGAAGAAGAAAAAGAAAAAAGAAAGAAAACTTTCAATAGGTGAACAGGTGACTGACAACTATACAAGTCCACTGGGGAGATGGCAAAAAGAGGGATGTTTGGCAACATAATTAGCTTAGTTTTTAATTACCTATTAGGTAATATATCAAGTATCTCTAGAATAGAATATATAAAGGAGAAGGTAAAAACTGACCTCACAAAATGGTCTATATGTATCATTCCAAAGTAACAAAGAATTGAGGAAAGCTATACTCCCTTTTCAAATGTTTTGAAACAGGCCATCAAAAGAGTAAGAAGAGGGGCCCTGGGTGGCTGAGTGGGTTAAGTGGCCAACTCTTAATTTCAGCTCAGGTTATGATCTCAGGGTCATGAGCTCAGGGTTGTGAGATCCGACTCCGCACTGGGCATGAAGCCTGCTAAGATTCTCTTACCCTCTCCCACTGCCCCTCGCCCCCCCCCCCAAAAGTAACAACAGCAGGAGCAACAAACTGTAAACCGAAAATCAAACACACTGTGATATTTTTAAAATGGTAACCCTGATAATCTACTTCAAAATAAATCCCAATGACTATCCAAGAATTTTAAAACAAAGTAAAATTGTACTATATGCTTAACATATCATTAAAATAATGCTATTAGGCTGGAGGACTAAAGGGTCCCCAGTGTAATTCTCAGCTGTAGGAATAATTTGAGAAAAGAGGTTAGCAGATATATTCATTCTTTTCTCTCGTTACATTGGTACAGTACGGAATACGATAAATGACCTTTTAATTAGACCTAAGCCACTGGTGGAAGAGTTTTATTTTTAAACAAGGGTTCCTTTTTAAATTTGTTTCCCAAAGTCATTTTTCTGTGGATGTGACTGCAGAAATTATATATATATATTTTTATTTATTTTTAAAGATTTTATTTATTTAACAGAGAGAAACACAGTGAGAGAGAGAACACAAGCAGGGGGAGTGGGAGAGGGAGAAGCAGGCTTCCTGCTGAGCAGGGAGCCCAATGCAGGGCTCAATCCCAGAACCCTGGGATCATGACCTGAGCCGAAGGCAGATGCTTAATGACTGAGCCACCAGGCGCCTATATATATATATTTATTTATTTATTTATTCATTCATTTTAGTTTTCCATGTTATTTTCCAGTACTAATACAACATTAAAAAGACTTACTCTCTAAGGAGCTCATGCTGTCACCTGATATACATACATATATATATATGAAAGAATCCTTATTATACAATTCCCAAGTTGAAGGTATTACCTGGTGATATCTTCCTCTTTAAATTGTAGTTTTAGTAGGTAATCCAGAGTTTCCCTAGATCAGCAGAGTGAAAAAACCAAATATAGAAAGTTTAAAAATAAATTATTTGAATATTAAAATATAATTCTGAGCATAATTATGTTGATGAAAATATATTATAAAAATATTATTTGGGGCATCTGAAAGATTTCTACCATATATTAGTATGTAGGTTTCGATATATACTTAACTAGATTTAGACCATCTAAGAGTCATTTTTGTCTTTTCTAAAATGAAGATGATAAATATTATATGATTGTGATAAGGAATAAATGAAATACCTATAGCAGAACTTAAGTAATTTTAAATATAACAAAGCTCTACATCAAAATTTCAAATTTTGTATCATGATACTGATTTTAAAGAAAAGATCAGTAATAATGTTAATACTTTTTGATTTCTGGAACAAAAGGAAATATACAGATTTCAAAAAATTATTTCAGAAAGACATCAGAAGCATAGTGGGTAGTTTAAATTTAGAACTTCTGTAACTAAGGGAATGAAAAACATTTTCTGTTTTTCATTATTTATTTAATGTCTTCTGTAATCACTTGGTAAAGTCCACAATTGCAGTGCTTTGATCATCTGAGGTACAGAAAGATATATCATATATTTGTTAGCAGAAAGATGACTTAAAATATCTTGACACATTATTGATATTGGCTTGAACAAACAACAATATATTTGAAAGAGAAAAATGTAAAGATCCAGTTCTTGTAGGAAAAAAAAAAGTAAGTTTAGAGAAAAACTTTAGTGTATGGGAACTTGATAGAGTATATGTAAAATAAACATATTAAGATAGAGTAAGTCAATGGTATTTCAAAATTTTTCTCCTTTCATAAAAAAATATGAGAATATATCAAGCTATAATAGCACAAGGATAGTTATCAAGAATTGCAAAGCTCTTAGTATAGATTCCTTTTAATGCAGACAATGAGACAAAAACTTGAACACCATTGTTTATTTGGCAGGTCATCCAAGAAATCAAGAGTATGAAAATAGGGAAATTGAGAACAAAATAGAGGAAGGCCACCAACCAAATTTTGAAAATGAACTTGTTACAATAATGGGCAACTAGAGGATCTTTATAATTCTTCCATCAGAGAAAGTAGAGAATGGGACATTGATCCATCCACTCCCATTACCATTGGTTGTCTCCTCTGAACTTCTGGGTTGCACTAGCATGCAGCTGGGTGGCCTTGAGCCTTTGAGAAAGCAGATCGGAGAGACCCTCCTACATTCATTTAGTGTTGGGTATTGAAAAGCGTGCCAGGAATTTCTGAACACAGCTCCACTAAATCAAGTGGGCTGAAGAGATATGGCTGGTGCATCACTAGTGTCTACTACACTTATTTTTCTCACTACACTGCGCTGCTATTAAGTCAACACATGATTGCCATCTTAAGAGGCCACAGTATTAATGGAATTCAGTCAAAATAGAACTCATTAAAAAAAAAAAAGTGTCCTGGATATGGAAGATTATGGACCCAATTCTGAAAAGAATTGGTTGAAGGAAGTGCAAATGTTATGCCTAGATATGATAATACTCAGGGGAAATATGATAGAAGTCTTCAAATATTTGAAACTTCTCATGTGGAACACAGAATGCATTTTTCTTTATAGCTAAAACCATAAAGTTGAGGCATATGTGTGGACATTAAATGGAGAAAGATTAAGCTTGAAATAGGGAAGACTGCACAATGAAATCTGGGTAATAATGGACAGGGCTGCAGCCAGGGTCAATACATGTCCAATCACAGGCGATGTTCAAACAGATTAGATGACTGTGTACTTGTTAGAGAGGTATTAGAGCAGAATCCACTATCATATAGGTGGTTAGATAGATCTTTGGTACAGATCCCTTTTAAACATAGTATTCTATTTCTATAAATCTCAGGAAGAATTTAGGCTCACATATCAATTTTTTTCATTAAAAATATATATTGAGAATTGTAATAGGCATTGGGTCTCCAATGGTAAACTTGTGAAAGGTACTAAAGGAGATATTCAACATGCAGTAGGTATATGTGTTGTAAGTTCTATGAAGGAAAATAACAGACAGCAGAGTAAAATAGTAACAGAACAGGTGGCCTGGATTTATTTTGAAGAGTTCAGAAAGTCCTTAAAGAAGCGCCAGTATTTAAACTGAGACCTTAGGGAATCCAAGGAGTCAAGCCACTGGAAGAGTAGTCCAATTCTAGGGACAAAATACCCCATAATTCAAGGTTTAGCACTGTAAGACTCTCTATAGTCATACATATTCATTGTCAACATATCTATCACCCAATCATAAAACTCTGACAAATTACTAATGGCATATACTTCGCATTTCAATATGAAACTGCACAGAGAGCTTGTATTTAATAGCAGTAAGAAATTTTCTGCATAAAATATAATGAATGATTTAAAGTAGTAAAACAGTCCTATGGAAGATTTTAGACATTCTCAAGGAAAATGATGTATTTTTATTTAAATAAAGTCTTCTGAAATATCATTAAATTTACATGTACTAATAGGTACCCTTAGAACTAAACAACAGAAAACAACAGAAAAATAAACACTTTAAAAATAAGTTCTCCTGAGAACTTATTTGTACCATTAGTGCAATTTCTTTCTTTATTCACTCATTTTAGTTTTCCATGTTATTTTCCAGTACTAATACAACATTAAAAAGACTTACTCTCTAAGGAGCTCGTGCTGTCACCAGATTAACCTTTGGTCTTGGCAATTAGAATTTTGCCACATAATGAGCAAAAAATGAGTGTGCATTTTGAGGTAAAAAATTAGTCCACAAAAGCTATTTTTGTAATATTTTGTAGATAATATTTTCAAAACATGCATATGATCCACCTAGAATATAATATGTATTATTAGGAAACAATCTTGCAGCATGACAAAACTGATAATTTTCTAATACTGTATAATTTAAGAAGGTACAAATTGTCTCAGGAAATAATCAAGCTCATTATTAGCATGTACATTGAATGTGTCACATACTCATTTATCTACTTTGGGATAAAAATTCCCTTTTAGTCTTTCATACTTGCACATGAAGTATAACCGTTCTATGGAAATGCAGACTTATTGCTTATGAAAGTATATGAAGATATTTAAGGGCTTACGATTCGGTATGGCAGGATACATTTTTCTCATTCTAATGGAAATTGGGAAAGCTGAATGGTTCACTCATTAGGCAAAATGATACTATTTTTTTTCAATGGCATAACAACCATTTATTTAAGTATTAATGACTCACAAATAAACTTCTGGTTTTCTTTGGAAAAATGTCTCTAACTATGAATCACTTTTCTTTCAATTTTTATTTACCTCCTAGTAATTACTAATGTAAGAGCTCTATATGATTTCCTATAAACATTTTACTATGAAATAAATTATACTATAGAAAATATATATATTATTAAGTATTTTGAGAAGTTTCTGGTTTTAGAATTGACTAAACACAAAAAATTTATTTATGAACTAATACTATAAGAATTATCAAATAGCACAAATCAAGTTCTGAAAAATATTTTTAGACAAGTTTATCTATGTTTTCTGAAGCATTTTTGCAATCTTCTGTTCATTTTAATCCTTCAGAGTGTTTTTCCATGCCAACCACAGTATTTTTCTAGTCAGATTTCTAAAACTCAATGCTCATTTTTCTATTAGTTCCTGGGTTGTTTCTATTACTGGGATACTATTCACATTACATATTAAATATATTTAAAACAAGTTTCAAATTCCTCTTCTTTATAAGAACTTGTCAGGTAAGCTCACACCTATAATTGTTAAATATATATTTAGTTGTTTCTATGTCCTTTGCTTTTGTTAGTAATATATCTCATTTTAAACATCCATAGGGATAATTTTTTACTTGCACACTGTTGCCAATTTATTGCAACTGAAATCTGAAATCACTGAAATCGGTTTCTGTTTTCCCATGTGTAAAATGGGAAAGCTTGGAGATTATATTTGAATATGCTAAAACATATGTTTAAAACACTCTGCTCATGTTGTGCACTCCCTCTATTATAGAAGTAAATGCTAATACTTGTCTTGATAAAACATAATTATATAATTTATCCCAATTGTTTCATTAAACTAAAACCAGACAGAAAAATATTACAAAGTAATGGAAGGTACTATATAAATGCCAACCAGTCTTGTGAACTCCCTTAAGTGACACACTTCCACAGATAGAACATAAGAATAGAACTTAAATCCTACTGGAGGCTGTATTAAAGGGGAGAATTTCAGGGCACCTGGGTGGCTCAGTCGTTACGCGTCTACCTTTGGCTCAGGTCATGATCCCAGGGTCCTGGGATCGAGTCCCACATCAGGCTCCCTGCTCAGCGGGAGGCCTGCCTCTCCCCTCTCCCACTCCCCCTGCTTGTGTTCCCTCTCTCGCTGTCTCTCTCGCTGTCAAATAAATAAAATATTAAAAAAAATAAATAAAGGGGAGAATTTCAAGTGCAGAAGCTAAGATTGTGTTTAGAAAGAAAATCAAAGTAAACACATTTACGTGTTTTCTTTATAGCTTCAATATCTATAGGCTCCTTAAACTACTTATGACTGAAAACAAATCATTCCTCATTTTGACAAGGTGGGTGATTGCAAAGTTGAATTATAAGCCTCTTTAATTGTCAGAAAAGTATTTTATTGGCAAAATACAAGATTTCATTTAGATCTAATTTTGTATAAAGATTTATCTAAAATTAAAACAAATTAAAAAATAAGTAAAATTAAATCAAATTATATTTCTTAGAAGACCCTGCCATTAGCCTCATCTTGAAAAACAGCAAAGATGTGGAATATCCATTTAATCCTTTTAGAAAACATTTGTGTATATTTTCATAATTTTATTTCAGTGTTCCACAGGTATGTCCCTGCATCATGATATTTGAAATTATGAAAAATTCCATATTTTTTATTTAATTTATTATTTACTTTATTTACTCCTTTTTTTCAGTCTCCCCAAAAATTTAAAAAAAATAAATCAAATTTCAGAAATTTAAGAAAAATAAATCTAATTTTCAGGTTTAGTTTCACTGATGAGTTAGAAACATATAATGAATGAACATTTTTTCTCTTGGGACTATTTAGCTTTTTATGATTCATGTAAGATCTGCCTTAAAAGCCTTTTGACACAGGCATGGTAAAAATATGAAGTTGAAATTACCATCTGTTGAAAGCCACTCATGGTCTTCTATCTATAAAGGAAGTTGATAATTTAAGTGATTTTTTTTCCCTGACATAATTATTGTCTGGTTCAACAAAAGGTGGATATATATTTATAGACTTAGATATATTATGGCAACAGTAATTCAGCCTTTTCCAAATACAAATGCAATGCTGGGACTGAACCCAATCATACCAGTGAATATAAAGGCAGAATTAGCTACAAAAATTAATTTACCAATAGCTATTCACAATTTCACATATTTTTATAAAAATTCAGTAATATTTTGTGCAACATGAAAGAGGGAAATGGATAATTTGTAAGAGCAGGATTAAACTTCAGAATTAAAAACACAAACACATGCGTACATATCTTCGAATGTACTAAGATCTTGTTTCATTTGCAATAATTCACCTTTTAGTTTTATTCTTTTTATTTTTTTTTTAATTCATTTGTTTCTACAAAGGTACCTTAAGGATCTGGCTTCCTTTAACAAAAAAAAACAAACAAACCTCTATCTCTTACTTTGCAATCAACTGTTATGTGCATGCAGTACAGACTTATGTTATTCAATGTAGAAGCTATTCATATCAGTTTAAATTGTTTATATTTTCAAATTTAAACTTTATATACCTACACATTTGCATTTAGTGTTAATTTCAATACAATCTTCAAATTTTAATTTAAAATGAATATAAGCTTTATTTTGTTTTTGTTTAGACATAGATTAATGACTTCAATTAAGTATGTACATTTATTTTTTTATTTTTTTAAAGATTTTATTTATTTATTTGAGAAAGAGAGAATGAGAGAGAACACATGAGAGGGGATAGGGTCGGAGGGCAAAGCAGACTCCCTGCCGAGCAGGGAGCCCGATGCGGGACTCGATCCCGGGACTCCAGGATCATGACCTGAGCCGAAGGCAGTCGCTTAACCAACTGAGCCACCCAGGCGTCCCAAGTATGTACATTTAAAAAAGGATTGTAGCTCGAGGGGCGGAGCAAGATGGCGGAGGAGTAGGAGACCTGGATTTCGTCTCCTCTCAGGAATTCAGCTGGATAGGGATCAAACCATTCTGAACACCTACAAACTCAACAGGAGATCGAAGAAAAGAAGAGCAACAACTCTCTCATCAGAAAAGCGACCACTTTCTGGAAGGTAGGACGTGCGCAGAAGTGAATCTGAGGCGATATTCGGGAGGATAGACGGCAGGGGAGGGGCCTCCATCGGCCGCGTCTGGCAAGTGATAGAACCACGGAGCACAAAATCGGAAATTTTAAAAGTCTGCTCCGCTGAGGGACGTCACTCCGGTGGCTAAGCAGGGGGTGGAACCCTCCGGGACAGTGTGGTCTCAGGACCCTTGGGGTCACAGA
>NC_138375.1:66486838-66502651 GCF_054177405.1 Leptonychotes weddellii | reverse complement strand
TGCACAAACAATGAATCATGGAACACTTCATCTAGAACTAATGATGTAATGTATGGGGATTAACATAAGAATAAAGAAAAAAAAGCATTGTAGATTTTAAATATCACATTTATGCTAATTTTGCTTTATTTCTGATATTTAAAAAATACAAAAAATTTCAAGAGTAACAATAAGAAATATTCCAAATTCTAGATATTAATTTATTTCAGTTTTTATTAATGTGTTTATTTCAATTTTTACCAGGTATATAATTTAACAAAACTACATAATTAATAACTGATTATCCATTAACTACAACTATAAAAATAAAGTTGAATTCTCCTGTAATCATTCTTTCTCACTCCTTAGAAATAAATAAAATAATTTTTCTGGGGTATGTATTTTTAGCTTATTTTATTCTTTTGTAAAGTCTGTTTTATGAAGAATTTTTCTGGTGATATGCAAATTTCTTTAACTGGCATCATGCAGAAAAAAAATTCTGTAACATTCTACTCAAAATCATATTATATACCCCTTGAATTCTACATAATAACATAGATGTATCTAATTTATCCCAAATTATTATCTCAATGTTTGATGTCTTTTTACTCTCCTTTTTAAAATGATTTTAAAATAAGAGAAAAAAACTGTTTTACTTCTTTATAGGTTATAAAATCTTGTATGTGTCATTTTCTTGTATGAAATAGAAGCAATGGTGCTATTCATCTCAAGAAGACTGCTCAGGAATGTTCTACTTTTACATCAGAAATTAATATACATATTTATAAGAAAATGTATAGGATTTCTCCCTTTTTAAAATTAATATGGGGTTTTAAACCTATGTGTATATTACATGAATGGCCATGTTGAAAGAAATTACTAAGAAAAATATTGATGAAAATTAACACTTAGTTGACAAAACCAAATTTTTTTATTATTTGGGACTTTTTCTCTCTATGAGAAAAAGAGAGGCAGAGAAATACATATAAGTTTCTCTAAAATACAGATTTGCAATTTTACAATTTGCAAATTTACAATTTGCAAACAGTTATCAATAGGATATAAGTGAGGCCATCTCAAGCACTTAATATATTTACACAAAAGGAAATTATAGTCACTTTTTTTTTTTAAAGATTTTTTTTTTTACTATTCATTCAAGACACAGACATACAGAGAGAGAGAGAACATGAGTAGGGAGAGAAGCAGAGGCAGAGAGAGAAGCAGGCCCCCCACTGAGCAGGGAGTCCAATGCGGGGCTCGATGCCAGGACCCCGGGATCACGACCTGAGCCAAAGGCAGATGCTTAACCATCTGAGCCACCCAGGCGCCCCTATAGGTCACTTTTTATAACTAAAGAAATGTAACAAAAAAAAGGGCAATCTTTAAGAAATCTGACAAAAGGGATTCAAAGGCTTTCAAAATGATCACAGAAAGTGTAAAAATACTTTTGGACCATGGGAAGAATTCCATATACAAACTGGATTCAATTAGACAAAAGAAATAATTGTATTTATAAAGACTATTTTATAGCAACCTTACTAAAACATGAAGAATAACTGACCAATGTAAAAATAAAGAGAAAGGCAACCTCAGGACATAGGGATAAACAACAGTTTCAGGAACTCAGTCTTTCTGTGAAGGAGGTCTATTAGCTAGCTATTCATCATGACTGTGGCCCAAGGAACAGACTTTTTGTTAAACACACATCTAGGGGCTGACTGTATATAATCCTTTCTAGAGACCTCAGAGGGTGGGTGCTAACTTTGTGCTCAACCTCTGTCATGCTCCTGGAAGGGAGCTCTACATCTTTTTGGTGTCTGGATTTTGCACCTGATGCCCAGGGGATGTTCCTTGATTGCTTGGCTTTGATGGTCAGAGGGGCTTGTATTCCTGGGTCCTGCAGGACTGAAGCAATCAGAGGGACAGTTCTTGGCAGGATACTACTCCCTGAGTAATGCACAAATAGAGGATTGAGGCACACCTCTTAGTCTTTCTGCGATGAGGGTCACTTTACTTGTCCTGCAGCTTTGGACTGAGGGGCAGGCTTCAGGTTTGGCACATATTTAGGGGAATGGAACTGCTCTCAAAAAACATAGGCAATAGATACCGTCATGGATCTTTCCCTCTGCCTTGCTTCAGCTTGCCAGTATCTCTGAAAAAGGAGCTTATACACTTGTCTAGAGCCATGATTTTTCTAATTACCATCCAGGGGACACCTCCAGATCACCTGGCTGTGGTACCCAATGGGGTTTATGCATGTGGTCCCTCAAGGCTGTATATATTTGCATACTTTTAAAAGTTGTTGCCTGAGAACCTGTCTAGTCAGCCTGAATCTAGATGCTAAGACCCTTTCCTCTGGGACACTGACAGATGTTGGCACATCCTCAAATACTGGGAGCTACTGAAAATATAATAGGCTGCTGAACAAGCACAGAAGTTTGAGAGACAACCAAAAGCTGGGGCAGGGATGAATGAAAAGGTCCATCTCCTACACAAGGCCACTCCTTTGAGACTGGGGGAGGTGGTTGTTTCACCTACTATATAGAAACCAACACAGAGAGTCAAGCAAAATGTAGACAGAGGAATATATTCCAAATGAAAAAAAAAAAAAAAGATAAAGCCTCAGGAAAAGACCCTTCATGAAACAGAGATAAGTAACTTACCTGATGAAGAATTCAAAGTAATGGTCATACTCTCACTAAGCTGGGGAGAAGAATGGATGTATACAGTGAAGACATCAATAAGAAATGGAAAATATAAGTACCAAATAGAACTCACAGGGTTGAAGAATGCAATAACTGAACTGAAAAAATACACTAGAAGGGTTCAGTAGGTGACTAGATGAAGAAGGAAAAAGAATCAGTCAACTCAAAGACAAGACAGTGGAACTCACCCAATCAGAAAAGCAAAAATGAACAAACAAGAGGAAGAAAGAAAGAAAGAAAGAAAGAAAGAAAGAAAGAAAGAAAGAAAGGAAGGAAGGAAGGAAGGAAGAAATGTAGGTAGCTTAAGGGACTTTTAAGGTTACATCAAACAGACTAACATTCACATTATTGGGCTCCCAGAAGAAGACAGAGAGAAAGGGGCAGAAATCTTATTTGAAGAAATAATGGTAGACGACTTCCCTAACCTGGGGAAAGAAACAGACATCTATATCCAGGAATCAAAGAAACATCCAAAGAAGATGAATCCAAAGAGGCCCAAATCAAGATATATTATTATTAAAATGTCAAAAGTTAAAGACAATAAGAAATATTAAAAGTAGCAAGATAAGAACAACTTGTTATGTAGTTTTCAGCACAAAATCTGTAGCTAGAAGGCAGTGGCACAATACAGTCAGGGCTGAAAGAAAAAATTTCCAGCCAAGAATACACTACCTGGCAAAGTTATCATTCAGAATTGAAGGAGATATAAAGAGTTTCCCAGATAAGCAAAATCTAAAGGAGTTTATCGCCATTAAACTGGTCTTACAAGAAATATTAAAGAGACTTCCTTAAGCTGAAAAGGATGCTAATTAGGAACAAGAACACATACAAAAGAATAAATCTCACTGGAAAAGTAAATATATAGTAAAGGTAGTAGACTGATGACTTATACAGCTAGTATCAACTTAAAATAAAATAAACAAAATAAAATAAACTTAAAAATGTTATAAGTTGTTATATGTAAGTCTCATGGTAACCACAAAGCAAAACCTACAGTAAATACACAAAAGATAAACAGAAAGGAATATAACCATACCACTAAAGGATGTCATCAAACCACAAAGGAAGAGAGTAAAAGAAGAAGAAAGAAACATAGAGGAACTACAAAAGCAGTTAGAAAACAATTAGCAAAATGGCAATAAGCACATACCTATCATTAATTACTTTAAATGTATTTGGGCTAAATTCTCTGATGAAAAGACAGAGTGGCTGAATGGATTAAAAAAAGACTCATTTATATGCTGCCTTTAAACCACACACTGTAGATGCAAGGATATACACAGACTGAAAATGAGGGGATGGAAAGAGATATTTCATAGAGATGGAAACCAAATAAAAGCTGGAGTGGCTAAACCTATATTAGACAAAACAAGCTTTAAAAGAAAACAAGGGTATCACATGATGATAAAAGGTCAATCCAACAAGAGGATATAACATTTGTTATATCAATGTATAATATTTATACACTGAACATATGAGTACCCAAATGAATAAAGCAAATTTTAAAAGACCTAATAAAGAAATGGACAGCAATACAATAATAGGGGACTTTAGTAACTACTTATATCAATGAATAGATCATCCAGACAGAAATTCAGTAAGAAAACATCAGCCTTAAATGACATGTTAGACCACATGAACTTAACAGATATTTATAAAACATGCTATCCAAAAATATATAATACATATTCTCAACTGTACATGAAACATTTTCCAAGGTAGATCATATATTAGGCCACAAAACAAGCTCTAATAAATTTAAGAGGATTGAAATTATATCAAGCATCTTTTTCTATAAGCACAATGATGTAAACTAGGAATTAATTATAAGAAGAAAATTGGACAATTCACAAATATGTGAAGATTAAACAACATTCTACTGAATAACCAATGGGTCAAAGTAGAAATCAAAAGAGAAATAAAAAAGTACTTTGAGATAAACAAAAACAGAAATGTAACATACCAAAATTTATGGGATGCAGCAAAAGCTGTTCTAAGAGAAAAGTTTACAGAATGATAAATGCCTTCCTCAAGAAACAAGAAAAGTCTCAAATAAACAACCTAACTTTACACCTCAAGGAGTTAGAAAAAGTGGAGCAAATGAAGCTTGAAGTTAGTAGAAATTTTAAAAAATGTATTAAAGCAGAAATAGATGAAACAGAGATTAAAAAGACAAGAGAAAAGATCAATGAATAAGAGCAGATTCCTTTTTTTTAAGATTTATTCATTTATTTTTGAGGGGGTGGAGGGACAGAGGAAGAGGGAGAAAGAATCCCAAGCAGCTATGCAGAGCACAGAGCCTGATGCAGGGCTCGATCTCAGGACCCTGAGATCAGCGGCTGAGCCAAAATCAAGAGCTGGACCCTTAACCAGCTGTGCCACCCACGTGCCCCCTTGCTGGTTATTTGAAAACACAAACAAAATTGACAAATTTTTAGCTAGACTCACCAAAAAAAAAAGAGACTGGACTCAAGCAAAAAGCTAACAAGACTAAATTATGATGAAATCTGAACAGACTGATTACTAGCAAAGAGACTTGAATCAGTTATCAAAAATTTTCCATCAAAAAGAAAGTCAAAAACCAGATGGCTTCCCTGGTGAGTTTTATTGAACATTCCAAGAAGAATTAATATGAATCCTTCTCAAACTCTTCCAAAAAAGGGGAAGACAGGGAAACTCTTCCAAACACATTTTACAAGTCCTGCATTACCCTGATACAAACCAGACAAGGATGCCACACACACAAAAATATTATAGGACAATATTCCTAATTAACATAAATGCAAAAATCCTTAGCAAAATATTAACAAACCAAATTTAACAATACTTTAAAATGATCACACACCATGATCAAGTGACTCCAGGGACTGAACACCTGCAAATTAATGTGATACACCACATTAAAAAAATGAAGGTTAAAGATCATATGGTCATCTCAACAGATGCAGAAAAAGAATTTGAGAAAATCCAACATCCATTTATTATCATAACTCTCAACAAAGCAAGTGTAGTGGAAACTTAACAAAGGCTATATATGACAAACCCACAGCTAATATCATATTCCAAGGTGAAAGGCATAAAACTTTAAGATCAGGAACAAGACAACGATGTCCACTCTTACCGCTTTTATTCAACATGATATTGGAAGTCTAGCCAGAACAGCTAGGCATGAAAATGAAATACAAGTTGTCTAAATTGGAAAGAAAGAATTAAAACTATCATTATTTGTGATAACATAATATTATATAGAAAACTGTAAAGACTCCATCCAAACACTGGTAGAACTAACAAACGAATTCAGTAAATTTGCAGGATACAAAATCAGTACATAAAAATATGTTGCATTTCTTTACAGTAATAATGAAATTCAGGAAAAGTAATTAAGAAAACAATCCCATTTACAATTGCATCAAAAAGTAAAATACCTAAGAATAAATTTAACCAAGGAGGTAAAAGATCTATATATTGAAAACTAAAAACAAAGCAAAACAAAAAACACATTAATAAAGAAATTGAAGACAGAAATAAATAATAATATACTCCATGCTCATGGATTGGAAAAATTAATATTGTTAAAATGTCCATACTACCCAAAGTAATATAAAATTTCAATTGAATCCCTATCAAAATCCCAATGGTATTTTTCACAGAAATAGAACAAACAATTTTAAAATTTGTATGGAACCACAAAAGACCCCCAATAGCCAAAGCAATCTTGAAAAAGAACAAAGCTGGAGGCATCACACTCCCTGATTTCAAACTATATTATAAAGGTATAGTAATGAAAACAGTACGGTATTGGCATAAAAACAGACACATAGATCAAAGTAACAGAATAGACAGTCCAGCAAAAAATCCAAACATATATGATCAATTAATTTACGACAAAGGAGTCAAAAATACACAATGGAGAAAGGACAGTCTTTTCAATAAATTGTGTTGGGAAAACTGGACAGCTACATGCAAAAACAAAACAAAACAATAAACACTGGTCCCCTATCTAACATCACACATAAAAATTAACTCAAAATGGATTAAAGATTTGAACCTAAGACCTTAACCATAAAACTCCCAGAAGAAAACATAGGTGGTAGGTGGTAATCTCCTTGACATTGGTCTTGGCAATGATTTTTTGAATTTGACACCAAAAGCAAAAATAAACACATGGTATTACATCAATCTGACAAGCTTCTGTACAGCAAAGGAAACCATCAACAAAGTGAAAAGGCAACTTACTGAATGGGAGAAAATAATTTCAAATCATTTATCTGATAAAGGCTAATATATAGCCAAAATATACAAAGAAGTCATACAACTCAATAGTAAATAAAACAATCTGATTAAAAAATGGCAGATGATCTGAATACACATTTTTCCAAAGAAGACATACAGATCACCAATAGGTATACGAAAAGACACTGAATATATCTAATCACCAGGGAAATGCAAATCAAAACCACAATGAGGTATCATCTCACTTAGAATGACTATTATCAAAAGACAAAAACATGCCAGCAAGGATGTCAAGAAATGGGAACCCTTTTGCATTTTGGTGGGACTGTAAATTGGTGCAGCCACTATGGAAAACAGTATGGAATATCCTTACAAATTTAAAACGGAACTACCATATGATACAGCAATTACACTACTGGATATTTATCTGATGAAAACAAAAACACTAATTTGAAATAATATGTGCATCCCCATGTTCATTTCAGTATTATTTATAATAGCCAAGATATAGAAACCACGTAAGAGTCCACTGGTGGGTGAATGGATAAAGAAAAAACAATGGAATGTTATTTGGCTATAATAAAGAATGAAATCTTGTCATCTGTGACAACTTGGGTGGACCTTGAGGGAATTATGCTAAGAGATATAAGTCAGAGAAAGACAAATAGCATATGATCTCTCCTATATGTAGAATCTAAAACAAAAATAAAGACAAACAAAAAAACCCAAGCTCATAAAAACGGAGAACAGATTGGTGGTTGCCAGAAGTTGGCTACGCATAGGGGGTGGGAAAAATGGTGAACTGTTTTTGTTTTGTTTTGTTTTAGTTTCAAAAAATTGAATAAAGTATGAGAACTGCAAACCAAGTGATCATGCTGTTAATGTTACTTAATCAAAGTGTGTATTAATAACTTCAGATATGGCTTAAAAAGAAACACAAATCCTGCTGTGGTAGAATTAAGCAAAGGTCCTTAATGTGAACAGTCACATTCCAGTTCATGATGAGGCCTGAAAGGAAAGAGTGTAAGACACTAATAAAAACAGTTCTCAGAGCTTGCAAACATCAAGTGCAGACAAAAGGAAAAACTGAACTGTAGTATCAGACAGCACATTTAGGTATAATTAGTGAGGTTACTGTTGAAACAGAAAACAAAAACAACAATCAAAGCAAAACAAAACATCCAGTTGGAAACCTGATCAGTTCCTTGTAATTTCATTTTTCCATATGGGAAGAGTAGAATTAAAAAATAAAACTATGCTGCAAAATGACCTCATTCATTATTGTTATATTACATCATTAAAGAGTATAGGGCATATTGGTATTTTAAAAAGAAACATTGCCCAAATGACTTAGGGAAGGACTAAGCCCTGTCATTTCTCATGCCCCACCCTCTGTCCATTCACCCTGGGGAATGTGTGGTTAAGAAAGTGAAAGGCGTGATTAGCACCAATATTGTTGGACATCAAATTAATTGAAGAGGATTTAAGGATATAATCCAAAATAGGGAAGAATTTAAATTCTCCTTTAGAGTAAATAAAGACAAGTAATTCAGGGCCAGATGGAGTGGTCTTGGTGTGAACCAATCTCTCATATAGAACATATGGGAACCCTTGGTAATTTGGCCAAAAAGGTCTCATACTTTCACAAGACATTGAAGAGCAAAGTTAGCTAAATTGGGAAACATAAAGCCTGTTGGATGTGTGAGTGAGCGCCTTTGTGGGAGTCTGTGTGTAAATGGGTCAGTATGTCTTTCTTTCAACTTTTCTTCTCCCATATGGTCTAGATAAAATTATCAAACACTTTACATAAAGAGCTTCTTTTTAGGTTTTCGTGTATGCTTCATGCGTAAGAAATGCTAGTCAAGGCAGGAACCAGAAAAGGGAAAAGTAGAGCCTCTTCCGATCAAAGACAGACATGAGTGTGGGTGACAGGTAGCTTGTTGAGGATATAAAAATGCAGAGATATTAAGATGGATTCTCACTTTTTTCTTTTTTACATCCTGCCATCACCATATATCTAAAAGAGATTTACAGCAGATATAGGAACCAAACTGCTCAAACTGCAGATACAATAGCAGTATTTTTGCTAGTTAAGAAATGGCACATATGTAGAGGATACATCTTCAGTAACTATATTAATTTTGGGGGGCGTATGAAAGAAATTTAAATTTGTGTGGTTGTAAGTAATCTGGATCATTAGTAAAATACATGTTTTTGGAAAGAGTGTAATTCAGTATATGCTGTTACCTCAATCAAACAACTTAAGGTAGTAAGCTACTAACAGGCTGAGGGTTTACCTGTATAGGGACCCCATGCAATCCATGTCAATGAGATGCAAAGACTTGATCTCTAGTTTTTATGATTTAAAGCACTCATAATTGTTGTTACTCAATATATAAAAACAGAGTGCTAGGATAGCTTTAAAGATAGGTAAATGGCCTCAAGTCAAGAGTACACAGAGAAAATTTAAGAAATTGACATAAAAAAATCTACTAGTGATTCTCCGATCTACTGGACTTTAAGAACCATAGATCTTTTGGGAAAATTCCACATATATCAATAGTTCTTTAATCAGACTCTGTTTCTGTTGTGATGACAAAGGAGCTCTATAATAATAAAGAGATGCTAGATTATGAGGTATATATTAGGAAACTGAGCCAATCTTTCCAAATATGTGCAAGATCCTGCCAATCTGACATGATTTTAAACAAGATAATCCTTCCCTACCCATTTTTATTGATCCACTTTGGAGATTTTCTTCCGAATCTTCAAAATATTTTTAAGTGGAGAAATTTTTTCATCTTTTAGATACGAATCCTTGAAATACATATATTTTATTTAAAACAGTGTTTAGCCTGGTGATGGGTATTAAAGAGGGCATGTTCTGCATGGAGCACTGGGTGTTAGACGCAAACAATGAGTCATGGAACACTACATCTAAAACTAATGATGTAATGTATGGGGATTAACATAAGAATAAAAAAAAAGAAAAAAAAACTAATGATGTATTGTGACTAACATAACAATAAAAATAAATAAAACAGTGTTTCGTAAATAAATATATCAACTTAATAGCTATTGAGGTAAGACGAGTTGATCAAGTGTTGAGAACAGCTTCTTCCTTGAGTTCATAAATAGGTTCTGAACACAATTCTGCAAAAATGTTTGGAAAATATTTTGAAAAATGGTAACATAAATGTGGCAAAGTAAATAGTCTCCTACTTCTTCAAAGGAAAACACTTATGGCTTGGTATGTTTTTATCACTCTAATGTTTCCTTCCTCAGAGGCTAGGGAATGCAAATATCTCATGAATGGGCATTCTGGTTTTTGTTTATTATTTTCCCTCCTCTTCTTAGTTAAGGGCTTTAAGGGTCATTAAGACTTTAAAACAGCTATAGATTTGAAGATAGTTCCATTTTTTATTTTTAGCCTGTATCTGTGTCAGGCTCTACGTTATTTGTTCTTAATTCCTTCCCTATGATGGCTCCCCCATCCACTCCAGGCAGTTTTTATCATATCTTCCTTAGTCTTCTCCCTAATTTCGGTAAATGTACCAGTTACAGGACATCACATGGTTTTATAATGTTTTACGTATCTCTTCTCTTTATGGATGGGATTACTCTAGGGGCATAAGTAATAACCTATTCAACTTCTTATTCCAAGATCTTACTTTATGATGGGTAGAGAGTAGATATTCTTACTTTGGGGAGGGGGTTTGAATTTACTTCAATTATAATGGAACAGATAGAAATGAGATTATCAAGCATGTGGTAAAAGGAAAAGCAGGGGGGGTGGATTTTCTTCACAGAAAATTAGAGTTAATAAGTTTAAAATAACAAGGTCTTTATAGCTTAAAGTTCCAAGGTAAAAAAGGAGAAAATATAAAAATCTCTCCATGAAATGATTGAAAAATATCTTCTTGATAAATGAAGAAAACAGGAATTCAAAAGGAAAAAAAATGCCCTGAAAACCAATGTCAGGAGTTTATAAAATCAATCAATCAATCAATCTGTCAAGCTACTTTGACATTTGTAAATTTGAGCACAATAGCACAGTTGGAAATGAGAGAAGCAAATTACGTAGAAATGTGTACTCTGCAAGGAAAATATCAGTGAGTTGAAACTAAAAGGTTTATTTCAAAGAAGTTGGTCATGTAGCAGGTATAGTTTAGAAAATAGACTCAATTGTTACCTTGCCAAATAGGCTGAAAGAACTTCTATTACTTGCAAAAGTAAAAGTGTTTTCCTAAACTGGATGTCAATTGTGTGCTAGACAAGCATGGATGAATGTTTGAAGTTTTTTGATTGGGGAAAGAATGAAAGAAGAGATGGAAAGTAGCTTGTGTTTTATTACTGTGATTTGTAGGTGGTAAAGAAACATAAAAATGTGAAGTATCATTTTAAAATGTTTATTCTAAAGGATTTTTAAATTCATGTTGTCAAGAACAGAGACAGCAATGAAGTGGTGAAGTTTGGGTAAGTGAGTTTAGTTCGGAGTTCTGTTTGCTCTCTTCAATAAAATGACTGGTTCATCAAAGTCAGGATAAGAAGTAGCTCATTGATGATAAATGTCAAGGGAATCTCTATAGTATTTATGGGACATACTGGAAGTTTAAAAAATGCAAGGGATTTGACTATAATCTATTATATTCCATAAAAATGTAAAAATATTCTTAAGTACATGAAGAATAAATGCCAGAGAATAAGGAATCAAGACCAACAAAAAGAAGGCACATAAGTAAACTAAAGAAGGCATAAACTAAATAAAATATAAAATATAAATATGTAAATATACACACACACACAAAAGGATTCCAGGAAGATGACAACTTTGTTACATCTGGTTCATTTTCACTTCCAATTCTTGGGTTATCTCTCCAGAGCCAATCAGCGTCTGGGCCCAACACACAAGTGAAATCTCAGATTCTGCTGGAAACCTGAAGAAAGCTGGTGCATATTACTTTCCTCTGTTACATGAGAGCCTGTGATCCCATGGCTGACAATCCTGTGTTGAGCATCAGAATAAAGTGGACCTTGGTTCAAATCTGGCCAAGATCTATGGATGCCCCAGGAGAAGGGTACAGTAATTGTGCATGAAGCTTCCTGAACACCCTCAGCTGAAGTAGAATCAGAGATATTGGCTGAATCCTTTCCAAACCTCTAACTAGAAAAATATGAAGGGACCAAAGCTCAGCTGACTTTTGCTCTGACAGGAAACTGCCATTCCACCAAATACAAGAATGGACTCCTCTTTGAGATACCTGCATCAATAGTGTTCATAGTTCCACATGGGATGATGACTTTGTGTGGAAGATTTAAATAATCCATGACTTGGAGTTAAAAGTATTCACAGCAATTGACTTAGGAAATGAAGAATTTATAGTGATACCTTAAACTATATTACAAAAATTGTTATATATAAAAGAGTGATAGTTGATAATATCTTTATATACGTAGTTGTAAAAATGTTCTTTCAGTGTTTATAAAATTAAAACAAATCTAATGAATGGGAGCATTGTGTTGTAATTTTATGAGTAGTGTTTTATTCTTTTCTAGAGTACTTAAAATCATGGTGGGTCTTACAACTGATAATACAATAAAATGTTATATGCTGTTAGATAATGAGATAGTATGGGAATGTATTGCATAAGTAGTTCATAAAGATTTTTGAAATAGAAAAGTAATAATGTAAGGAAAATCTTAATAATGCATTGGAAGCAAAGTGCTTATTTATATTAGAAAACACAAGAAATTGTATGTATAGAGGAAAAGGAAAAGAGTTCCAAACGTTTCATTTTCTAATAGTGGGAGAGAAAACAGTCCGGGATTTTAAGTATCCAAATGTCTTATTATATTTGAGAGAGAGGAAAAAAACAAGCAAACAAAAAACAGAGGTATGCCAGAGCAACTTAAATGAGATAAAATATTTCTCATTTTTATATAAATTTTTTTTTTCCTCATGAGTTCTGAAGAAAGGGAGACAATCATTAACTAACTGCATAAATACAATAGGTGACCCAAGGTAAGTTTAGGATCAAGGTACTAAAATGGCATTTTGTTCATACTAACAAAAGAAAACAACAAGAAATGATGAATTAACAACATTGAATAAGTAGTAAGTGGTAAGGAACATTGCAAGAATAAAGTCAGTCATATTAGTTGCTGTAACACATTAAGAGTAGTATGCAATCTTTTCTTTTTTTTTTTAAAGATTTTATTTATTTATTTGACAGAGAGAGAGAGAGATAGCGAGAGAGGGAACACTAGCTGGGGGAGTGGGAGAGGGAGAAGTAGGCTTCCCGCTGAGCAGGGAGCCCGATGCGGGGCTTGACACTGAGATTATGACCCAAGCCGACGGCAGACGCTTAACGACTGAGCCACCCAGGTGCCTCTAGACACAGTTCTGATTATATCACTTCCCCACTCAGTTTTCAGTGATGCACCATTTTTATTAAATTAAGTCCAAATGCCTTAGCTTAGCATTCAAGGCCCTCCATGCTCAGGCCTTATCTTTCATTTCTAGCCTTGTCTACCCTATATTTATGCTACGTTTCAGCTAGAAACTTAGTGTTCTCAGAAGTCAACCACATTTCCTTATGACTTTACTTCTGCTTTTTCCTTTATTTCACTCCCCCTCCTGCAACCCATTCTTCGGCCAAACAAATGATACTTCTTATTGTCAGTATTCCCTCAGCTCTAGAGTCCGGGCTGCAATGAGCAATGGAAACCATAAAATAAGCACACAGAAAGGCCAACACTGGCATGCTTCATGTACTGCTTAGTTCATTTGGCAGGAGAGGCTCTTTTTACCCCCTCACTAAATTAGCCATATAACCCATTGCTACCTGTCAAAAGTACGTCCATTCTATCCTCAAAAACGTATAAAAGGAGTAATACTCTTAGCACTTTATTATTACTTTTCTTAAAGACCCATTGCATTTTGTTCTATAGCAGAATTGTGCATTTTTCATACATTCCCAAAATTGAAGTTTTTATTTTTTTAAATTTTATGTTATTATTTTATGTTAGTCACCATACATTACATCATTAGTTTTTTTTCTTTCTTTTTTTATTGTTATGTTAATCCCCATACATTACATCATTAGTTTTAGATATAGTGTTCCATGATTCATTGTTTGCACATAACACCCAGTGCTCCATTCAATACGTGCCCTCCTTAATACCCATCACCAGGCTAACCTATCCCCTCATCCCCCTCCCCTCTAAAACCCTCAGTCTGTTTCTCAGACTCCATAGTCTTTCATGGTTCATCTCCCCCTCCAATTTCTCCCCGTTCATTTTTCCCTTCCTACTATCTTTTTTTTTTAAATATAATCTATTATTTGTTTCAGAGGTATAGGTCTGTAATGCATCAGTCTTACACAATTCACAGTGCTCACCATAGCATATACCTTCCCCAATGTCTATCACCCAGCCACCCCATCCCTCCCAACCCCCACCACTCCAGCAACCCTCAGTTTTGTTTCCTGAGATTAAGAATTCCTCATATCAGTGAGATCATATGATACTTGTCTTTCTCTGATTGACTTACTTCGCTTATTATAATAACCTCTAGTTCCATTCACATCATTGCAAATGGCAAGATTTCATTTTTTTGATGGCTGCATAATATTCCATTATATATATATATACCACATCTTCTTTATCCATTCATCTGTGGATGGACAATTGGCTCTTTCCATAGTTTGGCTATTGTGGACATTGCTGTGATAAACATCGGGGTGCATGTGCCCCTTCAGATAACTACATTTGTATCTTTGCGGTAAATACCCAGTAGTGCAATTGTGGGGTCGTATGGTAGTTCTATTTTCAATTTTTTTGAGGAACCTCCATACTGTTTTCCAGAGTGGCTGCACCAGCTCGCATTCCTACCAACAGTGTAGGAGGGTTCCCCTTTCTCCGCATCCCCGCCAACATCTGTCATTTCCTGGCTTGTTAATTTTAGCCATTGTGACTGGTGTGAGGTGGTATCTCATTGAGGTTTTGATTTGCATTTCCCTGATGCCGAGTGGTGTTGAGCACTTTTTCTTGTGTCTCTTGGCCATTTGGATGTCTTCTTTGCAGAAATGTCTGTTCATGTCTTCTGCCCATTTCTTGATTCGATTATTTGCTCTTTGGGTGTTGAGTTTGATAAGTTCTTTATAGATTTTGGATACTAGCCCTTTATCTGATATGTCATTTGCAGATATCTTCTCCCATTCTGTTGGTTGTCTTTTGGTTTTGTTGACTGTTTCCTTTGCTGTGCAAAAGCTTTTTATCTTGATAAAATCCCAATAGTTCATTTTTGCCCTTGCTTCCCTTGCCTTTGGCGATGTTTCTAGGAAGAAGTTGCTGCGGCTGAGGTCGAAGAGGTTGCTGCCTGTGTTCAGTAAAGTGACAGGATATAAAATCAATGCACAAGCCACTCTGGAAAACAGTATGGAGGTTCCTCAAAAAGTTGAAAATAGAGCTACCCTATGACCCAGTAATTGCACTACAGGGTATTTACCCCAAAGATACAAATGTAGTGATCCGAAGGGGTATGTGCACCCTAATGTTTATAGCAGCAATGTCCACAATAGCCAAACTATGGAAAGAGCCAAGATGTCCACCGACAGATGAATGGATAAAGAAGCTGTGGTCTATATATACAATGGAATATTATGCAGCCATCAAAAAGAATGAAATCTTGCCATTTGCAACGACGTGGATAGAACTGGAGGGTATTATGCTGAGTGAAATAAGTCAATCAGAGAAAGACATGTATCATATGATCTCACTGATATGAGGAATTCTTAATCTCAGGAAACAAACTGAGGGTTGCTGGAGTGGTGGGGTGTGGGAGGCATGGGGTGGCTGGGTGATAGACATTGGGGAGGGTATGTGCTATGGTGAG
>NC_138375.1:66315430-66486338 GCF_054177405.1 Leptonychotes weddellii | reverse complement strand
TGGCTCAGTCGTTAAGCGTCTGCCTTCGGCTCAGGTCATGATCCCAGGGTCCTGGGATCAAGCCCCACATCGGGTTCTCTGCTCAGCAGGGGAGCCTGCTTCTCTCTCCCACTCCCCCTGCTTGTGTTCCCCCTCTCACTGTGTCTCTCTCTGTCAAATAAATAAATATAATCTTAAAAAAAAAATTTGTATGGAACCAGAAAAGACCCCGAATAGCCAGAGGAATGTTGAAAAAAGCAAAGCAAAGTTGGTGGCATCACAATTCCGGACTTCAAGCTCTATTACAAAGCTGTAATCATCAAGACAGCATGGTACTGGCACAAAAACAGACACATAGATCAATGGAACAGAATAGAGAGCCCAGAAATGGACCCTTAACTCTATGGTCAACTCATCTTCGACAAAGCAGGAAAGAATGTCCAATGGAAAAAAGACAGTCTCTTCAACAAATGGTGTTGGGAAAATTGGATAGCCACATGCAGAAGAATGAAACTGGACCATTTCCTTACACCACACACAAAAATAGACTCAAAATGGATGAAAGACCTAAATGTGAGATAGGAATCCATCAAAATCCTAGAGAAGTAGTATGCATTCTTTAAAGACAGCAGGAGTCAGGTTAGACTAAAAACATGCATTCCCACAAGTATGTAGAAGTCCCAATTCTCACTCTCCCTTTTACCTAGAAATACCAATGTAATTGACTTGATATTTGTTCCTCCAGAAACCATTTATGCATATGCAGGTATAAGCATAGATATTTTTGAAGGAGTATTCTTTTGCAAAGTGGGTAACATTCTAAATTCTTTCCCAAATCTGTTTCTCTCACAAATAAATATGTAAGTTTTTATAATACATGTAGATTCACCCCATTTTTATATTACTTCTAACTGGGCCATTATATGGATTATAGATCACTTATTTAATCAATACCCTATTTTTTAATGTTTACTATGAAGATGCCTCTCAGATCTCCTACTGCAGGAAGCATAAGTGACTCAAGGCCCTGGCTATTGCACTCAGAAATCCACTGCAGTATTTCGATCAAGTTTATGCTTCCCAGGGACTGCTCCCAAACACTAATTGAGTGTGGCAAGAATACTAAGGCAGGCCCCTTCCTAGAGGACACAGGAATCCTCTGATGTGCAACTCTGGCTTGAGTCCTCCTTGACAGTCTTGCCAAATATTTCTCAGATTTGCATTACAGTCTACAATGGTTCCATATAACCTTCCTTTCTTCCTTTTCCTTCCACTCTAAGTCAAACTTGGCATTTCACAAATCTCTCAGCCTCAACTGGCTTCTTCCATTTTTTCTCATGAGAATTTTTCCTAATAAATTTCTTGAACATCTATTCTCATCTCAGTGTCCACTCCTCAGAGGACCCAGACCAACACATTTAATATTTTTTAGCTATTTGGCAATATACATCAAGCACATGTGAGTGAAAAAAAAATCTGCATATTTTTAAGAAATTGTGTCTTAAGGTTTGCCACGTCTTCATCAATTATGCTCAGATCTCTTACACACAGGTAGAGTTGGATTAGATGTGACAGAAAATTTGATTGCCCTTATTCAACACGGCTCATTAAAACTATGTTTGTTTTTAAGAGTTGTTTGTTTTCCATCTCCCAAGGCTATGCCAGTTAACATGATTTATTGATACAGAGAACAGGACTATTCTTTATTAATTATATTCTAAACAAGAACACTTCATCAGCAGTTTATTTAGTGTTAGTACCAGCCTGGTGGGAAAAAAATACTACATCTAACTAATTGTCCTCTTTTCATTTCAATCATTTTCTCCCTCCTTAATCACAAATCACAAAACTTTGCTGATATTTTGCTTTGAATCTCAAATATTTTCACATTTTCCCTATGTGAATGTATGAAAGAATTAAAATGCTATTCAACTAGTAAAATATTATTTAGTATAATATCTCATTTTTATCATACTTAGAACAAAATCAAAGTCTTATATAAAGAAGATCATTTGAGTGAATGAGCTTCATGAAATGATTTACAGCTCATACTAAAAGATCTATAGGATGTCATTACAGGTCAGACTAGTGATTGTCACAGATATTAAAAGAAAACTTGAACACTGTAAAGCCAAATTGTCACATTTCAGTATCTGAAATTGCTATGGAAAGAATTAGCAGAATGAAAAATTGTTGCCAGTTTTACTTCATTTATGTGAATATTAATCTTCATTTAACCCAAGGACCTCCCTGTTGACTATTCACTCTGACAAAGACAAGGTATCAGTGTTCTTTAAGCAATTATAATTTATTTAAATATTAGTGAATAAGATATTCTAAAACATACTATATCATTTAGCATTTAGTGAATCAGTTTTTAGCAATTTTTTATTAATCAAAGTAAGCAAAATTTCTTAATAGTCAAATGATTAAATGAATAAATGTGTAAACAGATTTAGTCTAGACTAAAGAAGAAAATTTCATGATCTGATTTCATGCTGCCCTGGTGCATAGCTGGAAAAATGAAATCCAGCTTATAAGCCATAACATGCCAAGTAAATATCATATGAGTGAGCCAGATAAATAGGCAAAGTGATCTTTGCTTACCCTTTTGCTATTCAGCAGTTTACTAAACAAACTCATGATTTGTATCTAAGAATGGTCTCAGCTTACTCTGAGCTTATGTTTTAGATAATACATTCTTTAAATTAGCTGCTGTATTTATAACACAAAACCTCTAATGGAGTCAGTCTTTGCTCTTAAATTGTTAGCAAGAATCATAGCACACTAAGTCTAGTGCTCCTATCACAACTCGAATAAGTAAAAATTCCTATGACTTAGCTTAATAAAAATAAAGTTGGACTACATTAAAATTGAAAATCTCTGTCCATTAAGGGACACAATCAACAGAGTGTAAAGGCAATCTACGGAATGGGAGAAAATACTTGCAAATCAGACATCTGATAAGATTAATATAAAGACTACATAAAGAACTCCTACAATTCAAGAACAACAGCAAACAACCTGACTAAAAAATGGGCAAAAGACTTGAATAGACATTTCTTCAAAGAAAATAAAAAAAGGGCTGAGAAGCACATGAAAAGCTTTAGCATAACTAATCATTAGGAAAATGCAAATCAAAACCACAATGAGATGCTACCTCATCCCATTATGATAGTTACTATGCAAAAAAAAAAAAAAACAAATAAAAACAAAACCCAGAAACAACAACAAAAAAATGGAAATAACAAGGATTGATAAGAATGTGAAAAACTTAGAACTTTATGCACTGTTGGTTGGAATGTAAAATGGTGCAGCTATATGGTAAACAGTATGGTACATCCTCAAAAAGATTAAAAGATGATTACCATATGATCCAGGAATTCCACTTCTGGATAGACAGCCCAAAAAACTGAAAGCAGGGTCTTAAAGAGATACTTGTGCATCCATATTCATAGCAGTATTATTTACAATAGTCAAAAGGTAGAAGCTACCTAAGTATCCATTCATGGATTAATGGATAAATAAAGTGTGGTCTATACATACAATGGAATATTATTCAGATTCAAAAAGAAACCAAATTTTGTTATAGGCTTTCTAACACATGATACAACATAGATGAACCTTAAGAACATTATGCTAAATGAAAACAAGTCAGTCGCCCCACACAAAAATACTGTATGATTCCACTTGATAATCTAAGTCTAGGTATCTTTGATACCTAGATGTAGGTACCTAGAGTAGTCAAATTCATAGAGACAGAAAGATGAATATGGATTGCCAGTGGCTGGGGAGAAAGGGGAAATGGAGAGTTGTTTAATGAGCATAAAGTTTCAGTTTTACAAGTTGAACAGAGTTCTGGAGCTAGGTTGCACAACAACGTGAATATACTCTGCACTGCTGAACTATAACTTAATAATTAAAATGGTAGATTTTATGTTATGTGTATTTTATCACAATCACGATTTTTTAATTTTCATTGACTATTTTCTATGTAGTTAATAAGAAAAGTGGCAAACAAGCACAGCAAGATTATTTTCTTAATTGTATTATTAATATGAAAACATTCAATATATTTCTTGACACATAGAAAGGACTAAAATAGTAACACCTTATTTTTTCAGTAGACATAAAAATGTATACATGTATTAAGTTTCTTCTCAGTTAATGACTTACAATGAACAGGGGTTAATTTTTTCAGCAGGAACACAAAAATGGTATTTTAAAAGGCTTTTTATTTTTAATACAATAAAATTTTACCTAGGATGGCAACTACTAAAAGGGATTGAGATCATAAGAGCTTCCTCAAAGCTCAGTTATTTCTACTTTCTTCCCCCTCAGTCTCTGAGGCTGAAATCCTCCTATTCTTTACACTTCCCCAAAAGTCTCCTTCCTCATGGAATGGTATACCTAAATTCCTTCAACTGTACAGAATACATGAATGATGCAGCTAAAGACAGGGACAAGTAAACCAAAGTGAAGAGTAAATGAAATTCATGACAGATTGAAATAAAGCTTACTGAAGGACTTGGTAAAAATCTCATTTGAAAGATTAGTAACCTGTGACCAAGGTGGTAATGCGATTTGCCACAAACTACACAACTAATTGGAAGGAAATCAGGTAGAAGAGCCAGGAGTTTCAGTTTCTTTCTTTTACCATAATAAGGCCAATTCACATGCACCCTGATTCAGGTAATTATTCCCTAACTTCTAATCCTAATTACATATATGAAGCTGGAAATCCAAGATAATTTTATCTTTTACTTCTATGTGGTAGATATTTGGATCTTTCCAGTTTGGTTTTAAGGTCATTTTGCCTCCCATTAATAGTAAAAATATTTTAACCTGAATTTTTAGTTTATTTAAAAAACATCTCCTCAATTAAGTAAAATTAAATCTCTTTAATTTATAGACACATAAACAACATAGTAAAAACATTTCCCTTTTTTTCAATTTTCCTTTCCTATTACTGTCCTTACTTAATAAGGAAAATTTTTATTATAAATTTTACAATGAAGCAGGAAAAATTTTATTATAAATTTTACAGTTAAGATCTCTTACTGTTCAGATACTTATTTCAAATTTCAGTAATTAGAATTACTAACAAGAAGCATGGTCATTATTTCTACCAATATTGCCATTTCAAATTTTGCAGCTTTCAAAGTTACCAACAAAATGTGATCTTTTTGTAATTTTGACAGCTGTTTCTGTGCTTTGAGTACTAGTATAAAATCATGTAAACTGGGGTCCCTGGGTGGTTTGATCAGTTAAGCGTCCCACTCTTGGTTTTGGCTTGGACCCTGATCTCAGGGTCGTGGCATCAAGCCCCATGTCAGGTCTGTGTTTGGCTCTGAGTCTGCTTGGGTTTCTCTCTTTCTCTCTCCCTCTGCCTCTCCTCCCACTCCCACTATCTTTCTCTGTCTAAAATAAATATATCTTTAAAAAAAAATCATGTGAACTAAGTGAAGTATGAATGCATGCATTTATTGCTAACTTAATTTGTGAAAAGTGTGAGCAATTTCTCCCAGTATTCTAGACCTGCTCTATTGACCAAAATACTTCCAAATACTCTGCCTCTAAGTAATAATAAAGAGAAAATTACCTGGTCACACAAACAGGGTCAAAATTTCCTGCTTTCATCGACAACTCAAGAATTCTCTTTCGGGGGATATTTCACCAACATTTGAGTACACCTGAGGGAGATGTGTAGCGAAGATATTGCCTGTTAATGGTTAAGATGAACACGTGAGAGGTGTTTGAAGCTCCTTTTATAAAGATTCCAGGCTGATCACATGGCTGGGTTTTCTACATCATTTCAGTGAAATCGCAAACACCTGGAGAGCAGGAAGCCTGCAGAAGCAAAGACCGAGAAAGAGTGGTTTAATAGGATATACTGTTTTTTGGTGGAGCTGCTTTGACCTGAAACTGAGAAGTAGTGCCTTTAACTTTGAATAAGCTATGGAGGTGGAAAGGCAGCAATCAATGAAGTAATGAAATGTGATTTCAATTTGAAATTTAAGAAAAAAGAGAGAGAGCGCATGCACAGGAGAGAGAATAGAGAATGCCACCCTGGCTACGCATTTAATTCTGAGAAGAGCTGCATCTCTGAAAATTAAAACCAATGCTCTGGAATTTAAACATAAGCATACACAATGGAAGAGCTGGCAGGCCAAGAAAGATTCAAAAAATCTTTTGTATTAGATGTCCCTATGATAGGATATGAGCATTTTATCAGAGGCAAGAAAAAAAATCACTTTTTCATTTCTCCATAGTGAATTGAGCTGAATTTCCAAACCACAAGACTGTTCACATTCACAGGAAGATAATTTACCCAAGATGATTGACTGAACAGTCCACCGGGTATTTCACATATATAACCTTCGAAGAGAAACCAGAAAGCATTTGTATTAGAGTTTGCTGGGGCTGCCAAAACAAAGTACCACAGCCTGGTGTCTTCAACAATGGAATTTTTTCTTACAATTCTGGAGGCTAGAAATCTGAGATGCAGGTGTCCCAGGGTTTGGTTTCTTCCAAGCCCTCTCTCTTTGGCTTTGTAGATGGCCGTCTTCTCTGTCTTCACATAGTCTTTTCTCTCTGTGTGTCTGTGTCGTAATCTCCTCTTCTTATAAGGACCATAGTCATTTTGGATTAGGGCACACCCTAGTGAATTCATTTTCACCTAATTTTTTTTTAAGGACCCTATCTCCACATATAGCCACATTCGGAGCAACAGGCTTAGGACTTCAACCTAATTCTGCTAACTCTCCAATGAGAATTTGGGAGGGCCATAATTCAGCCTACTACGTCATTATTCAACTCTGCTAGAAAGGACTGCACACAACACCTGCTGATCTTTTCCCCTCTTTTTAACCTTGTTTCTTCACAGTGGCATATGATACATAACACAACACCCAATACACAAAATGTTACTCAGGGAGTAAGGAGTTCTCAGTTACACTGGGAAGCATATCATGTGGGATATACACACATTACATCAGAGTAATTTGAAGATCTGAACAAAGCTTACCATATTAATCTTGAAAATATTAAAAAGAAAATGTGTAGCATAATGCAAATAAAAGAGTTAATATCTTTAAAGGTAAAAATAAATTTCAAAATTAAGCAATTTCTGTTTTAAAATTAGAAAACAGACCAACTACAAAAGAAAATATACAATGATGGAGAAAAAAAGTAAATTTCTACAGATGAAACACTGAAGAGAAACTTAATAAGAAAGGGGTGCCTGGGTGGCTCAGTCGTTAAGCGTCTGCCTTTGGCTCAGGTCATGATCCCAGGGTCCTGGGCTCGAGCCCCACATCGGGCTCCCTGGTCAGTGGGAGTCTGTTTCTCACTCTCCCTCTGTCTGCTGCTCCCCCTGCTTGTGCTCTCTCTGTCAAATAAATAAATAAAATCTTAAAAAAAAAAGAAGTAAGTTCACTAAACTTGGAGGTCAAAGTAAGATGATAAAACAACAGAATGAGATGAAAGGGTGAGTTTGGATTAAGAAAAAAATAATGAAAACCCAAAGGAACAAATTAGAGAATTAAGAAATATATTAGACCGAATTACAGAGTTGCTATTTCCCTAATACCATCACACTGGACATTAGGATTTAACATATGATTTTGTGAAGAACACAAACATTCCATATAGCACTGGCATTAAAAAAAAACTTTGAAATATTCAATGTGAAGTCAGAAGTAAGAGATGACATGATTTAGATAATTAGAAAAAATATAACAGAGAGGACAAACAAAATGATCCTAGTTTAGGACAACTGGCATCCACAAACTAGAGAAGGTAACAAATATAACCCCTTTTAATATCCTTAAACATGCTCTGAAGGTCTCTGAAATTTAGGGAAAACTGTGTTACTAAGAGCACTAATCATTCCATGATTCATTTTTCCTTCTTTCAATAGAACATTTTGGCTTTTCTTACACAGTCTTCTCCAGTCGGAAAATGACCTTCTCAGGCTCCACTGTAGTTATGTGTGACCATTGGTTAAGTTTGTGCCAAATGATGCAAGCAGATGTGATAAGTACAACTTTCAGGTCACATTTTTATAAATGATATTTTTAACCTTTCCTTTTTGAAAGCTCATTAGATGGTAGTAAATTAAATGCAACTAAAGTATTAATCCACAACAATGGACAGAATATAAGTTGATCTATCAATACAAAAGAGTTTTCAGTTAGATTCTGCAATCTGAAAGAAAGAAAAAGAATAATAACCAATAAATAGAGCACAATTTAAAAAGCTATTTTCTAGAACACAGCCTGAATTTAGAACTGTGAAAAAGACAGTAAATTTTCCACAAAAGACTAAGAAATGCTCCAAATTTGAAGACCTTTATAAAAGGCAATAGTGACAAATGTGACAGAATACCGGAGGAATAATAACCTTATAAAGAACTGTCACATCTCTAAAAGTGAGCCTAATAACAAGGAGCAAAAATGAAGGAGTTCCTCTCTAATTTACTGAATGGTTTGTGGAAAATTAGGCAAGCTAGTGTATGTACTGTTATCTCAGAATAAAGATCCACATATTCTGTTACTTTGGAAGCTTGCCTTATTCAAAAGAAGACAGAGGCACAAAGTAAACGTCACCATGAGGAAGCATTCAAAAATACTAGCCTGAATATTTCAAAAATCAATGCCATAAGAGGGGAAGGGTTGTTTTGGATTAACAGAACCTCCTAGGCACAATAAACAAATGCAGTGTGTGAATATTGCTTGTATACTAATATTAAAAATGAATAGCTAGGAAAGATAGTCTAGGAGATATGCACTTAGGTCAGAGATCTCCTTTGCTGCGATATTGGTGTTGTGATTATGCAGAAGAAGGTCCTTATTTTTTAGAGATGCCTGCTGAGGAATCATGATGTCTTCTTTTAACTCATGTTCCCTAGAAAACAGCTGTCTAGGGGCTGAGACAAATATAGATGGGGTAATGTTTTATTAAGGGCAGGGTACTTTGAACCCCTTCATATCTCCTAGAATATCTTTCCTAGCTATTCATTTTTAATATCAGTATACAACCAATATTCAGATGAAGATGGGAAATAAAAGTATCAGTTTTGACCCAGAACCACCTGCAACATGAGGATAATAACTTGGCTTGCTAACATTCCTTATCCAATCTAATTTTCAGAGATTGTAATGACTCCTTACTTTGAGAGATTGGATATGCATCTCCATTCTCAAAGAAGTGAGAGGATTTTGATCTCACATGAGAGATGGATGTTGTAAAATGATGTGAGAGGCTCTCAGTGACACAACCAGTGAGCCATACAATGCCCAAATTTTGTAGCACTCCAAATCTACTTGGTTTCTCCCACTATCCCCATCCCCAGCCTGGCTGCCTGCCTTGCTTCCTGGCCAGAGTTGAGCTTACAAGTTTTGTGACTATTGTAATGAAATTAAAGTACCAGTCTATACTGCTGACATTACTTCTATCACAGACTAAAAAGTCCCATGTTTATAATCTACTGACAGGTGAAACCCATGACCAGGCCCTGGCTGGACTGTACCTTTAGAGAATTTCATTTTACCAGAGGCTCTCTGGTGGATCCAAGAGACATAACCTGATAAAGAGAGTTAACTTTCTGCTGGGTGGACAGCGACCAATAAGCCAATAAGATGGGAAGAACTAATGGATAAATTAGCTTGCCATCTCACCTACATGGATTGTAGCTTCATACAGTCTTTCTGGAGACACCCTAAGACAGATCAACCAGCTTTAGTTTTCTGCAAAGCTATGTCTCAAATATCTATTTCACTCCCTTGAATTTGCTTGTCCTCCCTGCCTCACTTTCCTCTCATGCTTTCTACCCTGCCCTCAATAAAATATTGCCCCATCTATATTTGTCTCATTCTAGATTTTCATCAACAAATTCAGATATCCTGGGTTGCTTACCTGGTAAGGTGTTCCGCCAGAGTTTCTGTAATTACCTCATCTCTGTTGATCCCCAGTCTTTGTAATTTCCCATTTAGATTCATCATTGACCATATTCCAAGTAAATCCATTGGACCTTAGGTATACTCTTTCCTGATGGACTTTTCAGTGACAACCAGCTTTTCAGGCTAATCAAGATTGATTTCCCCAGGCAGTATTTGTACTCTTGTCATTGTCTGATAATTCAATAAGATGAAAAATTTTTAAGTGGTCAGTTAGTGGTGAAAGTTTCCAATTAGTGGAATTCTCACTGTGTGTTTGGCAGAAGCACACTTTTCTACCTCTGAACCGAACCAGAACTTCTAACCCAGCAGAGCCTACTTTTCAAGGAGCAGAAGTGCTAAGTGAAGGCAGTGATGATAAAAAGGAATATTCTATTTCTACTTCTTGATTCTTAAGCTAGTGTATTCTTTCTCTTAAGGACACATCACTATGTATTTGTTATTGATCAAGAGCATATATATCCTGTAAGACTATACTCCAAATGCACAAGGCATTGCCAGAGATTGGCACCTTAGCTTTACCACAAACAGGCTTTTTCACTACTTTTTCAGTCCAGTAGATTCTGGGTTTGGGGATAAAATGGTAAAATCAGCAAATTCCATGATCATAAGTCAATTGTTATCCCTCTTCTGCTATGAACAAGTCATTTGATCTGAAGCAATGCTCTGTAGGATACAATGCGGATATGTCTACCATTCTCTAAGCCCTCAAACAGTGGTTATGCTCAAGGTTTCAAAGTCAGAGAAGGCAAGGCCAAATTTGGAGTAGAATACTGACTTCAATAAAGATGCATTGCTGCCCCCTCCAGAGTAGAAGGGGTTCAAAGTAACTGTCATGCCCCAAGATGAGTAGCTGGCTTTGCTAAGAAATATCAAGGATGCAAAATCAGCTTCTGATGCTAGAAATTTGGATATTTAGCAGTGGAAGCAACTATCTCTATCCCGCTACTAGAGGCCTCTATTGGTGCCAGGGCATGCTCTTTTCCTTGACTGATCAAGGAGGGAGGATGTTGGACATCTACAGGAGAGGCCATCCTGTCCACCTAGTTGTAAAGTTTTCCCTGAGTAAATGCTCTCCGAAGGTCACTGAAGTGAGGCAAAAATATCTGTACAAATATTCTCCATTCCGAGTCCATCCACACACATATATCTACCAGAGGGCACTTCCCATCCTTTTGGTGTTGTTTTCCCAGACTTTTCACCAATTTCCCAATCATTTGCCACAGCTGAGGAATCCTTATCTCTACCTCAGGCCACCTCTTTCTCCCTGATAAATGGTCAATCAAGTGTGCCACTCACAGCTCTGCACCCTGGACAATTTTCTCTCACGGTTGCCCTTCCTGACAATCCATGAGGGGAACTGCGATACAGCTTCAGTCTACCTCTGACTAGTACCAGTATATCACATGTATTCATTTGTGAGCCAGGCCTAATTCCTTTCCTCCTCTGCAGCTGATCATAGAGAATGCCCTCAGAGGCCAGTGTGTGTTCAGGGAGCAAGGTAAGTAGGGGACAGGGGAGTCCAGAACACTGACCCATCTAATTTTTTTATGCCATCTAGAAAGGTTTGAACCTGATACCTCATTTACCATTCTTATTTTTCAACCGAGTTTGCTTCTTCGACTTCTGCAAAACATGTGACTCAATTGAGTTGGTAACAGCCAGCTCATCATCAGGTGCTCTTGCCCACAGGCACTCGCTGTCTCATGTTCAGCTGCTCCATCTCTGTGAGGGCAGGAGCGTGCCAACAGTGCAGTGTGCGCGGACACTACCGGAAGATGAGAGCACCCTTTGAAGCTGCCATAAAAGCCCTCTGGCTTTCACTATCTGTCTTTAACTTGACCATAGTTGTCATTCATCTGTCAGTCTGTTCCAGACTCTGACTGCCATCAGAAACAAACCATGCTCATATGTTTGTAGTTATAATTGCATTAGACTGGACCACTTGCAGCGGCCACTGATCTCCCACTATGTGTTTTTGACCTCTGTGCCATCATGATGTCACTGCATATCAGGGATTGTTACCATCCCTTCACCAACAGCAATGTGATTTCTACTGCCATCAGAATGGAAAACAATCTAACTTCAAAATCCATCCCTGAGGTTCTACTTTCTAGTGCCATTCCTGGCACCAATTATACCATTCCCTAGAAAACAGAGCCTGAGAAAAAATTCCTATGTGCTAACACTGAATGGGCGGGGGGGAGGGGGTATGTGATTTCAGAGAAGCAGGCATAAGAACAATGGAGAAGTGAGGCAAGGAAAGAGGGGCAGCGATTGGAGGGGCTGCATTCCTGAACTGGCCACAGTTTCACCGCTTGGTTGTTTGGCTGCACAGGCCACCTCCAGAGAGACTGTACAAACCTACTGCATCTTGAAATAGTTTGTGAGGGGAAAATGGGGAGAAGAAAATAAATTCATCAGTTGCTTCTTCCTCCTTGCTCCTGTGTCTCATTATCAAAACCAATTCTCTGCCTCATTTCCAGGTTGTATCACCTGATCACCAAGCAGGATACGGTGAAGCCAGAAGCTTTGCAGTCCAATCCAGCCAGGGAGCAAGCACAGTAGGCTCTCCTCACAGGCACTGAGGCATGGGGCTCTTAGGTCTACAGTAGCATCAGTGTCCACAACTTGACAACTGTGAAAACGGCGTAAGTCTTGGCCAAGGCTGTTTTGGTCAAGAAACACAGTCAGAGTTGAGGCCTGGGAAAGAGGGAATGAGAAGTTCTGGAATGTTCCAAACCTGGGTCTGGTACAGACCTGCAACACACTTTCAAATGGTTCAGAAAAAAGTGATGGATAAAGGGAATGACAGATCAAGCAAAATAATAACAATGTTTGACTCTAGAGGACACATGCATGCAAACACAGTATGTTTAGATTTTCTATATTTGAAAATTTTCAAAGTTGAAAAAATCAAAGTCATAAAAATAATAAAGCATGATTTCTGAAGATAAAAAAATAAAAGTGATATTTGAAGAAATTTCACAAAAGGAAGAGCTGAAAAACAAGTTCTTGAAACTACAGGAAATACACAGAATCAATGTATAAGCATAACATTTCTTTTCCTTTTTAACTTTCAAATGATGCTTTTTAAACATGTTTTATTTAAATTTCAATAGACGCTGCACTCTATTTTAAAGAAAATGTTCCTGTAATTCTAGCTGTATGCATGCACATAACAATTTAACTTGGAATTCTTCCAATCCAATTTCAGTTGAGTCATGGAGGCAGTACACGCTGCTACATTCCAAAGTGAGTGGTGATAGAGTCCACAATGACAAATTTCATGCCAAGTGGTTGTAAACCTATTAAAGAACTCATTAACAGGAAGAGAATATAAGGATAGGATTTTTGAGAGACTGGAAAGCCTTTGGGTCTTGAGGAAAATTTGTTTGGAAAGTCTTGTGGATTGCAGGGGGAGTGGAAGGAAGTTGCCTGAGTGGCGTTTCTATGGGAACTTGTTATATGTCTGCTGTAGTTGATGGACACAGTATTCTGAGGTGTGAACACATTTAAGCAAACTAAAAGAGGACAGACTGGCTAAAGCACTTGGGGTAGCATAAAAGGAGAGGCTCATTTAGAAGATGGCTGCACAGCTTTCTGCTGAGATGACAAGTCTGTATGACTTGTGGAACAGGACATGGAACCCGTGGAAGGACTTTTGACCTTTGAAAGTGAAGTGATTGTGACCAAGAAGTTTCTGCAAAAGAGATTTCAGCAAATATTAGCCTCATCTGGGAAAGACAAGATAATTTAATGTGAAATTAGTTTCAAATTTTGATTATTACATGACACTAGGCATTTTTTCTTTTTTTTCACTTTATTATGTTATGTTACTCACCATACATTACATCATTAGTTTTTGATGTAGGGTTCCATGATTCATTGTTTGTGTATATTCAGTACGTGCCCTCTTTAATACCCATCACCAGGCTAACCCATCCCCCCACGCCCCCTCCCCTCTAGAACCCTCAACTTTGTTTCTCAGACTAGGCATTTTTATTGAATTGGGACAATTTTGCCTCTTAAAGTGGCCAGAGAAATTTAAATTATCTTAGAGCAAGTATAAGAATCAAGAGGCTCACACATGTTACCACGTAAGATGAAGGATACTTTTAGCATTTAGTATTTTAAAGGGCAACATGAGACTCAAAACTTTATTGTTGCATCTTATGATTCTTGTTTCCTGCAACAAGCCTTTTTCATAAACATATGATAAGGATGGCAATTTTTATGCAGATGTTTTGCTTGGTTCTCTGAATTTTGTGTACTTAATTTTCAAATAATTGTATTAGTAGGACAATTTTTAAAAAACACATTTAAAAAATAAATAAGCAATTTTAAATATTTAATTTTATTTTGGATTCATATATATATATGCCTAATGTGTATATATGTCTATTTTTCTGAACTTGAATCATTAACATTTACCAATATTATGAACATGTATCATTTCTTTTATGGTATTTTATCAAAATCTTTAGGAAAATTATTCTAATTGTAACAGCTTTCCTTTGGAAAAGTATAATCCACTTTTGAGATGTTACTTTATGATTCTAGTAATGAAAGGAAGAGGCTGCCTGAGGCCTGTTTTTCTAGAGAAGCTACACAAATTGACAAGGGTCAGAAGGAAACAACGGGGGAAGAGAAAGTACTTTGGGGTTGCAAGGCAAGTAGAGTCTGACGCTCACTCAAATGCTTTTATATATATATAAAGCTTTTATATAACATATATATAAATTAAATTAAATCTTTGCAGTAAAGCAGACATGCAGACTCCTGGTTTATCTCCACATCTCGAAAAACACCACCATTTGGAAGAATCAGCTACTGCTACAGAGCTACTTAGCAGATAGGTTTCTCTTGGTTCTATACAGAAAATTCTAACCAGGGCTCTCCGTTCAGATCAGAGACAGATTCTCCATTTGTTTTCTCATTTCCCCCAAGTGTCAGTGATTTCTATTTGGATTGAAATGTTCACAGGCAAATATCACAGGACTCAGTTCAAGTCTTAAGGAAGTCTTTCTCTCATGTCTCCTATTTTTTTTTTTAAAGATTTTCTTTTTATTTATTTGACAGAGAGACGCAGCGAGAGAGGGAACACAAGCAGGGGGAGTGGGGGAGGGAGAAGCAGGCTTCCTGCTGAGCAGGGAGCCCGATGCGGGGCTCGATCCCAGGACCCTGGGATCACGACCCGAGCCGAAGGCAGACGGGTAACGACTGAGCCACCCAGGCGAGAGGCCCTCTCATCTCTCCTATTAAACACACACAAAGACACATGCTTACTTATCATGTTGTATAAACTTGGGCAAGGCATTTAATATTGTTAGCCTCAATTTCCTTATCTAAACAAGAGGAGTAACTACACTGTCTCTAAAATCTGTAATACATACAGCACATGAGGTATTTTGGTGAGTGTGTTTAAATAATTAAGGGATTTCTACATAGGATTTTACTAGTAGTAATACTACAAATAATAAAAGGCAACAGCTTATCACTACAGCTTTCAATTACATTAATTTAGGAAATTATCTTAAACAGGGAATTTTGGCCAAGTGTAACTTTTTTTTTTTTTTATGGTGCTTGAATCCAGTTTAGTGCACATAGGAGATTTTATAGTACATTGTTTCAAGTTTTTCTGCAGTAAAAGGAATGTAACAAAGTGCAATGCTGAAAGCACTATGGTAAAAGCATTTTAGGTGAATTAAGCTTTCTATGAGTATAAAGGGACACAAAAAATGTTATTTAAAATCAAATAATATCTACCTATTTGAAGTCATAATGACTTCACAGCATTGAACTATCACAGCATTATATAGCCCTTCACAGCAAAGGACTGACGAGTCTACAATATACACTAAACATTCAGAGAAAATTGACCGATTTTTATCTCTACTTTTATAAATTTTGACCTCAGAAAACCGGTGATAAAAGGCTACTGTACCTTGAGATATTTTTTTGCTGTTCATTTTTGAAATGTAATTAAGCTTCAGCCCTATTATTCCCTGACAATGGAAAAGCCATCGATTGCGCTGCTTTTGAAATCCTGTATCACATTAGGCACTTTCTAATAATGATGCCCTTGGCTTAAGAAGAAGAGAAAATTGACTTGACTAATTAAAAACTCTGAAGATCCTGTCTATTATTTTTTCATAAAACTTATTTGGGCCATATACCAATTATAGAATGAACATGTAAAAAAAATCTTCTGTCAAATGGAGATAAAATAAAATGATATATGGTAAAATAAATCAGATTTTAAGAAGTGAGATTTGTCAGACTATAAAATTTCTAAGCAGAATGCCCATCAGTGAAGTTTCAAAATGGGAGTACATTCATCTCTGTTAGTCTAAGTGCCTTAGATCCAAGAAAAGAACAGGGCTTTGCCAAGAAAGGTGAGTTTGTAGTATAAAAGCATCTCTCTTCAAGCATAATTACTACAAACTTCAGTGAATAATGAAGAAGCTCTTATTATCTTGGTACCATCTTTCTATCTCCTTCCATTTTATTTTCTCTTACAATGAAATAGTCCACATTATTATTTCTGAGTGAATCCAGAGCCAGGAAGCCACAGACAGCTTGGAAGGTTTTCAACCTGCAGTCTTCATTCTAAGTCAGAACTACTTGAATTCACCCAATCAGCAAGTCAAAATGAGAAATGAAGTTCAGTCTCCTGTTACACCTTCAAAAACCTAACTACAGTCACTATTGTTTAACACATCAAAATCTATTTCATGAAATCTCTGACATCTATCTTTCTTTTTATCTCTTACATATTTAGAATTGTCTATTGTTCCCCTGTGCTCTGTGGTTCCTCACCACATTGTATAAAATGGTCAAACAGCTGCTGTTTTCCTGGTTTTGTGCATAATATCTTATGACAATTCATTTTTTTCTTTTGCTATTAATTCTTGGCCATGCACATACATACTTGTTACTTCTGACATTTGTTTTGTCTCAGAATACTGCTTCATGTTTATTTAGATATGACTTCATACATGTAATTATGTATTAAATAATTGGTATTTTATCTCATTTTATGAAATCATATTTTTAATATAAACTTACAAAATACATATCATTGTATAATGTTTTATTAATGTGATTCAAAATTTGAATTGGCTTCCAATCAACCAGATAAAAAATTAAAATCTTGCCAGCCTTACATAAAAGGTTTTCTACAATATGCCCCAAACTAACCTTCTAGCTGGTTTTCAATGGAAAATTTGATCTTAATCAATACTCCAGCCAAATGAATTTTCCTCATACCTGAAAGCCCTACTCTGTATGTCTGCCTCAGTCTTTGTTTGTGGCATTCTCTTTTACCTGGACTTTGAGGCACTCTCATGCCAAACAGTCAACCTTCAAAATCCATTGTTAATAGTGCTTTCTAATTTAATTTTTCCTATCAGTTCCCCCTAGGGAAAAATTACAATTTTTTAATCTTCCAAAACCCAATAACAATTTATTGGTGCCCCTTTTGTGATTCAGCACCAGCTTCCATAATTCCTTTCATGTATTAGGCCTTTGAGTATTAGCTGTCCATTGAATTTGTATACTTTAAGTGACACAGAGAGACTGTTTTAGATAAGCCATCCATATGTTATAGTACTGGTCTGCACATCTGAAGGAAAGTTGGCTTCTGGAAAGGGAAATATGACTAACTAATCTATTAGGCTCAGGAGGACTAGATATATGGAGAAAAACTTCTACAGCAAGCTTAATTAGTTTAATAACAATTAAAGCACCAGGCTGAGGCGGGTGAGGTGGGGGAATGGAGGGGGAATTATTATGAAGACCAGCATAACAGAGCATAATAATAATAATAATAATAATAATAATAATAATAAAGCAAAGGTCTTATGCATAAGAAACTTCCCAAACATAAAGTTGGTGTTTTTTTTCCCTGGGGAAGATTATACAATTGAATAAGATATGCACATTCACACAAATAAGTGTATATACATGACACTGAAAAAGAACTGCACAGGGGTGCCTGGGTGGCTCAGTCACTAAGCGTCTGCCTTTGGCTCAGGTCATGATCCCAGGGTCCTGGGATCGAGCCCCGCATCAGGCTCCCTGCTTGGCGGGAAGCCTGCTTCTCCCTCTCTCACTCCCCCTGCTTGTGTTCCCTCTCTCGTGGTCTCTCTCCCTCTCAAATAAATAAAATAAAATCTTTAAAAAAAAAAAAGAACTGCACAGATGAAATTTTGAAGTTGCTGATGACCCTTAGGTCTTTGCGTCAGTGCGATACCAGATGAATAGTAATAAACTTAAGAAGAACTTGAGTTAGCCCATAAATACAAGAGAATGAAACAAATCAACTTCAAAACAAGCAGTTAACAATAATGCATTGAAATAAACTAGAATTATTATTGTTATTATACCGAGAAAAGAATTATTGAATAGATACAATAAATTACTTAAACCTTGAACTGTGGGTGAACCTGTTTAAAATAATGAAAAGTAAATATAATACCAGTAAAAGGAAGAGATACTTCACAAAACAGGCAGTAAACTTATGGAAATCATTAACTGCAAAGGAATTATGTAACCTTGAAAATGCAGTAGTTCACTCAAAATCTGTGGTTACATTAGTACCGAAAAAAACCCCATAACAGGCTAAAAGAGCACTGTGTATATCTTATTATCATATATATTTGCATTTAATAAACTGACTTATGCCTCTCTCCTCCACTAGTCTGCAAGTCCAGTGTCCAGTGTAATAGCTGCTCATTAGGAGTTTCATAAATCAAGGAGTACAAGAATGAATCACTCAGACATTGTACGGTATACAACATATTCTTCAAGATAGTCCAAGACCTAAGAGTAATAACCTTGAAACAAATGTCAATTGAAATACTTTCTTGGGAAAAACTTTTTAATGAGAATGTCAGACTGCATGAATAGCAGATCTACAATCACTACAGTAGAGGAGCCCCGCAATCTGAAACGATGCCGACTATATAAACAACTCAACAACCAGAACGACTGCTTGTGTGTACCAGCAGATTATCAGTTCAGTTGGATTCAGCAAGGAAATGCTTGCAATCTCATTGTGTGCCAAAAATCAAAACAAACTTTTCACACAACTGTTAGTTTATGGATTAATACTGTTGGAGCCTAGCGCTAATAATGCCGCAGCAAATGGTTAGATTCCAAATCAGTTAAGTTAGTTCTATTAAGCTCCACTATAATAGACCAAGTATCTGTATTCCCTTGTTGATGCTCTAAAAATACTCACTTTTGACCAGAGGGGTCAATAAGCAGAAGTTAATGAATGAGTCACCTTAAATCTATTAAAAAAAAAAAAAACTGAGGGGCGCCTGGGTGGCTCAGTTGGTTAGGCGACTGCCTTCGGCTCAGGTCATGATCCTGGAGTCCCCGGATCGAGTCCCGCATCGGGCTCCCTGCTCGGCGGGGAGTCTGCTTCTCCCTCTGGCCCTCCCCCTCTCATGCTCTCTGTCTCCCATTCTCTCTCTCAGATAAATAAATTAAAAAAATCTTAAAAAAAAAAAAAACTGAAAAAAAAAAAGATAGTAGGAAGGGAAAAATGAAGGGGGGGAAATCAGAGCGGGAGACGAACCATGAGAGACGATGGACTCTGAGAAACAAACTGAGGGTTCTAGAGGGGAGGGGGTGGAAGGATGGGTTAGCCTGGTGATGGGTCCTAAAGAGGGCATGTATTGAATGGAGCACGGGGTGTTATACGCAAACAATGAATCATGGAACACTACATCTAAAACTAATGATGTAACGTATGGTGGTTAACATAACATAATAAAATAAAATTTAAAAAAAAGAATAAAAAAATCTGAATAAAAAGAGTGAACCTAATTCAAAGTAATCTTTTCTCATGATTACTGATAAAGCAAGAGAATTTTTGTGTTGCTTTATTGTGTTAAGATTAAAAATACATCACATAATCATTCTGACTTTTCGGAAAATAAAAGTATGAAAACTATATTTTGTAAAAACTGTATTAGTGTATATAACATACATGCACAATATATGAAGGTAGCAACATTGCTTGAGTAACGTGTTCACTGTTTTGGGTAAAACTGACATAAAGAAAGCACTGTTACAGGTTATACAACTTATGTTAAATAAAAACTAGAAAACCAATAAAAACATCTCCAAATTTATTTTTCATTAATATTGAGACCTATAGAAACACATACACATATCAAATTCTGTATTAAAATTAAAGGCAACAAGTATTAGATTTTGTTCAGATTATTATAAATTATTAATGTGCTTTGCCAAGGTATGCTAAAGACAAAATATAAAGAGAGAGAGCCTTAAAAGTGAATTAAGTTGTTAAACTCACAATTTGAGAAGTATCGTATGTAAGAAATGCATACGTGGTATATCTGTTTTTAGAGTACTCTGCCCTAGAAGACTTGGTATGTCATATTAAGTATGACAGCTAAACTAGATGTAATTTTCCTAACTGTGAAAATGAACTGTATGTTTGGTTGTTGTGTTTTTTTCTTCGTTTTCTTACATGTAAGTTTGTGTAGTAAATGAACTAGAATTTCTTACAGAATCTCCCTACACTTCCATTCATGATGCAGGCTTCCCAACTGAGGCACAGTGTCAGTGTCAGTCCGTGATCTGAATCATTACTAAAATAATTAAGTCCTAACTGAGGGTGTTAAAAACTTTAAAAATGACTTCAGAAGACAATAAATTAGTCAGACTCTGAAACATATTAAATAGATTCAACCCTGCAATTTTGCTTAGCATGCACATTCAGAAACCAGAATCAGAGGCGAAATTTCATACATGCAGATGAGCACTTGTGAACAACTCACAAAATAAATGCTATTTAGTCTGAAAAGCCTTGTGATTTGGGAACCAATCTACTAGATAGATGCCAAATTAGCTGATAATTGCCCTAGGCTGAAACTAGCCATACTGTCTGGTACTGATAAGTACTTGAAAAATAACATTTTCATAATTGCATGAATCTCTATTAAATGAAATAAACCTGTAAAAATCATAGAAACACCAAAAACCAAACGTATTGCTAATGCAAATTACTCCTTTGTTAGAGAATAATATCTTTTTTTAACATTGCTTAAAGCAATTCAATTGAAAAGCTAAATCCACAATTATACTGCATGTTATGCTTGGATAATACCTCCATTCACATAGCCCATGCTTTACTCACACATGGATGCTAAATTGTGGCAGTGTGTGTGGGTAAAGGAGTTTACAAGATAAATTTTTGTTAATCCTTGGCATCCAGAAAAATAATTGGTTTTGCTAAGCATCAGACTAAAATCATTTGTAGTGGCTTTTGCCCACCCTACTACTGAAGATTATGTCTTCCTCTGAATACTTGTATAGTCAAATTCCATACAGTCTATCATATATTTCGTTCTTATTGCTATGACAACGTGTATAGACACAATTCTATTGCCTTCCGTTCCTGGGAAATTTCTCAGAAATATAAGCTTGTCACTTTAGGCAATTATTAGTCACCTAGAAAATATTATGGGTATATATTTGAAAATTAGAGAAGTAAAAATAAATCATAAGTTTTTGAAGTTTAGAAAGATGTTTGCTCAGGGCGTCTGGGTGGCTCAGTAGTTAAGCGTCTGCCTTCGGCTCAGGTCATGATCCCGGGGTCCTGGGATTGAGCCCCGCATCCGGCTCCCTGCTCGGCAGGAAACGTGCTTCTCCCTCTCCCACTCACCCTGCTTGTGCTCCCTCTCTCGCTATGTATCTATCTGTCAAATAAATAGAAAGATGTTTGCTCATAATTCCTACTACCATATTGCTGTATTCTTCTTACACAGTTTCATTGTACAATGCCAGCACCTAACTTCCTGTATAAATTTCTCTTGAGTCAAAGAACTGATTTTAAATTAAAAGAATAGATGCACGCTAACGTATTTAAATATATAAGACCATCTAGCTATCAGCGAATAGATTAACTGTTATTTACAGAAGGTACCATTTTTTAAATGTCCATGAACATATAATTGGGCGGGTAGGGAAACAAAGCAACTTCCCTTGCTTGGGGAGACAGAGATACTTACCCAGTATGTTTCATTACATAAGAAATCAAGTTAGTTTGAAAGTTTAACTTTGATAACCAAAGTAATATTAATAAGCTACATTATCTCTATGGCTATAAAATAAATACATCATATGATGTAACAAAGATGGAATTATAGACAATCTGACAATGAATTTGAGATTTGAGTTCAGTTATTATCAGAGTAAAAAGAAAGAATGGTGTCCCCTGATGAGGTTCTTTGATCCTACAAAAGGAAAACACACAATTTTCAATGCTTACAATTCTGTAAAGATTGATAGTATTAGAAAATCCTTCTTGCTCACAATTTCCCCACTCTTACTTTTCTACAAGGAAATTCTTTTATACTACATTTAATAACCCAATATATGACACTAACTCATTTACCTCAGTAAATCTTTAAAAGTGAAAAGCATCCAGTAACAGAATTATATTCCTATATTCAATCCTACTTCAGTTTCCAAGTTGTCCAGAAGTTATCCTCCGACTATTTTCCACTGCTATTATCTGTGAAAAAGATACTGATAGAAAAGATGGGTATGAGGCAGATGGGGTGGAACCTTAGTTTTTCAATTCTTTGTGAGGCTAAGAGATAGGAGACTAAGGCATTTTGTTATCACTTAATAACTAATAAGCTTTTTTACTCCAGTGATTCCTCCCTGGTGGTAATTCTATGGTAGGTATTAAAAAAGGAAGGGACACATACAGAATCACCTATCAAGCTTTTAACATATTCATGCCTACGTTTCTGCCAGATTACTAAATCCAGATCCCCTGAGTACAAGAGAGTTTGCACTTTCTCCTTTCATGATTATGCATTAAGTCTCTCTAATCTCTTTTTTAGTTCTGTCAATTTCTGCTTTTTATATTTTGAAGCTATATTATTAGACACATACATACTTGTTAAGATACTTCCAGATGATTACCCATTTATCATTAAGTATATCCTTCTTTATTTCTTGCATTAAAATTTATCTTCTCTGATTTGAGTGCATTTACACCAGCTTCCTTTTTAGAGTTTGTATGATGTATCTATTCCCAACAGTTCTTGGTCCCTATATTTCAGATGTTTCTTTTATAAGCAACATATAAAATTTAAAGAAAAAAAACTGTCTTTCAATCCAGCCTGAAAAAGCTTTGTCTTGCAGTTGGAATATTTAACTCATTTACATTTAAATTAATTACTGATACTTGGGTTTATAACAACCACTACCTTACACTCTGTTTCCTATTTTATCCAACTGTTATCTATTACTTTTGTTCTATTTTGTCTTCTTTTTAAATAATCCAATGTTTTTCATTATTACATTTACCTTCATTAGTTTTACATTATTTTATTATTATTTTAATATATACCCTAAAATCTACAATAAGCATATTTGAATTTTTATAGATGAATATACATTAGTACTTTTAACAGCTAATAGAAAATATTAACATATTAAAACATTTTAACTATATTTACCCCTTTTTGTATACTGTTGTCATTTTTACTATACATAGAAGTATACTGTATAAACTTAAGACCCATTTAGATTTACCTATATACACTTTCCAGTGCTCTTTATTCTTATTTACATTATTGTTATGTTATTGGAAATCATTTTTCTTCTTCCAAAAAAATTTTTTTAACTGAGATACTGCTAATGACAAATTGGTAGAGGAAAAAAGCATAAATATCTTTATATCACCTTCACTTCTGAATTCTAGTTTGGCAGTTACGTCCTCTGAAAGGGAAGGTTGTATACTCCTGAAAGTAATTTGCTTTTAAGATGTTTGCCAGGGAGTGTTCTCAGGAAGAACACTTGAGAAGGAGCAAATTTAAAAAGACTGGCAAAAAGAGAAAAAGCTCAACTGCTTTACAGTTCTAAGAACTGCCTCAGTAAATCCAACAGGGAATCTAGTTCTCACATGGTGATTATAGTCATCCCTAATCGAAGCAAGTGAAATGAATATTTACTAACTCATGCCAACCAGTTACTGGATATGGACTGTTCCTGGTAAGGTACTATAAGCTTGGATAGGTCATCCCTCTGGACAGTGTACCACGGCATTCACTCCAGCAGCTACTTTCAGCAATCTACAGGTGTTGTTCTGTAGTTCTCTGGCTTCGGTTGTTTGGTTAAGATATCGGCAATAAGTCTTATTGCAGGTTCTTTAAATGTAGTAGGTCTTTTCCTCAAATTGCTTTTAGGATTTTCTATTTGTTAGCATCTTTTCTTTGGAATGAGCTGCTTTTAGTTTACTTTTATTTATCCACTTTAGGGGTAAATAGGGCTTTGTAAATATGTGGCTTGGTAACTTCTATCAGCTTTGGAAAATTATTGACTCTTACCACTTTAAAGATTGTTTTTTCCTCATCTCTTTCTCCTTCTGGGATTCCCATTGCTCATACATTCATATTTGTATAATATTCCATATATTTCCACACTTCTTTCTCAATTTTCCATTTTTTTCTTTCCATACCCCAATATGGGTACTTTATAGTAATTTATCTTTAAATTTAGTAATTTTCTCTTCATTTGTGTCCAGTAGGAGGTTAAGCCATTCTATTTAGTTTTTACCTTTTTAATTTTATTTTCACTTTCTTTAACTTTATTTTGATTCCAGTGAAATTCTCCACTATTTTATTTTCCAGAATATGTGGTTGTTTTTTAGTACATGCCATACATTGTGCATGAAAAATTAAAGATATCCTGAATAATGTTGTTTTCCTCCATAGAGGAGTTCCTCTTAATTCTGGTAGAGAGGATATAGCAAGTTCATTTCATTTCAATTTAATTAGGGACAGAATTGATACAGAGTTGAGTTTCCCTATTTTTAAGGTTTACCTTGTTTACTTCTGAATCACCTCATTTCTGAGAGAGAAGCCATAAAGAGACCGCAACAGAGATTTTTCAGTAGAGTCTTTCCTAGGCTCTTCTCTCTTCTCATAGAGCAAACTGCCACTTACGTATAACCCCAAATTGCTTGCCAACTAACTTGAGCACAATACATTAAAAACAGCCTTTGGGATTAAATTACTGAGTAATTCTTGTAATTCTTCATTTCAACCCAAAGGCATAGCCAGGTTTTAACAACAAAAGGTATGAATCTGAGATGTTTTGAAGTCAGGAGGGATGTCCTCTGCCATGGTACTAGGGACAAATTCATATACAAATATTACTCTTTGAGAACCTTCCCCATGTGTGTCTGCCACTATAATCAGGGACATTTTAATACTTCCTCACAATACCTTTGTAGAAAATGCTTTAATAGCCATTAAAAAAGTGTTCTTTTTGGACCATTACATCAGGGGGGGAATGACACTCCCCACCTCCATCAAGACAGGAGTTCTTGAATCTTACTTCCCTTCTGTTTTGGCTTGTCTCTGTCTTTGACTATGTACCTATGAACTTACTGTCTTCTGCATTTAGCTTTTTGTTCCAGTTAACTTTGTCAAAGCAATGTCATTAAAAAAATATTTGTGGGTACAGCAGTAAAAGTATTTATTCTTACATAGCCACAATAAAAGCATTTATTCTTACATATCTGCAAGCCTGCTAGATTTTGTCTGTTGTAGACTGGGTTTGGTTACAAAGCTCTTCTCTTGGGAAATCTGATTGGTAGGCTATGGTTGCTCTGCTTCTCATGTCTCTTCTCCTTTTTGGACTACCTGGTTGGCTTGTCTGGGATATTATTTTCATAATGATGGTGGAGTTGTAAGAAAGCATGGAGAAATGTGCATGATGTCTTAAATGCTATTTTCAGAACTGCCCACTGATGCAAGTCACATGGCCAGACCAAAGTGAAAGAGTGAGAAATTAAACCCCACCCTTTCAATGGGAAGAACTGCAAAGTAATAACATGACAAATGTGAATTTCAGGAGGATTAAAGAATGGAGATCAATAGTGAATCCACATCTTCCTTCCACACTTCTGGATGGTGGGGGAGGGGCAGAGGGAGAGAGAGAGAGAGAGAGAATCCCAAGCAGGCTCCACGCCCAGGACTGAGCTCCACATGGGGCTCCATCTCAGGACCCTGAGATCATGACCTGAGCCAAAATCAAGAGCCTGATGCTTAACAGACTGAGCCACTCAGGCACCCCCATTCCTCTGGAGTTTTTATTTCTCTCATCTACTTGAAGAAACTGGAGCTATTTCAGTGCCCAGGCAGCAAATGGTACTTCAGGTCTCTTTATTTTTGCATTTTTGTATATCAGAGAAACTTGTCTTATAGTCCATATTCCAAGAAACTTTTAGGGATTTATTCTGATATACAATAGATTTATAGCTAGAAGATGGTTATGCCTAGTAAAAGTAATAGAAACATAACATACAGCCTAAAGTCATTAAAAATTTATGTTGACTGATTTGTAATATATGTCTTATTTCCTTATAGTTACATGTTCATGATATTAATTGTCTTTCCTTGTTCCCCCAATGAGAATAAATTCTCATTATCCTTTGTCATGATCTGTCCTAATCATATATTTAGTTTCTAAGAATTGCTGCTATTGAAATGAGAATGCATCTTTTCCATGCATATCAGCTGCATTTTCCATTTTAGATGCTGAATAGAGACTTTACACTCTTAATTCATTTAAAATTTTTGAACATAGGATATTGTATGTGTAAGTGTGTGTGTGTGTGTGCAGTGCACATGTATGTGCATATTCTCCTCCTTGTCTCCCATAGCACCAAAAACCATACTGAGATTTTCCTATGTGTGGGAAGTCATGCTAGCTACTGCAGATACACCGAGCCATGGTGAAACAGAAGGCCATAAAACAGAAGGTCCCCTTGAGGGTCTTGATCTCCAAATATAATTTCGGCAATAAAACTATTGAAATAAGCACTTTAGTTAAATGTTGTAATATCATCATTACTTAGAAGTAACACAAATAATGCACTTAAATTGAATTGATCTTTAAAAAGAGCTGCAGAAGAAAAATATTCCTTATTTTAAATAGGGTTAATTTTACTTTTCAAAACTCACTGTGTCTTTGTCACAGATTAAAAACATGTGGTATTACTTCTAGTTTAAACTCGATATAAAATTTTACTGTATCTTTCTGATATTTTTAGCTTCTTTGTCAGAGTTATCTTCCCTTATCCAGATGGATGAACTTTAGAAGCATGCAGATTCTTGCAATTCAAACAAATGAGAAGCCAAATATAAAAAACAAATTAACCCTATCTTGTTTGGCTTATTTTAAAAGCAACTAGAAATATAAAAATCAAATTAATAAAGAAAAAATACTGAATTTTTTTTTTCTGAGAACTTTAACATTTTATACAGGCATTAAAATTTTACATGTGGAATGCCAGTAAGGAAACCTGATTACATTGAATAACAAAAAAATGCTCTTTTCTAATGTTATTTGTGTATGGAAGAATTACATTTGAAAAATGATTCCTTTATATCTAACCCTTTATTAATCTTGTTTTTTCATTCCACAACTCAGTAACGTAATGTTAATGAAGGCAGAGATAATCAATCTCAGCACTAAAAAACATACATATACACATACATATTATTATTTTATATTTATATTATTCATTTTTTAAACTCCTTTGCTTCTCTCAATATACAAGTGGATACTTGGGTGGTTTTCATATTTAATTCTATTTTTTTTAATTCCATTACTCAAAGACAACTTAATTGATAGCAATTTTAGAAAATATAAATACTGTGCTAAGCCTTCCAGTACCTTCCTTAGAATGCATTTTGGAAGCCCTGAATCATGATTTTTTTTTTTTCTCCATGATTTATACCTTCAGGACAGCTGTCTTCAGAGTCTTCACACAAGAGTTATATTTATTTATATACATATGTCACATACAAATTGAAAGTATTAATCTGGGAGACAGTCCAGGTGAAATCCAGATCTAACTAGAATTCTTTCTTATCTCTACTCAAGAAATGTACATCTTAAATTGGGGAAAAAAATAATCATTTGCCACTTCAAGTGATTCAATTTACTTACACTGTTTGGAATGTCACAGATTTATTACTTCTAATCTGAAAACAATAAAGAAAAGTTGAGTTTTAATCCAAACTGCCTCATTTCTAAGTGAATAGATTGGGTAAGATATTGAAGATTCTGAGTTTGGGGCATACCTACGATATATCATTTTGTGATGAACTTAATACAAAATTTGCAGTGTAATACTATTATTTTTTACCAAAGATGAAAATGTTGAGGATAAAACTAAATATCCCAGATTCATACAACTGGCAGGAGCAGTCTGAATTCTCATCCAAGTGTCTTAAGCCTAATTCCATTCTCTAAATGACGCACTACATAATATCCATAAAAAGAATACGTGTTTGGGTAGGGAAAAAAATCTTAATTAAATGCTTGTATAGTAAGCCTTTGTTTTTTTATTTGATTTTATTATGTTATGTTAATCACCATACATTACATCATTAGTTTTTGATGTAGTGTTCCATGATTCATTGCGTATAACACCCAGTGCTCCATTCAGTACGTGCCCTCTTTAATACCCATCACCGGGCTAACCCATCCCCCTACCCCCTCCCCTCTAGAACCCTCAGTTTGTTTCTCAGAGTCCATAGTCTCTCATGGTTTGTCTCCCCCTCCGATTCCCCCCCCTTCATTTTTCCCCTCCTACTTTTCTTTTTTTTTAACATGTATTATTTGTTTCAGAGGTACAGGTCTGTATTCAACAGTCTTACACAATTCACAGCGCTCACCATAGCACATACCCTCCCCAGTGTTCATCACCCAGCCACCCCATCGCTCCCAACCCCCACCACTCCAGCAACCCTCAGTTTGTTTCCTGAGATTGAGATATATAGTAAGCCTTTTAAATTGGTTTCATTTTCACAGCAACCTTTCCAGGAACTGTCCTTATTACTTCTTCTAGGTGAGGAATATGAGTCTGGGAGATAGGAAGGAATTTGTTTAGCTCAGCTCATAGCAGAGCCATGTAATGAACACAGGTCTGCTAGCCACAAGGGCTCTATATTTTCCAACATTCTGTGTTTCTTATCATTTGTTCTATTTATAACATAGAAACTACATAACTTCCCCAAATTAGAGACAAATCAGGTAGCTGGCACTTTCCAAGAAGATTTCATATTTTTTTTAAAAACTCAATATTCTTCCCTCACAAAATACTGGAATCACAGTGTATGATGGAAAAGTCTTTGGAATTGAAGAGATATGATTGGGTGGATGTACCAGACTGTTTAATCATTCATTTATCATAGTACATTTTGTTTCCAGTTTAGTGCCCTTATAAATAAATCTGCTACCCTGAAGAAATAGGTACAGGTTTTTGAGGGGACACAAGTCTTCATTTCTATGGTGTAAATGCCCAGGATTACAATTTCTGGGTCACATATAGTAAGTATATTTTGGTTTTTAAGAAACTGCCAAACTATTTTTTAGAGTGACTGTACCATTTTACCTATCCCACCAGCAATATATGAGTGATTGGTTTCTCCACATTCTCACCAGCATTTGGTACTGTCACTATTTTTTATTTCAAGCTGTTCTAAAACATGTGTAGTGGTATCTTACTGTGGTCTTAATTTGTATTTTCTGAATGGTTAGTGATGTTGAACATTTTTTCATGCTTATTTGCTATCTTGTATCTTAGTGAAATCTGTTTGTGCCTTTTGCCCACTTTCTAATTGAATTGTTCATTTTTTTTCACTATGTTTGAAGAATTCCTTTTTCTAGATAGAGTCTGTTGTCACATATATGGTGTACAAGTATTTTTTCCAGGTCTGTATATTGTCTTTATATCCTCATGGCAGTGTCTTTCACAGAGCAACAGTTTTTATTTTTAACAAAATCCAACTTACTGATCTTTTTCTTATATGCATCACGTTGTGTTTCAAGTCTAAAAATTCTTTACCAAGTCTTAGGTCCTAAAAATAGTCTATGTTTTCTTCTAAAAGTTTTATAGTTTTTAAATCTACGATTTATTTGCGGGTTGTTCTGTACATGGTGTGAGATGTAGATGAAGGTCCATAAGGCCCAACTGCTTTATCTATTTATTATTTTCAGTCTTTTTTTTTTCTTAGTGTGTTTAGTTTTAAATAATTTTTATTACTGTGTCTTTCAGTTTGCAAATCTTTTCATCTGCAATATCTATTCTATCAGTAAGCCCATCCAGCATGTTTTTAATCTAAGCTTTGTAATTTTCATCTCTATAAGTTTGAGTCATTTTTACATCATCAGTGTCACTACTTGACATGCTCAATCTTTCTTCTAGTTTCTTGAACATATGGTATTGTTAGAGTAACTGTTTTGATGTGCCTGTCTAATAATTATATATTATCTGTTTCAGTTCTAGGTGTTTTAGATTGGTTGATTTGTCTCATTATCGGTGGTGATTTCCTGCTTCTTTGTGTGACTGGTGTGTTAAAATCGTTTATTCTAGAAGACCTGGAAATAGCCTGAGCTGTTTAAAGACATGTACCAGCCCGATAGATATTCCTGGACAAACCTTGAAATGTACTGATTAATGGTATTGTTTCAGAGTCTGTTTTTGTTTGTTTGTTGTTTGTTTGTCTTTTTACAAGCTTAGTAACACTGTTTGCTGATAAAATCAAGAATGATGGTTTGTACCTGGTTTTGGCAAGACTCTCAGCAGGTTGAAGCTGGTCACACAGCAAGAATGCAACCAGCAGGGTATATGAGGTCCAAACTCACACTCCATTTTGGACTCCCTGAATATGAGGTATCCTGTGCACATGATGGTGGTTCCTACAGAGAAAGAAAACACAGTCTTTATACTCCTGCACAGGGTGGACAATTGGATCCTGCTTCTACAAAACCCTGCTGGGAAACAGCTTTTAACTATGATGCATATTCCTACTTTCATGCTGTTATACTCTATACATTTCTTGCAATAAACTTGAAATGCATAAGCATTGTTATTTTGGGTCTTATGACTCTTATTTCACAGCTGAAGTCTGATTTACTGCCACAGTTAGTGCACCTGGTAATTTTTTATCAGATGTCAGACATTAACATTTTACCGTGCTGGATATGGGATATTTTTGTGTTCCTATACATATTCATGAGCATTGTTTAGAAATGTAGTCATGTTATCTAAAACAATTTGATCCTTTTGGTTCTTGCTATAAGCTTTTTAAGCCAGGACTAGAGCAAAGTTTAGTCTGGGGCTAAGTTTGCTATAATTACTGAAACGAAGTTATTCAGAATGCTCTAGCTGAAGACCTATAATTTATGACTTTTTCATTTCAGCTGTTCCAAAGACATGCTCTACCTTGCCCTGTATGAACTTGAAGATTGTTTCTCTATCCTTTCTGCTGTTTCCTTCCTCAGTGTCAGGTCTTTTCCTCATGTGTGTGTCCTGATAGGTAATTATCTGAAGATGTGAAGGCTTGCGAGAGACTATCCTCAGATTTCTGGACCCCTCTCTCTCTCTTTCTCTCTCCATCTCTTTCCTTCTCTCTCCCTTCTCCTCTCCCTCTCTTCAGCTCTCTCATCTCCAGTATTTTGTCCTGACTACCCTAGCCACCTTGGTCTCCCTGGATTCCCAGGTCTATCCCCTCAATTCAGGAACAGCTTGACTGAATTCCCTCTCCTCATTCCACAGGCTGGAAACTCTGCCCAGGCAGTAAATGGGGACAATCATAGGGCTCTTTCCATCTGTTTCACATCTTTCAGGGATCACTATCCGTTGTTGCCTGATAGCCAATGAAATCTAATATTTTTGTGTGATTCTTTTTTGTTCTTTTTAAATTTTTTTTCAGGCAAGAGAATAAGTCTGGTCCTGTTACTCCATCTTGCCTGGAAGTAGAAGTCTCTGAAGGATATTTCTCACTTAATGAAACAATCATTAGGAATGCAGTAGGTAATTTATATTGTTTAAAGTTTTTTAGTAAAGGGCTATGTGATAAATTTCTTTTGGAATTCCATTATAGAAAAATATTATTTATAATGAACTATTTTGCTTTTCTTACTTCCATAACAATACATTCAGCAAGTCATCCTCTTCTCCCTTTTCTACCTGGCTGTAAAGAAATAAGATGTGAATTTTATAATGAAATGCCAAGACTGTAACTTAGACTCCTAGTTCAGCTATATCTATCACTGACTCCTCCCCTATTTATTTGTGCCTTATATATATTAACTTTGCTTCAGTAGCTCTGCTGTATCTACCCTCTTTGTTAAGAAACTTAAGGGACTTTGGCAGTTAGATAATTTTAAGGAGTATTTGCACAGAATCCAACTAACATCTTAGCTCTGTTTCTTGCAGTCTATACCCCAGTTCCAGTGTTTCATCTGGGTTACCTATGTATTTGAATAGCTCTGCAAAATGCTATGTACTAACCTCCTGGAGCAAATCTCCCATTACAGCTTCTAATTTGGGGGCAAAAAATTGACATAATGATAGTTACTGAATAAATATCTGTTGGATTAATGAATAAGTGAATTAATTTTATTGGAGATTTTAGCCTCATGTAGAAATCACAGGATGGCACATCTAATTATATACAAGTATGGCAAATTCTATTCTTGTAATAGACTTAAACACCTAAAACATCCTCACAAAGAACACTTTGTTGCTGATTTTCTTCACAAAGAGAAACAGACTGTAGAAAGTTGACCTATGGGTTTACATACCACAAAACCCTCCAGTTGTATTTATACAATAAAGTATTTACAGTTTTGTCAATAATATCAGGGATCTCGCAATCCTGTGTGTGTGCGCGGTCAGACCGAGAAAGACAGGGGGACAGAGAGAGAGGTAGAAAGGAAAATAGAAGTAGATATTATACCTGGTCAGGAGGTTGGTTAATTCCTTAGCGCTCTTAGGAAAAAAAGAACTACCAGTGGGCCTCTCAGCATGTCAGACCATTGGGTTGCTTCCAAAGCAATTAATTCTCAGTGGGGTGCAAGTGAATTCATTAAAATAGAGAATTGTATTGCCTCTGAGGATTTGTGGGAAGGTTCGGATCTTTTAGAAGAGTAACAGCTGAATGAGCAAGTAAAGCCAATTGTAACTTTTCCAGTTTCTCAGTTATAATTCAGGTTGATTCAGGATGAGATACAATTATGGTAAAGGGTAACAATTGTTTTATCTTTCCAGCTGAGTAGAATCACTGTACCTTATATGTATATTAGTACCAATCTTTCATTTGATTGATGTCATAGATTAAATCAGAGAGACAAATGGAATAGATCAATTTTTTAATAAGGAAAGTCTGAAGCAGGAAATTAGTTTATCGCAAGTTGCCTCTGAATCCTAGTACTTTTGTGATTAGCTCTAAATGGGAGTGAGTCTATGTTTGCAGGAATGCATGTGGGAGTACCTGAGGAAGTGTATGCGTTTGTACTGGGGAGAGCGGGGTAAAAATGGCACATTAGCTTTCAAGAAAGCTAGAACACGTTTGTTACTCTGCCTTCCAGTACCCAATTCTAAACTTCAGTGACAAAGATGAACATGAAAAGATAGTTGTCATTGGAGGATTTGACTCAAATGATATATTGATCTCCCTTTTAAAATCATTAAAACATTATCAGAAATCGTTCACATTTATTTATTTTTTCATTGTAAATATTTTTTTATTATGTTATGTTAATCACCATACATTACATCATTAGCTTTTGATGTAGAGTTCCATGATTCATTGTTTGCGTATAACACCCAGTGCTCCATGCAGAATGTGTCCTCTTTAATACCCATCACCAGGCTAACCCATCCTCCCACCCCCTTCCCCTCTAGAACCCTCAGTTTGTTTTTCAGAGTCCATAGTCTCTCATGGTTCGTCTCCCCCTCCAACTTCCCCCCTTCATTCTTCCCCTCCTGCTTTCTTCTTTCTTCTTCTTCTTCTTCTTCTTCTTCTTCTTCTTTCTTCTTCTTCCTCTTATTTTCTTCTAACATAAAATGTATTATTTGTTTCAGAGGTACAGGTCTGTGATTCATCAGTCTCACACAATTCATAGCGCTCACCATAGCACATACCCTCCCCAATATCTATCACCCAGAGATTAAGAATTCCTCATATCAGTGAGGTCATATGATACATGTCTTTCTCTGATTGACTTATTTCACTCAGCATAATACATTTATTTTTATATGTTATTTGACTTAATATTCACGTCTGACTTAAATATAACTATTTTTATTTTATAAGTAAAATCTCAATTGTTATGTGAGGGTGAATTACATTTAATCCAGAAATTATTTATATTTTAACACTCTATTAACAACATTGTAGGTACTATGAAATGTTTAACAGTTGTATCTTACGTATTTACTTATTTACACAGATAGAGTAAAAATTGTAAAGAAAGACATCTTATCAGGGTTTTAAAGAGTATATGCCAAAGGAATATATATGAATACTGAATTCCTCCATTTTATGTAGTAATGTCTGACTCAGAGTATCTGTGTGTGTGTATATTCCAAGAGACAAATGTGGTTCTAGATAAAGTTACTATAGACCTACCAGTGATATTGTTTCCATTAAAAAATGTACAGATGGGGCACCTGGGTGGCTCAGTTGGTTAGGAGTTTGCCTTCAGCTTGGGTCATGGTCCAGAGTCCTGGGATGGAGTCCCATGTTGGGCTCTCTGCTCGGCGGGGAGTCTGCTTTTTTTCCCTCTGCCCCTCCCCCTGCTCCTTCTCTCTCTCTCACTCATTCTCTCTCTCTCTCAAATAAATAAATAAAATCTTTTTTAAAAAAATGTCCAGAAAAATGTGTATTGGATAGGTCTTGCCTCAGTACTCTAGGTGGAGATTGGTTAACCTTGCTGTTACTTTCACTACAATAATCATTTGTTTCTAAAGGGCCTGCTAGTCCACCTAGCTGGCTCAAGGCAAAGTTGTTACATGACTGTAGAATTTTTCAGTCTTTACTTATCCTTTCTTCACCATTCAGTTATCTTCCTCAGGCACCCAGTGGTGTTAAGGTCCTGTCACTCTGGAAGAAAGTGACAATTCACTTTACTTAAGGAAAGGCCATGGGTATTTAATGCACTTAAGTGTCTAACTCCTCCCAGTTATATTTGCCTTCCAAAGGATGGCCAGAATGCATTTGCTTCATTCAATGAAAGATTTCATAGAAATCTCTCCACTTTTCCTCAAATAATGGCATGCTTTTTTAGAAGGCCAATCTGAAGTCTAACTGCAAGTATTCTGAGTTTCACTAGGCTTTGGAAAGACATCAACATACTACTTAAAACACAGTTTTGTTTTATTTTGAAACGCACTGTTGAACTGGTCCCCATTCCACCTAACTTTTTAATGGATGCGTACCTTGTTTCCAATAGTTTGCAAATAGTTGTTTTCTTCTCTGTTTAACTGGTAATCTTCCCAGATCTAGCACAGTAGGGGTTTGATAAATACTTGTTGATGAAGCTACCCTGCACCACAATATCTGACCTAAGTTGTCACTTATGGTTCCCCAGACACTGCTGTTTAATTGCTTTCAATTATCTTAGCCCATGTCTACCCAAGCAAAATGAAGTGGTGAGTCAAGCAATTGTCTTGTGAATGTGATCAATATAGAAATTCAATACGGATAATTAAGGCACCCCCTAACTCACTTTTTTCTTAGTAACAAGCTTTCTTTTCGCCAGAATTGTTCAGATAATTGCCTCAACTGTCCATTTTACTTTGCATCATAGACACAGGTCTGTAAGTAGCTTAACGGGCCATGGTAAAACTGAATGGTCGGTGCAGTTCACAGATAGATCACCACCTAGTTCATTCATCTGTGGTGCTTCTGGATAAATCAGGCTGACTGGTCTTGGAAAATTGCATTGATTCGTTCTGCCTCTTAACGGCTGAGGTCTATAGGACACAGATATGCTCCTGGCTTCTGTTTTTGAGTAGTTTCATATCGACCATTGTTCCCATATCCAGAAATTGGCAACATACACCAAAGGAAAAGGTATGACTAGTAACGGGTTAACTTGGATCACGCATGTAGCCAACAGAGACATTTTGGACCTCAAATGAATACTGTTTTGCAGGATGACCACAAAAGTAAAAAACAAACTTAATGTCATCAGACTACTAAAAAACAAGTTCACTTTCATAAAGGGAAAATACATCCTTTTTTACAAACATTTCATCTTAATTATTGAAGTAACCTTTTGGACATAGCATAAACTTATAAAAATATTCATTGAGTAGCTTTGACTTCAAATATTTGACAAATGCCCACATTTTTAATGTTTAGTTGTTTAACTACATTTTCTTTCTAAAATTGTGACCTACATATGCAATAAGCTCTTTGTACCATGTGACTGTGAATTTTGTTTTTTCTATCACTTTCTGCTTTTCCTAACCAAGTTAGTTACATGGCATATTGTTTTAGAAAAGACTAAAATGGCAGTTACTTTTTTAAACAGCAGTTTAAGGAGTGCTTAAAGAATAAATACAGAGAAAGTTAAAAATAGCAGAAGAGGACAAAGTAAAATATATAATAAAAGTCTGAGCAGTTGAATGAAGATTTTTTTTCCTTTTTGTAACCCTCCAAATATTTTGGAATCATATTTGTTTACACTTGGTCCCCAAAACCTTTTTATTTCTATGGAAAGAGGAGTTTATACACTTTTTGGCTACCCCCTGGTCTTTGCAATGGTATACTTTAATGGTATGTTTATAGAAGAATTAGGAACACAGGCAAGAATTTTCCCCTTAAAATACAGATGGGTTTAGATTTTAGAGAAAACATCCTTAGAAAAAGAGATTCATTTTAAATGAATTCAAACACATTAAACTTAGATTTAAATAATCATTGAACTTTCTCAAAACCTGGCAACATTTCTTCTTACATGCCCAAGGTAAGGATTTGTAAAGGAAGGAAAGGAGGAATAAGTTCATCATGGTAAATGCCAAGCTTTGGACTTATAAAATATTGATTCTCTATATCAAAATTTTGGGTTTTTTAATAATTGCCATCCTCATCCCACCTCATCACAAAAGCCCTAAGTTTACATTTTCATTTCCATAAGGACAGATGAAGATATCCAGTGTTAACAAATACCCATTAAATGTAAAAAAATAAATAACTCCTTATAATTCAGTCCTAGAGTGAATTGTTTTCTATTTAACAATTAATTTGCCTGAAAATTCCCAGAAAGTCACTTCAACACGCATTTATTTTGCCTACGTGTGCCCAGGCAGAGCTGGATTTCCTGCGAGGCTGATGATTCTCAAAGCGCATGGAACACAAGGCAAAGAGCAGACTGGCACAAGCCAGATCATTCCTGTCATAAATAGAGACGCCTTCCTTACTGACTGCTTTAAAACAGAAGTTTCTATGTAAACAAATCTTTACCAAAACAAAATCATTAAACAAAAACACATTTTACTGTTGCATTATTCTGGCAGCTTACTGCTGTCAGACTGTATTCCAAATCATTACTGAGTGATGACAAGTAGGATAGTAACTGTTACATAGGATGCTGCAAAATTAAAAAGAGAGGCTAGTGATTATTTATATTTAACAAAGCTTCATTTATTATAAACCTATAAATCCCTAATTTTTATTGGCCTAACTCTTTGGTTTGCTGTGTGTAGTAACCAACTGTGCTTTTGAGGAGTGCAGCCTATTAAAAACAATTATGGTCCTAAACAACCTACACACCCTGAATATCAAAATATACTTATTTTATCATTCTAGGAAACCCACAGAGAGCAGGTGTGTAGGATTGCCACCTTTAGCAAAACTCTGTAAGTAGTATGTGAAAGACTGAAAAATGCAGGAGAAAACACTAGTAAGCATTTTTATCATTGGGCTATATGGTAAAATTTCAAGTGTTGCCAAGTCTATGAAAAAAGTCTGCAATAGTTAAGTAGGATTTTAAAAATGGGATTTTGATGATATAATATATAACCTAATGTGTGTATTCTATCTGTAAAGTGGAAATATTTGTTCAGTAATTTCACACTGGTATCTTGAAATTGGCCACATTGAGTGGATTTTATGATGGAAATAAACAATTGTTATAAATCAGTGTTTAATTTGTTGTTTTTTGAAGGTTCAGGCCTAAGAAAGAGATTGAGGAAATGTTAATAATGTAGATTAAACATAAATGTTTGCTGTGTATATAGCTATTCCATTGTACCTAACACAATAAATTGAGGAAATATTTTTCCAGTACTCAAAAATCATTCTCTGATTCAGAAAAAAATATCTTTTATGTCACTGAAGAATAAGTGAAGTTCCAACATATATCATAATTGTTTCATTTCCTTCTTACATATTAATGTAAACAAAATATCAACCACTATTCATGTTAGAATTACACTCATTAATCATTGTAATCATATGCTTCATGTTTAGGAAAATTGAAAAAACTCAGTGAAAGCATTCTGTGAGAATCAACTGACTGTACGGAATTTACAAGAAAGAGTACATATTTTCTTTTTTGAGAGAGAGAGAGTGTATGAGTGGTGGGGTAGCAAGAGGGAGAGGGAGAGAGAGAATCTTAAGCAGATTCCACGCTCAACAGGGAACCCATCATGGGGCTCGATCTCACCCTGAGATGACTGTGAGTTCATGACCTGAGCTGAAATCAAGTCAGACACCTAACTGAGCCACCCAGGTGCCCCCGAGAGTACATTTTTTTTTCTTATTATATGCTATGCATACATCATATAAGAAAAAGTTTCAATAAACTTAGTTACACACTTGCATACAGGCCATTAAACATTTGCTAGCACACCATTGCCTAGACAATCAAATAAACAAAAAGTATAAATCTTAAGTTTGGTATTCAAAACTATGAGACTGCCCCCGGAATCATCACAATAGTAGAGAAAGCCATTGCCAGCACTAGTTCCCCATTCAAATCCTAGGCCCTATTTTAAAAAAAGGATGATAGATAAAATGGAATTTGAAGAATTGGACCATGTGTACATACATATGTTTGCATGTTTTAAAATACTGATGATTTTCATGTATAACTGGCTATATTATTTTTCAAGCTAAAGTGCAGTATCATTAAATGGTATAATTCAGCTAAGTTTTTTTTTTTCTGTGGAATCTGAATTGATTGCTGGTACAAATGTAGGGGTTTCAAGTCATTATTCCTGGGGTTACTCCAAGGCAATGATTGAGACAACATGCAGGGGAGCCAACTCTTGTCCAGGAATGGAGTAGGGAGTGGGAAGTTAACCACCGCTCAAAAGCCCATTTTTGCAAAGTACGAACATAATTGCAAGACCAAATCTTTAGCATTTACTTTGACTTTATTGTGTAAAAGGTCTGTCTATATATAAATTTCAGAAGGTGTTCTAGTGGATTTGTGAAATTATTTTGATGAAATAATTTTAAAAGTATAAAACAATGAAATGGATTCTCTGTATACAGTTTTGAGTATAGAGATAGGCATATTGACTGCATTCAAAAAATAGTTTTTAAATGATTTTGATGCCTGGTATACAGGCATATATTTGTTGCTGTTTCTTTTTTTTTTTTTCTATTTTAGAGAGAGACAGTGTGTGTGTGCATGGGGAGGGACAGAGGGAGAAGAGAGAGAATCTCAAGCAGATTCCATGCTGAGCCCAACATGGGGCTCAATCTCTTGACCCTGAGATCATGAGTTGAGCCAAAATCAAGAGTTGGCTGCTTGACACTGAGCAACCCAGGCGCCCTAGTGCTGCTGTTTTTTTAACAACAATCTTAAAATGGCCACAAAATTCTAGGTAGAAATATTATTGGCATTTACCTCAATGGGTGGAAGAATGAGTTTTCTTATAGAATGTCTTAAATATTAAATTACAAAGGATAATTTCCATACCATTTTTAAATCCAAAGAGTCTATATTTACAAAACAATTGGAAAGTCATAAATAAATAAGTAAATAAAACTATTATTGTTGCTTCTGAATATTTGTTTTAAACTTAAATGTTCCTGCTATTCACATTCAAAGTTCAAACACATGATAAAAATATGTGCCTGGAATTATTACCAAATACTGATAATACTGTCTAATTGGAATAAATTGCATAAAATTTCAGATGATATGCATATACCATTTCTCCTAGTCATGTTAAATCCCCCATAAATAAATAATAATTGTCTATAAAAATAATTTATAAGTACCAGAATAATTAATAAGGACAAAAATAAAACTGTTGTAAAAGTAATAAACACACAGGCAGATAAAAAAAATATGCCATTGAATAATAGTAAAAGCAACGTCTAACACAATTAATTGTCAGCTAGTAGGTATGGAAGAAGATTGCAAAAACTGTGACCTGTGGAGTTTACCTGGAAAACGAGAGCAAATATATTCTTTAAGAGTTATTGAGACTGGAAGGCCAACAGATCAAATATGAGCACACTTCGGGGGTAGTAGAATGACATTTATTTATTCAACATTCAACAAATATTTATTAAGCACCTTATATGAGTCTAACAGTGTCCTTGGCATTTGTAATACATCAACAAGCTAAACAGCAATGCTTTCTACCCAGGAGAACTTAGATTCTAGTGACTGGAGGCAGACAGCAAGTAATAAACAAACATAATAACTAAGCAAATTACATATTTTAAAGGATGTTAGGTACTACACAAAATGTATAGTGCGTTAGTGGTAAGTAAAATTAAGGATGTTTATAACTGGGGCACCTGGGTGGCTCAGACGATTGAGCATTGCTCTTGGTTTGGGCTCAGGTCATGATCTCGGGGTCATGAGATCAAGCCCAGCATCAGGCTCCAGGCTCAGTGAGGAGTCTGCTTGAGATTCTCTCTCTCCCTCTGACCCTGCCCCTGCTTGCACTCTCTCTCTCTCTTTCACTGAAATAAATAAATAAAACTTAGAAAAAGAAAGGATGTATATAACATTGTAAATAGTGTCCTCAAGGCAACTCATTAGAAGATGAGATTTGACCAAAGATTACCAGGTAGAGAGATAATTAGTCATACCTAGAGCAAAGAACACAAGCTACTAGTGTTACAAAGAGGCCAGTGTGGCTAGGACAAAGTATTTTAGGAGAGAAGAGCAGGTGACATGATCACAGACGTTACTGGGCAAAGACGGATAATGCATACAGGCCAAGGTACACACTTTGGTATATTTCTCTAAGAGAAGCTGAGAGTCTTCAGAACGGGATGCAGAGGAGTGACACGACATGACTTAATTTCACATTGTCCAGCAACTATTACTACCATCCATGTCCAGAACTTTTTTCGTCTTCCCAAACTGAAACTCTGTGTCCATTAAACAATAACTCCCCATTCTCTTCTTCCCTCCAGCCCCTAACAATCTCCATTTTACTTTATGTCTCTATGAATTTGACTATTCTATGTACCTCATGTAAGCGGAATCACACAATATGTTCTGTGACTGGTTAATTTCACTCAGCATAATGTCTTCAAGGTTCATCCATGTTGTAGCATGTGTTAGAATTTCCTTTTTTTAATAAGCTGAATGATAGTGTTGCTAAACATTTAAAAATAATCTCTCAGTCTACTGTGTTGGAAATAAAATGTTGAGATATAAATAAGAAGTGAGGAGACCTGTTTGTTATGAATTTATTACCATAATTCAAGAAAAAGATAATGTTGGCTTGGATATTAGCAGTACAGATAGAGAGAAGTGGCCAGATGTTGGTATGATTTGCTGACAGATTGGATGTGGGTTTGGGAGAAGGGTAGTTGGGGCTATGGATGGTTGGGTAGTGAGCTGGGGCACATGTCATTTCTTCACTCAAGCATTTTATAGCTCTTTTTTAAATAGTGGTTACTCCATCAGTCTTGGTTCCCTAGTGAGAGCCTCGCGCGGAGGAGACGCCAGGCAACTTGGAGGTGGCTGGTATTGTTGATACATGAGGCATGCTTTAGACAGAAGTCTCTTTGGAATGGATATATACATATGGTGTTAAGAGGAACTGGGAAGAATGGAATAGGAAATACTGGCATTAACAACTCTGAAGAAGCATGTTGCGGGACGCCTGGGTGGCTCAGTCGGTTAAGTGTCTACCTTCGGCTCAGGTCATGATCCCAGGGTCCTGGGATTGAGTCCTGCATCTGGCTCCTTGCTCAGCAGGGAGCCTGCTTCTCCCCTGGGTTGCTTCTCCCTCTGCTTGTGCTCTCTCTCTCTAACAAATAAATAAATAAAATCTTTAAAAAAAAGGAGTATGTTGCAAAGGATAGCAAAGAAACAGGGCAGTAACTGGTAGTGGAAGTAGGATCAGTGCAAGGTTTTGTTTTCAAAGAAAAAAATGGCATGCTGCAGTAGATGAGAATGATTTAGTAGAAAGAAAAAATAAATGATATATGAAGGAAAGCACAGAATTGTGTAGGGATGGTTTTGAGTTGTCAAAAGTGGTGAGGACCCAACATAAATGAAAGTGCTGTCTCTGGCCACCAGCATGGCTAGAAGTATGTGGCTGCAGGTGCTGGTGGGTGGTGGATGTGTGGAGACTTCTCTATTGCTTTAATTTTCTTAGTAAAGTAAAAAGCCAGTTCATCAGCTTGGTGATGTTAGGGGAGCCACTAAGACACCATGAGTTCAGAAGTTCAGCCTTACACAAATCCAAACCCTCTATTTTCCAGCAAGATGGCTTAAGAGTTAAAGGCATTACTGAAGATCACCTTGAAAGAAATGGAACAAGCTTCATTTTAATTTTTGATCAAGGCACAAACTACCATTTGATCATATGTGCTAACAACTGAGAGAAAACATTTAGAGTATGTTGTAAAGAGGCATGATCTAGGAGCCACAGAACCTATAGTCAAGAAGAGTCTACACTTCTGATAGGCCTGTGACATTGGTCAAATCAATGTGACCTTTGTTCTTCATTCTGAAAATTCAGAGGTTTCAACTAATTTGGTGGTTTTTGTTTATATAATTTCTGGAAACAAAATGCATGGAATTAGATGATACTAAAAATCCATTCCAGTGTTAGTATTAATAACTATAAAAATATATGAGTAATAAGTCTCTTTTTAAATGAAATGCTATTTAGGGGGCACCTGGGTGGCTCAGTTGGTTAAGCGTCTGGCTCGATTTCGGCTCAGCTCATGATCTCAGGGTCTCAAATTGAGCCCAGCAATGGAGCCCTTGCTCAGTGGGGAGTCTACTTGAGGATTTCTCTCCCCCTCCCTCTGCTCCTTCCCCTGCTTGCATGCGTGGATTCTCTCTCTCTTTAAAATAAATAAATAAATATTTGGGGCGCCTGGGTGGCTCAGTCCTTGAGCGTCTGCCTTCGGCTCAGGTCATGATCGCAGGGTCCTGGGATCGAGCCCCGCATTGGGCTCCCTGCTCAGTGGGAAGCCTGCTTCTCCCTCTCCCACTCCCCCTGCTTGTGTTCCCTCTCTCGCTGTGTCTCTCCCTGTCAAATAAATAAAATATTTAAATAAATAAATAAATCTTTAAAAATAAATAAATAAATAAAATGCTATTTATATTAATTTTAAAGCTATAAAGATTATATGTATGTAATGATTTTTTTTTTAAGATTTTATTTATTTATTTGACAGAGAGAGAGAGACAGCGAGAGAGAGAACACAAGCAGGGGGAGTGAGAGAGGGAGAAGCAGGGCTTCCCACAGAGCAGGGAGCCCGATGGGGGCTCGATCCCAGGACCCTGGGATCATGACCTGAGCCGATGGCAGACGCTTAACGACTGAGCCACCCAGGCGCCCCTGTAATGATTTTTTTTCTAATTCCAAGACTTTTTCTCTCTTATTTCTCTAATTCATAGCCATTTTTAGATCATATTTGTGCTCTGAATTTTCTAAATAAATGTGGTGGTGTTATTAAGTTGTCATAACTCCTTTAAATTTCAGCCAATAACTTCTCAGAAGTTGCAGCTGAGCACTTCACTTTGCAGCAAAAGTCAATAATATCATAAGAGACCACTGGAAACTTTCCTGGTGGGACACAGAAAGAACTACATTATAGCTACGGTTTGCTAGTAATTTATTTTGGAATTTAAGACCATCTCATATCTTTTGTTGAATAATTCTGTTTTCTACAGAGTAAACAACACCTATTCTATCTGACACTCAGAAGTTGACTGGAGAATCCATTTGTCTTTAATTTCCTCTAAGGAAGTATGTGTAGCAAAATACATCATTATCTGGATGGTTTTACAAAAGCCCAAAGTTAAAGGTACTCTTTTATTTTGGGTTAAAGCATTATTTTAATTGCATTTAAAAGGAAATTTCAAGAAACCAAGAGAGAGTAGTCTATCATAGTGTTCACATTCACCTTAAAGTCATATTAGAATAAATATTAGTAACATGCCTACCTAGTATTTGCCTAAAGTTTAAAAATATTGAGTATCCAGTTGGTTCTGAACCCCAGAAGGCACTGTGCATTCAGGTAGGTGACTTATGAAAAGATTATTGTTTGCAATTTCCAGGCAAACCGTTCATCTAATCCAGTAAGGGGGGATTTCCTGATTCAGATGAATATCATTTCCAAGGTCTGAGAAGGCAAGGTTGTGAAAGGATGAGAAAATCTAATCACAGTTCCCACCCTGCCTGAATCCCACTAAGCTTTCTTTTTTCCTTCCTTCCTTCCTTCCTTCCTTCCTTCCTTCCTTCCTTCCTTCCTTCCTTCCTTCCCTCCTTCCTTCTGCTGTTTATTTAATATTTAAAAGTACAAAATAAAGACCTCTACAAATTATTTCTATTTTAAACTTTATTTAAAAAGACTTAAAAGACCTTAAAAGTTCTACCAGGTCAACCTAAAATATCCAAAAAATGGAAGAAATCTGAGGCAGATGTTTTACAAATATTTACCTCCATTTTCTTTGATGTCATGTAACCAGATCAAAATATTTTGGTGCTTTCTGCAGATAAATAGGTAAAAAAAATCATATATATTTCATCTATCTTCTACCCTAAAGTGATTTAAAAAAAAAAAAGAAACATCACTCTTTAACATTCAAGTCCCTTTTCTTCCTTCAACTTCTTTTTATATAGTTCCCTTTCCACCTCTGGTTTTTAGCTTTTCTTTTGTTTTATATTATTTTGTTTTGCTCAACTTCCAATTCTTTCTATCTAGGCTGTGTCTCAACCATTTTTTTCCTCTTTCTTTTTCTTTTTTTTTACTTTTCTCATTCTCTGTCACTATCACATAGCTGGTCTAAGTGTAAAACAGACATTTTTAAGTTACAGTTTTTTGATGAATAAAGTTATTATCCATAAATTTCAATTACAGAAATTTAGTATGTGCCTTCTCTCTTAATTTATATAACTTGGTTGGGTCTATATAGGCCTATGCCCCTCTCTAATTTCATAGCTGTGTTGGTAGGAAGGTAAATGCTCAGGTAAGAAGATGGGCGATGCTTTGCTTCAGCTGAGTGAAGTCCTAAAGCAGGCGATCATTTCAGTTCTTAGGAAAAGACAGCCCACCCCTAAAGAGATTAAGGAGATAACCATTTGTGTTCAGCCATAGCAACATGTTATTAGCCTATAAACACTGAGATTTATATTATACTATAGTACAAATACACAGAGATATATCTGGAGTTTGAATGGTTTTATAACTATTAACATTATATTCCATTTGAAAATATTTGTTTCCTCCATTTTTCCCTGGTTTTCAGCATCTTTCCACAAAAATGACTTGTCATGTTCTCTAAAAATAAACACTATCTTTCAACAACTTAATGTTTTCTAGTCTGAAGCCATGCTCTGTTTTTCTTATACTATGTTTCATAATAGATTTGTTGCCGCCCGCTTTGTTGAAGTGTAACTGATATTTAATAAACTACAGAGGTGTAAAGCATACAAATTTTTAAGTTGTAACTTACATGTTGAACAATGAAACTATCACTACTATCAAGATAATAAACAGAAACATCACCCCAAAAAGTTTTCTTCACTCCTTTTATAATGTCTTTTTTCAACTAATCCACACCCATCCCTAGCCCCAGGTAACCAATGATCTGCTTTCTGTCATGATACATTAGTTGTCATTTTCTAGAAATATAAATATATGGGATCATATAAATGTATGTACATTTTCTTTTTTCCCACACGACATCATTATTTTGAGATTTATTCATGTTGTGTATATTAATATTTCATTCTTTTTATTGCTGCATAGTATTCTTTTGTATGGATATACCACAATTTGTTTATCCATTCATCTGTTTCTGAACAACTGATGTTTCTAGGTTTTGCTTGCTCAAATAGAGCTTCTATAAATGTGTATTCAATTTTGTATTAACATATGTTTTCATTTCTTCTTTTTTTTTAAGATTTTATTTATTTATATGACAGAGAGAGACAGCGAGAACAGGAACACAAGCAGGGGGAGTGGGAGAGGGAGAAGCAGGCTTCCTGCCGAGCAGGGAGCCCGATGTGGGACTCGATCCCAGGACCCTGAGATCATGACCTGAGCCGAAGGCAGACGCTTAATGACTGAGCCACCCAGGCGCCCCTATGTTTTCATTTCTATTCACTAAATTCCTAAGAGCTGGATGGTTGGTTTATATAATAAAGATTTATTTCTTTATTTGAGAGAGAGAGAAAGAAAACACATGCAGGGGAAGGGCAAGGGGAGAGGGAGAGAAGCAGACTCCTTCCTGAGTGGGGAGCCCAAGCCAGAGCTCCGTCCTAGACCTTGAGATCATGACCTGAGCAGAAATCAAGAGTTGGTCACTAAACATACTGAACCACCCAGGCACCCCATATATAATATATGTACATTTGCTATCATCAAAAAATAGCTAAACTGAAATCCAAAATGGCTGCACACAATTTTACATTTGCATTTGCAGTGTCTTAAGAATTTCTATTTTTCCATATTCACACTAACGCTTCAGCTAATTTAACATAAAGTAGTCCCATAATCACTTTCTCCAACAGTCACAATTTACCAGTTCTGAAAAAAATTGGGTTAGAGGCAGCATGTTAGTCCATTAAAAAACAGAAATACACTATGTTGCTAACATCACAGGTTGCAAGATCCAACAAGATCAGTGAGATCTGAAAGATGACAGTAGAAAGAAGTTGGGGGGAAGTGTGGAGCAAACTTGTGGAATGGACATAAACTTGAGGCTGTTCCATTAATAACTGCATTACAATGGTAAATGATAGGATGAGCGTAGCTGGAATAAGGAATTTCATCCAAATGAGAAAAGGGAGAAAATGTTGGCTAAATATTTTACAAAAACTTTTTTTTTAAAGATTCTATTTATTATTTATTTGACAGAGAGAGATAGTGAGAGCAGGAACACAAGCAGGGGGAGTGGGAGAGGGAGAAGCAGGCTTCCCGCGGAGGGAGCCTGATGCGGGACTTGATCCCAGGACTCTGGGATCATGACCTGAGCTGAAGGCAGATGATTAATGACTGAGCCACCCAGGCACCCCCAAAAACTTTTTTGAAAAGAAGACAGGACCAGTGGTTACTGGAAAACTTAGGTCTGGAGAGTAGCTCTGAGGAGTGGAGGACCTTGGTTAGCCAAGGAGACCCTCTACAAGCCTGGGATGACCTGACAACACAAGTACAAAAAAAACAAAGACAATTTTGTCTCTTGAGGAATACAGAGCTAAATCCATTGGTTTCTTAGCAAAAGAAATATGCTCTCTAAAAAGGCAGGTTGTTTTTGAATGTTGCAGTAATGAGCCTAGCAGTTCAAGTTCAACAAATTTGGAATTTTAGGTTTTACTTGCAACTGTGTCACAAAGATTAAGTCAGGATTAGTTGGAAGCTCACTAATTCTTTACCGAGACTACTGAGTGAAAACACTAGAGGAAAGTCTCTCCCTTTTGTTTTTTTATAAACTTAAAAAATCCAAATCAGCCAAGCAAAAAAAAATGTTTTGAATACTTAAGTGGCAAAAAGAAGGTGATTAACATAGCAAAAAATGGGCTCAGTGGAACTGAGGTTGCATTTTATGTTCTTACTCATTCATTTTTCCAGCCACCTGATAGAAAGTGGGAACTCAGTGACACTGCAACAAGAGGTCATTTTTCTGCCCAGAGAACCTCCTCATTAAGTTTCAATTATTTTGCCAGTTTGTAAAAACTGCACAGTTTTCCCATGTTTCTTACATTCCTAACACATATAGGTGGTTAATGTCTCTTCACATATGTTTCACAGCAGGATCTGAACTATTAGAACGTGTTCTGCTAAAGTTCTTTTTCAATAGAGCATGTAAATGCGACCCCTGATGGGTGGTGTTTCTTCAGACATGATAAGATTCACTGACTCAGCCACTACCCCAAACAGGGACAGTAGTGGTGACTTGCTTATTAAAGTTTCATTGGTAGTGGATAATAACATATAGACCACAGGTACTGCTCCGTGATGTGTGCTGTTTCCATGAGAAAGGAGGGAGGGAGGGAGAGAGAATCAAAATGCCTTCTAGATGTTTAGTACCATGGAACAATCAGTGAGCAGCCCTAAATAGTATCTAGGTGACTTCTATAATATTTACTCATGGGAATGACCTGGATTCAGCAAAATATGATGTTGCAGAAATTAGACGTGTTTAGTTAAATTAGTTAAGAAACTTTGTACTTTATTGGATTTCTCCTTTAAGTGAGATAACACTAATACACCTCGAAATTCATCCTAATTTTTAATAGGAAAAAAAAAACTATACACATGTAAGGGGACTCAAACAAGTACAAGTTTGTAAGTCTTATACATTTTAGTTTAATTGGGCCAAAAATCACATAAAAATAGATTATTCCCAACATTTAACAAAAATTGTTTTTTACAATTTTATAGTTCCCTATGTATCTTTACTTGCTGTTTCATTTGATTTTCTCAAGAATCCTGCTGAAGATGCACAGAACAAGTAGGCAAATGGCTTATTTCAAAATGAAGAAGTTGAGGCTTAGGTTACCAACAAGATTATACAGTCTGAAGAGAGTTCAGCCTTGCATTTTCTCCATTATAAGCTTGATACCATGTTATATTGTGCCACAAAGTTTGTTTTCTCTACCATTGCTCACAGGTATCAAACTGTCCTACCAATAGCCAGGCAATTCTAATTTACCCATGAGCTCAGCCACACATTTATAGCTCCCGAAAAAAGTTCGTTGTTTAATAAAAAGGAAAATTTTGAGGACTGTGATTAAAGAGTTCACCAGTTAGTGTTCCCAACAGAAAACAGAGGGCAAATTCAATAAAGGACAATTATTAATTCTAGAATGCTTTATTTACAATAACTTGCAAAGGCGTGAGGTAAAGGTCTGGGGTAAAGGAAACAAGGGATGGTGCAGTAATCAGGAGTTTACTCCAATGTCCTAAGGGATGTGGGTAAGGGGTGTGTTACCAGAGCCTGGGATCAGAAAAAGGTAGAATAAGGTCTTCCGTCTTGAGAGAAAAGTGATTGATCTTTGGCAACCCAAATCTTGCAGGGAAGGTGTGGTGGATAAGAATCTTCATTTCCCTATCTTCTTTATGATTTCCTACCGGGGCTACCCTATCAGCTGAACGCCTAAAGGCACTGGATATATAAACGTAGTTAGGACAGAATGGCCTCTGGTTGTAGAGAGAGACATGGAGAGTGGATTTAGAAGAGGGAAAGGAGAAACAGAAAAGGCTTCATAGAGTTTTATTAGGATGAAGAGAACATTTAGAATACTTCTACCTAATGGTAGGGAATTCTATGCCTTCTCTACCACCTGACTCTTCGTAGAGGCTTAGTCCACACTAATTTGTAAAACTGAGCATAACTTGTACCTGTACAGACATATATAGCATCTGATTTCAAGGCTGTAAGAAGTAGAAAGCTCTAGGCAATTATCCTACGACTTCACCTGTCAAGCAAATGTGAGTCACTTTCTATGTAAATGCACATGGTGGACATTCCATGATAGTTCCCAGGTATATAATAAAAATGTTCAGAGTCTTTAAGAGCTGGGCAATTATCATGAATGACTGAATTATGCCAGGCTTAAGAAAATGCACATTTTATTCAGTACTTAAAATGGTGAGGTCTACTTTTTCTCTATTACTTTCTCAAATTTGGTAGGGATATGACTATAATTTTACTTCCTCCTTTCATTTCTTTTTGAAAAAAAGAAAATAAAGATAACAACAGAACAACACAGAAAGCAAACAAACAAAACCTCAGCAATCCAGGAGTAATTAGTTCATGCCCAAGGGACTTTGTAGTGTCTCTTGGCTACCTGCTAATTTCAGAGGAATCTTGAAAACTTTGGACAGGCGAGAGAACCAGGTCTCAGGGGTATAGCAGTTTTGGACAGGCAGAAAAGTCTAATTTTGGCTTAATCAAGCTACCCCAAGGAAGTTACTAAAGAGTATTACCTTTTGTGGATGTGAAAAGGTTGTATCTTTGGTCATAAGATTAGTTAACAGTTCATCTGTGGTTAGTTGTCTCTTGACCCAGTGTGCTGCCTGACATACCACCCACAGCTCAGAGGTAGGCGGCAATAAACATTTACGTCTGGCAGGTCTTATGGCTTCTGTTGATCTAGACATGGCTTGGCTGTTACTGCTCATTGCCTCTGTGCAATAGTTTGCTCTTTGAAGTATCTGACAGTTGACTCTGCTAATCTTGACAGGGCTCACTCACATACCTGCGGTTTGACTGGTTATCTGCTCATCGAAGATGGTCTCCACTGGATTGATTGGGGAAAGTCAGCTCAGCTTCACATCTCTTATCTTCCAACAGATTACAGTGGGCATATTCTCCTGGTAAAGGGAGAAGCAAGAGTAAGAATGAGCCTCTCTGCAAATCTTTTCATGTTTCTGCTTGTGTTACATTTACTACCACCTTACGGGCCAAAGCAGCACCAATTTTTCCTTTTTTTAAACTCTTTTTGGACTTGGTAACAATCTTATTTTTTACAAAACACTCTGGTTAGTGAAATATTTTCTAGATTACTTAGGGAAGTGGGGGGAAGGAATGAAAGAAGTATTTATAAAATACCTGGAAAAACTCATCTAGCCAGCTGTGGACAGAAGAATAAATTTAAGAGAATAGGAAGGGATTTTTTTTTTTCTTTTTGATCAAGAAAAGACTTTTATGTTACACAACTTCCCATCCATTTTAGAGGGATGATAGAATACCATTCCACAAAGCCTTATAAACAGCCTGAAGCAGCAGTTCTGCATTTTCAACATTTACCTTAGAAAGAAACAATGGGTCTGTCAGGCTTGATAGTTCAGGATTTATTTGACTGACTTCATGATCTGACTCTGGGGCATGACTGCTCTTCTGAATTCCCTCTGTTTTCTTAAATACTACTCATTCTTTAATGCTCACTTCATTTCCTTCCCTCCCTCACTCATTTGTTTTTCCAGACAGCTCCAGCTCTTTTTGATTTTCCCATTTCTGAAATCTCCATGTATATTTTAAAATCTAAACCATAAAATTTATTTCTCAAAAACTACTGTTTCTAGTACCTAGACAGGCATTTTATATGTGGTAGTCACCTGAATCATATCTGCTTTAAAAAGAGGGATATTATACAGTGTTTGTTGTATGTGTTGTTTAATGTGCCTTATTTCCAAAGATTATTTGAAAGATGAAGATACAATCAAATCAAACCAAAGCCATTTTTATCTAAAGAGAGAACTTGTGCTATTACTGGAATTACTTAACAATCGCAAGGAACTGAATCCAGAGAAGGTAAGTGTACTGGACACTAGAACTGACTTGAACTTGAGGATTCTGAAAATGTTTTCTTGTCAGAGAGAGACTATATATCAATTTTGGCAACAACAAATAGAAAACCTTTTGTGAGTTTCTTTGGAACTCTGATTTGCCTCCTTCCAAATTTAATCTTACAAGAATTAAATACCCCTGAGGAAGAGCATATAAATTATTTTTTAAATTTAAATTTTTCTAAGAAAATCCATCCTTGATTGGGGCATAAGAAATGGAACAGGAGTTGCAGGAAATGAAGTGGGATAAAATTTGGGGAAAACCAATAATTTCTTGCCACATGGTTATTTCTGGAACTAACTGTTTTAGGTTGAGGATATGGAGAGGAGTGAAGTTGTCAAAAGAGGTCTAAGTCTGGTGCTTCCTGGAGGACAGATCAGACCCATAAAGGGTTTCTCTTCCCAAGGTTCTCTCAGGCAATGAAGTATCATAAAAAGGAATAGGTGAAAATCATGAATGTTTCACAAAGGAATAAAGGAATTCTGAAAGAGGTAGGAAAGGAAAGGTATTTTCATTTGGGGTGTTACTGAAAGCAAATAGAGGCAGTTATTTAAATTTGCAGCTGCTTCAGACGGTGGATAACAGTTGAAGCAGAAATTAGGCTAACTAAAAAGCTTCAAATGAATGAGATGTCCATAGAGGCTTTGAAAAGCTCTGATATATCCCTGGGACCCTGTCAGATCACATATAAATATGGTTGTGTACATACCCAGGGTTATGCATATGCTCAAAAAAGGAAGAGCCAGGAAGGCCCTATGCTCTTACCTCTGGCTACTCTTAAGGCTCTCACATGCAGGAAATGAAGGCTAAGACAAAGATGTCAGCTGACTAGGTGAAGTTAAAGATGTGCCTCCAACATGCACAAAGAACTGCAAATACAGAGAGATGTATGTTTTCCAACGATTTCGGGACATCTTTGTCCAGTCATTAGCTGAACGCTAAGCTGACTTAAGAGAGACTCTACAGCTATAAATGACAAAGAATACAAACTTTACAGAATACAGAATTAGTTTATATAACTCATTAAATAAACAACAAAAACAAAACAGCAAGCATCCACAATCAGCTTAAGTTGAGGTGTGGGGGAAGGGTGGGAAAATCTGATATCCAGAGTTGCCATATGGTCTTATTTACAATGTTCAGTTTTAAACAAAAAGTTATAGGCCATGCAAAGAATCTATGAAGTATGGCTCAAACAAAGGGGGAAAAATCACAATAGAAACTGTCCCTGAGGAAGTCCAGATGTTAGACTTACTAGAAAGAGATTTTAAATCAGCTATTTTAAATATGTTCATATAAGTTAAAAGAACCATGTTTTAAAAACTACAGGGCAGTATGAGTATAACGTCCAACCAAATAGAGAATAAAGACATAAAAAGTATAAATAAAAGAACCAAGGAAGATTCTGGCATTGAAAAGTACAGTAAGTTCAATGAAAAATTCACTGGAGGGGCACAACATCAGATTTGAGATTGTTTCTCTCCCTCTCCCTCTGCCTCTCCTCACCATGCCTTTCTTTCTCTCTCCCTCTTTCTCTCTCAAATAAATAATAAAAAGCCTTTTAAAAATACTTTGAGATAAGTAAAACAAATATAAAATAAATCAAAATTTATGGGATGAAGCTACAGCAGTATTTAGAGGGAAATGTACGTCTATAAATGCCTATATTAAAAAAAGAGATTAATATTCTAACTTTCCAACTAAAGAAACAAGAAAGCATAAGCAAACTAAACCAAAATCAAACATAAGGAGCAGAAATAAATGACAGAAAATCCAAAAGCAGTAGAGAAAATTAACAAAACTAAAATTGTGTTCTTTGAAAAGTTAAAAAGATTGACAAACTGTTAGCTGGACAGCACAAGAAGAGAAGACCCAAAGTACCAAAATTAGAACTGTAAGAGGGAACATTACTACAGAATTTATAGAATTAAAATCAATTATAAGGAAATGCTAAGAATAATTGTAAGGCAAAAGGTGAGATAACTTAGATGAAATTGACAAATTACTAACAGACCTATAACAATGAAATAGACTGCGTTAGTAACCAAAAACTCTCTACTTGCATATAAAAGTACAGGGTTAGACTTTAGTCAGTTAGTTAAAAAATGGCCAAAGAATTTGAAGTCATTTCTCCTATGAAGATACACCATTGGCCAGTTAGCACATAAAATAATGCTCGATATCATTAATCATTAGGGAAATGCAAAGCAAAACCATGAGATACTACTCCACACCTGCTAGAAGAGCAGTAATAAAAAAAAGAAGACCATATTAAGTTTCAATGAGACTGTAGAGAAATTGACACCCTCTTACATTGCTGCTGGGACTGTAGAATGGTAGAGCCATTGTGGAAACTGTGACAGTCCCTTAAAAGTTAAACATAGTTACCATGTGCCCCAGGAATTCCATTCCTAGGTATGTATGTACACACAAGAAGTGACAACATATGGTCATAACAAAACCTATACACAAATGTTCATAATAGCTATTTATAATAGCCAAAGAGTGGAAATGACTCAAATGTCCATCAGCTGATGAATGAATAAACAAAAAATAGAATATTATTTCACTATGAAGGGAATAAAATACTTACATATGCTAAAACATAGATGAATATTGAAAATATTATGCTAAGTAAAAGTAGCCAGACACAAAAGCTGGCATGATTCCATGTATATGAAATGTCCAGAAGAGGCAAATCTCTAGAGACAGAAAGTTAATTATTTGATGCCAGGGGTTAGAGGGAGGGGAGAATGGGAGTGACTGCTAATAGGCTGTGATTTCATTTTAGGGCGATGAAAATATTCTTGAATTAGAAAATCATGATGGTTTCACAACATTGCTTAATATAGTAAAACCCACTGATTTGCACCCCAAAAGGGTAATGTGTAAAGTATATGAATTATATCTCAACAAAAAATCAACTTTTTTGAGGTATAATTAACTTCATTTACTCAGATTTCAATCTTTGCCCAATATGTGAATACAGTATATCTCTCCATTTATTTAGTCCTTCAATCTCTCAGTAGTATTCTATGATTTTCACCATGTAGATCTTGCACACCTATCATTCAATTTATCCCTAATTATTTCATATTCTTGATGGTAATATTTTACTTACCATTTTACTTTCGAGTTGTTCAATGTTAATATATGAAAATAGATTTTTTTTTTGTACAGTTATATAGTGTCCTATGGCTTTGCTAGCTCAATTGCTAGTTCTTGCAATTACTAGTTTTTTTTTGTTTTGTTGTTGTAGTAGCAGAAGATTTCCTTGGATTTTCTATATATATGACCATACAATCTCTAATTAAAGAGAGTTTTATTTCTTTTCCAATCCATATGCATTTGATTGCTTTTTTTTTTTTAGAGAGAGAGAGTGTGTGCGTGGGGGTGTGGAGGGCAGAGGGAGAAGGTGAGAGAGAATCTTAAGTGGACTCCATGTCCAGTGCCAAACCCTGACCTCAGGCTCAATCCCAGGACCCTGAGATCTTGGCCTGAGCTGAAATCAAAAGTCAGACGCTTAACCAACTGAGCCACCCAGGTGCCCTGCATTTTATTTCTTTTAAATCTATGGAGACATACTGTTTTTTTTGTTTTGTTTTGTTTTTGTCCCAGAATAATGTGTATCTTGGTATTTTTTCCATGTATGCTTGAAAAGAACTACTGTTAGGTGAGGTTTTCTATAAATGTCAATTAGGTCTGGGTGCTTTATAGTTTTTTTTTCAAGTTGCTTTCTGTTAATTGTCCTATCATTTCTTGAGAGAGGAGGTATTGAAATCTCTAACTACAAATGTGGATTTATCTATTTCTCCTTTTAGCTTTATTGTTTGCTTCGTGTATTTTGAAGTTCTCTTATCAAGTTTATTAGGATTGTAGTAGTTCTCTTAACAGAATTATTATGGCCTCTTGACAAATTAACTTCTTTATCATTATGAAACAACTGTCTTCATTTCTGATATTTCTTGCCTTAAATGCTACCTTGTCTGTTTTTAATACAGCTACTCCAGCTGTTTTTATTTGTGCTAGCATGGTATATATTTTTCTTTTTCTTTTTAACCTAGATGTGGTTATATATTTAGTTTCTTGCAGATAGTATATAGTTGGATGTAGTTGCTTTAAAAAATGGCCATAAATTATTTGATATTCCTTCCTCCAATAGTTGAAGTCTAATTCTCTTCCCCTTTAGTGCAGGTTAGACTCAGGGATTCACTTTTAACAAATTGAATAAAGCAGACACAGTAGTGTAAGACTTCAAAAACAAGGTCATAAAAGATACTGCAGTTTCCTCCTTGCTCTCTCTTTTAAATAACTCATTCTGGGAAAGCTATTTGCTTTATCACAAGGACTCTCAGTCAGCATTGTGAAAAGGTCCACGTAGTGAGGAACTGAATCGTCCTGCCAGCAAGTGGATTCCCAGCCCACATGAAGCCTTTCAGGCACTGAGGACGATTTGACTGCAAGCCCACAAAAGACCATGAGCCAGAACCTCTCAGTAATGCTGTTCTCAGATTTCTGACCCTTAGGTCTTACCATTTATCCAATCAAATAATCTTTGCCTTTAATTGATTTGTTTGGGCCATTGATATGTAATGTGATTATCAGTATGATTGAGCTTAAATCTGTCCCCATCCCTCTTTGTATTCTCTTCCTCCCTTTTGTTCCAGTCCATAAACATGATATACTTTTCCATTTATTTACTTTTTTTTTTATAAGTAAGCTCTATGAGCAACATGGGGCTTGAACTCATGACCTGAGATGAAGAGTCACATGCTCTTCTGACTGAGCCACCCAGGTGCCCCTGTCCTTTTATTTAGATTTTCTTTCATTTCTCTTAGCAATATTTTTCAGCTTAGAAATATCAACAAGTGCAATAAATTTAGTATATAGTTTTTATGATATTGCAAACATCATTTTAAAATAGCATTTTCAACTGTTTGTTGGTAGCATATAAAAATACAATTGAGGGCGCCTGGGTGGCTCAGTTGGCTAAGCGACTGCCTTCAGCTCAGGTCATGATCCTGGAGTCCCGGGATCGAGTCCCACATCGGGCTCCCTGCTCATCAGGGAGTCTGCTTCTCCCTCTGACCCTCCCCCTCTCATGCTCTCTCTCTCTCTCATTCTCTCTCTCAAATAGATAAATAAAATCTTTAAAAAAAAAAATACAATTGATTTCTGTATATTGACCATATATACCGGCATCTCAAAGTAATACTGTGGAAAGGAAAATGAGTTAGAATTTCTTTACCTAACTCCTATATATATAAATGGTCTTCTTTATTTTAACATAAAGTCAGGTTAAATTGAATATTTCAGTCCCTTGTCCAGACAGTATATAATAGTTTCTTATAGGACCTTCTGAAACAATGATTCTGCTTTGTGTCATTACAATTCAAAGTGATAGACCATGGGGGAGAGCGGAAAAACCCAAAAAAACAAAGTGATAGACCAATGGTAGGGATTTCAGGTTACAAAGTCCAGGTGTGATGACAGCTGTATATTTAGTAAGTTAGTTACTGACTGAGCCACCCAGTTGCCCCTTTAAGATTTTATTTTTAAGTAATCTCTACACCCAACATGGGGCTCAAACTCACAACCGTGAGATCAAGAGTCACATGCTCTACCAATTGAGCCAGCCAGGCACCCCCACAATGCTGTCTTAATTTGATGAATCATGGCAATGAAGATTATAGGAAATTTTTATGTTAAGTAATTTTTTTTTATTTTCTAAATTTGTACAAAAAGCTACAAGATTCAGAATCACTACTCTATGACATAAAGTTGACTAAACCAGAAAATCTCTAATATTGTTCAATATTAGTAACAGGAAAAATACTTAATCTTTTATTGTGAGAGATTTAAGAGTTTTTTAAAAGTTTAGTGATCATTAAAATTCAACTCCTTGGAGCTATAAAATAAAATTATTGCTTTTGCTCTATGTGAATTGGTGCATATATTATTTAAACTACTGTTAATTTGTGTGCCACATTGCAATAATTGCTCTGGAGTCCATAATATCATTTGTTGAGGAATCAAGGTACCACTGCTTGATTAGATTTAAATTTAATCTTAAAAATTAACCTGAAAATTTCATTTGATTAGACACATGTCTAAATTATAACTAGGAAATGCAAATAATATTTCCATATATTTACTGATAGACTAGAATTCTAAATTATTACAACATTGAAACAGGTTTCCTTAGAGTATATATTTTCACTTACTTCTAATCAATATGTCTGTTGTAAACATAAAACAGAGCAAATATAGTTAAGACATTAGAGGATGGAAATAGTGAACTTAAAAATAATATCTCAAATAAATGTCATTCATGTATTCATTACAAATTATACAAGCTGAGAATATTATTTTGAGGTAACATAATACATACTTTATTGAAAAATACCTGGTTATTTAACATACAGTTAAAAGATAATACGTTTGAGGGTGCCTGGGTGGCTCAGTTGGTTAAGCGACTGCCTTCGGCTCAGGTCATGATCCCGGAGTCCCGGGATCGAGTCCCACAACGGGCTCCCTGCTTGGCGGGGAGTCTGCTTCTCCCTCTAACCCTTCCCCCTCTTGCGCTCTCTCTCTCACTCTCTCTCTCTAATAAATAAATTTAAAAAAAAAAATCTTTAGAAAAGATAATACGTTTGAAAGTATAATGAACTTTGTGATAATGAATTAATGCCACAAACATATTAAATAAGCAACTGTGTTATATGAAGATAATTGTAATTCCATTACATATGAAAACATTTTTTTTTTTTTAAGTAGGTTCCATGTCCAGGGTGGAGCCCTACACAGGGCTTAAAATCAGGACCCTGAGATCAAGACCTGTGCTGAGATCAAGAGTCAGACACTTTACTGACTGAGCCACCCAGGCACCCCTAAAAACATTTTATAATAAAAAGTTGACATGCAATTTAACAAAACTTGCTTGTATATTTATGTGATATTCTCTGTGTATGCAAAATTTATATTATTTAAAGATCACCAGTGATATACAGGCATTTTCATCTTAATATATATACTTCAGCAGTTTAATAAATACAGAACTTTGGTTGTGTTGAAACTGTTTGGAAGCAAATGTGTTCCTGTCTCCCATGGTGCTTGCTATCTTGCTAAGAACAGAGGAAGATTCAGGATTTATGTGGAATGTATATGGAATATAATTAGCTCAAGAGATAAATCTGATGCCCCAATTACAAAATATTAATGATAATAACAATAACATCTTTACTGTATTCCCAATCACCTGTTCTAAACACTTTACCGTGTTGGCTCATTTAATATTCACAGTAACCTTATAGGGCACATACTATTATTATACCCATTTTATAGTAGGAAAAAACAAATCCCAGGTATAGGCAAAGTTTTCTTTAGACCACATGCTCCAATCATATATTCTGACCCTGGTCTCAGAAGCAACCACTAGTCTGAGTTTGGTATATACTCATCTAGTCCATTTTTATCTTTTACATTCACATGTCTAGCCATAAACAGTATTTAATATTGTGTTCTGTGTTTAAATGCATAAAATAGTATCAGACTGTATGTGTGTTTCGAAATTTTTTTTCAAGATTTAGACATGCTATTATATGTTTTGTCTGTTCCTTTAAATTGTTACATTTTAGTCCAACCATCTCAATTTTACAACTATGAAGCGAAAGAGGAGCTATTTTATTTAACGAGGTTAATTTAGTAATTTAACATTCAGTTCCCTTACTTTCAAGCCAGTAGCTCTTCCCCAACATAGCAGCCACTACCATAAACATCCTGCATGATCTTGCATAAAAACCACTCTGGATTTTGGCATTCTCATTAGTAAACATGGTAAAGGTGATACAGCTGAATTAGATGATCTCTACTTTCAAAAGTCTAAAAGCCACAACTCTGAAAACCTGTTTCATGGGGACTATGTTTATATTTCCTCATGAATATATTGACTTCTTGATATTACATTTTGTGTGTTCTCCTGAAATCGCTCATAGTTCTGGGCACATAAATAGCTAGGGAGGAATCAAGATCTGTGAAACTTATCTGACTACTTCTGTACACTAATCTATCCACAAAATTCTCTGAATAGCCTTCCCGGAAGAGTACCTCTATTGTGTACTCTGCTTCTTCTCATTATTTTGCCTGCAGGACTAACTTAGTGATATAAATAATAATAATAATAATAATAATAATAAATATGACTAAAACCTTTTAATTCATCTTTCCGTTTTTCACAGCTATTAAAACTGTCCTTTGCACCTAATCTTGTGTGTGTGCATGTACAGTTTCTTGAGCTTTAAAAAACATTTAAAAAGAAAGCCACTAAATGATAGCTCTCTGTAATCTGTTTATCATAAATGATGAAACCTCACACTTCCATTTTAATTCCAAATATATACTTTCCAAATGATTTTGTATAATATGAAAACCTTGAGTTCAAGAAGCACTAGGATTTTATTCTCTGAGCATAATATTTCTAGTCTCCAATGTCCTTACAGTCTCTAGTCTCTGATAAATAGCCAGAGGATTAATGTTTTAGTGAAAGCTAGCTTGTCACCTTCGAAAGGAAACCTCTTCAAATCAAAGTCTCTAATGTGCCTTGCCTACAAAGTGAATTTTAAATAAACACTGTAAAAAGAAAGAGAAATTATCTTTCCAACCATTTTTCTGCTTGTACCAATTTGTACCTATTATCCACACACACAAATATATACTTGCTTGCAGATATCTTTAAATGTGTAGACATTCTTATAAAGGAATTCTCTCTTAAGTAACAACAATAATGCCACTGAAAGTAAATGACTGCACATTATTTAAGTAATTTAATGATCTATTATAGTTCATATTAAGGTAACATGAGTGCAAAAGTACTCTGTGAACAGAAAAAAAAAAATCACTCTCCAACTCTTTTAAGGTTGATGGATCCAGTTGGTATAACCAAAAATTTTATTAGATCTCCCATATGCTGGAAACACAGAGCAATCTAAACAGCAAATAAATATGACAAAATTGTTTCATGTCAATAAAGCACTGGAATAATGTGGAAAGATGTTACCCAAACTACTAATTCTCCTTTTCTTCCTTACTCCCAGTTACTGACTCATTACTTTCCTACTAAGTCCAATATGAAAGTAAAATGATAGAGTAAGGAGATAATGAAAGGAGGAATTTCTAAAAGAATAAATAAATCAAAACATTTAAAAATATCTAGCCTGATCCTACTCGCCTGACCTGATTTCTTAGGGAAAAGTGTGGTGATTTTATAGCTTTACAGTTTTATTTGTTTGCCATTTATGGTATTATTCTGAGACCCTCTTTGTTTCCTCTTTTTCTAAGCTGTAGGGTAGTTAATAGTGATTCAGTTTGCTTTATCTAAGAAATCTTACTGATCTAGAAATCATAAGTTCTCCCAACAGCTTCAATAGCTTGGAGCCTGCTGCATTTGTCATCACAAAATCATGTTAAATAATTTAAGTGTTATTTAATAGCATATCTGACAAAGTAATTGTTTTTTTGGGGGAGGGGAACTGGTTCATTTTAATTTGACTACTTCAATAACAGCATCCAGGGAGGCAACTTGAATATTTCTAAATCCATCTAGGCAAGCTTTTTCTGGGAAGTTTTCATGTTGCTAGCTAATCTCATTCCTAGTGATTTAATTATTATTTAACCAAAGAAAGTACTATTTTTCTGAGATTTGCCTGTTTCACCTTCTTCTCTAATTCTTAGTGCCAATCCTTACAATGAACCTACTGGGAGATACACAGTCTTCTGTAGAATGAACTCAGGTACAACATGGAGTACTTTTACATATTTGACTTAAAAAAAAAATCATGACCAGGGCACCTGGGTGGCTCAGTCATTAAGCGTCTGCCTTTGGCTCAGGTCATGATCTCAGGGTCCTGGGATCGAGCCCCGCATTGGGCTCCCTGCTCAGTGGGAAGCCTGCTTTTCCCTCTCCCTCTCCCCCTGCTTGTGTTTCCTCTCTCGCTGTGTCTCTCTCTGTGAAATAAATAAGTAAAATCTTTAAAAAAAAATCATGACCAAACAATTTATGGAACAGATAGTGTTCAATACCATTTTACCACTTTTATATAGCTGATTTAAATCCTTCACACTGTAGAATACTAGATTAAGCCTTTTCTAAAATATAATAAAAATGTTATTTCAATATGTATTTATAGTCTCATTATATATTTAAGAACCATTCTCATAACCAATGACATGTTATAATTTTAGCTTCATGGCTTAGTAAAAGTATTCTGTGCAATGAGTAAGGGTACACTAAAAAGCATGTTTGATCTAAAACACAAAGTGGGAAGCTCATAAAAACTGTCTCAATAACGAATTCCACAAAAATGTGTAAGAAAAGAATAGTACATGTTAGGATAATATGTGAATTATTAACAGATGCCAATTCTGTTAATTTCCGTCCCAACTTCCATATTAACTTCATGTTATTTCCTTATTTTGGCTTATGAGATATGAATCTGGCATTGCCCCAGGGAGGGGAGTGGTCCTAGTAACTATTAGACCAAAATGTGTAATTCACAACTTCATGTTTAAAAAATAAACTTTCCCCCCAAAAGATATAGTTCAAGTAAAATAAAATAAAATGAAATATGCAGAAGAAGACAAGATCAGGCATAAGCAGCTACCCCACAATCTTCTACCATTACCACTGCTCTTAAAAAAGGAGATTTGAAAGGAATGCCACAAGAATGGTAGATGCCAATGGCATAGACCTGCCTCTTTCTCTGTCCTCTGTTCCAAATTTGAGACTATAGGATCTCCAAATAAATTTAATACTCTAACAGAAAAGACTTGTACCCTCTCTTTGTGTGGAATTCTCAGAGTTGGCAATTTTAAAATAATCTCTCATGACAAATAGTGTGGGAACAATAGAGTGAAAATGGCTGTGTGGGGTGTTAGGAACAGATTGGGCCTAGTGATAGATTCAGGTAAGCAAAGAGTATCTGAACATTTCCAAAGCCAAGAACACTGTGAAATTAAGGTAAAGCTACAGAATAGCATGTGACCTAGAGGGCTTTTGCTGGCATAATGAGAGACTCAGGCCATGGTTTCAGAAAGCTGAGTGAAATATAGGGTATCTCCATATATGTATTTGGCAGTGAATATATTAATTTACCTGACATAAGATGAAATACTACTTTTACAGCATTGCTGAAATGTTACTGATAGTGAGGAGAAAATCAATCTATAATTAAAGCAAAACTGTCGATGCTAAATCTCACAAACAAAAAGGATTTCTCTTGATAAAGGCATTATAAAATATCTAATTTAGAAGTACATTAAATACATGGATATATGAAGTTTCCATATGTCTAATGAATGAAACAACTATTAAAAACAGTTCATATTTCAGAGTAAAAAACCTATTACTTAGTTATCTTTAAATAATAACTGTTTTGGCAAGTTATTGTAGTCAGTAACAAACCGTTTAAAATAAATGAAAGTTTTGATAATTAATTACAATTGTCATTAGCATGAATGAAATCTCTATACATATAGAAAAATTACTTTTTTAATACTAAAAGACCTAAAATACTTGTTTTTCATTACTATTTCAATATGCAGGTCAGCAATTATTTTTTTCCAGACATACTAGATTAAAAGTCAGCTTCAGCTCAGTTCTATTCAAATATTTCAGATTCCTTAATAGTTTTTTTCCCCTAGATATCTTGAATTCTAAAACATTAATAGTGGTTAACTCTGAAGGCTATTATGTTAATTCAAAAGTAGTGTCAGGTTCGTGGGTTACATGCAATAAATTAAGCTCAAATATCAGGGACAATAATCTACTTGATTTGAGGGATGTAAGAATTGCAGATGAGCATGGAAGAGACTTTTAGCACCTGGAAAGCCTGAATGTCCATATGAACTCTGAGGGGTCAGAGAGATGGACTCTCACTTCTGCCACACAACCTTTACGCAACTAAGTTTGTCAGCTGTAGGTATATTTACCAAGTTTACCAGCTTCATCTGAACACATTAAATTTAATATAGTTGACTGTACAGGATACACCTAACACATGCAACTTAATATCGGTAGAGATCAGACTTGGAGTTAGATGTCCAAAATTACTGTTTACCTATCTCTACAATGAATACTTTGAAGGAGTAGTGGGAGAGGGATTATTTTGAAGGGATATTGGGGAGTATTTTATTTTTAATTTCCATTATTTTGTTTGTTTGTTTGTTTGTTTTATTTGAGGGAGAGAGAGAGCGAAAGCAGGATTAGGGGCAGAGGGAGAGGGAGAAGCAGACTCACCACTGAGCAGGGAGCCCGATGCAGGGCTTGATCCCAGGACCCTGAGACCATGACCTGAGCCAAAGGCAGACACTTAACCGACTGAGCCACCCAGATGCCCCTGTTTAATTAATTTTTAATAAATATGTTAATTTTATAGTTTAACCAATGTAAACAAGAAAATAAAAATGTGTTTCTTTGAGCTGTCTATGCTTGAATTTAGGAAGATAAAATTATTTTCTACTTCTTTACATAGAAATTAATTATCCCAATTTAAGCAAATGTAACACTTATGTCCAAGACAAAAATGAGAGGATCCCTTAATCAAGCTAATTATATAAGAAGCAGATTGCTGGTACAAAGAGTCCAATTTCTGTTGTAGACTCTTTCCCTAATACTTGCAAACTTTCCTTAGGATTGTTCTATGACTTCTACATATCTAAAGAGACTCTATATATTATTTCCAAGGTTTACTGAGGTATAATTTATTTTTTTAAAGATTTATTTATTTGAGAGAGAAAGGGGGAGAGAAAGAAAGGAGGGGCAGAGGGAGAGAATCCTCAAGCAGACCCCCCACTGAGCACAGAGCTTGAGTTGGGGCTTGATCCCAGGACCCTGAGATCATGACCTGAGCCAAAACCAAGAGTCGGACACTTAACCAACTGAGCCACCCAGGCACCCCTGAGGTTTAATTTATATGTAACAAAACTCACTATTGGTATGTACTACAATTTGTTTTGATGAATTTATACAGTGGTGTAATCACCACCTTGATTGAGATATGCAACATTTTCATCATTCCAAACGTTCCTTATGTCAGTTTGATATCAACCACCACCCCATCATTGCCAAGGCCAGGCAATCACTGACCTGATTTCTGTCCATATATTTCTGTCACTTACAAGCCTTTATGTGAACATATGTTTTCCCTTTTCTTGGATAAATGATTAGAAGAGGATTTCACAGGATCTTATTACAGGTACAACTCAGTAAGCAGTGCCATGCTCTTTCCCAGAATGGTGGCACATTTTGATTCCTACCGGCAATGTACAATATTTCTGGTTGATCTCATTCCTTGTCAGCTTTTTAAACTTTCTGTTTTTTGCATATTAGCCATTCTAGTATGTCCCAATATCTCATAGTGCTTTTAATTTGCATTTCCCAAATAACTGATGATATGAACAGCCTTTTATGTTCTTACTTGACAATCATCTCTTCTTTGATATCTATTCACGTCTATTACTACATTTTAATTGGATTAATTTTTAATTAAGTTATAAATTTTCTGTATATAGTCTGGATCCAACTTCTTAACAAAAACGTGTTTGGCAATTATTTTCTCCCAGTCTGTGACCAGCCTTTTCATTTTCTTAATGGTGTTTTTAGAAGAGCATAAGTATTAAATTTTGACAGAGTTCAATTGGTTAGGTTTTTTTTCATATTTTTTGCCTAATATGGAAGAAATTATTTCCTAATCCAATGTCACAAAGATTTTCTCCCATGTTTTCTTAAAGAAACTTTATAGTTTTATTACGTTTTACAATTAGGTCTGTTATCCATCTAATGTTGAATTTTATATATACTGCAAAATATGAGTCAAGGTTCATTTCTTATATGACTATTTATTTAATCCAGTACCATTTGTTAAAAAGATTACTTTTTCCCCCAACGAATTACCCTAGCACCTTTTTCTTTGTAAAATCAATTGAATATTTTTGTATGGATCTATTCCTGGACACTGTATTCTGTTTTATTGATCTATATCTCTTTGCCAATTCTGTACTAACTTGATTACTGTACTTCAAAATACATTTGTTTTAAAGCTGTTTGGTTAATGTAGGTCCTCTACAATTCCATATAAAATTTCAAATTGGCTTATTAATTTCTACAAAAACCCTGCTGATATTTTAACTGCAATGGCACTGAACCTATATATTACTTGGGAAAATTGCTAACTTAATAATATTGAATTTCCCATCAACTCAGCGGATACTTCTCTATTTGGGTCTACCTTAATTAACTTCATCAATATTTTGTAGTTTTAAGCACACAATTCTTTCACATACTTTCCTCAAACTTATAGCTGAGTATATTTTATTAATGCTATTATCAATGATACTGTTTTTTCCACCACTTCTAAATTATTTTTTCTAATGTCTAGATATGCATTTAAGTTTTTATTGATCGTCTGTCTTGAAACCTGCAAAAACTCACTTATTAGTATTAAGTGAGTTGTTTTTTTTTTTTTCTCCCAGATTATTTAGGGTTTTCTATGTAGTTGCTTATGTTATCCCCCGCCCCCTCCCCCGCCAACCTACACACACACTCACAGTGTTATTTCTTATTTTCAACCTTTATGATTTTTATTTGTTTTCCTTACATTATTTTACTGGCTAGGACTTTCAGTACAACATTAAATAGAAGTTGTGAAAGTGAACATCATTGCCTTGATATTTTAGGGGAGAACTATCAGTCTCTCACCATTAAATACAAGGGAAGTATGCTTCCCATAGAATACCTTTATTATATTGAAAAAGCTTCCTTCTACTCCTAGATGCTGACAGTTTGTATAATGTGTGTATATTGAAATTTGTCAAACATTTGTCTAAATCTATCAAGATAATCATTTATATTTTAGTCTGTTGATAGGGGGACTTATATTGATTGGTTTTTAAATGTTGAATTTCGCATTCCTAGAACAATCCTGTATCGTCAAGATTTATTACCTTTTTTATACACTTCTGAATTTTACTTACTAATATTGATAAAGGATTTGTGTGTTCACATTTATGAGGAATACTGGTCTATAATTTTCATTTTTGTAATTTCTGACTGGCTTTAAGCTAATGGTGGCCTCAAAATGAACTGGGAAGTGTTCTGGTAGAGATTATCTACAATTAAAATTATTTCTTTCTTAAATATTCTGTAGAATTCACCAGTTAAATCATCGGATCTGCAATTCTCTTTGTGGGAAGTTATTTAATAATAAATTTGATTTATTTAATATATATATATAGGTTTGTTAATTCTTCTTTAATGAATTCTTCTGTTATTTTAAATATTTCATAGATGGTCCCTTTCATTGATTTGGTGATTTTACTGAGGTCACATTATTCATAATATAGTTCCTGTTAATATCTGTAGAATCTGTAGTGAAGTCCCCTCCTTCATTCTTTTTATTTTTTTTAAAGATTTTTTTCCTTTTTTTTTATTATTTAAATTCAATTAGCCAACACATAGTACATCATTAGTTTCAGATGTAGTGTCAAGAAGTTAAAAATAGAGCTATTCTATGACCCAGCAACTGCACTACCAGGTATTTATCCCAAAGATACAGATGTAGTGAAATGAAGGGGCACCTGTACCCCAATGTTTATTTAGTTACTTTGGAAAGAGAGAGAGAGAGAGCATGAGTGGGAGAGGCAGAGGAGGAGAGAATCTGAAGCAGACTCTGTGCTGAGTGCATGGAGCCCCACACAGAGCCTGATCCCATGAGAAGGAGATCACAAACTGAGCAGAAACCAAGAGTCAGGTGCTCAACTAACTGTCCCACCCAGGTGCCACCCCCTCCTTCATTTCTGACATTTGTAATTTGTGTTTTCTCATATTTATGTAATTTGTGTTTTTTCATATATACATGTATGTATGTACATGTATAACTGATACATATCTAGGCCATTTATTTATAGGCTGGAGGTGTGGCTTATATATTTATTAATTTCACTGATTTTTTTTCAAAAGCAAAATTGGTTATTGATTTTTCTCTTTTTTTTTTGTTTTCAATTTCTTTGATTTCTTCTTTTATGTTTATTGTTTTCCACCTTCTGTTTGCTTTAGATTTAATCTGTTCTTTTTCTAGTTTCTTAAGGGGGGAGGGTTTAGATTATTGATTTAAGGTAACTTCCTTTTTTAATATCAACATTAGTGCTATAAATTGTCCTATTTACGTTGCTTCTTGTTGAGTTTCAGAAATTTTCATAGCTGTGTTTTCATTTTCACTTAATTTCAAATATTATCAAATTCCCCATGTAATTTATTTTTTGAACCAAGGGTTAGTAAGAAGTATATTGTTTGGTTGCCAAATTGTATTAGTTTCTTATTGCTATTAACAAATTACCACCAACTTAGTGGCTTAAAATAATATGAAATCATATTACAGTTATGGAGGTCAGAAGCTTAATATGAATTTCATGGGGCTAAAATTAAAGTGTCTGCAGCATCACATTCATTCTGGAGGCTCCAAGTGAGAATTTGTTTCCTTGCCTCAGCTGGCTTCTAGAGGCCACCTCATTCCTTGGCCCCTTCCTCCATCTTCAAAGTGCATTACATCAACCACTGCTTTCATGATTATATTTCTTTTTCTTTAACCTTCCTGCCTCTGTCTTATAAGGACCCCTGCAATTACATTAGGACAACCCACATAATCAAGAATAATCTTGCTATCTCAAGATCCTTAATTTGGTCCTTAATTTAATTACATCCCCAAATTCTTTTTACCATGTAAAATAAAATATTCATAGTTTTAGGACATCTTTGGGGGCCATTAGTATGTCTACCAAAAATATTTGAGAGTTGTTCTAGATATATTTATTTTATTGATTTTTAGTTAGATTCTGCTCTGGTCAGAGAAGGCATTTGGTATAAATTGAATTATTTTAAATTTTTTGATATTTATTTTATGGTCCGTAATATGGTCTATGTTAGTGAATTGTCTACATGTGCTAGCATATAATGTACATTCTGGTTGTATTGGGTGACATGATCTTTTTAAAGATTTATTTATTTATTTGAGAGAGAGTGAGCACACGAGTTGGGGGAGGGGCAGAGGGAGAGAATCTCAAGCAGACTCCCTGCTGAGTGTGGAGCCCAATGTGGGGTTCGATCCCATGACCCATGAGATCATGACCTGAGCTGAAACCAAGAGTCAGATGCTCAACTCACTGAGCCACCCAGGCACCCCTGGGTGAACTATTTTATAGTTCAATTGGTCAATTTGGTTGATAGTGTTATTCAGATATTGTATATCCTTACTGATTGTGTATCAGTCCTATCAGTTACTGAGAGAGGAGTGTGGAAGTCCCCAAGCATGTCTCCTTTCAGTTATATCAGTATTTTATTCATATAATTGAAGCCATATTGTTATTTGCATATTCTTTGTCTGATCAGGCTGCTATAATAAGAATACCATAGACTAGGCAGCTTAAACAATGATTTATTTCTCCTAACTCTGGAGGCTGGGCAGTCCAAGATCAGGGTGCTGCGAGATTTAGTGTCTGGTAAGGGCCTGCTTTCTAGTTCCTAGAGGGCTGTCTTATTCCTGTGTCTTTACAGGGCAGAAGAAACAAGGGAGCTCAGTGGGATCTTTTTTATAAGGACATTAATCTATCCATGAGGCCTCCCAAAGGCCTTACCTTCCAAATCACCTCCCAAAGGCTTTACCTCCAAATAGCATCACACTGGGGATTCAACATATGAATCTGGGTACATAAACATTCAATCCATAGCACTACATATTTAGAATAATTATATTTTATGATATATTGAACTCCTCACAATTATAAAATACCTCATCCTCACTGGTAAATTTCTTAGTTACTTTGTATTTTAATTTGTAAAATAATCTATTTTATAGAGTAGTAGAGTGATCTAGTTTACTTTTAACCTAAATATATCTTTACATTTAAAAAGGAAATGTAGATGGCAGCATTGTCTTATTTATTCAGTGTGACAAGGTCTGCATTTTAATGCAGATATTTAGACCATTTATATTTAATGCATTTTTGACTCTACTTTTTTTTTTCTCCATCCTGGTTTTATTAATTATAACTCTTTTACAAATATTTTAGTAAATATTTCTACAGTTTGTAACTTATACATTTAATTTACCACAGTTTACTTTCAAATAATAGTTCTTCATTTCATAATTTCTATAAGAACCTTCTGACAATAAATTCTTATTTGTTTTACCCCATCCCTTGTGCTATTGTATACATTTTTCTTCTATATATGTTATAAACTCCACATGTGGGCCTCAGGGTTGGTGCCATTTCAGCATTTCTGCTCCTATGTCTATAATATGGCATCTAAACTCTATATTTACTCTCTGGGGGATCTTAGGCAGGAAAGGATTTCTTGTCCTGCACCTAGCTGTAGAAGTCCTCTGTTTGGCTTTCATGTAGTATGCTCAGTTTGAGAAGTCTTCCTACTCCACCACTAGAGACAGGAGTCTTCTACTCTTCCTCCAGAAGCATTGGATCTTTGCTTGTGTCCTGAAGGCAGGATAAAAGGGTTTCCTACCTCCTTTTGTTTTTCCTTCCCATAGCTGTTTTGGCTGGGGAAGAGGGATTGTTATTCATCCCACAGTGGCTTAAAGCTTTTCCTTCATCTGAGAGGTAAGTCTGGCAACAGTGGACAATGTTTCTTGTCTGTCATCAATGCCAGTTGATTGTTTCCTGTAGGCTTTGAGGGTGGCTTTCTCTGGTTTCCTGCCATGCCCTCCAATCTTTCTCACTGGAGGTCCTTGGGAAAAAAAAAAAGTTATAAGTGTGTGCATAGTCCCCTTGTGTCTTGGGTTTTCAGCTATTCTAAATCAATGATTCTCAACATAGAACCATTTTTTCCCCTAGTCTAGGTGCATTTCGGCAACATCCGGAGACATTTTTGATTGTCAAAAGGTGGGGGTTATTATTGGCTTCTAACAGGTAGAGGCCAAGGAAACTTATAAACATACTACAGTGTTCAGGACAGTCCTCCACAACATAGAATTATCCAGTGCACAGTGTCAATAGTCCTTAGTTGAGAAATACTGTTCTAAACTCGTGTGCTATTCACAATCTGGCCTACAGTCATTCATTACAATTTCAGTTCATTTCTTGTGATTGGCTTTTAGAACAGCCACCTCTTCCTCTCATGCTGTGCTAAAGGTGAAACAATCCATATACACCATCTATCTTAGAGACGCTTGTCACTCTTTGGGTATCAGTTTCCTTGTTACTTTGCAATTTCAGCTCTTTGACAGGAAAATTTATGATTTTGTAGGTTATTTCATTTTTCTCATTATTAAGATAAGAGAGACATTCTACTGCAGGTTTCTACATGCTCAGTGGAGATAGAATTCTATTCACTTTTTTTTTTCTTTTTCTTTGGTACTTTGGAATTCTGGGAGTAAAATACCTGTAAGTAAAGACAATGAAAATTTCTCCAATCTATAAGCTTCTGATTTCTATTTTAGATATAAATAATCTCTTTTATATGAAGGCATGCTTCTCAAAGGCATGAAATACAGATTCAGATTTCTCTTCGTTTATGTATAATCATCAATTAACCCTTGAAATACTTGCAAAGTTATAAAATCATGAAATGCTCCGCTGCATCAAATATTCCAATGTGCTGGGGCGCCTGGGTGGCTCAGTCGTTGAGCGTCTGCCTTCGGCTCGGGTCATGATCCCAGGGTCCTGGGATCGAGCCCCGCATCGGGCTCCCTGCTCCGCGGGAGGCCTGCTTCTCCCTCTCCCACTCCCCCTGCTTGTGTTCCCTCTCTCGCTGTATCTCTCTCTGTCAAATAAATAAAATCTTAAAAAAAAAAAAAAACAAAAAAACAAATATTCCAATGTGCTGATCCACCAGCTTTTTCCAGTAATTTGTTGAGAGGAACATGCTGTGTGCAACAGAGGCATAGAATCTGAACTCGAAATATAAATAAGGTGAAATTCCTACTGCTAGTGCTGAGCTGCAATGCCTTGGCTGTTACTACTGGAGGCATGTGTTTGCTTATGTGTGCATGGGGGTGGTAGTGCACATTTGGAGCAGAGAGAAAAACAGAGTGTTGTGTGGATTTGAACAGCTAACTAACTTGGTCATTAACTAACTTATGGGCTGGCCAAGCTAAACTATTTGAAACTAAATTTCTTTACCTTAAACATCTTAAAATTAAGGGATTAGACTAGACCAGTGGTTTTCAAATTGGCTGTTTGTTCAATTAGTAGATTGGTGGCTCTACTCTCAAATATTCTCATTCACTAGCTCTGTGGTTAGGCCAAAGAATCTTTATTTTTACTAAAGTCCTTTGATAATACTGATGCAGGTGTTTGAAGATAACACCGTGTGAAATTCTGATTCCTCATTAGACTATAGCCTCTGGAGACTAGGAATTTACTCAAATTAATCTTGCTTCCTAGCAGCTAGAAATGTATATAAAGTATATTGTAGATATATAGTAAATCCATAATATATAAATGTTGAGTTGATCTAAAATAGTAGACAAGGTCTGCCAGATCAAAGGGTCTACAAGTCAGGTGTTTACATTTCAAATAACAGAATGGAATTTCAGGACTTTCTGAATTAGTATTCATACTTATTTTCTGATGACTGTTATGCCTGTTTTGTGATAACATGGCAATTATCTACTGTATAGGACAATAGTAGAATGCAATGAGAAAGCATGAGAGATACATTTTACACTGTGAACTCTATATAGGGAAGTCTGTATTTTTGTTTGTGGATTAAACATTACACTTGTTTTATTAGCTAAAATATTTTTCTTTACTTTTTCAGAGTTCCTTTAGGATAAAACTGATAAATTTTTGTTATTTTACTATTATAAAATATAGATAATGAGGATTGAGTAATTTTAATAACTACATGGAATAGCTATGGAAATGTGGACACCACCAGCTTTGTAAGAATTAAAATGTATTGTAATCTTTTTGAAAGATTGCACTGAAAATAAACATTTTCATTCATAAATATCAAAGTCATATTCTAGTTATAATGCTATCCTAATGGGAGTAAGAAGAAATATGATTTAAACATGGAACTAGTACATCATCTGGAATACATATGGCTAGAAAAAGTTTTATCCAAAAAGCACAACATAGTTCAGTTTCTTTGAACTGCAAATGGCCAATCTCAATGATCACCCACTGTGCCAGAGGAAAATTAAATTGAATTTAGTTTTGCTTCAATTTATTTGCAACTGAGGGGACAAACCCTGTGCACACCCATAACATTTTGTCTTTGAACCAATAACTAAAAAGTCTAAAGTTGTTAAAGCATCTTGTAAAAGTTGAGAGGTCACTGAAGGGTTTGAACCTGAGTAACACAGCACTCTTACAATCTTTTAGTTCAAAACAAACATAGAAGACACAGTAAGCTCACTGATAGAAAAGCTGTTTTATTTCTCTGGTGTAGATAATTCACATGACCTGTTTGGTTCACCTCTCTCTTTTTATATAAATAGTGTACTCCTTTCACCTTCAGATCCTTCTGTGCAGATCCTCTGTGCCTATAAGATTGTCTTGTCTGTTACTGCCCTACCACAGTGTTTATGGTTTTGGGAGCGTTTTTTTCTACTGAGAATACCAACAATTTCTCTAATACTGCTGTTCTACATGTATGCATGCAGAGGAGACAGGAACACATTTGTCAAAAATGTGCCATGAAAAACCCATAAACATAATTCAATGATTAAACAAATATTTATTGACAACCTATCACATGTCAGTCAATATTCTAGACACTAGGTATACAGTCTGTCTCACACACAGCTCACCCCAACATACACATGACCCGTGGGTATCTAACATCAGAGGCCAAGATCTTGGTGGCTTATAAGAAAATTTGTTACAAAGTGAGTTTAATGTTTAGATTTAGCATGAGAGAGAGAGAGAGAGAGAGAGAGAGAGTGTGTGTGTGTGTGTGTTTACAGTCACTGAGCTTTTGGAAAGTTAATAACTTTATAAATACTACATTTTCTACTCCTCAACATTAGAAATTGTGGCATGTATTCATTTTTCCTACTTCAAATGCCATTAAAATTGAGCTAGAAGAAAGGTACCATACTCTACTATATCATATCACCACATTTCACTTGCCCCATAGACTCATTTTTAAAACATGTTTACTTCCTTAACTTTATAATTAATTTTCTATTCCCTTAGGGTCCAAAGATGATATGGTTTCTGATCATGCTAAAAGTTGATGAATGAGAAAGTCTTTAGGATAAAGTGCAATTAAAAATGCAAGTGTCTTGTAATGGCTCAATGAAGTATTATCTCAATATAGGCAAGACAAGTCATTAAATAAGTTTTAAAGAATACCTTCTTTTAGCGGTGCCTGGGTGGCTCAGTCAGCTAAACATCTGCCTTCAGCTCAGGTCATGATCCCAGGGTCCCTGCTCAGTGGGGAGTCTGTTTCTCCCTCTACACCTCCCACTGCTTGTGCTCTCTCTCTCACACACATTCTCTCTCTCAAATAAATAAAATCTTTTTTAAAAAAGTATATCTTCTTTTAATCTTAATATTAAAATGAAATTTTCCAAGAAATCAATATAAACACTAATTAAAATCAAAGAGCTAAAACATTTCTATTAAGTTACCCATTATGTATTACTGGATGAAAAAAATCTTTCTTGTAGTTAACTATGAAACGGTAAAATATGCAAAAAAAAATTATTGTTCTCCAATGGGGCATATTTGGTCAGTAGATTTATTTCTTTGCTCACAGTTTAAATTACTTGCCCACAATTAGAAACAAGATATTTTATATAAAATTTAGATTTATGGATTCTGTAGAGAAACTGCAAACCTACAACACAAGACCCACCCCTTTTCACATGGCAACAGGCAATTGAATCTGTGTAGCCACAGCCTGTTTTTGAAGAAGCATGCTCTCTGTAGCTCAAGAAAGCCCACTATATCCTTACTGTTTCACAATCTTCCTGCCCAACTCATTTACACTATGTTTCTGGTCACAGTAGGTTTTCTAATTTGCTAGATTATTCTTTAACCTACTGTCATCATTCACTAAAATAGAACTAATATGACGTAATCATTTGTTTTACTTCTGTATTTAAGTTGTTTGTACTTTTAAGTTGGAGGATAGCCTAAGATTTCTAAGAGATAATTTAAAAACTTAAAAAAATAAAATCATTCATTGTTTAGAATTTCACAGTTTGAACTTGGTGTGAACCCGTAGCTCAGAGAAGTTAATGACTCACCAACTGTTTCATAACTACTTACTGGCATTGGTGGAACTAAAATAAAGATTCCTCACAACCAACACAGCTTAGGAAATATTTCTGAAATATCTGTGATGCTCAAGCAATAATTTGCACATCATGTGTAAATATGTGTATGAACACTGTATTCCCACAGAACAAAATAATCCATATACACTGTTTAAATTCTTTAATAATCGAGATATTTTTATGATGCAATATTGTTTCAGATTTTAAAATCTTGCTTAAAATGTCTTCCACCATTTATATTATTATTAAAATTGTTAATCAAAACTAAAATATACCTTCCTTTCAAAAATATATTAAATATGCTTATATTGCACAATAATGCTGACTACAGCACAATGACATGTTATTATACTGTATTAACAACACTAAAATAATGTGTGGTTAATTTTAAATGCCTAGAATATATGGTTCTCATTTGTTCTCACTCGTTTAAAAAAACATCATTCTCAATACTAAATACTCCCGAAGAGTGAATAATAAAAATTTAAAAGATTTTAAGTATGAGAGTACATAACTATTTTTCCAAACTTTATATATTTAGAAGTATAGTCTAATTAGCCCCTGAATATGTCATTTAAATTATTTTTCAATTCTGAAAGACTTTTCCAAAAGAATGCAGAATGGGATTTAATTCAATATAGTCAACAGCCCACCAGGTTTACACTTAAGTTGGTTTGCTCCTAATAACCATGGTACTCTGTGAACTATTTGATTTAACTGAAAATATTACTAAAGACTATCACTTCTTCAGTTAAGCTTATGCCAAAGCCAACGTTATTTTTGCAGATATATATTAGTTGAATGTAGTTTGAAATGGTCATATATTTTATACTTTCAGTTTTAGTGAAATTTGGTAACAGATTAGAGACGATCTTACTGATGACTTTAAGTCAGAACTAGTGATTATATAATTACTATTTTAATAAAAAACTTATAATCAAATCTAAAATTGCTAATATATAAATGTGATTTACAAAATAAAAGAATATAAAAAGAAAGTATTTTACCCATTCCCTGGGGCATTCTTATTAACAGATATTTTAAAGTAGCTTTTCTTTTTTTGGTGACTAATTTTATATCTCTAAATAATATACTATAGGCTTTTCTTTCTCAATGTATAAAGTTTATACATTACCTATTATATGCATACTGTAGCAGAAGAGAATTTGTCTTAATTATACACTTGAACTATCCTTTTCATTTATATATTTTTATTATTCTATTTAGTTACATAAAATTTCTAACTTGGAATAATAATCTAAACTTTCATTTCCTTTTCTGTCAAGAATAGACAGCATGTCTTTGTAAAATGAGAATATTTGTACATCTTCTGTTCCCTTAACATTCTCTCCTTACCACCTCCTAATCTACATCAAATAACTTTTACACTGTCACAACTGATACACTTTATATTCTGTTCTTTAATCATAATTAAATTTGTTGTAAAAACTTAATCTATTAATGAACAAAAGAATATACATGGATTAATTCTAAATGTGGAAAAATACATTTAATGTTTGCATTATGATTCTAAAGTCTTTCTTCATAGTACAACCATGTAATTCACAATGATTAAAGTTTTTTTCTTTAAGATCCTAATAACACAAACCTCTGCTATTAAAAACATTTTCTTATGCTAATTAATGAGACTGTACACATACCTAAATTTGGTTTCCAAATTTATAGTTTCTATTTTGACATTATTGTTAAGTTAAACAATCCAGGTTTGGATTTTTACCTTTTACCTTTGGCTGAATATCTTCTACTTTATTCCCTTGTCACCTCCCTAAAAAAAAAGGAGTTGAACAAAAAGAAAGTTTGATTTTGGGGCACCTGGGTGGCTCAGTCATTAAGTGTCTGCCTTCGGCTCAGATCATGATCCCGGGTCCTGGGATCCAGCCCCACATCGGGCTCCCTGCTCTGCCGGAAGCCTGCTTCCCCCTCCCACTCCCCCGCTTGTGTTCCCTCTCTCACTGTGTCTCTCTCTGTCAAATAAATAAATAAAATCTTTAAAAAAAAAAAAAGAAAGTTTGATTTTATGTATAGTGATCACAGTGAGTTTCTTTTTTATTACTTGGATTTATTTTCCACTTTCTTGATCTTTTTGTAAGCTGACTTGACATGAAGAATTTTGAATCAACTTCCATCTCATTGAGCTGCAAACACAATGGGGCATGTTTCTAAGTTATATTATTAAATTTATCTACTTAAAATACTTAGAGGTTGTTTTGATTTTCTGTATTTGTATTTCATCAAAGTTGATTCATGCAGCTTACAGTTTTGAAATTAACTCCTCAAAGTTCCTTGCTGTGTAAATAAGGATAAGATAAACATCTTTTCTAAAATGGACCTTTTAAGCTGTGTCATATTTGACTTGTCGAATCAATGTACCCTTGTGATCTAGTGATTAAGCTATTTACTGCTTTTCACAGAAAGCTATTAAATAGATCATAAACACAATATTATGGAGTGAGTATCAGGATCTCTAAATGCTACTTACCAGTTAGTTGCGTCACCTTGAACAAGTCACTTAATCTTTTTGACCTCAACTTCTTTACATACATAGCAAGGACAGCAATTATCTCTATGGGCCCTTTTGCTTGTAAAGCTCTATGATTTTATTCTACAATTATCTTTGGAATGGATTTAGCATGAGGGAGGAAAGCTTGATTGCAATGGTTATGCAAATAATCTCATATGAATTATGGAGTTAATTTAATAAGCCTCTTAGCTTTTTGGGTAATTTTCAGAAAAAGCAAATATTCATTTAAGAAGACGTGTACTAAAGATTACTTTTAGCCGAAAAGTTGTAAAATATTTCCTCTTATAACTGAGCATTTCTGGCAGCTGCTTATCAATCATGAGTTTCAAACAGTTGGTAACCATGACTCAGAAAGTTCCACCTTACTGGTACTAAGAGCTAAAAAATTTAGCAATATAACTTAGAGCATTATCAACTTGCTTTACTTCCTTAAGTGTTCTTTAAGTAATTTCTTAATAATACTTTATCAATATAGATGTAAAATGCACTTCTGAGGAAAAAGTACATTTTTAATATGTAAATATTTTTGTACAAGGTAGGAAAAAAGAGAGTCGAAATGCCTGGGGTCTTGTGCTTATTTGACTGCTCTTGACTTGCTGGGTGGCCCTAAGTCAAGCTGATCAAGTTACTATTTTCTAAAGCTTGCCAAATATTGTAAGGGCTTTGGAGAAGGTAATGAAACCATAAGTGCAAAATGCTCTACAAATAGAAAGGTCAAAGACCAGCATATGTGAAACACATTTTCATTCTTAATGAGCAGTTGGACACTTAGTAGGGAATGCTAAAACATCTAATTTTAAAGAGCCACTTCATTTTGGAGCAATTCACTGGGAAGTGGCAATATTTATTGAGGTCGTCGCATCATTATTTGAAACATCTGTATTTACAAGCATACCATAGCAATAATAATGTTCAGAGTAATATTAATCTAATAGCTAACACTAAATGTTATTAATGGTGCATCAGAAAAAGCAGAGACTGAGTTGTTCAATAGAACTAGGTTTAAACTACAAACTTACTACTTATTGGTTTGATGGGTCAAGCTTTTCTGCCCTTACTGTCCATTTGACAGTGTGGTAAAGTTGTTTTAAAATAATTTTCTAAGAGGAAACATGGCCTTGCCAGCACTTCAGTTTAGGGCAGACTGAGAAGGAGTTCTCTTCAAGCACAAGTCATCATTAGCCTCCATCATGAGCCTCCTCAAAAAGACCTTCACTCTTCTCCCATTGTGACTGTAGCACATCTATATCTGTGAGTCTCTTCTCAACTGGCAATGGGCAATATCGGCAAATGAGGCATTTGACAGAGTAAAATCTCACGCTTAGTAGAGTTCAAGAGTTACCTACAATCCAGTTGAATGAATTTCACTTATTCTAAAACAGTCCCCTAGGTGCTGACATTGCATTCTGCTACGCTTTGTCTTTCACACTCAATCTTTCCCTCAGAATTTCAGTACTTGTATATGAATTACAATTGTATGTAAATTATCCATCTTATATTGATAACTACTGTTATAAACAAAGCGAAGCACCTACCTAAAACAAAACAAAACAGTAACAAAAGTCATATTAAGTCTGTAACTACATAAAATGATTTGTTAAATGTGTTACTTAACATTACAAAGATTTTAATGAAGATCTTAGAGAGAATATATCTATTTCTTGTCCTATGAGCAGTTGAATTTCAAGCAATATTCTTTCCATTTAGACACCATGAACTGGAATGGGTAAAATTTGCCTTTTCTTAATTTTTTTGGACAAATTTGTGATTCCTCAAAATTGTATAGGTAAAGGCCATCATGATATGCACTTAAGCTTAACTCCACCCCACATCACTTTTCTCTCACTCTAATTTAATCTTTTCTTTCATACTACTTTTCTATATCATGTCATTTTGTGATTTTTAAGTGTTTCTTAAGTAATTAATCTGATAATTCTGGGGGATGGGAAGTAGAGTATAAATCAATCAATTAATTAGATGACATTGAAGGAGTCAAGATCTTTTGTAGTCAGCTTATATAATGCCAATGTTTTGCTGAACATAGACTCTAAAAGCTGTAAGAATAAGGAAGCAGCCTATTGCCACCAGCAGTGCTAAGAGTTTCTTTCTTAGTTCTTGTCAGCATTTGATAAGAGCAAACTAAATCCAGAGGGCAAGAGAACTTAAAGAGTGCCATACAGGTCAGCCTTAAGGAAAAAAAGTAGAAAAAAGTATACGGAGTGGATCTGGAAGGCCAAATGGATGGTATGTAGGACAGTGGTCATTCAAGAGAAAAGGTCATCATTCATTCTTTCTTATTAAGGTACTGATTAAATGTATCACACCACAGAGCCTCTTTGGGGATGCTATCAGAATTTATTGGCTTTATTTACAATCCTATTTTAGCTGTATACAGCGTATTGAGGAATATGTCATTTAATCAACAAATGTTTCATTTAGAGCTCAATTTATTAATCATCTACCATCTGCAACATACTGAATGATAGTTTAACTGGATGGATTTGACTCGGTCACTTCCTAAATGTAACATGACTGAATATAGTCACTGCTCTCAACATCTTGTCTAATAGAAGAGGTATACAAATTAGTAATGCCAGAAGACATAATCCATCTATTTAGTCAGCAGGCTCCCCAACAAACCATAAGCTCTTCAACATTAGGCATGTCAAAATACTATTTTCAAAAAAGTTTAAAGACATGATTTACATACAAACAGAACAAACATGGGCCAAAGTGCTATTTAGCACATTAATAAAAGGCAAGACGAAATTGTTTCAAAGAAGAACTTGAGAGGGTGAGTATATATGGGCTTTGAAAGAAACACTGATATTATAAGATGTCTAGGTCAAATATAAAACTACTTCCTCTCCTAAAGGGCAATAATGACATAGAATTTAGGATTATCTTTTCAATAAGGCAGGAATTATTTTCATTTCTATAAGAAATCATCTACCAGTTAACATAAAATTTCATAGGTTCTGGGTTCTACTCAAGTGTAAATAGGAAGTCAAACAAAGGTACTTTACTATAGAGAATTAAATAGCCCTTGGGTATGTCTATTAAATAATACTCCTGTATGGTATTGGAATGACAGCCAATCATACTTTTGTCTAATTTCTAAGTATGAGAAATTTTTCTGCTATATGGGACATAACTTTTTTTTTTTAAAGATTTTATTTATTTATTTATTCATGAGAGACAGAGAGAGAGAGAGAGGCAGAGGGAGAAGCAGGCTTCCCGCGGAGCAGGGAGCCCGATGTGGGACTCGATCCCAGGACCCTGGGATCATGACCTGAGCCGAAGGCAGACGCTTAACCATCTGAGCCACCCAGGCGCCCGGGACATAACTTTTTACATTAGTGAAAATATGGGTGGGTATGGATATGAGATTTATGCATCTGCAAGGCATGTATATAAGCACAAATCTGGCCCCTAGTCACTAATAAAGTATTAGTGATTCATGAACAATTACTTTAACAAATTTAAAATAGTGTAATGCATTAAGTAAAACTGATTTATGTATATACGTATATATATTCTACTGAGCTCACATATAGGATCAAATTGTCAATAAGACTTATGAATCCGAGATATTATCCTGTATCAAGCTTACCATTGATCTTGATAATATGAGTATTTCAGAGGCAAGGACAAAGAAGACGACAAATGCCACATGCCTGGGATATCCCAACTGTTTCTTCTCCAGATTAGGGTTTGCAGATAAAATATGGGTTGCCCAGTTAAATTGCAATTGTAGAGACACAACACATTTTTTTTTTTTACTGTAAGTAAATCCCAAATATTACATGGGACATACTTAACACATAGACACATTTCATTGTTTTTCTCCAATTCAAATTTAACTGGGCATCTGTATTTATATTTGTTAAATCTGGCAACCTTACAAGATCCTTCTTTTCAGTATCAGTCACACACTCTCTTGCCCAGAATAATAGATGAGGCTTTGAAAGAAGGTTCTGTGGCTTTACCTAACACAACAGGAGGCATTTAAATTATATAACATCTCTATTTTATACCCACAGAGTTGTATGGCTTACATGACATTCTCCGGGGAGCCATGCCTCATAAATCCGGTGTCTGCAATTTTATTTACTATAAGTAATCCTTTAGCCAGGGACATCTTGCTAAGGAGTTCTATAGATAAGGTCTCTTTCTCCTAGAAAATATCATTAGTCTATGTACCCAGAGGCCCAGTTGACAAGAAGACTAGGCCAGGTCACTTGCCCTCTTTTCTTTCCCCTGAGGTTGTACTCTGGTAGCTAGATTGAATGGATCACGGGCCAGATACATTCATGACTTTAATATTTAAGTAAAAACATACTTCCATTTATATCAGAAATAAAAATAAAGACAGATTAAAAAAAATGTGAACCTATGTTAGATGCAATGTATAGACACGCAATGGATGTGTCTCACCCTGGGAAGTTTTTTTTTTTTTTCTTTTTTCATCATAAACTTGACCCTTAGCAAAAATTCTGTTGTTATTTCATATAGAAAACTTTGAGTACCAAGTGAATTAGTTAGAGTAGTGATTTGGGAGGAAACATTTAATAGCAGTCTCTTAGTTCCATCAAATAGATCTTCTATTTCTCCAAAATTGTTTTTAATCAAATATGTGACATCTAGTAAGTATCTCAGAAGGAGTATGACAGAAATGAAAAAGAACAATTTGATGACTAGCAGGCCATGGAGACCAAGATATTATACTCAAACCAGTGAACACAGATGTATTAGATTTTAAAAATTCTGACAGACTAAAATGCTAGATTTAATTTGGGCTACATAAGTTTTGTATAGAACAGTAAAATAGAAGTCTGTCACATGCACAATTAGAAATAAAACAATTCAATTAGTGATTCGAAGTCTATAAAAAAGGAGACAATTGCATGATTTACATGAGAGGCCCTAAATCTTTTATCGTATTTCCTTTTCATTTGAAGGGAAAATTTTGTAGTTATTATCACTACTTTGGAGGATCCTAAAACTCTTAAAAAGAGTAAAGTGAGGGTGGCAGATTGATAGCAAGAGAGAGAGAGAAATGATGTCAGAAGCAGGCTGACATATTGTCCCCACAGGTAACCAAAATGCATGGATTAACCTCAGATATTCAAAAATTGTAAAATCATAACATTTTTATAAATTAGTAAGGAAAGAATGGTGACATTTGAATAAAATGGTAAAGAACAGCATTTGTCCCCTTCTTCTGCATTGATATAAAACAAAAATGTAAAACCTCTCTCTTCCCATTCATTCCAAATCAGTGCTCTGTGTTTAAGATTAAAGGAGAATGGTCAAAAATCTGATATTGGGGAGAGAGAAAAATGCTTTCTCTTTTTTCGGGGGGGGAGCTTCTTATTGACATATGAGATAATTTAATATGATGACAAACAAATATTTCCACAGCAAAATTAGAAGAGCAAGTAGTTAATAAAATGAGAGAAAGGGGGATGCCTGGATCTAGAAAATACTAAACGATAATTGAAAAATACAGTTAAATATCCAAACATTTCCAAGCCCATGGATTTTTGTTGCCATTTATTTTGTTAGAGCCAACTTTACCAAAAGTATTTGGTATCATTTTTTTCTAGAATGTCTTGTAATTTATTCACTTTAAAGAGCCAGTAAACTATTTTAAAAGTTAGTCAAAATATAAGTTTTTTCATAAAGCATACTTTTAACCTATAAAATTGTTAACTTGAATATCAAGATATTAGAACACTTTCTATTGTAGTATAAAAGTATAATAATACAACTCATTACACTTTCTCAACTATTTTAACTTCTTTAAATCTCTTATGTTTTATATGTAAAACAGATTACAGTTGCTAAATGAGCATTCTGACTAATTTCTAGGACTTCCACCTACATGAAAATATAATGAGGATTGGCTATGACCTGATAACATTGCCCCTATCCTTAAAGGAGTTTTACATTCTTCTATATTAAAATAAAATAACGAATTCTATTTTAATACACTTAGATAAGCACATTGTATTGCATATTATGGTTTCCTATTATACATTATTAATGATATCAAGTAGTTTTATTTTTCTTGTTTTAGTATAAACGGGTGAAATAAATCCTTACATTTTTATATAGCTTCCACTGATTTTGAAAATGTGTTCTCATATTTAAACACATTTTAATCTTACAAGCCTCTATGTAGATTAAAAAGTATTTTCTGGATTTTAAAATATGAAGAAATTGAGGATTAGGTAGGCCATTATTTGTCCAAGGTAACACCCCTAATGAGTACAAGACCCAAGACTATATTATAGAATCCTACCCACATTGTTCAGTGTTCTTTCCATCATACAGAACTACATCTCCTTTAACAGCCAACGGGTTTTTTGATCATCATAAGACTAATACCCAATGATAGTCCTTTCACATTAATGACCCTAACTTTGAAAAAAAAAAAAGTATTACGTGAAGAAATTCACTTGAACCTATCTATCTCTCAGTTTCTCTTTTTGCATCTTTACACGGCGGGGGGGGGGCGGGGGGACTCTAACGCATTTAATGCACTCAGTATTTTTGTATTCTTACCTTCTACTTACCAATTAACCCACTCTGATCAACTACCATCCTGGCGCATTCACTAAAATGAATCATATGAATTTTGCCAATGACTATCACATTGTCAAATACAGTAGACACATCGCCACAACAGCATATGAAAAACTACCTTCTGTTGTCTTCCACAACACAGTCTCTGACTGTTTAAGCTTCCTCCATGCTAGTATTTTTTTTTCTTCCTTGAATACTTCATGTTATCTCATCTCATTTTTTTTCTTTTCTTTGCATTGATGATGGCTTATCTTCATGTCTGTTTCATTGGCTGAGAGACTTTACTTAAACATGTCCATCTCCACCCATATATTCATATATTTCCTTTTTCTTACTGTGTGTAATTCCTTCCTAGTACATATGATTATTAAATCAGAAATTGTGAAGGATCTGAGATTTTGACCCTATTTGCTGACTACCTGGTTAGCTAGCCAGGGCACTACAGGTGTACACATACGTGTGCACACACAAACACACAGAAGGATACATATAAATATATTTATACAGAATGTATAGAGATAGAGATATAACAACAAAAGATTGAGATTGCTGAGTCAAAAATAGACCACGGGAAAAGATCAAAAGCAGTAGCCAGAGCAGCTTCGTATGTCAGTTTCCCATACCCCAGTTCTCAGAGAGCAACTTGAAGAGGGACAGATGTTTACCTACATGAGCAGTGGGTTGTGCCACAGAAGGGGAGGAGACTTGAATTTTATGGGGCTGCTGGCAAATCTACCCACCCTCCTCTCTGAAGAGAGATTTATCATTTTTCTTGAATATAGGAAAATCTCCTGGATGGAAAAGGACAACTCTCTAGGCTTGCTTCTTGGAATATAAGCAAATATTTGTGGAAAGTGGGCAGAAGGGGCTTTATCTTTACTAACATAGACATGTCCAGGCAAATATACATCTAAATCTGTCCAGAGGGGAAACATTCTCTCTAGATTTCAAAGCTATTTGCTCTTCCAACATTTCTTCTGCTCAGAAACCAAACCTGTATAAAAGGTGAGAAATCCATGGAGATTTTTCTCTGATCAATAATTTATAAATATCTTGTTCATTTATTTGTTTATTTTCTTTTTATCCCTAGAAGTTTTGCCACATGAATGCCCGGATTCTATGGTTCTTGATCACTCTTATATCCTTAGTGCTTAAAATATTTCCTAATATTATGTAGTAGGTAGTACATGGTAGGTAATCAAAAAAGTCCCTCCAATATGTCATCTATATCTATATCTTGAATAAATTATATATATCTGAATATATATGCATCTTGAATAAATTAGCAAATTAATGAATGTATGAAAAATAATTGATTAATAAACTTCTAAAATGCTGGATAATTTTGTTTTTATTTGTTGCTGTTTTTAAGCATGGCTTTCCTCTTTGGATATATTCAAAAGGTTTTAGTGATTTGTCCCTATCGGTAAAGTTATTCACAGCAACTAAGGGATATGTGACTGCATATAAATAACTCAATATATGTCTTGAACTTATTTGTTAAGGGTGAATTCTGAAAATATTTAAGGATAAAATATTTGAGAAAGTGCTAATCATGTAATTTTTTTCTTATTTCAAACATTTTAAGTAATACATTATATGTTAAAGAAAAAGAAAAGATAGCAGGAGGGGAAGATTGAAGGGGGGGAAATCAGAGGGGGAGATGAACCATGAGAGACAAAGGACTCTGAAAAACAAACTGAGGGTTCTAGAGGGGAGGGGGTGGGAGGATGGGTCAGCCTGGTAATGAGTATTAAAGAGGGCACGTTCTGCATGGAGCACTGTGTGTTATACACAAACAAGGAATCATGGAACACTATATCAAAAACTAATGATGTAATGTATGGTGATTAACATAACATAATAATAAAAAAAGAAATAACAACATAAGGCAGTCTTACTGGTATCAGAGACAATGGTCAGAGCTGTTAAGTGAAGGAGGAAATTGGTATCATTGTAACAAGGAAGATGAAATAATTGTTTGATCATGTGCAAATTAGAGCAAATAACAAAGAATTATTTGGAAAAAATCTTCACATTGCAGCACCAACATGCTGATAATCACACTACTTTTATATAAACATGAAAAATATTCAAAATCTATCACCAACTACTTGCTAGAATCTGAAAAGATACACAGTAAAATTTTCAAATTTTCATTCTTTGGGAGGAAAAAAACAAATTTCATAAAAAAAATCTATCTATAAGAATCAGTCTAATTGAAGGAAAGGAAGATATAGGAAGATTAGAAAAAAGGGTTGGTAGTCATGGTGTCAGCTCTATAATCTATGTAAATCCAAAATCCTGTCTCTGCTTCTTATAGACAATATGACATGGGACAAAACCCCTCTTGCCTCAGGTTTCTTATTGAGCAAAAGAGGAAATTTTTTTAAAAATATGAGGTAATATTTGTAAGCATCTCATACAGAGGACTTTTGTTAGCATTAATTAATCAATGGGGACAATGTACTTAGAATAGTATTTAGACGTATACGTGTTCTAAAATACTAACTCTAATTTAAAAAGTGAAAATGCATTTAATTTAGAAAATGGACAGAAGACATGAACATTTATCCAAAGAAGACATACAGATGGCCAACAGACACAGGAAATCAAACCACAATGAGATATTACCTCACACCTATCAGAATGGCTAAAATCAAAAATACAAGAAATAAATATCGGCAAGGATGTGGAAAAAAGGAACCCTGGTGCATTGCTAATGGGAATGCAAACTGGTGCAGCCACTGTGGAAAACAGTATGGAGGTTCTTCAAAAAATTAAAAATAGAATTATCATGTGATCTAGTAATTAATTGCACTACTGGGTATTTACCCAAAGAATACAAAAACACTAATTTGAAAAGATATATGCACCCCTATGTTAATTGCATTATTTACAATAGCCAAAATATGGAAGCAGCCCAAGTGTCCATCAATAGATGAATGGATAAAGAAGTGGTATATATATATATATATATATTATTCAGCTATAGAAAACAATGAAATCTTGTTATTTGCAACAACATGGAGGGACCTGGACGGTATAGTGCTAAGTGAAATAAGTCAGAGAAAGACAAATACCATATGATTACAATCATATGTGGAATTTAAGAAACAAAACAAACAACAAAAAAGAGACAAACAAAAAAACACTCTTAAATATAGAGAACATACAGGTGGTTACCAGAGGGGAAGTGGGCAGGATGGGTAAAATAGGTGAGGGGATTATATGTACACTTATCCTGATGAGCACTGTGTAATGTACAGCTGTTGAATCCCTATATTGTACACCTGAAACTAATTTAACACTGTATGTTAACTATACTGGAATTTAAAAAAAAGTGGAAATGCAAAATAGTGTGCTATGCTGAAAAAGATGGGTCCTTTTTCCACCCCACCAATGTATATATATACTGTGATATAGATATAGATGATGATATAGGTATAGATATAGATGATACAGATATAGATATAGACAGGCAAAGAGAGACCGACAAAGAGAGACAGAGAGAGGAAGAGGAGGAGGGGGAAAAGAAGAAGGAGAAGACAGAGAAGGAGAAGAAAACAGATCTCAAGAGACAGAAGGAGAAATCCTCAAGTTCCAGAAACAAAATGTTTCTAAAACCAGAAAGATACCAACCAATTCAAAACTGTCACCTAGCAACATCTTCATAGTCCAGAGCACAATGGACTTCAACAGAGAGGAAATGTAATACAGCATTAACAATCAACAAAAGTTACTTTGAGGGAGAGTCAACAGATTTAACAAAAAGGTTAAATGCTGATACACTGATACACTGCATACTGGAAAAACAGATCTTGCAAATACATATATTAATTATTTAAGATATAAAATCAGAAAGATGAACCATATTGAAGCGACAGAGCTGTACAGTTAAAACAACAAGCATCTTGCATAAAAAAGCCAATTAGAATCTACCAAAGAATAGCCACGAGCAGAGATTTACATGTAATTTTGTGCTCTTTGAGAATTTTTAATATATAAACTTGATTTAATAATTATTTTTGTACCTATAAACATAAAAGTGTTTGAAGAGTGACTTTTATTTTTTGTGAGCTTCTTTATAAATATGGAATCAATGTTATTCTAGCCTCAAAAAAAGCAAATTGGAAAATATTCCATTCTTTTATATTTGAAAGAGTTTAAGATGGGTGTTATCTTTATTACATGTTAGGCAGCTTTCACTAAGAATGTGATTGTGTTTAGAGTTCTCTTTATAAAAAGTTTTTTGTTTGTTTTTAGTGATACAGAGAGTTCCTGGCTGAAGATGGTTAGACTTAAAAATCTTTGACTTTATGATGGTGTGAAAGCAATATGCATTCAGTAGAAACCACACTTGGAATTTTTAATTTTGATCACTTGGGCTACTGATAGGTGGTGCGACACTGTCAGGCGATGCTGGGCAGCCCCCAGCTGTAGCTCCCGGTCAGCCACGCAAGCATGAGAGCAAACCACTGATAGACTTAAAACCATTCGGTGTCCATAGAGCCATTCTGTTTTTCACATTCAGTGTTCAGTGCACTACTCAATAAACTACATGAGATAGTTGACACTTTATTATAAAATAGGCTTTGTGTTGGATGATGTTGCCCAACTATAGGCTAATGTAAGTGTTCTGAGCATGTTTCAGGTAGCCTAGGCTCAGCTCTGATGTTAGGTAGGTTAGATGTATTGAATGTATTCCAGACTTAAAATATTTTCAATTGAGGATGGGTTTATCAGGGCATAACTCCATTGTAAGTCAAAGGATATCTGTAAATTTATTTCCTTTAATAGATTTAGGACTATCTAGCTTTTCAACCTCTTTTCACAGCTTCCATTTATTGTATGTTTCAAAAATTTGTCAATTTTATATAAAATATATTTTAAACAGAATGATGGATGAATGAATGAATACAGATGTATAAGTGTATATATCTTTATTTATGTGTGCATGCATTTACTAAAGGTAATAGAAGCACTGATGTGTAAAAAAAAGTAGGCATACCTAGCATTCAGATCTCAGTTTTAAATATCTTTCTTTACTAAAAGAAACTAAGGCTCCTTTCATAAATGGTTTCTTCTGGCTTTGGCAAGGGAAGTGCAAGACTGGAATGTATTTTTGTGATAGTAAGGAAAGGGTAAAAAATGAAAAAAAATGGTAAAAAAAAAAAAAGGACACATGGACACTTTGATAGGGTCTTCCACTACACATTGATAATTAAGATAAATAATGATAATAAGTAATTTTAACCCTTAGACTAAAATGAGAACCAGTGAGTCCATGCAGATTGAAATATATAAATATGGCAAAAAGAGAAAGCTATACCTATACCTATATAACTATAACTATTAAATGTAAAATGAATGATTGCATTAGAAAATCACTATTTGGCGACCACCATAGTAATAGTTATAGGCAAAGATCATCAACAGATGCTAAAACTAGTGGGTGGAAGTTTAATGAGAAATGGGAATCTCACTATATCTCTCCACGAGATAGTTATTAAAACACAGGAAAAACTGTAACTCTGTATTAGATACATCTATTAGAAACTATCTTAACCAAGTAATCCAAGTCAACATCTCCAGCAATAGGACCAGTAGACATTATTTACCTCCTGATGTGGTACACTGAGAAACCCATATCACTTATGTTATATTCCTGCAGAACTACATAGTTGATGGTAATCATGAGATAACATTAGGCAAGATTAATTTGAGAGACATTCTACAAAATAATTGGCCTTTATTTCTTAAAAATATCAAATTGAAGAAAAAGACAGCTATGGAACACTTCTAGTTTAAAGGAAATAAGAGATGGGATAACCCGTCAAACTTCTTAGCAAGAAAATTTATACATAAATTTAAAAAACCTTTTTAACTTCCTTTGATCAGATCTGAGTTACTATTACAATGATTGTTTTAATGTAATTGATGAAATGATTATTTTTATGCAATTGATGAAAACAAGGTGATGGTATTATAAATCAGAATGACAGAAGGTTGCTAATTGTGTAAGCTGGGTCATGGGTAAAGAGAGGAGCATTATGATCCTCACTCCTCTGTATATGTTTGAAATTTTTCATAATAAAATGTTTAAAAACAAACAAACAAACAAACAAAAGAGATGGGATAACTCAATGTACCATGTAGTACTGGGCCAGAAAAAACAAAACAAAACTACTCTTTGTTTTGGTATAAAGAACATTTGTGGTACAAGTGAAACATTGTTGAACAAATCTGTAAATGTTTAGATAGTAATATGGTAGAAATGTTAATATCTTCATTTTGATAAACATACTAAGGTTATTAATAAGATGTTTCTGTTTTGGGGAAACACATACTGAATTATTTAGGGGTAAATGGTATCATTTTGTATCATTTCAGTAACTTATTTTCAAAGGGTTCAGAAAAAAATATATAGAAAGAAAAAGAGAATGGTATAACAAATATCACTTGATAAAATGTTTACATTTGGGGAATCTAGGTGAAGGGTTAATGGGAATGATTTTTATTGTTTCTGTAACTTTTCTATAAGTCTGCAATTATTTCAAACCAAGTTTAAAAAGAATCTTTACCACACAATGCCATATTTTCTCCTTTTGAAGCAGCAAAATTATTTGCACTTTCTCTGTGCATATGACAGTATATGAGGCATGGGGAGGTCTGAAACCAGCTTCCTGAAATGGCCTAAATCAGCAAATATTTCACAGTATTACGGACATTACATGTTTGCTATGTTTATTGTAAATTGCCTGCAGGAATTGGGAGTATACAATTTCTGGATTGTCAAAGACATTATTCAGGCAGAAGAATCAGAGAAGCCTAGAGGCAAGATAGAAAGAAAAAAAAAACACATATAAGTTCCCCCATCTTCAAGTTTAGCATCTGAAGTATTTTGGTTTCATAACTAAAATGAGCAAGGGGGTTTGAACCAACAAAAGTAAAAGACTTAAGGAGTCAGGGAAGTGATTGGAATCCTTCCATGAAGATTAGAAGTTAAAACGATCAATTGAGATAATGAAATACAGTGTGTGTTCTTTGGTGTGTGTAGAGAAAGAATTGTGTTCAGGCAAGTTTAAAGAACCCATGAATTGTAAAAATCAATCAAAATGCCTATAGGACATGGAAAACAGCTATCAGTTGAAGCCAGCTTAGTACAGCTATTATTCAAAACAGAGTTATATCTAGCAAATACACACACATCTATTCAGTTCAGTAAAAAAAAAAAGGAAAGTCCAGTTTAAATTAAAAAAAGATAATTTCTTACTAAATTGCCTTTTAGATAAAACAACTAATTGAATGATGAACAGTGTAAAGTTATGCAATCAAACTCTCTTACTGAGTGACTACTAAAGCATTCTACCTGGTACTAAATTAAAACCAAAACAAACATGCCATTGTCTTTATATGCTTGCTTTCTTAATTGAGAATATAGGCATATTAAAAAATACTTCTATTTAGGGGTGCCCAGGTGGCTCAGTTGGTTAAGTGTCTGCCTTCTGCTCAGGTCATGATACCCCGGGTCCTGGGATCGAGCCCCGCATAGGGCTCCCTGCTCGGTGGGGAGTCTGCTTCTCCCTCTCCCTCTACCCCTTGCTTGTGCTTTCTCTCTTTCTCTGTCAAATAAATAAACAAAAATCTTAAAAAAAAAAAAAAGCAAAACTTCTATTTAGTGTGAGAGCTGAACACTAGGGATATGTTAAGGTATAGTGCTAATGCATACAAGGCAATGATTACAATGCCTAGGAAGTGATAGAAAAGGCCTCCATGAGCTAATACTTTTTTTTTTTTTTTGAAGATGAAAGGTGCCTTTTATTTTTTTCTTCTAGTTTTTTTTATTATGTTACGTTAATCACCATACGTTACATCATTAGCTTTTTTTTTTTAAAGATTTTATTTATTTATTTGACAGAGACAGAGACAGTGAGAGCAGGAACACAAGCAGGGGGAGTGGGAGAGGGAGAAGCAGGCTTCCCGCTGAGCCGGGAGCCCGATGTGGGACTCGATCCCAGGACCCTGGGATCATGACCTGAGCCGAAGGCAGTCGCTTTAACCAACTGAGCCACCCAGGCGCCCACATCATTAGTTTTTGATGTAGTGTTCCACGATTCATTATTTGCGTATAACACCCAGTGCTCCATTCAGTACGTGCCCTCTTTAATACCCATCACCAGGCTAACCCCTCCTCCCACCCCCCTCCCCTCTAAAACCCTGTTTGTTTTTCAGAGTCCATCGTCTCTCATGGTTCATCTCCCCCTCCGATCATGAGCTAATACTTTTGAGCTGGTTCCCAGGTTTCACTCATTCATGGAACTAATTGGAGATCAAGGGAATCTCTACTACTCTCTTCTCCAGCATCCAGCATATATATTTCAGTTTCAAATTTTATTTCACTAACATAAACGATGAACAAAATATGTATTTCAAATCTTATTAATTTCATTTATCTGAAACATATGTTTACATAGAGGACAAACAGATACAGGATTTCAAGCAATTTATGGTAGAGTCCATTTTTCTATACAGTGAACTGAGCTAGTCTTGGAAAGTCATTCACCATGCTGGCTGCTGAAGCTACAGGTATCTCCCAGAAACTGCCTCACAGGGCACAAAATATCATGAAGCCAAAGACATGAATTCCTCACTGTCTAAGGCTGAGGAAAGAAAATCTATCTAAAAAAGAACTGAAGTTTAAATATATTGAACAGTATTACCCTAATTCATTTAGTTCTATATTAGTATTAATATGCTCACCTTTCTTGGCTGATCAAAATATAACCAAATCCCCAGGAACTTGTAAGCCTTCCTAAAAACCATTAGCAACACTTATCTTCTGATTTTCAAGACTCCCATGTTAATTATTATTATATTGCTTATTTATCAATTAATTACATATGTCTTGTGGAATCTACTACAATAATACTTTGAAGTACATTTTTAAAATAGTATTATTTATTACTTTACACATTTATATCCAGTTTCTCCAACTTTATATTAAGCCCCAAGAGAGAAGAAACAGTAGTTTGAATTTCTTGTTTTTTAATTGATATTAAATAAATGCTTATTGATCAGTTAGCTCAAATAAATTGTCTAAGCAAAAGTGGCAATGGTCTATATACTAAGTCAACAGCCACATGAAAATAAAGTAACAGTTTAAGAAAAATATAAAGTAGGATTGGCCAGACTGATGACTGACTACTTGATGGAGGACTGAGAAGGCTGACAAGAATTCGGGATTTGTAGCTTGAGTAACTGAATAGAGAAGGCCATGTTTAACATACACAGGGAATACAGAAGAATGTCTTGTTTTGGGGAGGAAGTACATGTTTTCTCAGTGCATATTAAAAGCCAGGCATAGTCAAGGAATTTGTAACCTTGTAATAAAGCTAATATTCACTCTGGAAACATGGCAAAAAAGACTCAGAATCTAAAATCACTGAAGAAGTGACTGGGATTCCAGCCCAGACAGTTTGACTACAGAGCCCCGCATCTTCACCCTCACTTTCCCACAGATGTTTCCTTAGTATCGTGCAAATTAAATACAAGTATAAAACTTCTATATGATCTCATCTAATCATTTTCTATATATTAATTTTCATAATACTTGTGAGTAACTGAGAATGAAAAAAAACTAGTTAGAAAATTTTTGAAGAACTACTTAATGTACTCACACCTGGGCCTTCTTCACTTTATCAAACACATTAATCTCCTCTTCATCTCAGGAAAAGCATCTGCATGATTCAGACTTACATGCCCAACACTTAGCACAATGTAAATACTCTAATAATTTTTACTGAACAAATGAATGAATGAAAAAATGACATAAAAAGGAGTGCATAGAAAGGGCTATGACAACTTTATGTTTAAGTTCTCTTTTGAAAATGTAAATAACATGTACAAGAGAGATATTTGTTATAAGAATTAAAAAAAGTAGCTCATATGATTAATGGTCTGCTAATAATAATCCATACATATATGGATTTGTATTGTTATTACAATAATGGAGGTAAATCTAGTGAGATGCTTTTTATAAGTATATTAGACTATAACTAGAAGATACAAAAACATTGGATTAAGGATGATTGATTTCCCCATGAAATGTTTCTTTTTACTGTTATGATTTCACCATTAAACTATAGGAGAACTGTGAATCATAAAACATGATACAATTATTATATGCTAATTTTAAGCAGAACACTTATGACTCTATGAATGTATATTTGCATGAAAGGAAGATTTTGCAATAAATTGCTTTTGCATACTGTATAATTCCCAAAGGAAATTCTAAATATCACTTAATATAGTAGAAATGAGATTTTGTATTTCAAATTTCAAAGAAAAATGCAAAATAAAGATAAAATTAATTTCTTATCAAATAGTATGTGTAATAGTATTACTTATCAAATAGTAGAGAATTGTTATGGTCTTCAAAGACTAAAAAATTAAATGCACAGGCAAATAGTAAAAAAATTAAAAAATAAAATTCAGAATAACTTTGAAATGAAATGGATACACAATGGTGAATTTAATTCACTAATTTAATCTCACTAATTAAGAGAAATATCATGGTGACAGTGATGTTTAGATTTTTGCTTTCACTAAATCCTATTGTTATTTTTGAAAACTGGACCATAGCAAAGACCACTTCATGATAATGAAGATGAGGGAGAAGCCTACCATATAATCACTTTTAGGAAGTATATGCTCTTTACTGTGGGAATAGTTAAAATATTACCACTATAACAAAAGAAACGTAGGGTGCCTGGGTGGCTCAGTTGGTTAAGTGGCTGCCTTCAGCTCAGGTCATGATCCCAGGGTCCTGGGATCGAGTACGGCATTGGGCTCCCTGCTCAGCAGAGAGCCTGCTTCTCCCTCACCCTCTCCCTCTGCCTGCCTCTCTGCCTACTTGTGTTCTCTCTCTCTATCTCCGTCAAATAAATAAATAAAATCTCAAAAAAAAAAGAAATACAGAGGGGTAAATGTTTATTTTACACTCAGAATTGCCATTTGCTTTAAGTTACTGTAAGTCCTGAAGGACAATCTTCTGAGCCTCTCTCATTTCTCTTTGCTTCAATTGTTGTGCATTACATCTATCCAATAATTACATTTTTAAAAATATACTGATTTTTAAAACTCACATAAATTTCCACATTCAACATTTTTGCCAATCCAGCTTATTTTTATGTTCATGCTAGTAGAAGTCTAATGAGTCATTTCCTGCATTTTTTAAGGTACAGCCTCTATAACTATCTGGTGAATGATGATATCTGAGCTCTGACCTAAGAGAAGTACATTTGAGTCACTTACACAGGAGATGAAAATGACAGGTCATGTCTGTTACATTTGACTCTTTCTTCCAATTTTTAAGCCTATGCCAGACTTTCATGAAAAGAATTTTAACGGAGAGTTCCAAACAAAGAATTCTTGCTTGATTTGCAATGTACAATATAAAACCCATTCTCAAATTGGAATAAGTTGGGCCAAAGTTCATGTATCTTTTGAATAAATCTACTTCAGATTACAATAGAACCAGGGAATTTTTCAAAATTATTTTGTGGTTAGGTGTGAAAAACTGAATCTTTGTGGTTTGGGTTAGAATTGTAATAAAACCAAATTATTATCATAAGATAGATGTTTGGATTTCATTTGGCTCCAAACTTAAAGAAAATTTTGTTATGCAAATCAACAAAATATAAAATTTTAAAATTATTTTTATCATAGTAGGTAAATTATAACTAGGATGCTAAACTTTATGTTAAATATTACTCCTTGCATAATTAAAATCTATACATCTATTTTTGACATATCCAGATACATTGTTACCTTTTTTCTTTAATTACCTTTAATATACCATTACATTTTATTGATTCTCCATCAAATATAGGTGCTAAATTTTCCATCTTCTACTTATTTATTAATATATGCTATAATAACTTCATAATCATAGTTAAGTATGATGTCCTCCCTTTAAATTCAGTAGATATTTTCTGATAATATTTTATGATAATACAGGTTGAGTGTATCATTTTTCATCTCATCAGCACTCGCATGACCAAACATATATGATCCTAAATGTGAACTTTAAGTTGTATGCAGTCCATACAAACTGCATGAAAGTACCCATTTATTTTACCTTTGCCTGCCTCCAAACAGCTAGTTTCCAAATGCCTGGAAAAGAAATTATTTTCACATTTTTCCCTAAAAAACTATATCTCTTGGCATCCTCCAGAACTGTACCCAGAATTCTACTTCAAAAGTTTCAAATTATTCTCAATCATTTAAATCCCCAACAATCTTTCATAATTTGTTTTCTGTTTATCTAATTACTTCAGCATCTCAATGTACAAATAATAGCAATTACAAAATGTATAAAGACCACTGACTGATGTTTTGTATTGATGCATGGCAGTGTGGTTGTCATAAATGATTATAAATTTGACTTGTTGCGGTATTATATATTGTGTTCAGCATTTTGTACATTGAAATAAAAATAATATTTTAGTTTAATAAACACTATTTTTAAATAGTATTATGAATAGTAAATTTAATTTTTTTTACTATTTAGACAAATATCTGGAACTAGTTTAAACCACATATAGTTGACCATTCACAAACAAATACAAGTATGTCACTTTAATCAGCTTGTAAATTTGTTAGAGATGCCATAAATGGGTGACTTAAGCAATAGAAATTTATTGTCTCACAGTTCCAGCCTCTAGACATCCAAGATCAAGGTGTTGGCAGGATAAGATGATTTTTAGACAATCTCTACCTATACTATTAGCCTATCTAGGCCCTACACACACACACACACACACACACACACACACATGCACACACACACACACACACCACCCTATCATTTTCCATTTCCTATCAATTTTCAGACTTTGAAATATTTTTATCAATTAAAATATATTTATATTTTTAAATTCCCTGTGACCTGAACAAATGTCAAAATGTCTTATTTATAAGTCAGGTTTATAAGCATTTGGATAAATACTCAGAAATAAAATTGCTGGATCATGTGGTAGTTCTTTGAATTTTTTGAGGAACCTCCATACTGTTTTCTATAGTGGCTACACCTTACATTCCCACCAACAGTACAAGAGAGTTCCCTTTTTTCTGCACCCTCACCAATACCTGCTATTTCTCGTCTTTTTGATAACAGTCATTCTAACAACTGTGGGGTGATATCTCATTGTGGTTTTGATTTGCATTTCCTTGATGATTAACGACGTTGAGCATCTTTTCATGTACCTGTTGGACATCTGTATGTCTTTTTGAGAAAAATGTCTGTTCAGGTCTTCCACCCATTTTTTTAAATTGGCTTTTTTGTTGTTATTAATTGTACGTGAGTTCTTTATATATTTTGGATGTTAGCCTCTAATCAGATATATGAGTTGTGAGTATTTTCTCCCATTCAGTAGGTTGCCTTTTCATTTTGTTGATTTCTTTTGCTGTACAGAGTTTTTTGGGTTGATTTGGTCCCACCTGTTGTTTTCTGCTTTTGTTGCTTTAGGTTTTGCTGTCAGATTAAAAAACCATTGCCAGAACCAAGTCAAGAAACTTACCACCTATCTTTTCTTCTAGGAGTTTTATGGTTCAGGTCTTATGTTCAAGTCTTTTAACCATTTTGAGTTAATTTTTTTATATGATGTAAGATAGTGGTCCAGTTTCATTCTTTTGGATGAAAACTGGCTGTCCAATTTTTCCAAGACCATTTATTAAGCAGACTGTCCTTTACCCATTATATATTCTTAGCTCCTTTGTCATAAATTAATTGACCATATACGTGTAGGTTTATTTCTGTGCTCTCTAATCTGTTCCATTATTATATATATTTGTTTTTATGCTGGACTATGCTCTTCATATTATGATTAAGACAAAAAGGCAGACTGCATAAATAATGATAATAGCTACTGTGTACAACAACTTTTTACTTTTCTAGCACTTTATGTATATTAACCATTTGATCTCTTAATCCTATGAGGTAAGTACTATTATTCACATTTTATCTTTGGAAGAACTAAGGTATAGCTATGTTAGGTAATTTGCTTAAGGTCACATAAATGGTAAGTGGCAAAGCCAAAAATTGGAATCCAAAGAATCTGGGTCAAAACCCCAATCCTTAACCACTTCCCTATGACTGCTCCATTAACTGACTTTGTGATTGACATAATGCAGTGTGATACCCTTCTCAAGTTTCTGGATGACAAGAGACTAGAGAGCAAAAGAAATATATTACAAATTATCCAAAAAAGAAAGAAGAAAATTTCAAAATAATAAAAGGGAAAAAAATATCCAGGAGCAATAATTTTATACTCTCTCTAAAATAAGTGAAACTACTATTAAAATATACCAATTATATTAAACACTTTTTCATACCCAGTAGTGCAACTGCTGGGTAATAGGGTAGCTCTATTTTTATTTTTTAAAGATTTTATTCATTCATTTGAGAGAGAGATGTGAGAGAGAGAGAGCACAAGAGGGGGGAGCACAAGAGGGAGAAGCAGACGCCCCACTGAGCCGGGAGCCCGATGCGGGACTTGATTCAGGGACTCCAGGATCATGACCTGAGCCTAAGGCAGTCACCCAACCAACTGAGCCACCCAGGCACCCCTAGGGTAGCTCTATTTTTAATTTTTTAGGAACATTCATACTGTTTTCCAAAGTGGCTGTACCAACTTGCATTCCCACCAACAGTGTAAGAGGGCCCCCCTTTCTCCACAACCTCTCCAACATTTGTTGTTTCTTGCCTTGTCAATTTTTGCCATTCTAACTGGTATAAGGTGGCATCTCAATGTGGTTTTGATTTGAATTTCCCTGATGGCTAGTGATGATGAACATTTTTTTCACGTGTCTGTTAGCCATTTGTATGTCCAGTGAAAAGAATGGCCATATGCACCCCAATGTTCATAGCAGCAATGTCCACAATAGCCAAACTGTGGAAAGAGTCGAGATGTCCTTCAACAGATGAATGGATAAAGAAAATGTGGTCCATATATACAATGGAATATTACTCAGCCATCAGAAAGGATGAATACCCAACTTTTACATCAACATGGATGGGACTGGAGGAGATTACGCTAAATGAAATAAGTCAAGCAGAGAAAGTAAATTATCATATGGTTTCACTTATTTGTGGAACATAAGGAATAGCATAGAGGACATTAGGAGAAGGAAGGGGAAAATGAAGGGGGGAAATCGGAGGGGGAGATGAACCATGAGAGACTATGGACTCCAAGAAACAAACTGAGGGTTTTGGGCAGGGGGAATGGGTTAGCCTGGTGATGGGTATTAAGGAGGGTACATATTGCATGGAGCATTGGGTGTTATATGAAAACAGTGAATCACGGAACATGATTTTATTGTGACTAACATAACATAATAAAAAAATAAACACTTTTTCATAAAGATATATGCATCCCTATGTTTACTGCAGCATTATTATTTACAATAGGCAAGATATGAAAGCAACCCAAGTGTCTATCCATAGATAAATGGATAAGAAGACATATATATATATATATATATAAAGAAATACTATTCAGCTATTAAAAAAGAATGAAATCCTGCCATTGGCAACAACATGGATGCATCTAGAGGGTACAATGTTAAGCAAAATAAGTTAGTCAGAGAAAGACAAATACCACATGATTTCACTCATATGTGGTATTTAAGAAAGAAAACAAGAAAACAAAAAAGAGACAAACAAAAGAAACAGACTCTTAAATATAGAGAGCAAACGGGCGGTTGCCAGAGGGAAGGCTGGTGAGGGGATGGATGAAACAGATGAAGGGGATTAAGAGCACATTTATTGTGATGAGCACTGAGTAATGTGTAGAATTGCTGAATCACTATACTATACCTGAAACTAATATAACACTGTATGTTCATTTGAATTAAAACAAGAAAAAAATATGCCAATTTAATCAAAAAGCTGTGAATTATTATACTCATGTTCTGCCTGCATAAGTACCATTAGTTCAATTTTTTCTCATTTGAATTACAAAAGATAAAAACTTAAAAAAAATTAAACATATACAGAGAAAGAAAACGCTTGAAGATAACAGTTACATATTTGGGGTCATGGGATCATCATAAATTGTTTGTTTTCTAAATTTTTGTTCAAGACCATTCTAAAATAAAATATCTATAAATTAAAAATACTTTCTCGATTAAGCTTTTTTTAGATTAAACTTTTAAAAAAGGATATAAAGTCCCAGAAAGCAAATTTAAGAAGAGCAAAAGGAACAAAAAAATAGAAATTACTGATAACAATAGACAAAAAAATTGGTTTGATAAATAAAATGGAGGCTAATTCCTAAGGAAAATACTCAAACTTCTGGCACATCTTATTAAAAAAAGATAAAAACGAGAGAGGTATTATACAAATACATCAACTCAGAATAATAATAGAAGTAAGGGGAATTTTAAAGATGGTCAAAATAAAAATTTTTTTAATGGGAAGTATTTAGGGATGAATTTAATGAAATATGAATATAACCTCTACATCAAAGACTATAAAATACTGTTTAGCAAAATTACAGAGGACTCAGATAAATGAAGAGAAATATTATGCTCATGGATCAGACACAATGCAATTTCAACAGAAATCCCAGGAGGTTCTTTTCTATAAAACTGATGAACTGCTTCCAAAATTTTTATGATAAAACAAAGGCTCTCAGAGAGCAAAAACAACTTTGAAAAGGAACAAAGATAGATGATTCATACTATATGATTTCAAAACTTACTATAAAGCTACAAAAATTTAGAAAGTGTGTTATTGTGTGAGATCATTGGAATAGATAAGGATGTCTAGAAATGAGACCACCATAAACATGATTAATTGAGTGTTCAGAAAATTCCCTAGGTAATTCAATGGGTAAAATATAGTCTTTTTCAACAAATTGTGCTAGAACAATTGGATATACATATACAAATAAATGAAAATGTGAGCTTCAACACTTCTAACTGAAATAAAAAATTAACTTGAAGTGCATCATAAACCTGAATGTAAGCATTGTGTAGGGAATGTATAGAACTCGTGTACAGATGGATAGAACTTTAAAAACACGTATGAGAACTTCTTTGTGACCTTTAATTAGAAATAGATTTCATAAATAAGTCACAGTAAGAATAAAATAAGCTTTACTTCATTAGAATAAAATTTTTTTTTAAATCTGCTATTAGGAAAATATAAAGCAAGGCACTGAAATATCTGCAACATCTATCTATGATATATAACATATATCTAGGATATTTAAAGAACTCTTATAACTCAATAATAATAATAATAATAATAACAACAACCAGATAAGACATGCTAATTGAGCAAGAGATTTGAATAAATATGTCACCAAAAAAGATACAGGTATAAGAATGGCAAATAAGCACAAAAACAACGCTCAACATCACTAGTCATTAGGAAAGGAGAGGTCAGAGCAAGTCCCAACCATCTTCAGGGATAGCCTGCAGAAACTTCTCATGGAATTCTTTCAGTCTCCACCTTAAGTAGGGAAAGAACTACAATAGGAAAGGAGTCATTTGGACTTTGTCCTCTAATAAACACCTGAGACTTCAAACAAATTGAGAAGAGAAATATAGTAAATTTTTTTTTTTTAAGATTTCATTTATTTGACAGAGACACAGCGAGAGAGGGGACACAAGCAGGGGGAGGGAGAGAGGGAGAACCGGACTCCCCGCTGAGCAAGGAGCCCGATGCGGGGCTCGATCCCAGGACCCTGGGATCATGACCTGAGCCAAAGGCAGACGTTTAACGACTGAGCCACCCAGGCGCCCCGAAATATAGTAAATTTATAAAATCCAGTTTGTGATAATATATTACATTTAAATAATTTCAACCCTACACTGTATCTGACTTAGTGAAAAGTTTTTAAAGAAAAATCTAAATTTAAAAATTCTACACCTTGGGGTGCCTGAGTGGCTCAGTCATTAAGTGTCTGCCTTTGGCTCAGGTCATGATCCCAGGGTCCTGGGATCGAGCCCCACGTCGGGCTCCCCACTCAGCCTGTTCTTCCACTCCCCCTGCTTGTGTTCCCACTCTCACTGTCTCTCTCTCTCTCTCTCTGTCAAATAAATAAATAAAATTAAAAAAAATAAAAAATAAAATTTCTACACCTCTATAAATGTCACTTTGACTCATTTTGCTCAGTTTGAATAAAACACTGCAGGAAAGCCTCCCATATTTCTTAAAACTAAGGTAAGCTTTGTTTGCATTAGTAAAAATTATTGCACACTTTGATGAATTTTAAGCAAAAAAGTAGGTATGTACATTCATTAATAAAAGTACTTTAATTTACTAACAATGTCCAGATTCTAAATTATTTACTTTTTCCTTTTATGGAAGTAAAATAAATATACTTTTGTATTCTAATGCTGCAGCTGTTTGGGAAATCGTCCCAGAAGGATGAGAATCTAACTGGTTCCCTTCACTACATTTAGTGTACACATATGGTACTACGTCTTTCTCCTTGATTTCCATTAAATACCCAATTTATGAAAAATTCAGCATCTAATCTCCTTATTTTATGGTCCATATAGTATTTTAGAGTGTCCATAATATAAACTGTCTATGCAAACAGTTTTACTTTTCTTAAGGAACTATACTTGCTTGATTTAATAACAATCAGGACCTTGTGTGTGTTTTTAGAATATATATTTTAGCACAGCAATTGTTTCATGAATGCTATGGTGGTATGGAAATGTTAAGATAAACTCTTAAGGTATAGTTAAATTTACTATTTCTCCAGAGAAACAGACCACAAAGATGGATAAATGACTACCTATATCTGTGAAGTTCTATGAATTGTACTAGATCTCCTAAATTTTTTATAATGGCTGAAATGTATTTCTTCTTGAATATCTCAGCTATTTAACATGAGTTAACAAAAAATTATCATTTTAACTGAGCTAACTGGGCAGTAATTGCACTAGTTAAACACATTCCTAAACTCCAAAAGGCACATAACACATAACATTTATATCCTCATATTCTAATAAAAAATAAATTTCTAAAATTTTGAATACAAATGGTTTGATTCATGAATCAAATGTACACATATGCATGTAACCATATTTTCTTTTAGGCATCTATCTTTAAATTGTTAACAAGAGCATATAAAGATAAACTGTTCCATAAGATGTTTTGTGCAGAGTAGAACATTAGAACATTTCTTTGTATTAGTTTTTTAATAAAGGGATGAGAAGGTAACGACAGAGGTCTTTACTTTGAGCCAGTTTCAATTAGGCAACTTAGCTGCTTAGAGTCTGGTGCTAATGGGGTCAAGGCTAAGGGTCTAATCCCCACATGGCCAATTAATATTGTTCTGCTTGCAGATCTCACACTATGTATCTGGCAAAATGCCCCACTTACAAAAGGGAAGCCGGGTGATAAAGTGATGGTGGGTCAGTAAAATTCAAAAAATCTCAGTTGGCTACTCTCAGGCAACATCACTGTCCCACTGTGGCACTATAATGTTCCAGCTAAACTGATCACTCTTGGCTCTAAAATCATATTCTGTGATTTTCAGCCTTTATGCATTTTTTCCTTAATCCTCTGTATTATTCATATTTTAGGGAATTAAAATTCTTCTTATCCCTTAAATCCTAGTATATTTGGTACCTCTTCCACAAATCATCACCACTTCACTCCCCCAAATTACAACAATCTTCTTTATACCAATCATGTGATATTGGTCTGCTAATTTACATATGTGTATATGACACAAATGCTCTAAGAAAATAAATCCTTGAATTACGTATACTGTGTCATTATTCATCTTTATAACTCAGTGTGTCTTGAACATCATCGATTTCCATAAATATTTGCTAAAAGAATGAATAAATAAAAGAGATACTGAATAAGTGGGAGAATGAATGTAGTTCCAGAACTGCAATTAGTTACCTGGCTACTAATTCAGAGCATGTACTATACTTCACAGCATAAGGTTTTATTATGAAAGAAGAACAGCTGCTATCCCCAATTATGCTTTATCTCTAATATTAATACATAAAGTTTAAGTATCAGCTATGGTTAGTTTTTTTTTTCACTTTTATCCATAATATTTATTATGTATTGATTAGGAATGCATCAGCTTCAAGGAACATTATCAGACTTTGTCTTTCTCCTCAAATGTAATTACTGTATTGTTTGGAAGGATATCAGGCTCAGAGAAGCAATGAAAAGGGGAAAAACCAAGATTTGAAAAATAGGCTTTAATTAAATAAGGCAGCTTCAAAGGAACAAAAAGTAGCCACAAAATCATCTTTTATGTGGGAAAGTCTAGCCAGAAAGCCAGTATATTACAGGAATCACCACAGCTCATGCTTTAATACAACTTATAGCTACTTTTCTCTGTGTTTACTCACTCAAGATTCAAAGTCCCAAGCAGCACAGTCCTACTGAAGGGGCTTGGCTGCCAGGAGGTAGAGAAAGGAAAGATCTAGGTTTGTACTTTCAATATGGTAGGCACTAAGCACAGATGTCTACTGAGCCCTTGAAATGCAGCTGGTCTAACGGAGAGGTGCTGTGAGTATAAAAGACACTGTATTTTGAAGACGTAGTAAAAATTAAAAGAATATTAAAATTCTTGGGGCACCTGGGTGGCTCAATTTTGCCTTTGTTAAAAAATCATTATAGCTATTAGAAAACTTAAAATCACATAGACGTTACATTTTAGATTTATAATTTCTATAGGACAGTGCTGCTGATCTAGATCTTTTAGGCATTTTTAGTGAGAGATGGGATGGTGCCTACCACTTCTACCACCCAGGGTCTCCAACCAAGCCTCCAAACAATAGCCTGCGGGGAAGGGGTAATCATATAGAGTGTACTTGTGTCTCACGTGGTTTGTGAGAGAATTCATACTTTGTGGGACACTGATGATTTAATAGTGAAGCTTTGATATTGCTGGGATCCTTCACGGAATGGGAGCCACAGAGTCACAAAGGGCTTTAAATATTGGCTTTTGACTTTTGGTACAACTGAGGTTGTACCAAACCACAGAGAGATACACTGTTAACACAGAAACATGAAGATACTCATGAGCTTTTAACGTTCACCTCATTACCAGATTTTAGTGTGTATTTTAAAAAATTTTGTGAATGTAAAAATTATATTGTATTATATCTATATGTGTGTATAATAAACTGTTAATTTGCTCATTGTATGCATTTAATTTTCTCAAGATATGTATTTAAAGTAAAAGATGTATATTCAATTCTAAGAACTCAAACTATAACTGTCAGGGTTTCATGTGGAAAAACAAATCCATACTGTAAAAGTTCAATATTTCATGTTAAAATTAGATGAATTCAAGTCCTCCCTATATACCTATCTTCCTCTTTTTCCATTAGTATTTATTAGTATTCCAAATAATTCTTTAATTGCCTCTTTACTGTATAATGCTACTGATAATAATATTGTGAATATAAATATTCTCTTCCAAATGTTTTATGAGCTTTCTGAAGTGACTAAAAAAATGTATGTCTTACTTTTATCCCCCATCTCTGCTGGGAACATAAAATATTCTCAGTTAACATGCAATGTATTAGACTATTCTCAAAAAGGAAATGTGCAAGCTGCTAGAAAAAAAAAAAAGAGAGGGAAAAAAGGAAAGGAAAAAAAAACAAGGAAGGCTAAGAATTTCATTTTAAACCACTTTTAGGCATGAAGGCTGATCTCATATTTAGGATTTGGAGGGCAGAGGAAAAAGCTCTGCCTATTTTGTTAAAATAAACATATCTCAAATTTACATTACTTCATCAAGGTGAAATTTCTGTATGAGACTTGTGTGAGTGCTACTGTGTCACCTGTTTAATGGAATGTTGACTATTCACTACTAAATATATTGGAATCTAAAGAGATTAAGCTCATTTTTGAAAATAGGATTAACACATACTTCAGGTTAAATATAACATGGAGAAAGATTTCTATATATGGCCTTATTTTGAAATAATCAATTTTGGAATATATTTTTTGAGTTTGGAGTTTCCATAGATATATCCTAATCTTTATAAATTCTTAATAAAATATTAAAATGGCTTTGTATTTGAATTAAACATAATATAAATCCCCTTTATGTTTTTACTGATTTTTTTTCTTATTTGTAGAGTCTGATGGTATTATGGTTGTATAATTATGTGCGTTCAATTTATTTATTTATTTTTAAAGATTTTTTTTATTTATTCGAGAAAGAGAGCTAGTGCAAGCACAGGAGGGGGAGGGGGCGGGCAGAAGGAGAGGCAGACTCTCCGCTGAGCAGGGAGTCCGACGTGGGGCTCAATCCCAGGCTCCCGGGGTCATGACCTGAGCCAAAGGCAGAATCTTAACCGACTGAGCTATCCAGGCACCCTGTGCTTTCAATTTATAAATGAAAATAATTCAGTAGGTCATTTCTTAGGGAAAAGGGTGATCCGTTAAGATTACTGTAGAAAGTGGAGCTCTTTATTTACACTATACTCCAGACTTGTTTCCAAGACAAAAGACAGTTAAAAGGAGATAAAAGACTCTACAATTTACCCTGTTGAAGGAAGAAGTTTTCATCTCAACGTACTGTAGATACCTTAGTTAAAAGATAAATTTAGCGTTGAGTTTGTGTCACTGCAAGCCAGGAAATCTAATGAAAATTATAAATTTAATCTTATGATAAAAAAGAAGTAGAGAAATTTAAATTTGTATTTTTGTGTTTTTAAGGAACTTAGAAATAACTCTATTTTCAATAGGAAGGGCAAGTATTTGTATTTTAAAAATCCAAAGAATACCTCAAGTTTGAAAGAATAGAGTAAAATTCTATCATAAAGAAGTAACAGTTGATATTACTTTTGTTGCCATATTTCTAACTTTTCTGGATATATATTTATGCATGTGTATGTCATATTTACTTATATAATAAGCATATTATTTTCTTCATATTCCTATTACAGGTAAGTTGTTATTACATTATATGTTACAAAGTATTATGCTATATAAAGTTATATGTAAATATAACATGTTATACCATATTAAATATATCATTTATATTTAATATAAATATTAATGTTACCATTAATTATTTGTAATATATAAACTTATTTTATATATCATGTATTGCTATTATATTTTAAAATATATGTAACATAATTTTATATAATCTTTCTCTCACCCTCTACAATCTCATCTCTGTGTATTTGATGTCACCAATCTGCATCTCTGAACAATTTTCTCTATATTTGCACAAAATAAATACTTTGGATATAATTCTGTTTATATAACAACTTTACTAAAATAATTCACATACCCATATTTATTCTTTGGTTAACATCCCACTAGACCTTTACATGTAGATGAAAGTGATATTTTTAATAACTAAAAATATTATATAGAATTGATACTTTATTCAATTATTTATATATATTCAGGGTTGCGTTGGGTTTTTTTGTGTGTGTTTTTTGTCCCCACAATGTTTTCTCTACTAATCTTCTTACTACTATAGGCAAGGCTCTCTGGAGAGGAATTTTTTAGTCAAATGTATGACTAACTTTAATTATTAAAATTAAAATACATAAGAAGTCAGAATTTTTCCTCAGGTGGTTACACAATATCAAATTCTCATGTCAAGGAGAGGATCTCCTCTAATTCTCATAAACTGGATATCATGGTTTATTTTCTTAATTTTTAAGACTCTAATAAGTCATAAAGGCATCTCTTTATTCTTTCAATTTACAGTGCTCTAACTTCTAGAGAATAATAAATATTCCTTTATTTAGTTGACATAGTTAAAAACTAGTATTATTAAACTCAAAGGGAGTGTTTGCATGAGTTTCATCATCATACACAGCTACTCCTCCAAACAGTAAATGAAACAGTATAAACAACAATATTAAAATGTTAAATTTTATATTGCCATTACCATATTTTAGTCTCTGAACAAATCTTATTTCACAAGCAAGATAAAGAGGTTATATACTCATTCTATCTTCAGGAATGTAAAAATTTAATTATATCAGTTTTATTATAATAGCTAAACCCTGATACTGTCTATACAAGTAAGGATTTAATTTATCTCTCTTCTTATATCAGTCATCTAATAAGATTTAGAAAATACAAAATTTTGCTTAATTTTGAGCATCTTTGCATGTGTGTATTGGCTATATGGATTTTCTTTTCTGAATACTGTCTCTCCAAATTCTTTTCCCACTTTCCTTTCTTCTTCTCTTTTATGTATTTAAGAGCATTATACATAATCAGAATGTTATTACTATTTTACTTATAAGCTATATTATAATTATTTTATTTGCAACTGATACTTTCTCCTCAGATAACACTTATCAAAAGTTCAAACTTAAAAAACCAATTTGAGATATATATGACTTATATTTTGGATATGAATAAAGATTTTGTCAAAAGTTTCTTATTTTCTCAGAGTAAAAAATAGGCAAATCTTAAAAATGCTAATAAACTGCATTAATGAAAAAGAAGTGGCAGGTTTCTAAGGTTAACATTTTATAGAAATTCCAATAATGCTTTCAAAAAGCTTGAATAAATAGAAACATACATATTCTCATACAGTTATTGTTTCCCTATAATCCTCTAGTATCAGTATTTAAAATTAATTTACATGTAATTTACAAGTATCAGTATTTACAAACTAATTTACATGATTTTTAAGTGACCCTTGCCGCTTGGCTACAGTCATCAAATAAATACTTGTCTAACTGGAATTTGAAGAAAATTACTATGGATCTATATGTGGAGTGGAGATGGTGTCTTTGAGCTATTGACCTGTCCTCCTTTCCCCTCCTCCTTGCAGAGTGGTCCATTAGAGCTCATCACATAGGAGGGCTGTGGCGCTTGGGGTAACAGTGTTTGGTTGGTGGATACTCAATGGTGAGCATGGGATTCTCAGTATATGTAGAATGGTTGGTGAGATTATGCCAGACTCTCTGTATAAAGAAATTGGTACATCTGACCTGTCCCCGCAAATAGAAAGGTTCTAATGATCTGATGGGGGCCAATATGTCCTATGTGGTTACACTTTCAGAGAAATCACTGTGTCCAGATAGGTTATGGGTTCTAGTCAGCCCGCCTGGTTACTGTACCAGAGCCAGTAAAAGTATAGTTTAGATGAAATGTTATTTTAAAAAGGTAAGTAAATGGGGGCGCCTGGGTGGCTCAGACGGTTAAGCGTCTGCCTTCGGCTCAGGTCATGATCCCAGGGTCCTGGGATCGAGCCCCGAATCGGGCTCCCTGCTAGGCGGGGAGCCTGCTTCTCTCCCTCTGCCTCTGCCTCTCTCTCTCTCTCTGACTTTCATGAATAAATAAATTAAAAAAAAAAAAAGGTAAGTAAATGAATAATTTGGTAGATTGACACTCAATTTTTGCTCTACTCAAGGAATGTAAAGCCTAAGAACCGATCCTTCAGTTTTAGGGATGCATGGTCACACTGAACCAATATGGTAAAACAGAGAGTACTGGGGAAACATGACAGTGTATTCATATACTTCAGTATGTTACTATGCTTACAATGTTACACACACACAAATATACTTTATCTTTTGCTATGTTTATTTACACCAAGCATTTGGAGAAATAACTGAAAGCTTTCCAGACACAGCAGTGTTCTGATACTTCTTCCCTGCTTCTTTTTTATATATACTCATTCTTCCTGTGGTTGGGCATATAAATATGTGTTATTTACTAGTTTATAAAAATTACTGGATTTGTGTCCCCTGTTTTACATTAAAAACATTTTCATTGATTTTTGCTTTGTTTTGTTTGGTTTGTTTTTTTAGAGAGAGTGCAAGTGGGGCAGGGAGGAGCAGAGGGAGAGGGAGAGAGAGCAGGAGCCTGACGCAGGGCTTGATCTAAGGACCCTGAGATCATGACTTGAGCCGAAATCAAATGTCGGGTGCTTAATGGACTGAGCCACCCAGGCGCCCCCAAAAATATTTCATAGTTTTTAGTTTTTGAATCCACCATTTCATTTTCTTTATTATGCCTTCATTTTTTTTACATTTTGCCAACTCCTTGAATTGTATTTAAAATTGAATAGATATTGAGGCTTATTTTATTTTATTTATTTTTGCTTTGAGAGTATGAGATAAAGTTAATAAACACACAAACACATATACATAAAAAGAAAGAGTTATGTAGATAAGCTGTGTGAAGTCGAGAAGTTTTAGAGGACAGGACTTTGGAGGTCATCTAGAATTGTTTCTCTTCTCATCTTAATTGAAACAATTATTTTCTTTTGTGGATTAAGCGAAAATGAAGAAAAGAAAAAGAAAAAAGAAAAAATACTCCTAAATTCTACTCTCAGATCCCCTACCACCTTATAATATGATTTTGAGCCAGGCCTTAAATACATTGTGTTTCTGTGTCTTGCCAAATAAACTCTTCACCAGATACTGCTTTGAAGAAAGTGTCAGTTTAAAATACAGTATTTGTATTCAAAACTTCAAGATTTCCACTTGAAAATCAGAGAAGGCTAGAAGATCTGTATGAAAAGCCACAGGGATGATAATCAAGATGTGAAGTAATTTGGAACAAAAAAGTAGAAAGAAACATCATACGAAGGTTAAACTAAACCAATCAAGACACTTAAGGAAAATTCTGGTCCTGATGGTGTTTCAACAAAAAGAATTTTGATGCTGTTTACAATAAGCATAAATGCATTCAGTAATGGGAAATAAAATAAAGCCCATTAGGGAAATAAATCTACATTATTTTAGGTGCAATTTGATGGGGAAAATTTTGTAACAGCAAGTTGCTCTTCACAAAAACAAAAGAATTAAATTTATCCACTTGCAGATGAAAATATTGTCTATCTAGAAATGGCAAGAGGGTTTTGCTGAAGCATCTACATATTCCTGCCAGAATGCGAAATTGGTGGCTCGAGTGTGCATGTGTGGTCCACATGCCTAGGTGTCTGTGGAAAAAGCAAAGAACTGAAGTCTAGCTATTATTGAAGATTCAGCATTGTAGAAAAATCCTGAAATTTATTTGGGAATCTGCAAATTATCACCTATTTCTCTCTATGTTTATTTATAAACTATAATTAATTAAAGAATCTGAAGTTTGAAGAAAGTGAATTACTATGACACAATTATAATGCTTGAATAAAAATAAAGATTAAAACCAAGAATAATGCAAAAACAGGATATGCTTGTAAAGTCAACATGTTAAAACACAGGTACATAGATGATAAATACTTCAGACTTACTATTCAAAACCTTAAAATGCAGTTCTAAGCTTCTTAAGACTGGCAGAAAACAGATCTCACTGCCCTAAATTGGGTTTATGATACTGATGAATATAATTTACTGGATAACAGGAACTGATTAAAAGATATATAGGTAAATTCCCAATGAGATATCACTTCATACCTGTCAGAATGGCTAAAATAAATAAAAGAAACATCAGGTGTTTGGCAAGGATATGGAGAAAAAGGAACCCTCATGCACTGTTGGTGGGAATGCAAGCTGGTGCAGCCACTCTGGAAAACAGTATGGAGGTTCCTCAAAAATTTAAAAATAGGATATTAGACAATTGACAAAACATGAATATGGTCCATAGATAAGTTAATAGTATTGTATCAATGTTACTTTCCTAGTTTTAATAACTGTACAATGATTATATAAGATGATAACATCTGTGGAATGGGTAAAGGATATTCAGGAATAATTTGTAACTTTTGTACCTTTTTTTGTAATTTGAAATTATTTCAAAATGAAAAATCAAAGAGAAGGAGGAAATATAGATACCAATTATGAAAAAACAAGAAAAAAGAAAACAAAGGATAGAGCAAACTGGAAAAAAAATAGAAGATAGAAATAGGCCCAACTCTCTTAATAAATATAATAAATATAAATGGACTAAAAAAAATTTAAAAATAGAACTACCCTATGATTCAGCAATTGCGCTACTGGGTACTTACCCAAATAACATAAAAACATTAATTCAAACGGATACATGCACCCCTATGTTTACAGCAGCATTATTTACAGTAGCCAAGATATGGAAGCAGCCCAAGTGTACACTCATTGATGAATGGATAAAGGTGTTGTATATATTTAAATGGAATATTATTCAGCCATATAAAGGAGTGAAATCTTGCCATTTGCAATGATGTAGATGGAGCTAGAGAGTATAATGCTAAGCAAAATAAGAGAAAAACAAATACTATATGATTTCACTCATGTGGAATTTAAAAAACAAAACAAATGAGAAAGGGGAAAAAAGGAGAGAGAGAGAAAACTAAAAATCAGATTCTTAACTATAAAAAACAAACTGATGGTTACCAGAGAGTAGATAGGTGGAGGGTTGGGTTAAATAGTTTTTTTTTTTAAGATTTTATTTATTCATTTGAGACAGAGATACAGAGAGAGAGAGAGAGAAAGCATGAGCAGGGAGAGATGCAGAGGGAGAGGGAGAAGCAGGCTCCCCGCTGAGCCAGGAGCCCGATGTGAGGCTCGATCCCAGGACCCTGGGATCATGACCTGAGCCGAAGCCAGATGCTTAACCATCTGAGCCACCCAGCCTCCCCATGGAGGGTTGGGTTAAATAGTTGATGGCGATTAAGGAGGGCGCTCGTCATGATGAGCACTGGGTGATGTATGGAAGTGTTGAATCACTATATTGTACACCTGAAACTAATATAAAACTGTATGTCAACTAACTGGAATTAAAATAAAAACTTAAAAATTTTAATTTAATTAATTTAATTAAAAAGAACACAAAGATATATAGGTAAATTCCTTCAGCTATCCCCATCACTCTGGAAAACTCCCAAAGCCCTTATGTAAAAACTAGGTGAAAACTGAAGAAGTATTATTAGGTGAATGGAACAGAAAGTAGTCCAGATTAATGTGGACATTTTTTTAAGCCAAAATCACTCAAGGCAGAAAACCTTGTGGCTTTATATAGAAAACAAAGTGGCTTAGTATTGGGATCCTTGTGTCTGATACAGATGGTGTCAACCATGAAGATCTCACCATCCAGTTTAGCACTGAGTAAACTGAAAACATCAGAAATGGATCTGATTGATCCACAAGCTATTACCATGCACCCCAAATCAAAAGTAAATACAAAGCCATGCTTACCAGTGTTGAGTCACTTTCTCCTGACATGCCCCTTGATCCCTCCTTTCCAGTCTACCTTGATCTCAGCTGTTCTAAGGAGAATAATCACCAATGGTACAGCTGAATCTCCTGATCTCTGAGGGGAACCAAAAGGCCATACACACTTATCTGAATATACTAAAGAACTTCGGGGAAGGGAGGGGCTCAAACTGTAGAGTTCTGTTGAATACAGACACTGGAGTCACTACCGTATCTGCCCTTGTTTGGCAGGGGAAACTCAAATTTAACTGATGGATACAGACCAAGATTCAGCAAGGAAAGGAAACTGAAGTTATCTTGTGGGTAGGGCCCTTGGGAATCATTTGATGTACTGTTGTGACTTCTGTTGCCTGTCTAATTGTAATTAATGTTTTACATGCTTGTAATATGAATGCTCATAAAGTTCAGAGGGTTTATCCTGATTGGGAATAGCTACATGTAAAGGAGTACCAGTGGGAGGTGTAAATCACTTTCAAACCACTTCCCTGTCTCCACTCTGTTGGTCCGACAGAAGCAATGTAGAATTCCAGAGGGAGAAAAGGAAAACACAGCTTTGATTAGGACTTAAAGGCAGCAGGAGTAAAAAGAGATGAAATATTTCAATACAACAGCCATGTATGCCGGTAAAAAAGGCTCAGGGGCTCTTGAGACTTATAGTGGATTATTGTCAACTGAATTTAGTTGTTGCTCCCATAGCCCTGACTGTTCCAGAAATTGTCACTGCAACTGAATCCATTGCCCATACTGATGACACTGGCATGCTGCCTTAGCATTGCTAACAACCTCTTTTATATCCTACTGTCATCTGAGGGCCAAGACCAATTCCCATTCATGTGCTAAGTCTTCTAATAATGTTTGCAATAGTTTCAAGGTATATATAAACTCCTCATTTCTTCCAACGAGCAGTCAGATCATGATTTAATGTGAGTGCCTTTACTCTATGAGATAAAAAAGCTTTCAATGTATAGAGGGTGTCCTGTTTGTCAGAAGTCTTAGACTCAACAGACCTGAGCACAGTGTTGTCATATATATGCCAATAGTTAAAAAATGTATTCAGGTGCCTGCTTGGCAAGAAAAGTTACTTGGACTATACAGGGAGATTTACAGTGCTCAATCCCTTTCATAGTGAAGAAAAATCTTGATTCTTATCCCCTTGGCTACCATCACCAAAAAAAGATACAGGACTTTGTTGAGTCCTTTGAAGATCGTATGTGCCTCACTGATTTATTATAGTTGATTGTTTATATTAACTAGCACACAAATCAGAATACTGTGAGTGGGACCCAAACCAATAGTTTGTGTTGGAAAAATACTTAGCAAGCTGAGGCATGCTCTCTACCTTCCAGGCAAATAATTTAACAATTTAACCTACAAGTCTCTGTGGCTGATGATTTTGCTTATCAGAGCCTCAGGCAAAGGGAAGCACACTTTGATGTTTTAAATTCAACCTCTCCTTGGCAAGCACATATATGCATTTAGAAAAACAGTTATTTGTTTTCTATGAGGCTCTTATCAAAACTGAATTTTTATACTATGGAAATCTAATAACTCTCTAGTCTGATTTTGCCATTTTGAGGTAGGCTGACTTGGATATGGTGACTAATATAGTGGGAAGGATCTGATAAGCATTGCTTGTCAAATAGAAATGCTATATTCAAAAAAGGATGGTCTTAGTGGCATCTCAACTTTACCCAAAAGAATTTGGGCTATTCCCTTTGGGGAAACATTGTCCCACAAATTCCCACCCAAATTAAAGCTCTAACTTAAAGGGAACCTTTATTTATTGGTTTAAAGAAATTCCAAATTATGTATCTCTCACATCACTTGGTGATCCCTCCAAAATGAGGCTACCCTCAGTTCCTTGAGGGAGTTTCCTGTAGGGATAACTGACACACTATTTCTATGTTATCAGTGGTCAGTTATCCTTATAACTGGAGTCATCCAATTAGAAAAGCTGGGGGGGTACAAAATTTGTTCCAGACTTGAGATGAAATAATCGATGACACCATCTGATCCCTGGAAGGCATTCAGATCAGGTGCAGCTTACTGGCCAGAGTTGTAAATGATAAAATTAGCCCAGAGTTCCTCCTTGCAAGCCAAGATATAGTCTAAAATCACTAACAAATCTTTCTCTGCCTGATTTAAGCAGTGGGCAATGTAGAAAGACCTTTACAGAAACTTTAAAAGAAAGCCATCTGGCTTTTTAAAGTATGCCTTGCAAGTTTATGGAATTGTTCAGCTGGCTGAATCTGGGTCCCTAGTGGACATGGTTGAGTTCAATGCCTTCAATAATTCTAGGGATCTAGTCTGTAGTATCCTTAATTGCATGTTGAATTAGACAAATTGAATGGATGTGGTCAGCTTCTGCGAGTTGGATTAATCAGAGTGACCAACCAAATGACATATCCATCATTATAATATCATGAAGAGCTTTTTTGCTGACCTGAAATTCTTACGCTTTGCCTATTTATCCATTCTCCTTGCCAGTCCCTTGCAATCACTAATCTTTTTATTGTCTCCATAGTTGGGCCTTTTCAAGAATGTCATGTATTTAGAACCACACAGTAGGTCTCCATGTCTTTTCATGGCTTGATGGCTCATTTCTTTTTAGCTCTGAATAATATTCCATTGTCTGCATATACCATAATATATTTATCAATCACCTACTTTGTTGTTTTCAAGTTTTGACAATTATGAATAAAGCCACTACAAACATCTATGTGCATGTTTTTTCATGTACAAGTTTTCAAATCCTAAAGGTGCAGTTGCTGGACCCTATGGTAAAAGAATGTTTAATTTTATAAGAAAGTACCAAACTATTTTCCAAAATGGCTGTATGATTTTGAATTCCCACCAGCAATGAATGTGAGTTCTTGTTGCTTGACATCTTTGATAGCATCCATATTCATGAGATATACTGATCCGTAGTTTTCTTGTAATGACTTTGTCTAGTTTTGATTTAGGGTAATGCTGATCTATAGAAGGAGTTAGGAAATATTCCCTGTGCTTCTATTCTCTGAAAGATATCGTATTGATTGAATTTCTTCGGTAGATGTAAGCCTAGTCAGATTGTCTGTTTCTTTTTGTGTGAGATTTGGCAGATCGTGTCTTTCAAATAATTTGTCCATTTCATCTAGGTTATGAATTTGTGGGCATAGAATTGCTTATAGTGTTCCTTTTTGTCCTTTTAATATCCATAGATCTGTAGTGATATCTCCTCTTTCATTTCTAATATTTTGTGTCCTCTCTCTTTTTTCTTAGTTAGGCTGGCTATAGATTTATTGATTTTATTGACATTTTCAAAGAATCAACTTTTGGTTTCACTGATTTTTCTCTACTGACTTCCTGTTTTCAGGGTTCATCAACTTATGTTTTAATTCTTATTACATATCTTCTTTTGCTATTTTAAATTTAATTTGCTCTTTTCAGTTGCCTAAGGTGGAAACTTTATTTCTTTCAGAGCTTTCTTCTTTTCTATTATATGCACTCAATGCTATAATTTCCTTCTAAGCACTGTTTTTGCTACATTTCACAAATTTTTATAAGCTGTGTTTTCATGTTCATTCAGTTCAAAATACTTTCTAATTTTATCTTGAGATTTCTTCTTTGACCCATGTGTAAATTTGAAGCATGTTGGTAATCTCAACGTATTTTGTAATTTTCAAATTAACTTTCTGTTATTGATTTCCAGTAGTTTTATTACATTGTGGTGTGAGAGAAGACACTGTATTATTTTTATTCTTTTAAATTTGTTAAGATGTGTTTTATGGCCCTGAATGTAATCTGTCTTGGTGATTGTTCCATGTGAGTTTGAGAAGACTGTGTATTCTGCTGTTGTTGAATGAAATAGTCTCCAGATGTCAATTGTATCCAATTGATTAATATTGTTGAGTTCAACTATGTCCTTACAAATTTTCTGCCTACTGTTATCTATCCATTTTTGATAGAGGGATATAGAAGTCTCCAATTATGATAGTGCACTGATCCCTCTCTCTCTCTCTCTCTCTCTCTCTCGGCAATTCTATTAGTTTTTGCTTGACATAGTTTGACACTCTTGTTAGGTGCATACACGTTAAGGATTGTTATGTCTTCTTGAAATTGACTCCCTTATTATGTAATGCCCTTCTTTATCCCCAATAACTTGCTTTGAAATCTGCCCTGTCTGAAATTAATATAGCTACTCCTGCTTTCTTTTGATTAATGTTAGTATAGTATATATTTCAACATCCAGTCACTTTTAATCTATATTTGTCTTCATTTTAAAGTGGTTTTCCTGTTGACAAAATATATCTGGGTCATGTTTTTGATCCACTCTGATATCTGTCTGATAACTGATGTATTTTTTTGAAGATTTTATTTATTTATTTGACAGAGAGAGACACAGCAAGAGAGGGAACACAAGCAGGAGGAGTGGGAGAGGGAGAAGCAGACTTCTCATGGAGCAGGGAGCCCGATGAGGGGCTGGATCCCAGGACCCTGGGATCATGAACTGAGCTGAAGGCAGACGCTTAACGACTGAGCCACCCAGGCGCCCCATGATGTATTTAGACCATTGACATTTAAAGGGATTCATGACAGAGTTGGATTAATATCTACCATATCTATTAGTGGTTTCTATTTATTGACCTTGTCCTTTTTCTATTTTTGTGTTCCACTTGTTTTCTGCCTTTTATTATTTTCATTGAGCATTTTATATGATTCCATTTTACTTTCCTCTTTAAGCAAATCAATTATACTTCCTTTTTACTTTTTTTAGTGGATTGTCTTCAGTTTGCAATATACATTTACAGCTAATCCAAGTCCACTTTCAAATAACACTATATACTTCATAGGTATGAGAGTACCTTACAGTAACAAGGTAATCCTAATTCTTCCCTCCTGCCTTGTATCTCAGTCTTTTAATGAGTCTATGGTGCTTGAGTATGAACTTCACAAGTGTTTTGGCTTGTTTGTTTTTGTTGTTTTTTGTTTGTTTCAAGTTTTTATTTAAATTCTAGTTAGTTAACATATAATGTAATATTGGTTTTAGTAGAATTTAGTGACTCATCATCTAGATATAACACCCCGTGCTCATCACAATAAGTGCCCTCCTTAATACCCATCACCCACTTAGCCCATCCCACACCCATCTTCCCTCCATCAACCCTGTTTGTTCTCTATAGTTAAGAGTCTCTTATAGTTTGCTTCTGTTCCTTTTTTTTCCTTCCTGTTCATCTGTTTTGTTCCTTAAATTCCACATATGAGTGAAATCATATAATATTTGTCTTTCTCTCAATGATTTATTTTGCCTAGCATAATACACTCTTGTTCCATTTGTATCATTGCAAATGGCAAGACTTCATTCTTTTTGATTGCTGACTAATATTCCATTTTATACACACACACACATACACATACACACACACATACACACACACATCTTTTTTGTCCATTCATCAGTCAATGGATATTTGGGCTCTTTCCATAATTTGGCTATTGTTGATAATGCTGCTATAAACATCAGGGTGCACATACCCCTTTAAATTAGTATTTTTGTATCCTTTGGGTAAATACCTAGTAGTATAATTGCTGGGTTGTAGGGTGGTTCTATCTTTAACTTTCTGAGGAACCTCCATACTGTTCTCCAGAGTGGCTGTACCAGTTTGCAGTGTAAAAAGTTTCTCTTTTCTCTGAATCCATACCAACATCTGTTGTTTCCTGTGTTGTTAATTTGAGCCATTCTGACAGGTGTGAGTTAGTATCCCATCATGGTTTTGATTTGTTTTTCCCTGATGGTGAGTAATATCGAACATCTTTTCATGTGTCTGTAGCCATCCAGATGTCTTCTTTGGAAAAATGCCTATTCATGTCTTCTACCCATTTCTTAACTGGATTATTTATTTTTGGGTTGTTGAGTTTGATAAGTTCCTTATAGATTTTGGATACTCCTCCTTTATCAGATACATCACTTGCAAATATCTCCTCCCATTCCATAGGTTGCCTTTTAGTTTTGTTGATTGTTTCCTTTGCTGTGCAGAAGTTTTTATCTTATTGAAGTCCTAATAGTTCATTTTTGCTTTTGTTTCCCTTGCCCCCAGAGATGTGTCAGCAAAGTAGGGATAGAGGGAACATGCCTCAACATCATAAAGGCCTTATGCAAAAGACCCACAGCTAATATCATCCTCAATGGGGAAAAACTGAGAGCTTTTTCTCTACGGTCAGGAACAAGACAATGATATCCACTCTCACCATTGTTATTTAACATAGTACTGGAAGTCCTAGCCTCAGCAATCAGACAGTAAAAAAGAAATAAAAGGCATCCAAATCGACAAGGAAGAAATCAAACTTCCACTATTTGCAGACGACATGATAACTCTATGTAGAAAACCCAAAAGATGCCACCAAAAAATGCTAGAACTGATACATGAATTCAGCAAAGTCACAGAATATAAAATCAAAGTACAGAAATCTGTTGCATTTCTATACACTAATAATGAAGCAGCAGAAAGAGAAATCAAGGAATTAATCCCATATACAATTGCACCAAAAACCATGATACCTAGGCATAAACCTAACCAAAGACGTAAAAGATCTGTACTCTGAAAACTATAGAACACTTAAGAATGAAATTGATAATGACAGAAATAAATGGAAAAACATTCAAGCTCATGGATTGGAAGAACAAGTATCATTAAAATGTCTACACCATCCAAAGTAATCTACCCATTTCATGTACTCCCTGTCAAAATACCACCATCATTTTTCACAGAGCTAGAACAAACAATCCTCAAATTTGTATGGAATCACAAAAGATCTCAAATAACCAAAGCAATCTTGAAAAAGAAAAGCAAACCTGGAGGCATCACAATTTCAGACTTCAAGCTATATGATAAAGCTATCAAGACAGTATGGTACTGGCACAAAAACAGACACATGGATCAATGGAACAGAACAGAAAACCCAAAAATGAACCCACAACTATATGGTCAACAAATCTTCGACAAAGCAGGAAAGAATATCCAAAGGAAAAAAGACAGTCTCTTTAAGAAATGGTGTTTGGAAAATTGGACAGCCACATGCAGAGGAATGAAACTGGATTACTTTCTTACACCATACACAAAAATAAACTCAAAATGGATAAAAGGCCTACACATGAGACAGGAAATTATCAAAATCCTAAAGGAGAACACAGGCAGCAAACTCTTTGACCTAGGCTGTAGCAACTTCTTAGTAGACACAAGTAATACTGTTTGTTTGTTTTCTCCAACCCCACCCCCCCCCCCGCCCCACCCGCCCCAGGTTAGGTGGAACAAGATAACAGAGTAGGCTAGAGTTTGGTATTCCCCTTTGCCCAGGTCAGTTAGTCTCTATTAATACCCTAGCAGGTTAGGTTCTGGTTTACTAGTTTCCCCAAAGGCAGGCCTTGTTAGGAAGAACAGTGCTCTCTGGCCTATTTCTTTTTCTTTCCCCCTGCTGGATGTATGTGAGGATTTTTCTTGGATATTTACTGTGAGGACCTGATTGAGCTCTGGATGTACATCTCACAATATTAAGGAGGCCCACCATGACTTGGTCTCTGTGAGTTATTTAACTCTCAGACTTGTCCACACTAAGTCTCCAATAATTTGTCAATTACAGTTCAGGTTTTCCTACCCCTACACTGTTTCCCAGGTTAATCTGCTTCAATAACCTGTGACTCCCTGTATTTTTCTGTCTCTCCAATCTTAGGGGCAGAAGTTTGCCCTGTGTCCTCCCCAGTCTTGCTGATTTTTTAGTCTCTTCAGCTTTTTACTTCTTATTAGGATGGAGTGGTCAATTCCAAGCTCCTTATAAGGGAAAGCATAAATTATTTTTGAGTAAAATTATAATGATTATTATTTTCACATGATATGATTGCTTATGTAATACTCGGTATGTTTAATAAGAGATTATATCCATTTTAGAATAAAATGTAGCAGAATATATTTCAAATACTTATAAAGGAAAGATTTCTTAACTAAGAAGTAAAACCCTTGAACTCTAAAAAATATATATAAACTAGGGTACACTAAAATAGTTTTATTTTATCTAAAAATACCATAAATAAAATCAAGAAAATTAGCCCAATGATGGAATAATACAACTGAAACATATAAGACCAACAAGGAATTGGTATCTAGAATATAAAAAGAATATCTATAAGTCATAAATACATAATTATCTAAAGTAAAATACTGGTGAGTGCAAGTAAAACGTATGAAAATGTGGGGCGCCTGGGTGGCTCAGTCGTTAAGTATCTGCCTTCAGCTCAGGTCATGATCCCAGGGTCCTGGGATCCTGCCCCGCATCGGACTCCCTGCTCCACGGGAAGCCTGCTTCTCCCTCTCCCACTTCCCCTACTTGTGTTCCCTCTCTCGCTGTGTCTCTCTCTGTCAAATTAATAAATAAAATCTTTAAAAAAAAATATGAAAATGTTATTAACATAAATACACATGAAAAATAAGCATATTAAAGATGCTTAAATTCACTAATATAAGGAAATTCAAACTAAAGACACAATTACTTTGTACTTTACTCTGCAAAAATTCAAAAAGTATGACCATAATAAGGATTAACAATACTCATTCAGCATAGGATGACTACGAAACTGGGATCATGACTCTGGAGAAAAAAATGAACACAATCTGGTAAATATATAGACACAAGACTTTCCTGGTAATTACTGTTCTATTTCCACAAAATAACAGTAACTTGTGAACATGTATAGATAATTCAACATGAACATGAATATCCAAAGTAGCTTTGCTTGTAATATCAAAAAAGAAGAAAAAAACTGAAGAAAATGAAATGCATATTAATAGAAGAATGAACAAGTAAAATAATATATAGCAATAAAAATAAATGAAAGCCATAGGCATCAACATGATAAATCTCAAAAAACAACAATTAAGCTAAAAATTGTTTTAAAAAAATAGTGTGATATCATTTGAGTATATAATAAAAATGAAAACAGGGCCTTATCTTTAAAGGAAAGATAAAACTACATATACTACTTCTGATTTTACTGACTGTATATATGCATCTGTCATATATACATATATATGAATATACTTGTCCTTAAAATTATGAAAAAATCATTTAAATAGAAATCACCAAATTCTGATTAGTGAATGCCAGTTGAAAGGGAGGAGGAAAAAATCATGGAGGGGCTCTCCTACAGACTAAATTTTTGTGCCTCCCCCATTGATATTGAAACCTAATCCCCAGTGTGATAATACTAGGAGGTGAGTCCTATGAGAGATCATGAGGGTGGAGCCCTCATTAATGGAATTAGTGCTCTTATGACAGAGATCCCAGAGAGCTCCCTCGCCCCTCCCACCATGTGAAGAAACTGAAAAGACTTCTGTCTTATGAACCAGGAATTCAGACAGTGAACCTTCTGACATCTTAACCTTTGTCTTCCCAGCTCCAGAACTGTGAGAAATAAATGTTTGCTGTTTATAAGCCACCCAGTGTGTGCTTTTTTGTTACAGCAGCCCGAAAAATCTAAGACAGGCTCGTATATTCTTCAACAATGGTAATACTTTGTTTTTCAAAGAAAGCAGAAAGACACAAGTGTTTGTTGTATCATTCACTATATTTTTCAATACAGGAAAGCAAGGTTTGAGGCATGTTTAAATGGGGTTAAAAGACACACTAGCATTAAACCAAGAATTTCTCACTGAAGGCTTGTAAGGAATTGAAATGGGAATAACATTCTCAGTATGTGATTTACTGCTATCTAATGCTGTTGCCATGTAACAGCTAAAATCACCTTGAGAACTGTAACTCATCCAATATCCCCATAATCTGGGAAACAATAGTGTGGATACAAGACTCAGAAGACCTAGGTCCTCTGCTCAATTCTATCATTACTAGATGTATGATTCTGAGGCACATCCTTTCTCTGCTCTGTCTCATTTTTTCCATCTATAAAATGAAGTCTTATAGGCTCTTCACACTCTACAATAGAACTTTCTGATATTAAATTTAAGCCATTTATGGCCTTCAGAAAAGTGTTTTTAATGGGAAGAAATGTATAGATTTGGGGGAGAAGAAGGTGTGGACATGAGGCCTGGATTCTCAGTCTTTTGTCCGCTCTGGTAGGGCTTATTCTGTTTCTCTTGTCCAGAATATGAGAGAGAGAGAGAAAAGAAAAATCGTGGGGTCTTACAGAAGAAAGGCAGAGAAGAGCATCAAAGAGAAGCCCAGCAGGGCAGTGATGGGTTCTGTGAGGATATTAGTGGAGGACAGGTTCTGAAATCAGCAAAGCTGGGTTTGAATCCCAGACCTCTATACGCATAAGTACATGGTCTTTTATGCGAGTTACTTAATCCTCACCATTGAGGATTTCCTCATACAATCCATTTCCTCATACAATCAGTTGAGATTCTAATAGTTAGTGTACAAGATTGTTGTGAAGATTGAGTGAATCAAAAGATAAGCTAGATTGAAAAAGTCTTGTTTGGTTCCTGTAGGGGAAATATATAGTGGGATGCCCCAAACTGAGGAATTTTGACCTCTTTCCTACTGTCAGCCCTAGCAACCTGATTCTTCCATCTCATTTCTTGTGGGCGCCAAGCTTAGAGTAGATACTGAGGAAGACATTCCTCTTATTAATATCATTATTTTTAATAGCTGAGAATATAAGAGTGATACCAGTTAATAAGGCTGAGCAGAAAAATAAAGCCTAGAATGTGGTGAGTTCTGCAGGGCAAAATAAGTGTTGAAAGAAAATAAATTAGGCTTTTAAATTTATATTAAAATCAAGAAGATAAACAATAAAAATGAGAGAGTAGAGTGGACTGGTGCTTAAGAGTAATGTTAAAATATTATTAAATTAATGAGATGATTCAACTCACATTATGTCTTGGTTATTTCTGAGAATGATAATAGTTGTTACACCATAAATTACAGAACTAATTTGAAATAAAGGATTGACATTCTAGGTAGTTGAGATTTTAAGAGATGATATTATACTTCTCCACATGTCCATATATTTTATACGCTGTGTTGCTGGAAGAAATTAAAAACAATCAGCTGTAATACCACCTAAATCATGTGTTTCTTTTGATATTCATGTTAGTTGCAATAATAACAAAAACCTAGAAATTCTCCAAGAATCCCAGAAATCACAAGTACTTTATCTATAAAAGTTAGGAGAACTATAGTACGCACTTCATGAGGTTCTAGTGAGACTGAATGATATAATATATGTCAAGTATTGGGAATAGCACTGACATAATCAGAACTCACTGATATTATTTTCTAGTACTTTTAAATATGACTATGAATCATTATCTATAATTTCTGAGGAATCATGAAGAATGACGTGAGGTATTTTTAGGTCAGAGTGTGGGTTAACCTTGTGAATTTTTTAAGGGCAAAAGATAAATTTTTTAAATATACACCAATGAATCTCATGTTAATATCAGATCAAATTATGGAAATCATTTAGGTAAATGATGATTTATGGACTCTTTATAACTGGTATTATAAAAGTTATGTAACTCTCAATTTTCAAGTACCTAGGTTTTCATTATCCTGTGGAAGGCATGACACAGTTATTCTTTTTAGTACCTAGTAGTGGCTCAAGTGCAGTTTCTGAAGTCAGACGATGTGATTCAAGTCCATGCTCCACTGATTTCTAAAAACATTATCTCTAGTAAACAATGAAACTATTAGTACCTCAGTCTTATCATCTGTAATGTGAAAATAATAAAGGTACCGACTACATTTTTTGGGTGAGACTTAGTATGTATGTAATAAGTATGTATGTATGTAATAAGTACCCAGTTGGTATTAGCTTGTATCATTACTTTTCAGAATTATTATAAAATACTTTGATAAAGTTCCTCTGGATTTCCATGGATGGACTGAGTATGATACACAATTTTTTTATTTTGGTATTCTTAATTCTACTTTTTTGCTTCTAATTAATTGCAGATTACTCTAAGGGAGAGCTTTTATCTTCCTGTCCATTTTGTGTGTCCATCACAAACATATATGAATAGATCTTCAAAAACCTAGTTTTAAACAGAGATGGTCAGGTGGTGGGCAAATGTGACTGGGTGGATTTGATGCGAAAGACAAATTTCATTTCATTCATTATCCACTTAAATGTATGACTAGATCAAAACTTTAATTATTCCACGATAATCACCTAACTCCAAGGTCCTAAATACCATCTGGAAACCAATCTTTACAAAATTCAAATGTGATTCTATAATGATTTAAATTTGATGGTGTTTACTCCCAGTTCACCACTGGAAAAACACCTTTGAATAAAGGGCAATAGTCCAGCTCTAAGTATCTGAGGCTGTTATTGGACTGCAGCTAAGACTGCAGTTTCTAATATATAAGATGACAATATAAGTGAGCATCCACCTGGATAATTTGGAAACTGGGAAAATTACACTGGGATAACATATGTAAACTAAGGCAATCTCAAGAAAAAAAGGGGATACGCTAACCTTACTGTTGTGTATTCAACCACAACACAACTAGAAATTTATGATATGATTGTTTAAGAAGCCCAGAGGTAGCGACTGCTTTCAATTTTTTCCATACAATTATGATAACCTCCCAAACAGAATACTTTTATATTTTTCCCACTTTTATATTTACCTTTTGGTAGCCTGCTGGGCGTCTAAATCAAGAACTTTTTCTCAGAAGCAAATCAAAATTGCTATGTGTGAATTTTTAATTTTCCAGTTCCAAAGCTTAGAAGAACCAATAAGCATACAATCAATTTTAATTTAAATTGAAACCCACTGCTGTATTTACCGTAGATGGTCTTTCAGGGAACTGAATCTAATATAATTTCTTCACTTATCTAATCATATTGAAGGGATGTTTTGGCCAACCTGTTACAAGGAGAATATTTAATGAAATAGGAAGAGATGATGTTAGATTTTATGATGTTTCATATTGTTCTGTTATTCTTTGATTGTGAGAAGTAATGAGTCATTTGGATTAAATACGTCAGAGCATGTAATGACCGCTGATAACAGTACGAAAACAAAACAAAACAAAAACAAAAACCCTGGGCGCCTGGGTGGCTCAGTTGGTTAAGCGACTGCCTTCGGCTCAGGTCATGATCCTGGAGTCCCTGGATCGAGTCTGGCATCGGGCTCCCTGCTCGGCAGGGAGTCTGCTTCTCCCTCTGACCCTCCCCCCTCTCATGTGCTCTCTCTATAAATAAATAAAATCTTTAAAAAAAAAAAAAAAAAAACCCTGACATTGTGGCTCTGAACAGAGGCACAGAGAATTGTGGAAGGGCTATTACATAAACCCACATGTGCAGTGTACTGTCTTTTGGGGGCATTATCAAATAAAGTATAATGTGAAGCCTCCCTGCCCCACCATGAAGGATGTGGGTGATTCAGTGTCTCTATACCCAGGCTCTTACAAACTGTTTCAATAGGAACCCAGAAAAAATGTTATCCTTTTTTACTTATACAAGCTTGTCCTAGAGCCCTTCAGGAATAAAGTACTATACTTTATAATACTTAAAGTACTATAAAGAGAGGATCAATCTTTAAACTTCAAAAACTTTCCAATGTTTCTAATGGAATGAATGGGTAACCTATCATTTAGAAAGAAATGATAGATCAATCAATAGATAGATAGAGACCTAGAATAAAGAATGGTGGTTCTCAGTGCTTGCTATCATTGCTCACTAGACAGAGAGTGGGATTGAAAGTGCATATACCTCAATGACAAGAGTCATCATTCTGTTTCCTTCCCTGATTTGCTATGTAATTGTCTACAAATCACTTAACCTGTAAATTTGATCATTTTCTCACTGGGATTAACTGGTAACACATATAACATGGTTTTCTAAAAACAAAGCTATATTCATAAAATACTTCAAACATTTACTGGAACATTTACTTTGTGCATTTTTGCACTTTTATATAAGAACAAAATTCTATGGAAACACTTAACTTCTTTGAAAAATAAACTTTAATTTTAAAAATAGGGATATTGGGTGTTAATTTGCAATAGGGAGAACTCTGAAGCTACATTTGAGCTAGATATTAGGCTACTTGTTTTTCTCTTCTTAAATAATTTGAGCCACAAACAAGCTTGATTCAGGATTTTGTACAGAGTCATCTCAGGGGTTTCTACTCCCTCTCTGAAATTCATCCAGAAATTTTCTGGTACTCCCATTTAACTCTGCCACAGTTCTAACATTCCTTACCAGAGTTCTCCCTTACCAAACATCTAAGAAAACATAGTGTAGGGGAGCTAAGGTGCAGTGTCTGGAGACCAGACTTTGGGCACTAAGGAAAAAGGATCTGGGGAGAGAAAGAGAGTCAGGGAAGGCTAGGGTAGATGTGGGCTTTATGTATGTTTTGAATAGGTTTCCTCTAAGTGTATTGTATTGTGGGTGCACTTTATCTTGTTTTTGATATATGCAGGGCTTGTCTTAAGATTTCGGGCAATCTCTCTTACTCTATTCCCTTCTCCAAGTCCCATTAGGGAAACTGGTTTCCAGATGGGGTGCAGTTTTGAAGTGGAAGCTGGGGACTTTTTTCCCATAAAGGATGTGAGGTGAGAGAAACTGGTATTATAATTCAGCTTCTGTTATATTATTTTTGTAGATACTAATGAAAAATGGCCTTGTAGCAAACACAACTTTCTTTTTTCTCTCTATGCTCTACAATGTGGAAAGGATGTGAGAATGAATTGGAAGGTGCTCTAAAAGAGCTTGTGAATAAATGCTACAGTGTGGCTGAAGCTCCAAATAATTAAGTTGAATTTTAAAAGCAGATTCAAAAGTATATGTCCTGGATGATTCTATTGATATAGAATTATAGGATATGCCATGCCATCTAACATACAGTTTCAGAAAGCAATCTGTGGTTTCCTGGGGACAGGGAGGAGTGTTAGGGAAGGTGAGAAAACAGGATTACTAAGGGGCAGGATATATTTGAGGAAAGATGAGTATGTTAATTATAATGATTGTTTTACCAATTTCATAGGCTTATATGTATATCAAAACTAATCAAACTGTGCATTTTAAATATATCTAGTTTATTGTATGTCAATTTAACTGTTAAGATAAAATAAAAATATTAGATATGGATTGAAAGCTATTTAAATGATAGTAGAAGTAATTACAACAAATTTTTATATGCCTGACTTTTGAAATGTATGAAACAGCCCAAACCAGAAAACAAAATTGATGATCTTCTATTATTCAAACATTGTTTCAAGACCTTTCAGGTTGTTTCCCAACACCTCCAAGATTTTGCTTCTTATATTAACATGAAAATACAGGTTATTTAAAACCAAAATAATATTTAAAATATTATGAATGCGGTGGTTGTAACTATGTTTTTAAAATAGTTTTTATATTTCATTTTAACATTTTTTTTTTTTTTAGAGAGAGAATGCACATACATGCATGTGGGCAAGTTTGGCGAGGGAGGGGGCAGAGCGAGAGGGAGAGAATCTTAAAGCGGGCTCTATGCCCAGTGTGAAGCTCCATGCTGGGCTCAATCCCACGACCCTGAGATCATGATCTGAGCCAAAATCAAGAGTCTGATGCTTAACTGACTGAGCCACCCAGTTGTCCCTTGTTTTAACATTTTAATGGCTGGCTTAACTAGTTTAAATTTCTTACATATAATGATAATTGTAGATCTCTTATTATTCTACAAATTTGCCTTTATTTCTCTTAACTCTTCAGCCTCCAAAATACATTCATAGAGAAAACCTATTTTTTTAACCCTTTTCTGTCTGACTTTCCCTGATCAGATCTGAAAAGTATTTATAACTGGATTATCAGTCAAATTTTGGTAATTTGAAAAATAAAAGTAACTTTGAGTAGAAAAATCAAACTTGCCTTAGTGTCATTTCAAATTAGGCTATTAGTTTAAAGTTTCCTTCTATTGCTGTGCTTTTTCTTCCTTTGTATGGTTTTTGAAGTAATGTTTGGAGCACCGTAGAAAAATCTTTTGTCATTTCAATCTATGTTATATCAGAAATAAATCTTTAAGTCAAATCATCCAAATACATAAACTTTTTATAGAAGAGAAATATATGTGTGTGTGTTTGTATGTATATAATTTAAAATTTTGGACTAGTGAATTTTGAATTTATGAGTAATTTATGGCTGGTGTTGTCCTTCTCTTGGTTGCCATCACATCTAAAGAAGCATTCAAACAATATTCTAAAAAATATGAGAAGTATTGATTTAGAAATTTAGGACCCATTAAAGTCAAATGCCTCATTGCTTAGAGCAAGTTGATCCTCTGCCTAGCAATGTTAGCATTACCTGGAAATTTATTAGAAATGTAAATTCTTGAACTCTACTCTAGACCTACAAAATCTCTGTGCTTTAATCAGCTATCCAGGTGATTCTGATTTACAACTAGAGTCATTCTGCTACAGTAACACCTTCATTGTCAACAGATTATTTTATTTTACTCATTTATTTATTTATTTGGGAAAAAAAAAACAGACAAGAAAATGTAGCAATCTGTGGCAAAAATTAAGACTCTAGTCTCAATGGAGAACACTTATGACATACATGTGCACACATCCACAAAGATCTTCACAATTACTGAATACAAAGTAAAAATCTTTTTAACGTTTGTTGCCATGGGCAGGGACAATTAGTTTCTCATTCAGGATTTGAACTTAATCACTGTTTGCCTTTGACATTTTTATAGATTAAACCTGAATAAGAATCTCTAAGCAGCAATTCCAAGAGTTCAGCCTAAAAGTATTCATCTCACTGGGAAGATATTTGAAAAACACAAAGTTTGTCTTAGGTGAAATACACAAAAAAGAAAACGTCTACAGCTTCAAATTTCGACAGTTCCTTTTCAACAAAGGCATGGTAAAAATGCAGAACACGGAGGTGAAACAATTGGAACCCATATCAGAATAGATCAGCATGTTGCAGAGACTGAGAAAATGCTACAAGCTCCCAGCTGGGAAAACTTGTAATTGCAACCAGCCAGAACATTGATATAGAGATAGCAAAATTACTAACAAGGGAAAAAGAAAATTTAGGAGACAAATAGAGGAAGCGTTTTCCTATGTATGACAAGAACCCTAGTAAATATGACAAAGTGCTCGTCAAGAGCAGAATGTTGAACTGGCGTGAAGAAAATATAAAATTGATTACTACAATGACAAGCCACATAAAATGCCATAACAACAGCACAGGAACCCATTTCAAATAAAAGTGAAATAAAAACACTCTCTCAAATTAAGGGGGAAAATGTGAACAAACTAAACTTCTTGCTTTGGGCAATTCAGTAACCATTGTCAAAAGCAATCAAGACTAATGGTAACATTATCATAACAGAAGAATACTTATGGCTCTAGGGATTTCTTCAATATATACATCTATAGCCCCAGCTATGGTAACATCAGGAAAGCAGCAATCTAGGAGCTAATACCCCATTACAGTAGAATTTGAACAAAGCTATGCCATGAATTCATTTCTAAGCCAAGAAGCATCTCTTCCTTGATTCAGGCATACCAAAATACAAGGAGACAGAAATATACTTCGGTTAATATATTCAGGACACTATACATATTGATGTTAACTCAAAAATATATCACTGTAGTTGATTATTATTAATGAAGTTTGTTCTAAAGTTGGAGAATTAAGGGGATCGGGAAGATTCTAGATCTCATTTGCAATGGTTATCCCAGAGAAACTGTACAGCTGCAATAAAGTTGCAAGCACTCTAAGTGATTGCTAAATAAATAAATGTCTGGTATGAGGACTCATGTTGTGCTTAGAACTGCTTACTCTAACTGGTCAGACTCTACTGGACAACATAGCCATGTTAGAGGAAAATCATGGTACAGTTTCCTAGCAATGGATACATAAAGCACTTTCAAAGTTACTAACAATAGATGCACAGAGTAATACTCACCCATAACAGGTGAGGTAGTTCTGGTTGGTGTAGGTTCTGCAGGGTTTCAAAATTCTCCATGATCGGCAAACCACCAAGTTGGGTAGTAGCCAGGAAATAAATTAGCACAACTGTGTGGGATCCTGGCAGCTCTGTAGAGAGAAGTCCTCTGTGAATTAAACTATGTTCTCCACTCTCTTACCTTCTACACAATTATTCATGTTGCCCTCCAACCACATTTCTCCCTCACATTTGGCGTCTGGCTTTATTTTATTTTGCTTTGTTTTGGTGAGGCTATTTCGTCCACCTTCCACAAGCATGAGAAAACAACCCACCACAACAGTTAGGCTTGTTGCTATTTAAAGATACAAAATCCTAAATACAGGTTCATCTATAGGCAGTTGGATTTTGTGAGGGTGCAAAAAATCATCCCGTTATTATTGCTCACTATGTATAATTTTGTACCATTTAATTTTTTTTTAAACCATGCCCCTATGTTTGCAACTGAAATGAAATATTTTAAGGTCACATTAAGCATTCAACATTCCTCAACTTTATGAAGCCATGTGATCTAAAAAAAAAAAAAAAAATCCCTGTGGTAAAAACTACTCAAAGAACTCTTTTTAAAAATATTTTATTTATTTATTTTTTATTTATTTATTTATTTATTTAAGAGAGATAGTGCGAGTACAAGCAGGTTGAGGAGCAGAGGAGGAGGGAGAGGAAGGGGGAAAGAATCTCACGGACTCCACACTGAGCACTGAACACGGAGCCAAGGTGGGACTCAATCCCCAGACCCTAAGGTCTTGACCTGAGCTGAAACCAAGAGCTAGACACTTAACCGAGTGAGCCACCCAGGCACCCCACAAAAACAATTTTTTGACAAAAAGCATAAGATAAAAATAAAAGAAACAAATAAAAAGTAAAAAAAATCCTTATCAAAATAATTTTATTAAATATATATATATTTGTAATAAGGCCTCCTTTGTGATTAAATCCATTTTCATTCCTCACTGTTACTTGTGACTATCCAACTTTTCCTCTAAAATGAAGACACTTAAGTATTTTAGAAGATAATTTGAATGCCACAGCCTTTTCCTCCCTGTGTTCAATGCCTTTTTCTTTTTCTGGATTGCAATTTATTCTTTCCATATGTCACCATTTTCCTAAACACAGAGGAAGGAGAATATATATGAAAAACCAAGGCTCTATTCCGTCTTCTTCCTCTCTCATAATTTCACAGCTTTGGAAGAGCTCACTCCTTTCCCTGTTGACATTCACGTGGATATATTACCAATGTTTTAGAATAGTTTAGTTTCTTTCATGCATCCTGATGCTCTATTGAATGATCTATTCCTCCCTCTTCCACCCACTTTAACTGCTTTGTGTATTGTCTACTCCTGGGTCCTCCCCAAAAAACCCTATAAATTTGCCATGCTAGCAGAGCTTTGGAGTCAGGCAGAGGATCCAGTCCCAATTATTTCAAATATAACCAGTGTTGACTTCAAAAAGTTCAAACTATGTGAGCCTCAGTTACCCATTCACAGACTAGAGTTAATAATAACAATATGTGAGAATTAGAGATGCTTCATTCCATACGGAGAAAAGAGAGAATACATTATTTTAAATGTCTGGGAAGTGTTACAAAAGTGGATAGTGTACTAAGCTCAATGATACTTAAATATATTAAAAAGAAAGAGTGGGGAAAATGGGAAAATGGGGTATACATTTATTAAAAACTAAAAAAAAATAAAGCTTTTAATAAAGGTATATTACACATGGTATTATCTGATCACAATGAATTACAATAGATAATATAAAGGGATAAACAAACTAAGGGAAATCTTTGAGAACAACTCATCTAATTGCCTGGATCAAGGAAAAAAATCAAATGGTAGCTAAAAGAATATTTAGGAAATGATTAAAATAAGAATATTAAATATAAAATTAATGAAAAGGGGGAAATTTATAACTGCCAGGAAATTTTATAACTAAGGGACTTTCATTGAATAAGCTATGTTAAAAAGATAAAGTAATCGATTAGACAAAAATCTAGAAAAATAATAGTAAAATAAATCCAAAATGAATAAAATGTAGGGAATAATTAGGGTGAATTTAGGCATTGCTACATTAAACAATTCAACATTAACAATTAAAGAGAGTTTTTACAAATGACTATGGACAAATATACTTAATAGATGGCTTACCAAAGACTCACCAAGATTCCCAAAGGGTAGAGACTTGTAAACACTAAATTCAAAGAGGAACAATGTTCTGATGCATCAGCTTCAGATTCTTGGTGAAAATATAGACTGATCCAAGAACATTCCTGAGGTCCCTCTCTGTAAAACCAGAATAGCAATTAATTTCTGATATATCTCCAAGAGAATGCCAACAAGTCCACCAATGAACTATAGCGTTTATCCCACAAAAATATATAGTTTAAATATTGAAAAAAATATTTAAAATGTTGCTTGACATAAACAAGAGGGAAGACACAAAATCACAAGAGTAAGAAAGAGGAAAACAGAAATCTAAAAATACAGAGAAAAATAATTTTGTTCAAACTATGTTTAAAATATTACAGAAGGCATACTCAATAAAATCATAAATTCAAACAATAAGATATATAGGATAAAATCCAGTGCAAACATACCCCTTCACCCACCCTCTTATTCACATCCCTACTCCAAATCTAAGAATTTATTCCAATTAAATAATTATGAGAATGTGTAAAAATAAATCAAAAGAACCACAGTGCTAAAAAAAAGAACAATAGTACTATATATAATAGAGAACATATAAAATTTTACCATATACCTTTATATATAAATATATATATAGTCACATATATATAAAGATATATATATAACCATTTATAACTATATATGTATATGTACATAAATGTAAATGCATGAAGATAATCATACAAAGCAAGAGACTCAATGTCACTATCCTCCATGGAGGGAAGAAAGCCTCCTTATCTTTCAAGCTGTCACAGAGATGTCCTGCTGCAGCTGACACTTTTCAGATCCTTTCTAAAAGCAAAGGTGGTGTGGGGGGGCCAGGGGAGTAGCAGGAAGTTGTTCATATTCATCAGAATATTCCGAAGTCTCTGGATATGTTTGTGCCAGCCTATTGCCCCAACTAAGAGGTGTCAAAACCAACATATTTCCTAAGCTTATGTGAGGATAGAATAAAGGTCAGTCACTTAGGGTAAATCTTCCTGGTGTTCTAGGCCCTGAGAACTTGGGCTTCAGACTTTCCAGAGGTATATTCCTGCATATATTAAATGTCAAATATCTAGGAATTTGTAATAAATGATGAAGAATTTATACTGTAAAATCCCACACAGAATTAAATGATATATTACAAAGTAATCTATAAATCAATTTATAAAAAGATGTAATAGTTATAATATAGTTTTCAAAAATCAAGAGGCATCATATCACCTCTTCTAAGTCTTAAAGTAATAACCTTCTTGATCACTGTTATGTAAGATACACCTATCATCTATAATTACAGCACCATCAAAATGTGGCTCTCAACTATGCTAAGAAATTATTCATGAGTCCAGATTTGTAATTCAGTCAGAGTTTGGATTAGTGGTTTTTTTCTACCCATATCATTTTAGTTTTCACTTTATTTTGAAGGAGTATGATAAAAATTAAATGTTAATTTTTGTGATTCACTTTATACAATAATAATGTTTCTGAATCAGTGAAGAATGCATTTTGCCCAAAGGGAATTGCTCTATTTGATACTTTTTATACACACTTTCATTCATCTGACAAGACAGATATTTTGAGGGAAAAGTTCTGCCATTTTAGTCAGTTTTCACATATGATTTAGCCACAAATTAAAACATCCCTAAATTCTGTGAATTCTCTGAAGAGAGTGTTCTTAAATATGTAAACTGAAGTGGAACAATGCTTTTTGATGTAGTTTTCAGTGGATCATTAACCTAACTAATTAACACAATCTTAAACTAAACACCTACTAAGTTTAAGATACTGTGTTTCATATTAGGAGCAATGAATGCAACGTGATCTTTATCCTCAAGCAGCTTAGAATCTAGTTGAATTGAAGAGAGGTACAAACCTATCTATAATACAAAACAGAACCTAAGTATTTTGAGAGCTTTACAAATTGCTGTTACAGCACAAACTGCCCTCTGCCAATTACTTCCAGCTGGGAGGATTAGGCAATGCTTTAAGGAAAAAGGAGTACCAACCATGAAAGCTGAACATGCTTTGGGCAAGTGAAAATAAGGGAAAGGAAGTCTGCTTTGCTTTGAGCAGAAAGTTTAAAGTGGGGATCAGGAGCAGAAATCATTTATATGCTATTAAAGAGTAGGTGACAGAAGAAGAATTTCTGGGAGACAGGGCTGAAAATGTAAGTTGAGACATGATTAAAAGGAAGTTCTCTTGCATTTAGTCTTGCAAAATTGCTTCAGAAAACACTTCGTATTTCATTCTTTTCTTTTATTACTTGAAGTGAGTTGCATTTATGGGAAACATTTCCAGGAATAGGTTTCATTGATATCGTTAGGGTTGCACTGTCTTGTTAGGTACTGACAAATACATCCCAACTAAAAAAATATTAAAATAAGATTCTCAACTACAGACTGCAGATTTCTGGTTAGTAACACCTAGCAGCTAATTTTAAAATTACTTTCTTCAGACGCGTTCTGATAATTTGCCGGCTTCCTTCAGACTAGCTCTGATAAAAAACTTACTTGGGCATAATTCTGAACTTGATGTCAGCCAGCATTGTATTTACCAATCTTTTTCTGAAGAAAACTTGTGGAACTGAACTAATTTAGTCAAGGCATCCCTACCGTTACCTGAGGTGCTTCATATGATACACAAACTGTCTCCAAGTGTTCAGTCACAGAGACCAACATTTGCAACCTAGTAACTCTTCTGATCCAACTGAATTTTACTCGGTTTTCCCTGTGAAGTACTGGAAGTGTTTCAGGTCTTATTACCTCATCAGTTGTCCTCCTAACCCCATAAAATAATGAAAAACAAAACAGTTTTTCACAGGCCTTCATTGTAATTGAATCTCCAGGGTGTCTTTGCATTTCTCCATTAAAATGGTGTGGTTGCTATGATGGTATTTCTCAGCAGGGATGTTCTAAATACCTGATTAATATGTAAAGCAGTAAAAAACGTAATTTTTGCTGTGAAATTAGCCAGTGCATGGGACCTCAAAGCTGCTGAAACAAAACAAAACAAAATAATAAAACGTTCAAGCTATTCTTTCTGACATAGCATCTAAGATGCTAACAAGCTAGGTAGCTTACATGTATTCATGGCATTATGTGATATAACCCATCAATACATAAATCAGTGTTAAATTCTTTACATTGCTTTTAATTTGCAGGTACACTAAAGCGTTTTAGAATTTAGGACAAAGTCCTGAATGTTGTGTTACTTCTTCTTTAAAGTGAGGGTTAAAAGGTATCTATAATAAATCTTATTTTATTTAATCCTTTAATACGTAGAACCCGTTTTATTCTTGCTAGACCTATTAAGCATTATTATGGTCTGTTTTCAAATTTCTTCTTAATATCTTATTTATACTTTTAAAAGAAAAAAAGAAAAGTAGAAACCAGATGGTTTTGTAGAAACCAAACAAAAGTAGAAACCAAACAAAATCAAACATAACTACTGAGACAAACACAATAAGGAAAAAGCACATTATCAACCTTCCCAACTCATATGTTCTAGATATCCTAGTTTTGCCAGAGGTTTCTAACAATACAGCATATGCTGAGAAAGTGCTTTCAGAAGAGAAGCCAACATGATCCCCCCGCCTGACTCCCCCAATGGCTTCGGCACATGCACACAGGCCCTTTCGTGAATTCTTCACATATGCTTTCTGGTTTGCTCACTGAACAAGCACCAAATCACTGGAGATTTTATGCCCAGTGACTTCTCACCAGGCAGATTCTAATTTGGCAATGAGTTTAGGGTCCTCCTGGTGAGAAATCTGCTTTTGGCAGAAGCTCCCTCAGTGATGGAGGGAGGTGTTTCCGCCCATGGCTCTGTTCTCTTTAGACCAGGCATGAGATCACATCTGTTCATAGGGCTCTAAGCCCAAGGGACCTCTGAGCAAAGAAATACCACAGAGAACTCTGCATTTTCTGGTTAAATGCAATCCTCTCCCCTGTGTCAGAATGAATGTTCCTCATTGCCTAATGACCCTGACATTTTTTTTTTCCTAGCATTAAATTTTACCTGAGATGTATAAAATGACATTGTGTGTAGGAGAAAGCAGTATAAATTAGACTGTGGCACTTCATGCCATGTAGAAAAGTATGTAGGCATACTTCTTCTCGGGTAATGTGACTCCAAAATCAGCAAGATGAGGTGTTTTAGAAATAAAGCGATATCAAGGGAAAAAAAAATAAGAATGAATAAAAAAAAGTTTGCCCTATGAAAATTTATTTTAATAAATATTAATCATAATATTTATATAGATATTATATATAATATTTTAATCATAAAAGTATTCTTGAATCAACTTTGAAACTTGGGATGTATGAAGTTATTTCTCATGAGTGCTGCCAATTCCTCTGATACCCCACCAAAGAACCCTCCATTGATATCTGTAAATGTTGAAAACTCAATAGAAATTTCTGGTTTCATTAGAACAAAAATATTTAGAAAGTAACATCTTTTTTGTAAGTTAAGTCAGCCTATAATTTTTAGGGATGTTCCAAAAGGGAAAATTAGAAAGAAGACACTCATTTCTTTGTAAACTGTTAGGATAAATACAGTATCTCCAACAGCTGGTACCACATAGTGTCCCCAGTCTAATCATTGCAAATATTTCCAATGCTCCCTTCATAGCTGTATGCGAGATAAGTGAATGATCCTTCCATTTCATTCCATTAAAGATACTTTGAATTTCCACAATACCAGGTACTGGGCTAAGCCTTTCCTTCAAGACCTCTTTATGAATTAGTAACCACTTGAAACATACTCTTCTCAGAGACAGAGACAATAGTTTATGTCGTTTCTTTGTATGCTTCATTTAAATAGTTTTGTATGTGTGTGAAAGAAAGATAGAAATATTTCTGAGAGAAATGGCAGACAAAGAATCAGCTGTGTAGTATGTGCGTGCAGCCTGTGGCTATTTTACAAGGAAATCTACCAGCTCTCAATAATGTGAAAGTCTTCTTGAGAGGCGCTGTGGCACAGCAAGTCACTGAACCAGAGAAATTCAATTTGCCTACTGTAAAGTATGTTTTGTCTGTCTCAGAAAGCTCTAACTCAATCCAAAATTACTTTCTAGAAGCAGTCACTCTGGCCAAGGAAGGGTGTTCAGGGTCTGGAATAGGACAGAATACACTGGGCTAGAACTGTCAGAAAGCATACACTGCTGCTTCTCACTCTTTGGACGTGAACCACAGACCCATCTGGAGGCCACTGATCTCTCCATGTTATAGATCTATGTATATGTGTGGTTGAATAACCTTTCGGTACTTTTATCTTTGATCTAATTTTACTCTAAAAGTGCCAAGGGAAAAACTGGGAACAGGGAAGAAGGCTGGATTAATAATATGTGGATGGGTAAGGAAATATATTTCTGCTTGAATTCTATGAATCACATAATGACGTATGATTATTTAATGGTAGCTTTGAACATGCCTAGAGAGTTTTGAAATAGCACTCTAACACATAACTTTGTGGCTTATCATTGGGTAAATGAACCAATAGTTCATATAAACTAATCAAAACAACTTTTCCCATAAATTTCATAGTAAATTTAGGTTTCCAAAACTTGGCAGACTATGTCAAAAATCACGTCTTACCTCTGCTTTGTCTAGAAATCATGACACTAACTTGCCTATGGTAATATTATCAACTTAATCATACTTTTGTGATAGGAGTTATGAGGTATTCCTAATTTTTGAATTATTTATGTTAAGTAAATATCTGTCAACCCCTGAAAAAATGAAGTAAGATAATGTAATTGTTCAGTTCCATATCAAAATTCCTAAGTGATAAAGAATCTTAGAGAATTCGGGCTTTCTGGAATCTCATAGGGCATTATAAAATAAGTTAAGTTTGAGGACATTAATACCTTTAAGATTTTTTTAAAAAAGGTTTCCATTAAATAAGGGGTTAAGAACTAAAACAATATGATAAAATGTACTCACTATTCAAGGCTTTTTGCCAAGGGACAAAATTATCTGCCAAATAGACCTATATAAAAATATAAAGATGGAGGCTTGGCAAATATCTTTAGCACTCTGGTAAAGTTTTGTTTTGTTTTGTTTTTTTTAACTAAAGTTACTTTCACTTTTGAATATTTGTAGTCAAATGTAAGAAACCACTAAATAGTTATTTTTAAGTGTTTACTAATAAAATGCAACAAGATTATAGTTCTTATGATGGTTCATAAATTTCAGTATGCAAAAGAATTCCCTGACATCCTATTTTTTAAAAATGTGGATACATGGAACTGACTCTCAAAGATTCTAGTTCCCTGGGTAGGAAGCAGATCTTGGCACCAGCAGTTTAACAAGCAATCTAGCAATTATGATGCAGGTGATTATTTGATTAGATTTGAAGGAAAAAAAAAAAATCCTGCCATACAAATATCTAAAAACTATCTGGGAACTAATTTTTTAATGCCTAAAATATATTGTATGATGATATTTTCATTATATTGATATCTTTTAAAATGATGTGAAATATTTTATAATTTACTTTTGGGGAGGTGAGACTAGTCAGTGAAGAGAAAGGCTGTAGCTTAAAAAAGAATCTGTCCTTAAAACATGGGATTTAGTTTTTTAACAGTGGTTAATTCCTTTGCCTTTTAATAGGGAACTTTTGGAATTGTAGTGGTAGAGACAATTCTTGTACACAGAGACCTGATTGTATGATTCATTTTTGCACAACCAAAATCTCAACAGGGGCTCATGGCTGGCTCAGTCAGTAGAGCATGTGACTCTTAATCTCAGTCAGGGTCGTGAGTTTGAGCCCCACTTTGGAGGTGGAGATTACTTTCAAAAAAATCTCAACATAATCAATAATTTTGAATTTGATTTTTGGTGAATTCTATATTTCAGCACCCGGAGGAAAGTTCTTGATCATACTTTCAGGTTTGAGCAGCATGGAACTGTCAAGTATTCTAGATTTCTTTTTAAACAAAAGCAGGCATTCTTTACTTTGTTCAGCTAAGGACTGTGAGACAAGCCTACATATCTAAGGAGGAAAATAATTTTTAAGTTTCTACTTATTCTAAAAATGGAAAGGAAGTATATGCATTGGAATATTATTAGCACAACTATATATACTTTCCTGACAAAAGTCTAACAAAACAAGTTCATTAGCATTTTTTCACTTTTTATTCAAATTAATTATTATTTCAAATGTTTTCTACAGTGAAAAGCATGTGAGAGTTAAAGCGATCCAGGCTCTCTGGTATCTCATGGGGCCATTATAGAATGAATAAATTTGAGAACACTGATAACTTAAAGATTAAAAAGAATACTTCCAGGGGCGCCTGGGTGGCTCAGTCGGTTCAGCATCTGCCTTCGGCTCAGGTCATGATCCCAGGGTCCTGGGATGGAGCTCCTGCTCCTCAGGGAGTCTGCTTCTCCCTCTCCCTCCGCTCCTGCTCTCTCTCTCAAATAAATAAATAAAATCTTTAAAAAAAAAAAGAATACTTCCATTAAATTAAGGGGTTCAGGAATAAGAAACAATATGATAAAATATACTTAACTATTTGTGGCACTTTGCCAAAGGACAAAATAATCAGCCAAACAGAAGTGGGTTTACCAGGAAGCTCATGAAATTAAACTTTGTCAAATCTTCCTTTCATGAGTCCCTTCCGAGGCTTCCTTTTTCCCATTCTATATAAATATTCAGTTTCCACTGCAATTACACTTTTAATTTTTGTCTCTGTTTCTGAAAGAGGTTGCCAAGTTTTATGATTATCAGGATCCGAAACTGGATCCTGAAATCCACCCTTACGTATAAAATATGTTCTTACAGTTGAAAGAGAAGAATGAAGTGCGTTCCTCTTCTGCCTGCATTCTGATAGTTCTTACTCTACCGAAGCCATTAAAACTTTCATTCTTCAAAATGGGAAGCAGTATTATGGATCTGCATACAATCAAACCAGAAGAAGAGGGAAAGAAGCTCTTTAAGAAAGAGATGAATTTTTCATTATTTTAATCATGCACCATCTTCTTAGCATCGTAAAGCTGAAGTTATGATGACACCACTGTGGGTTAAACAAGGGAGGGATCAGCTGTGCTGAGGTCCTGTTAGCCAACCTGCCATGAGATGCTCATCTTTGTGGGAATCCTGCCTGTGTGCTTCTTCAAGTTCCACTAGAGCCTGTCGGAGGTGACATGTCATATGCATTTTTCAACCCATTTCTAAAGGCTGGATTAGCAACTGTAAAAAGACATTACTTGCTTTTAGGGTCTCTATGGTAACAGTAGGATTTGGGAATGGAGAAGGTGTTCTTAGTAAGTCACACTGACCCTCCTTTCTAGCAAATTTCTATTATGCTCCTGCCCTGACCATTTACTTATTTTCAATCTTAGAAAAACATGCAAATTGAAATATAGTAAGAATCTACTTTATGAGAAAGAGTGTTACAAAGAAACTAGGTGAAATAGAGGTGACCTACTTGGAAAGTAAAAACAAAAACAAAAACTACTGCTGAGAATAGAAGTAGGTAAATACTTTTAGTTTGGCTTTTTGTTTTTGTTTTGAACAGGAAAGCAGCCACCATAAACGTTTCTCTAAAAAAGAACGTATAAAGGAACATGATTAGCTTTGGGATTAGATTTTTAAATTGTCTAAAACATAAAGTTGATCCAGTTCAGTAAATGTTTTCATCCCAATCCATATTTATAATCTATGAGATTAGTGAAAAAGAATCACTTGCCATTCAAAGAGAAAATTTACCAGATCATGTGAATATTTTGCTTCTACAATTCCAAATGGTTTAAAACGTGATTTCAATTTTTAGCTATTTGATTTTTTTATGCATTGTTATATAGATACACAAAAACTTAAGTATTTAAATAAATGTTTAGTTAGCAGAATTTGGGTATTCTAATGGTCTATTCTGGACTTATCATCTGCCAAGCATTCATGGACTTGCTTCCTTGTCTCCTACATCCCTTTTAATAAAGATCTTGATTTCTACAAGTGAACTTCTGAAGCACTGGGATTCAGTTTGACATTGAGAAAGTCATTTACATTTTGGGGGGCTTTCTTTTCTCATCTGTAAAATGAAGGACTTATGTTACTTCTGATAATCTAGCTTTAAAAATACGTACTTCTGTGATTTTGTGAAATATCAATAAAAAAGAAATCTTCAACTCTAGCCAGCATAGAAAAACTATTTAGTATTCATGGAAAAGATGATCTCTGTAATAGCAATTTTAGGTCATCTACCTTTTCCTTGTGAAATAACTCTCCAATTTCTCATCACTTTGTCCCTTTTATGTATACTTTGCCACTTTGGAGGGAAAGAAGAAGTAGAAGAGGAAGGAGAATGAGAAGAAGAAAAAAAATGAAGATAATGAAAAGAGTAAGTGGAGGGAAACGAGGGAGAAACATTTTTGCCATTTTAGTGTTGTTAAATAACCTATAGTTTAAAAATTATATTGTTATTCAATTCAATCTAAGTCAATCATTAGAAATATCAAACAGGAACATAATTTTGACTGGACCTTAAAATGCCATTGAAAAAATATACAAAATTACCCAATTGCCATGAAGTTCTGGCTTCTGGAGAAATAGTTTCTAGGGCTGATTTTAATAATAGATGACCTCATTTATATTTTTCTCCTGCTCTTCTTGCTAAAATTCCAGTTTAGAAGAAAAAATTAGCATTTAGTCAAATTGATTAGAAGTAATCCCTTTGATATTAGGCGACAGCAAAAAAAAGAAACTCAGATAGTTATTAGTGTTTATTCTCATATGTCCCCTCTTTCTTATAAGTACATGACTATAATTACCATAGTAATTGTCAACTCAAAATATAGTTTTGTCTTTCCTACTAGTTGATAAGTTTTTCAAAATATGAGACCATATTTTACCTAGTGTCTGGGCTAGTAAGCATAATTTGTTTTTAATGATTATTGAATAAATAAATTAATAGACTAATAGCCATTTTGATATAACAATACAAATTGCTAGTGTTCAGTTTAGATTATTAGGTAAGTAAGATTAATAAAAGTCTATGTTTGGTAATATATCATCTCCATTTGAAATTATTTTACTTCTCCACAAATATGTTAGTGGAAGTAAAAGTATATTTGAGGTGTTACATATTTTGTTAGAGGTATTTTTAAAGTGAAACTATAATTCTTACTAATAATTTTTAAGATGTTATCCCTAACTTTATAGAGAATACTAAGAATCTAAGAAAATGTGGGATGCTTGGGTGACTCAGTCGGTTAAGTGTCTGCCTTCAGCTCAGGTCATGATCCCAGGGTCCTGGGATGGAGTCCCACATCAGGCTCTCTGCTCGGTGGGAAGCCTGCTTCTCCCTCTCACACTCCCCCTGCTTGTGTTCCCTCTCTCACTGTGTCTCTCTCTGTCAAATAAATAAATAAAATCTTTAAAAAAAAAAGAATCTAAGAAAATGTATATAAATAGAACATGATATGTTTTTCTTACAGTTTTGTAATCAATTCTTAAGCGAAAAAAGAACAGAAAATCTTCTTTTAGAAAAAAAAAAATTCTTTTCCCAAGAAAAAGAGAAAATACGTATAAAGTGCGTACATAACTTTAAAATATTATAAAATCAGAACTCAAACATGTAACTACACAAAATCTTTTCTTCTGTGTTCATTTATATTATTTACATTATTGTGCAAATACCCCTTATTGTTTCAGTGCACTGAGGACAGCTCTTTTACATACACTACAGAGAGGGAGAGATGCTGAGAATATAGTGAATCTAATGGCTCAAATGGAAATCAAATTATTAAGAAGTTTGTTCCATTACTCTCTTGCTCCTTCTTTCAAGAGAATATATACAATGATTATAAAAAAGCAAATGCTCTTCAAATTGTGATATAGAGTATCATTTATGGGTTCTTGATTTGACACTGACATGGAATTCCAGAGTCTAATTTTTGAAAAATTAAGGGATATTTCCCCCAGTTAATTAAATTGTTTTCTTACTTTAATCTCTCATTCACTCATTTGCCTTTTTAAATTCTGTAAAGGAAAAAAAATCTCTGTTTATAGTTTCTTTGAAACAAAACTATAACCTTAGACTCTAAATGTACGTATTGCCTGCTAACTTTTATGATATCTTCAATAGAAACTGTGTTAGATTTTGAAGAAGAAATTTGGCCATGCATTTGGATTAACTAAGTTAGTGTCTAATACACTAATTTTCTTTTTGAGTCATTCATTCTAAAAAAGTAAACTAGTAAAGGTAATATTATTATAGTTTCCAAATTCAGTAAGTCTCCCTCTGCTATTGTCTTCTACTACCTCTCTTCTTTGCAAGAATAAAAAAAAAAATCCTTTTAAAAGGCACCTCACTTTCAAAGTCACACTAAAAATGCAATATTAATGATCTGAAGACTTCATTTAAAGACTTCACTCATCATATGTTACTTTTCTTTTGGTGGATATTAGAGGTCTACTGAAATTCAAAACTACTTGCCCTTCATTTTCTCAAAAAACAAATGATCACTAAACTTTGTCATTTGGGTTCAAAAAAAGCACAGCAGTATTTGTAGACATTTGGGTCTTTTTTGATTTTTTGAAAGTGGAACAAAGCATAGAACACAGTTCCTAGCATAGTGACTGGTACCTCAAGGAAGATTAATACTGTAAATGAATAAATAAAATATTGAATAAACACCCCACTATGCTTATCTTTCACAGGAAGGTTGTTGGCTTTATTTTTTTATTATTTTTTTAAATTTTATTGAGATATAATTGACAAATGACATTGTGTAAGATTAAGATGTATAACATGTGGACTTGATACACTTATCTATCACAAAATGATTGCTACCATAGTGTTAGCTAACACCTCCATCACTTTACATAATTACTATTTCTTTCCTCTGGTGATATTTAATATACACTTTCTCAACTTTCAAGTCTACAGTAGTATGAACTGTAATCACCATATGTACATTATTTTTCATTTTTTTTAAGGTTTTATTTAAATTCCAGTTAACATACGGTGTAGTATTAGTTTCAGATGTACAATATAGTGATTCAACACTTCCATAAGAACCCGGTGCTCATCACAACAAATGCACTCCTTAATCCCCATCACCTATTTCACCCATTCCCCCACCAACCTCTATTCTGGGAACCATCAGTTTGTCGGCTTTAATATACCTCCTTTTCAGAGAACATACTCTACATTTGGAACTCTTATAACAAATGGCATGATTTGGTTTGTAATGTGCCATCTCTATTGCCTATTCGACTCCTTCAGTTAGTAGGTGTACAAAGATCAACAAGGGAAAAGGAAAAACCCATTTATATCTTGTCTGTAAAAAATATAGCTATTCTTATGTCTCTACAAGTAAGAATCTAGAGGAGAGCTTTCTGGCTATCTATCAGATCAGTATAGTATGTATGCAATTTTTATCATTAAATTGACATTTATGATATTTTATGACTGTGGTATTTTATGGCAAGTGTAACATACACTTTTCCTTAGTGTTCATTCAGTGGGAAGGGAAGGTTTTGAAAGACACTAAGGAAGAATACTTAGTTGCTTGAGATACTGAGGTACTTCAGGAAAGATGGAGTTCCATTTATTAGTATCAGTGACACCATCTTTGTGGTTTGCTCCATATTGCTCTATGCTGATTTGCATCACATAGAAGTCCTCCTCCCAGACAGAATTCATTCCCTCCCTCACAAGCTTGTCAGGAAGATTTCCACGGCCTTTGTCTTAAAGGATCAAGGGGTTTCATTCCTCAGAGAAGACTTTTTATTAGAGTATGGTTAGCTGCTGCCTTGTCATTTGAAGCCTAGATGTTAGAAGTTGTTTTTGTCCAAGGATATGTTCACATCTAAGTTCAAGGGAAAAATATCTTTAACAGGAAGAAACATCCAGCCCTTCAGGAAGATTTAGACATATTATCTAAGACTATTCTTCCCTATGGGGCGCCTGGGTGGCTCAGTCGTTAAGCGTCTGCCTTCAGCTCAGGTCATGATCCCAGGGTCCTGGGTTCGAGCCCCGCATCGGGCTCCCTGCTCGGCGGGAAGCCTGCTTCTCCCTCTCCCACTCCCCCTGCTGTGTTCTCTCTCTCCCTGTATCTCTCTCTGTCAAATAAATAAATAAAATCTTTAAAAAAAAAAAAAAAGACTATTCTTCCCTCTCTTTCAATGATCCTCAAGACATATTTTCTAACTTCTCTATTCCTGGGATTGCACTCAATAAGTCCATCAGGACTTTTTTTTTTTTCCTATTTGTTTTGTGAGGCACTTCATAGGTCTTAAAAAAAAAAAAAAGTCCTTTATTGGAATATGTCCTCTTTGCCAGATTCTTTTGCTAGATTTTTTGCCTATTCTCTCATTCTGGAAATACTATGGTAAATATTGAATTTTGTAAATTGACCCTGTCTTTATATTTATCTTCCTTCTACCTTGTAAAAATTTTATTTTACTTTATCTTCTAAACTTTGATTTTTATCAAACTTAACTACATTATTTTAAATTTCCATGAGTTTATCTCTTTCTAGTTGTTCCTTATTAAAAATAATATTTATACTTCCATGGACACAGGGTCTTGTTTTATCTTTATAAGGATAATTATAGTTTTTAGGTTGTCTTTATTGCATTTGATCTCCTTTCCTAATTTTTTTTTTTGCATTAAATCTTTATTCAAATGACTAGAGATTCTTGGGGACCTATTCTTTTTTCAATTAATAAACTTTATTTTTAGAGCAGTCTTAGATTCAACAACAAAACTGAACAGAAAGTAGAGTGTTTCCATATACTACCTGTCCCCACACATACACAGCCCCCCCCATTACCAACATACTGTACCAGAGTGCTACATTTGTTACACCAATGTGCCTATTCATTTTTAAAAATAGAGTTCTAAAATATTAGAAGCTCTGGGTAGATAGTGTATATGGACTGGTGGGCAGTGGGCTTAATGCATAATAATTGGTTGAAGAGCTGAGTTTTTCAGTGGAGACACCAAAGTGCTAATTCTGTGTCTTTTCTATAGCACAGTTCAGTTTTTCTAGAAAAGTATCCTTCCTGGGTATAAACACAAGCAGTTGTGTTTCGTGACTGTATGGGAAATAAGTCTGACAGGGGGTTCTCACCATTTGTTATGTAGACAAAGGGAGCAAACCTGAAGGCCATAAATCCAGTGCCATTCTAAACTAGCTGAATCCAGATGGAATTAGCTGAAATACAGTAGTTGAGATTTTGATTCTGTTTGTTTTGCAGCATTTTCATTGTAATAATTAATGACTATAACTGCATTTAGTGGGCAGAATAATGACTCCCAAAGATATCAGTTCTTAATCCCTGGAATATGTAAATGTCGCTTTATATTGAAAAAGGGTCTAGGCAGACAGGATTAAGGTAAAAATCTTGAGATGGGGAGATTATCCAGGTGGATGTAAACGCCATCACATGCATCCTTATGAGAGAGGGGTATATAAAACAAAAGGATAAGGTTGTTTAACTGCGAGGCAGAGATTTTAATGATAAGGCCACAAACCAAAGAATGTTAGCAGTCACCAGATGCTGAAAGAATCAAGAAATAGATTCTCCCCTAGAGCCTCGGAGGGAGTCTGGTCTTGTTAACCCTTGATTTCAGCCTAGTGATACTGATTTTAGACTTCTGGTTTCCAGAGCTATCATAGAATAAATTCATGTTTTTTTAAGCCATCAAATCTGTGATAATTTGCTATAGCAGCCATAGTTGAGTGCAATTTGATTAATGTGCCTTCGATTTCTGAAACATATTTGACTTGATGTCTCTTTTTCCCATTTCCATTATACTTGGATATTACTTGTGATATTCTAATGTAATATTCTACCTTGGATATGCTCTGGGTTCTGAATAATTTTTAAATCTCTTTAGTTCCATCTTCCCCTCAAAAGTTAACTCTACTTATGTTATATTCTTTCAGGTCCTTGGTGTTAGTTGATACCTATTGTTTTGATAAAGCTATCCATATTAATTATAGTTGCTAAGATCCCCATATGTAAACATAGTATTTCCTTTTCTACTATAGCCTACAAATCCATCCAGAACTTATGGGCTTAAAACAACATTTTATTTCATTTTATTTCTCACCATATCTGTGGGTCAGAAATTTGGAAGAGTTTGTTTGGAGACAGTTCTCCATGTCTCTTGCATTTCTGCCCATCTTCTGAACAAGAAGCATTGACATCTTTGTTTCGTATCATTTTTCCAAGGGTGTTTGTATAGCAATGAGCCTGGGAATATAGACAGTCTCCCTTTGAGACAGAGGGCACATGTGTTTCCTAATCAGGGCAATAAAGATAATGTCTCCCCCTGGGCAAGTTGGGCAGGTTTGTTAGCAGTCCCTTCAAAAGACTAGTGGGGTGGGGGTGGGGGGTAGTTCCTAAGTTTGGATTACTCAGCTATGACTCAAAACTACGGTGTGTGCAACATCTGTCTGGACACCTCCGTTATCATTCATTTACACATTGGGTAAATAAGATGAACTGATGCCAACATGAAGTTCATCTTCTACTGCTTACTATGCCATGGGTAATAAAGTCCTTGGTCTTTTTCTTAGAAATGTTTTCTTCCAGCATCTTTGAAATTGTAGCAGAGGCTAACTTGTTAGCTTGAAAGTAGGGTAAAATCTCAAGACTCTTCATAGTTCTTGATAGGACTCATTTGGGTGGTTCTGGCTCCAGATATCTCCACTATGTGCAGTCAGATAGTGACTTAAACCTTAGGGGTGCTGGCTGGAAATCTTACCCTACCTTCATATTACCCTAAGATTTCTCCATGTGTATCTCAGAAGTGATAGTTTGGACTTATTCATAGCATAACAGCATCAGGGCAGTCTGATTGCTTATATGGCAGCTGAAGACATAAGAATGAATATTCCAGTGAGTGAGGCAAAAGATGCTCCATTGCCTTTTATGACTCTGCCTATGAAGTCACACAGCCTCATTTCCGCCGAGTTGTTAGTTATAAGCAGAGAACAAGCCCATGTGGATTCAAAAGGAGAGGAAAGAAAATCTGCCCCTTTATGGGATAATGGCAATATTCATGAAAAGCATGTGGGACTACAGCTACTATTATGGCTATTATTATTTTTTGGAAAATACCATCTACCACAGTGGGACAAGCATGGGTGGAACCTAGAAATATCACAGATGCTGTAGCATTTTTGCACAAGTTACATAAGGTCTCTAAATCTTAGTTCCATAAATACTATCATACAGCCCACCATATGGTAAGAATTCAAGAAGTCAGCTAATATTAATATTACTAAAAATAGTTTATTATACTTTGCATGTTTTTCTATGTGCAGCTCTCTTCTCTTGGGTTCTCTTTCCTTCAAATACCAGTTATCTTAGTCTTCCTGGACCCTAAGCTCTGTCTCCTTCTCTAGAAATACTTTCTCACTTAAATTTATTATTGTATTTAACCAACTCATTTTAGAAAATGTACACTCTATATTTCTAATTACTTCTTAAATCTTAAAACTCTTTTTTAAAGAGAAAATTTAAAAAGAGGTTTGAACTTAAAATAAGGGCTCATTTTTTAAAGAGAATATAGTAACTGCCCTTCCAGCCATCTCCCTCTCCAAAAGAACCTCCAGAAATGACTAAGGCTTTATAAGGAATGGTGGGATGTTTCTTATGTACCAGTTTGGCTTGACCATAGCACCAGTTATTTAATCAAACACCAACCTAAGTGTTGCTGTGAAGATATTTTGTAGATGTGGTTAACAATTACAATCAACTGTCAAAGTAAAAGAGATCAGCCTTTCTAATGTGGGTGTGCCTCATCCAATCAGATGAATCCAATTAGTTCAGTCTTAAGAGTAAAAACTGAAGTTTCCTGGAAAGGAGGAAATTTTGTCTCAAGACTACCAAAAAAAAAAAAAAAATCCTGGATTTCCAGCCTGCCATACAGATTTCAGATTTTACTGGCTAGTCCTCACAATCAAGTGAACCAGATTCTTTACCACAAATCTCCTCTCTCTCTCTCTCTCTTTTCCTCTCTCTCTTAACAACCACTTGTATATATATATATATAATGTGTAATAAACATATATATTCACATATACGCATATATATGTATATACACATACATATATACATAAAATTGGTTGTTTTTCTCTGACAACTCTAATACAAATGGTCTAAAAAATATTGACTCAAGCATATGACAGAGACAATTTGAACCCTTTAATAATAATATCTACTATGTATTGAGAATATTCTCTAAATCATATGTTTGTTATATCAGTAGAGATTTTATATGTACAAATGAGATAGCAGTGGTTGAGTAATGCTAAAGACCTTGCTTGGGTCATTTAGGAGGTAAGAGCCAGGACTATGACTTGATGTTATGCCTTTCAGCTCTAGAGTGTGTTGCTGTCACTCAGTCATGTAACAAGTAGCCTTAGTATTTCTCATAAAACATCAATAGATTATTTGTTTCATATCTGAAGAATCTGCTCAGTTTTTGGTAACTCAAATTATAAAGCATTTTTTTTTAAGATTTTATTTATTTATTTGACAGAGACAGAGCAAGAGAGGGAACATAAGCAGAGGGAGTGGGGGAGGGAGAAGCAGAGAGCCCGATGCGGGGCTAGATCCCAGGACCCTGGGACCATGACCTGAGCCGAAGGCAGACACTTAATGACTGTGCCACCCAGGCACCCCAAATTTTAAAGCATTTTTATGTGAAGAGTGGAAAACTAGTTGCCCATTTTACCTAGTTGCTTCTCTTTAAGGGCAACTTTTTATATTTGTAAAGTATAATTTTATCAGAGTAAAAAATTTATCAGAAATATCCCTGGGTAGAGATTTATTATCAAATACAATATGATGTCAAAATACTTTCATTAAGAACACTGCTGTTGTCCTATTTTTGCACTGACATGAAATTAACTTTCAGTTCCTCATTACAGAAAAATATATATGAATTAGTGAAATATTGCAAAATAGAGAATATAAAATGAAGGGAAAACAAACGATAATTTGACCATTCAGATATAATCACACAATATTTTAGTATGCAACTTGTAAAAAATTCAAGGCATACAATGACAAATTTTACCATATTAAAATTTGTAATTTGTTTTTCACTTTCTGCATAAAAAGCAGAAATTCCATGTCATTGAATATGATTTTTAATGGCCAAAGTGTATGAGTCATAATTTATTTACAGAGACTCCTACATTAGACACTAGGGACATGTAGAAACACTGTATTACAAATAACACTTGATACTTTTACAAGTATATATCTTGAGTCATTTCTGATGATGTCTTTAGGCAAGTATCTTGAAATTAGAATTTCTTGCTCAAAAATTACAAACATTTTAAGCTTATATATTTATTGCCCTCCAGTTGTTTTATTAAATTTACTAGCCTTCTAGCATAGTTTTTTTAAAATACTAACTTTTTGAGAACATAAGATGTTTAAGTTATTTAAATTATTCTAAAATTTATTAATTCTGACTTTTAGACTTAATATTATATAAAAGGAAATAGTAATACTTTACAAATTCCTGATATAATTAAATAATAAAATCAAGTATTGAGCCTATATTTTATTCTATGCCCTGTGTAATATAGATTTAATATATAATATTCTTGTTTGCATTGTTTCATGATATCTGTGAAACAGAAACTATCATTTTCTGGAAAGAGAGATTATGACTTGCACAAAGTCACATAGGTATTAAGAAGTGAAGAAGGACTTCTGCTTCAAGAAATGGAATAATAGGGATTGGGTTTATCTTCCCCCTGAAACAACCAGAAAACAGACAAAATGTATGAAATGATGGTTTTCAAGACACTGGACATCAGGAAAAGATAGTGATCTCTGAAAGATGGAAAACAAAGGATGTAGCCACTAAAATGCATGAGATTATGGCTTTGATAGACTACACCAAATGTGATGCAGGTAAGGGGGCCCAGGCAGAGCCCAGAATTCCAGAAAGAGAATGAGAGAGACAAAGCTGAGTCCAGGGAGACCAAGACAACTAGTGTTTGAAGGACAGAACCAGGAGAAGAGAGCTGCACATAGAGATAACTCTAAAGATCTGCAAAAGGTGTCCAAAAAGTCCTGATTAGTGCATATGTGTGAAGAAACTAAGGCTGGAGAAAGACCATCAAATGGATTAGATGGAATTATACCTGATGGTGTTTTCTAGTCAGAGTAGAAAACTCATAATTCAAGGAGTATTACTTAGAAGCAGTCTGCATAAGTAGAGAGAATAACTGCTGCTTTGACTCCATTAAACAAATCTTAAAATCAAGATCCAAGGATATCACTGTTTCTAAGGAACTTAACTATGTCCCTTAAGAAAACTCAAAAATTTTTACAGGAATACAAAGATACCCAGGGCCCAGCAAGGTTAAAATTCATAATGCCTCATAGTCAATAAAACATTACCAGGCATGTGAAAAAGCAGGAAAAAAATGACCCATTACAAAGCTGAAAATCAATCAACTGTAGTGAATCCAGAACTAGCACAAATAGAAAATACAGACATAAAAAGTTACTATAACTGTATTAAACATGTTTACACAGTTAAGTAGAGATAAGGAAGATATAAAAAGATCCACACTGAACTTTTAGAAATAGAAGGTACAATGTCTGAGATGAAACATACATTGAATATAAATAAACAGCAGATTAGATATGACAGAAGAAAGATACTTGAACACATAGTAGGGTATGGATAAGGATATCAAATATGGAACACAGAAGGGAAAAATAATTCTTTAAAAATGAACAGAGCATAGGGGCGCCTGGGTGGCTCAGTTGGTTGGGCGACTGCCTTCAGCTCAGGTCATGATCCTGGAGTCCCGGGATCGAGTCCTGCATCGGGCTCCCCCTGCTCGGCGGGGAGTCTGCTTCTCCCTCTGACCCTCCTCCCTCTCATGCTCTCTGTCTCTCATTCTCTCTGTCTCAAATAAATAAATAAAATCTTTAAAAAAAAAAAATGAACAGAGCATCAATGAACAGTCTAACATGCATGTAACTGGAGTTCCCAAAGGAGAAGAGAGAATGGTGAGAAAGAAAAATATTGGAAGAATAAGAGCTGAAATTTGCCAAATTTGCTGACAAAAATAAACATACAGATTCAAGAAGGTCAATGAACCCAACCCTAGAAACATGAAAACACTAAACCAAAGCATGCCATATTCAAAAATTGCTCAAAATCAGACATAAGGACATAACCTTAAAAGTATCCATAGGGAGGGAAAAGTTGCATACACAGTAACAAACATAATGATGACAGCAGATTTTTCATCAGAAATAATGAAAACAAAAAGACTGTTGAGCAACATCTTCAAACTACTGAAAACAAACAACAACAAAACAGAACAAAAAACTATCAACCTAGAATTCTATATCAATATTAAAGATTTCTCAAGAAATAAGAAAGCCAAAGATAGTAGAAGGAAAAAAACCCAAAAGACAAAAAACCCTCCAGACTAATATCTCTCATAAACTTAGATACAAAAATCCTTAACAAAATATTCCAAAAATGTATAAAAATAATTAATTTTACAATAAGGATAAGTAGAATTAAGATGTGGAAGACTTGTTCAACATCTAGCAATCTAAAATATCAATGCAATCCACAATAGCAACAGGCTAAAAAAGAAACTGATCAATTGACCCAATAATATGATAAATTAACATATAAAAAGCACTTTACAAAATCTAAAGCCATTTATGACAAAAAAAAAAATCTCAGCACACTAGGAATAGCATACCTCTTCAATCTAATAAAGAATATCTCCAGAAAATCTCTATAGTTAATATTGTATTTAATGATGAAATGCTGAGTGTTTTCTCTTAAGGTTGGAAACAAGGCAAAGATGTCCTTTCTTACCATTCTTTTTCAACAAGTCTATTGGAATTTCTAACCTAAACAATAAGGCAAGAAGAAATAAAAGGCATCCAAACAGGGGGAAAAAAGAAAGATGATATAATTTGCAGTTGTGTATATAGAAAATCTCCAGAATTTATATGTACATATAAATTTATGTTTATATATTCCAAGAATTACTGTGAGTTAAGCAGGATCACAGGATCCAAGAGCATCACAGAAAAATAAATTGTATTAGTGGATATTAATGAGAATCATATGAATACTGAAGTTTAAAGCACAATACCATTTAAAATTTCTTCAAAGAAAATAACCTTGGGAGTACTAGACCTGCCTGAAAGTATTGATTACAAGTAGATTTGCTCTATAAGAAAACTTAAAGGGAGCCCCTCCGGTAGAAGGAAAATAATACAATATGGAAACTTGAGTATAGACAAAGCCATGAAGAATAAACAACATATTGTAAACATATGACTTTTTAAAAATCATATAAATCTTTTAAACAGGTAACTATTTAAATAAAAATAGCATTGTATTGTGAGAGTTTACAACATATGGGTAAAATACATGAGTAATACTTGAAGGACAGCTAGTGGAGAAATGAGAGTATATTTTGAGATTTCTATACTTAACATGAAGTGGTATATATCACTTCAAGGTAAACAGTGATCTTTAGGATGGATAAAATAATCCCTAAAGTAACCACTAAAATAACAAAACAAATAGTTGTAGTCAGTAAGGCACACAAAAAAATGCTCAATATAAAAGAAGACAGAGGGGAACAAAATATAATACAGAGGGGATAAATAAAAAACCAATAACAACATGGTAGATTTGAGACCACCCGGATTAATCACACAATAAAAATGAATGGTCAAAACATTGCAATTAAAATGCAGAGTGTGTCAGATTAGATTAAAAAGCAAGACTCAGCTACATGCTGCTTATAAGAAATCAACTTTAAAATGAAAAACACAAGTTTAAAGGAAAAGGATGGACATGATATACAACACAAAGCAAAGGAAAGCTGGAAAGAGTATATTAATACATAAACACAAATACAAAATAGATACTATACAAAGTAAATTTTAGAGTAAAGAACATTAGAAGGGATAAAGAGGGTCATGCTCTAATGACAAAGGGATCAATTCATCAATAGAATGAACAATTTTAAATAATTATGCACATAATAACAGGGTTTCAAAACACATGAAACAAAAACTGATAGAGTTGCAAGAAGTAATAGACAAATCTGTAATTGTACCTAAACAATGCAAAACCTCGTCTCACCAATTGATAGAATAAGTAGCCAGAAAGTCAATAGGGATATAGATGGTTTGAGCAACACTATCAACCAACTTGATCTAATTGACATTTTAAAACTTTCCACACAACAGCAGAACACATATTCTTTCAAGTGTGCATGGAATATTTATGAAGACAGACCATATTCCACAGTCTATCAAGTATGTGGGGTGCCACTAGAGTAGCACTTAGGAAGAATAATATATCAATAAGTACCCTTATTAGAAAGAAATTCAGCTGCTATATTAAGAAACTAGAAAAGTAACAAAAAATTAAATTGAAAGTAAGTGAAAAAGAAGAATATGAAAGATCAGAGTAAGTATCAATGGACTGGAAAAGGCAGAAAAATAAAGAAACGTCAATGAACTAAAAGGTGATGCTCTGAGAAAATTAACAAATTAATAAAACTTGAGCCCACGAATTGGCAAATAATGGCTAGGGGCCAAATTTGGCCCTCAGTCTATTTTTGAATGGTCTTTGTGCTATGAAAAAAAGAAAACTTTAATGGTTGTTAATAACTAAAAACAAGGCTTTCTTTCTTTTTTAAGGCTGAATAATATTCCATTGTATGTATGTACCACAATTTATCCATTTATCCACTGATGGACATTTCGGTTGTTTCTACCTCTTGGCTATTGTGGACAATGTGCAATGAACATGGGACTGCTAATAATTCTTTCAAGATCCTGGTTTTAATTCTTTTGAATGATACTCAGATGAGGAAATGCTAGATTACATGCTGGTTTAATTTTTTTGAAGAACCTCCAAACTGTTTTCCATAATGGCTGTATTTTATATTCCTACCAGTTTTATATTCCTACCAATAAGTACTGGATATCTGCTTACAAAAATGTGCATATGTTAATAATACTGTATTGCACACTTAAAGGTTTTTTAAAAGGGCAGATTTTATGTTAGGCATTTTTTGGAATAAGAAAGAGGAAAGAAAAGAGAAACATGTAACAGAGCCCTGATGTGGGCCACAGACTAATTTATTTACTATCTGATTTTATATAGAAAAACATTTGCCAATCCTTGCTCTAATCAGACTCATTAGGGAAAAATGACAGAAAACACATATTAACAAAACCAGGAAGAAGAGTGTTGAAATCACTATACAGATACGGATAATAAAAAATAATAAGAGAAAATTATGAACAACTTTATGCTAGTAAATTGGATAACTTAGATGAAATGGTCAAATTCCTTGAAATAAATTACCAAAGCTCACTCACTAATACATAGATAACCTATATAATTTAAAGTAATTAAATTTGTAGTTAGAAACCATCCTACAAAAAGAACCCCAGGCTCAAATGGATTTACTGGTAACTTCTAACAAATATTTAAGAAAAAATTAATACTATTTCTGCCCAAGCTCTTTGAGAAAATTAAAGAATTCCATGGAGCCAACATTATCCTGATATTAAAATCATGCAAACACATTGCAGAAGAAAAAATGTTACAAACCAATATCCTTCATGAACTTAGATGCAAAAATCCTAAACAAATGTTAGTACCTAAAGTTCAACAATATATAACAGGGGTGAAGTTATAAGCTTGTGGAGTTTATCCCAGGATTTTAAAGTTGGTTTAACACAAAACAATAAATTAATGTAATTCAACATATTAACAGACTAAAATATTTAAAAAATAACAAATCACCTAATATACCTGCAGAAAGAGTTTCAAAAAATCCAATAATCATTCCTGATAAAACTATCAGCAAACCAGGAATAGAAGGAAACTTTGTTAATCTGATAAAGACATCTATGAAGAAAGTACAGCTAATACTGTACTTACTTATGGAAAACTGAATACTTTCTTTCTAAAATCAAGAGTAAGACATGAATGCCCACTCTCATCACTTCTATTTAGCATTATCCTAGGAATTCAAGAAAGTGCAAAACTTTTTTAAGGCAAGAAAAATAAATAAAAGCCATGTGTATTGAAAAGGAAAATGTGAAATTATCTCTATGCACAGATGATATGATCATCTATGTAGAAAATCTGATGGAGTCTACAAAAAAGCCCAGAATGAATAAGTGAGTTTAGCAAGATTTCTGAAAACAAAATTTTATTTCTACATACCAGCAAGAAAAGTCAGATATAATTTTTTAAAAAAATCAATACGATTTAATACCAACAAAAGTCAAAATACTTAGAGATTGATCTGACAAAGGATATATAAAACCTATTCACAGAAAACTGTAAAACATTGCTGAGGAATTGGGAGACCTAAATAAATGGAAAGATACATTCAGTTTATGAGTCTGAAGATCAATATCTTTCAGATATTAAAATTGATCTATTGATTCTATACAATCCCAATCCCAATCCCAGCAGTTTCTTTTTTAAAGGAAATTCATATCGAAATGCAAAAGCCCTAAAAAAGTCAAAACAACTTTAAAAAATAAGAATAAATTGGGAGGATAAATAATAACCAACTTTAAAACTTAGTATGAAGCTACATTATAAGCTTTACTTACTATACAATTTATTCTAAAGTATTGTATTTCATAGAGTCAAATTATATCAGTGTCTCTAAACGTAGACTTCCCAAAAAACCCATACATACATGACATGTATTGACAATTATCCGATTATGATTTTCAACCAAGTTTGCCAACCAATTCAGTGGAGAATGCATAATATTTCAACAAATTGTACTGAAACAAGTGAATATCCATATGTAAATAGCTAACTTAAATCAATCCTGATGACATTTACAAACATTTACTTAAATTAAACCTAAATGTATAATATTCTAGAAGTTTGGGTTAGACAAACCCTTCTTACACATGATTCTAAAACCAGGATCCATAAAATAATGAATTGTAATTTATCAAAATTTTTAAAATTCTCTTTGAAAGACATTCAGAAATGACTCTAAAACTGGGATCCATAAAAAATGCTAAATTGTAATGTATCCAAGTATTAAAATTCTTTGAAACACACTATTAAATGAATGAAAAGCCAAGACATAAACTGGGAGAAAAATATTTGCTAAGCATGTATCTGATAATGGGTTTACATCTAGAATATATAATGTTAAAATCTAATACGAGCAGCGACAACCTAATAAAAATGGACAAAATTTAGGACAGACACTTCACTAAAATCCTGGGGAAATGCACAATAACACAATGGCATTCCATTACACATGTTAGAATGACTACAGTTAAATAGCTCACAATACAAGTGCTGGCAAGATGTGGAGAAACTGGAACTCTCAGACTTTTCCGATGGTAACATAAAATATTATATTCACTTTCGAAAACAATTTAGCAGCTTCTAAAAATGTTAAGTATATACCTACCATATAACCCAGCCACTCTAACCCTAGATATGTAACCAACATTAAAAAAAAAAAAAATATGTTGTTGGGAAGGTTTGTTAGAGCTAATTACTTGAAACAACCCAAATGTTCATCAACAGGGGAACAGATAAATGAATTTTGGCTTAACCACAGAATGGGATCCTATTCAGCAATAAAAGGAACAAACAATACATAAAACAACAAGAATAATTCTTGAAATAATTATGTTTAGTAAAAGAAGTCAGAGGCCCCCCAAATACATACATTTGTATCTTTTGTGTACATTTTGTTTCTTGTATAATTCCATTTATATAAAATTTCAAAAAATAAAAACTAATCTATATTAATAAAAAGCAAGTCAGTGGTTGCCTACAACAATAGGAGAGCAGCAGAGAGGGGCTGGTGGAGGAATTACAAAGCAGCATAAGGAAACCTTTGGGAGCGATGAATATGTTCACTATATTGCTGGTGATGGAATTCACTCGTGTTTAAATATGTCAAAGCATGAGAAATTGTATGCTTTAAATATGTGCAGTTATTGTATGTCAATTACATCAACACAAACATTAAATTAGTGCTTGAGTCACCCCTCCCCCAAGTCCCACAAAGATTAAAAAAAGTAAATATGGATTTCATAATTTTGCATTCTAATTCTAGATCTTAACCTTTTAACCACTTAACTTTATCATTATACTCTACTGGAGTCATGGGAAAAAACAATAATGAGTACTTTTTGGCACCGTGTAAGCCATGGGGTCCTAGCAAATCACTCTGGAAAGGTAGAAACCTCAGATGTGAAGTGAACACTTGCTTTTTACAGCCCTTTTCATTTATCACTGTCCACTCACACAGGGCAGTGCAGGGACGGGCCTAGCATTATGTTGACGGCTACAAGTACTTTCTTCTTAAAACACATCCCTATGGTTCTTTGACTGGAACAAAACGAAAAGGCAATTGCTGTGACACTTATTTTTCTCTCTCGGGATATCCAGACAAGAAAACAGGTTCTGTCCATTTTGGAGATCGTCTAGACACTTGTATTGCAGCTCACTCTAAAGGTTAAAAAAAAAAATAGAAGTTTCATGTTTGTCATTGTTTCTACTGCTTCCAAGGTTTCAGTATGTCAATTGGGCAGCCTGCAAGCTTATGAGATTTAAAGTATGGAGTACATGGTATTATCTGTCCTTTGAACTTATAATGAGGATACTTTAGTAGATGGAATCTAATTTATAACAAGGACCTATACCCCAGATAATGAAACATAGCCTATTAAGAACTTACATAAACAAGGGCTATAATGCAATGCCAAAACAAATCATTTTGACATGTTTTAGAAATACGAGGGGCTTCTTCAAATACCATCAGGAATAAGTCATTTGGTGTTTCAGGTTCATACATCAATGCAGTTGCTGTCACTATGAAAAATTGGACTTTTTGTTTACTTAAAATTTGAAATGCCATGATTTGGTACTTGAAAAATGATGTGGGAAAAATGAATGTCCTCCTGTTTGTGAAAAATGGGTATTTTATTAGAGCAAAGTAGGAAGGAGGAGAGAGTGCTCATCTATACTGGTAAAATAGTGTTTACACAGGAAGAAATATAACAATGGGCAGATCACTGGGGACGAGGGGAGCAGAATCACTTAGGGAGCTGATGACAACAGGAGCCAAGAATACAGCCTGGGCCCAGACTGAACCACCTCTTGGTCCCTATACACACGTAATGAATAAATGCATCTTGAAGTAAGACTCATATTTCACAGCAGCATGAGACTCCCCAGTTAGAATGCATCTGTTAATAATAAAAATTTCCCTTCTGGAATGAGAGTTTAATAGTTCTTGTTCATGCTTTAAATAGAAGATCACAGCAATAAATCAGCATTATGATTTTAGTAGGTAGTAACATATGAAATATAATATATTGTTTCTGGCATTTAATTTGGTCAAAATTAAGTTAAAATATTCACCCAAAGGGACAGCTTAATAAAATAATAATTATAAATATACATCCTAAGATATTTTGTACTTTGTACATTATAAAAGTACCATTAAATTTAACATACATATTATCTTTATTGTCTTGATGAGAAAATATTGAATTATTTTACTCAATTTTAGAGACAAGTGTTTGTTTCAAATAAAATTTATCAAAATAAGTTGACATACTGTGTTTTACAACATGTTTTCATATATTCACTTAATGAATTTCATTAGTTATAAACATATGAGGATAATTATTCAGAAAAATTTTTAAAAATAAACACCTATATTTATGGCTTTGAATGGGACATTTTAACTTTAGATTTGTATGTCAATTCAGTTAAATTATTTCCATTGCCCCTATCTACTTATACACACACACACACACATACACACACACACACACATGCACTAGTATCAAAATTATCAGACAATTCTCCTGATAAAAATGCACATGAATATGGATAACATAGATATAAATATGTGGTTATGAAATACAAATATATAGGTAATATAATTCTATTTTATTTATTTTTAAAGGTTTTATTTACTTATTTGAGAGAGATAGTGAGCGAGAGAGAGAACAAGAGCTGGTGTGGGGGGCGCACAGAGGGAGAGGTAGAAGCAGACTCCCCACTGAGCAGGGAGCCCCACAGGGGGCTTGATCCTGGGACTCCAGGATCATGACCTGAGCCAAAGGCAGACACTTAAACTACTGAACCACACAGGCACCCCGGTAATATAATATTAAATGGTATTAGAAAGCAAGTTCTATATCTGCTTTGTCTTTTAGCTGTACCCGTATTTAATGAAATATATTGCAAAAAGTAGGTTTTCAATAAATATTCACTGAACTAGTGAGAATAAATGAGTAAAAAAATATATAACATAACTGGGCAATATTAAGGGCAACATTAGCAGAGAATCTGATGTGCTAGGCTCATACCTCTCATTGATTCTTCTAGTCCAGCACATGTAGAACACCTTCTTTGGAGAAAGGAATATGCAATTAATACTGTGAGACACAGATTATTTACACCTCATTCCATGGTTCTTTGTGAACTCTAGGTTTTGAAGAAGTACTTTTTACTAGGTTGAGAAACTGTATTTATATTTTAATATTGTTGCAGTTTTCTTTCTTTCTTTCTTTTTTACATTATTGGCTATGGAATTTTACCAGTGCTTTCAAGAACATACACTGATACTTCATGGTATTTTCCACTAATCAACTTAACTGATGAATTATATTAACAGTTTATTTGCTGAGGAATCAATTCACTCCTTGATAGATATTCCTTATTTATGGTATATTATTTGTTCACTATATATTTATTATGTTACTAACTTGTTTTGCAGAATTTGATTTACAATTATTTTATTTTCTAAGTAGAATGTCTGATGAAACAAAACACATATAGTTTTATAAAACTGTCCCAATACCAATATTTGAAACAGTTAAATCATATCACTAAACTAAATATTTTCTCATTTGCCACGAATATTATGCACAAACTTTTTTAAAAGAGTAGTCATTCAGTGCCTTTAATGCTTTGTGCCAATCTATTTACATGCCCTTACTCATGGAATATTTATAGAATTCCTTTTGATTAAATAAATTAAATAAATGCCACATTAGAATTTATTATACTTTTATATGTCTTACTATATGGTGGTGTAAGTCCTCCAGCAGGTTCTCTTGGCAAGTTGTAGTCTTTTCATGACTATGTGAAGTTTATAATCTGATAAACAATTACTGCAAAAGAAAAAGAAAGATTATGTTGAAATTACATACTATATATAACGTATTAATGTGAGGAGAATTGTCATCTTCATAATAGGGAATCTGACACTTCATGAACATGATAGATTCCACCATTTATTTAAGGTCTTCTTTAATTTCCCTGAGCAATGCTTTCTTAGTTTTTATGTGGAGGTCTTACCATTTTTACTTATTCCAAGATATCTGATATTTGCTAATACAATTTTAAATAATATTGTCTATTAGGCCAACACTAAACAAAGAAGAGCTGGTGTAGAATACTAAAGTCAGACAAAGTAGACTTTAAGTCTAGAAACATTATTAAAATGGAAGACATTTGGAAACAAATTCTAAAATTGTGAACACTTAACATATGCCTAAATAATTACTAAAATGAAGAAGAGAGAGGGAAAGAGAGAGAGAGTGATAGAGAGAAACTAGAATTAATCTGACTTCAGTGGTTACCCAAAGAGCTAAAACTGGTTTGAATCTTTTTTTTCTTTCTTTCTTTGTTCCTTCCTTTCTCTGTTCCTTCCTCCCTCCTTCCCTCTTTTCCTCTCACCCTTTTTCTTTCTTTTTTTTTTTAATTTTTATTTAAATTCCAGTTAGTTAACATACAGTGTAATATTAGTTTCAGCTGTACAATTTAGTGATGCAACACTTCCACACAACACTCGGTGCTCCTCACAAGTGCACTCCTTAATCCCCATCCTCTATTAAAACCTCCCCCCTACCCTCCTTTCCTCTGCTAACCACCAGTTTGTTCTCTATAGTTAAGAGTTTGTTTCTTGGTTTGCCTCTCTCTTTTTTCTTTCCCTTTGCTTGTTTTGTTTCTTACACTCCACATGAGTGAAATCATATGGTATTTGTCTTTCTTTGACTGCCTCTTCCTATTTTTTAAAAAAGATTTATTTATTTATTTGAGAGAGAGAGAGAGTAAGTGCATGTGGGTGAATGGGGGGAGGGGCAGAGGGACAGAATCTTCAAGCAGACTTCCAGTGCAGGGCTCAATTTCAAGACCCGTGAGATGATGACCTGAGCCAAAACCAAGAGTCAAAGGCTCAACCAACTGAGCCACCTAAGCACCCTGATTGACTTATTTCACTTAGCATAATACTCTGTAGCTCCATCTACATCCTTGCAAATTGCAATCATTCTTTTTTTTGCTGATATATATATATATATATATATATATATATATCCCCCATTTCTTCTTTATCCATTCATCAGTGGATGGACATTTGGGCTCTTTCCATAATTTGGCTATTGTTGATAATGCTGCTATAAACATCAGGGTGCATGTGCCCCTTCAAATCAATATTTTTATATCCTTTGGGTAAATACCTAGCAGTCCAATTGCTGGGTCGTAGGGTAGTTCTACTTTTACCTTTTTGAGGAAACTCCATACTGTTTTCCAGAATGGTTACACCAGTTTGCATTCCCACCAACAGTGTAAGAGGGTTCCCTTGATGCTACAACCCAGTAATTGGACCAGCCAGACACAACAGATATATTCAGAACATGCCATTCTAAAACAGCAGAATACACATTCTTTTCAAGTGCACATGGAACATTCTCTAGAATAGACCACATATTAGGTCACAAAAGAGTCCTCAACAAATACAAAAAGACTGAAATCATACCATTGTACCTTTTCTCAACACAGCGCTATGAAGAAGTCAACCACAAGAAAAAAACTGGAAAGACTGAAAATACATTGAGGTTAAACAACATGCTAGTAAACAATAAATGAGTCAACTGGGAAATCAAAGAAGAAATAAAAAAAAATACATGACGGGGCGCCTGGGTGGCTCAGTCGTTGAGCGTCTGCCTTCGGCTCAGGTCATGATCCCAGAGTCCCGGGATCGGGCCCCGCATGGGGCTCCCTTCTCGGCGGGGAGCCTGCTTCTTCCTCTCCTGCTCCCCCTGCTTGTGTTCCCTCTCTCGCTGTCTCTCTCTGTCAAATAAATAAATGAAATCTTAAAAAAAAAAATACATGGATATAAATGAAAATGAAAACACAACAGAACCTTGTGGATGCAGCAAAAGCGGTCCTAAGAGGGAAGAATATAGCAATACAGGCCTATCTCTTTTCAACTATGAATTGACTTTTGGCTTTTGAGGTTTTCTTAATTTCTTGTCCAGTCAATAATTCATTTTAAATTTATGTGTTTATTATTTTTTAACCAACATTTTACTTATTTTACAAGGAGAGTTTTCTCATTTATGTAATTGTTCATAATGAGAGAAGACAAGAGTGGAGTTTTCTTTATCATGTCAGTAAAATGTGAATCCCAAGTTGGAGGAGTATAGGTCATTTGCTTATATGATAACTGCAGAGAAAGCTGGGAAGTGGGCTTCTGGATTTTCCTCACGAATTTGCTAATTATAAGGTGAAATTTTTCTAAACTATAGGAATGGTAGTAATAATAATTAATAATAATAATAATAAATAATGTTCCTTCTAAACCAGAAATTTTATATGGATTGTAAATTGCCAAGCCATCAAAAAAATACAGTTTAATGTTGACATAAAACTTTGTTACTTTAACTTTTAATTGTTCATATTATGGATAAACTGCATTATGCTTTGTCATTCAAGAAAACTTTAATAAGCCCATTTCTAGGCCAAAATTTTATATGCAGTCTTTCAGGCTGAGCTATAAGCAACACAAGGCAGGCCTCCTGAAGGGAAGCTGTCCTTATCTCACTGGCCTTGGTGTACAGTCATTGTATGTGGTTTTCCAGACGGAGCTGCAGCCAAGGATTTAGCAATCCTAGGCTAGCACTACTCATTTGAATTTCTATCCCAGGCACCTCCTTTGGGCCTAATTGGCTGAGACTTTGCAGAGACCTCTTTTGGGGCGGGCCTTGAAAAATGAACCTCATTTTTCCCCCATCTACACTGAATGTCCCCTGATCAATGGGAAGCTGCAGTTTTCTCTTTTGCCTCTTGCTTGCACTGTCACAGTAAGTAATAAAGTCTTGATTGGCACTTTCAGTTAGGCTCATTGTGCTACTGACCACCTACACAATAAGCAACTAATCAGTTCTGCTTACAAATATTTTTATCGAAGTATTGTTAACACATTTTTCAATGATAATATGGCTTACTAATGTTTAATTTAAGTTTCTTTTATTCCAGCAAGTACCATTACCCTAGGGCTTATGTCCTTGGCTTCCATGTTAACTTACTTTGTATTGCAAATCTCATGTTAGCTGTGAATCCAGGTACATTTTTTTTCCCTTAAGCACTTTAAGCTTTACAAAATGAGTTATAATTCAGATTGCTTAACATATTTTGAATGCTTTCAATTTTAGACTTTCAAAAGATCCAGAAATACATCTCATTTGTTTACACTTGTTTTATGAAAACAAATAAACCTGTAGCCTTTAAATAGCATTCTCAAATTTAGACAATGTGTCATCAGAATTTGTATGATTACCATCAGTACAATAGAGTTGTGTCTAGAAAAGATGGTTTTCTCAGCTATCAGATAATACCCCAACCAAAGTATCTACTTTGCCCCCATTCTAAATAGCCATACTGCCAGAATAAGCCAAGTGTTCTTCATTTGGGCTTTATTGATGATTCTTGTTTATTCCTTTAGCATGTTGAAAACTAAGCATTTGTGGACTTGTTAATACAGCAGTGTACATCTGCTTGAATTTTGTTGTTCTTTTTTAAAAAAGACAATTTGAAATCTTCAGTTTAAAATAAAACTTTAACCAAATTGAAGAGGAGAATCAAATAAATAATACCATTTTCTTTAATCATTGTTTTCTTTGAAGAGTTTATTTTGGAGTCCTTTAGTTCTATAAAATGTACAGATGGCCATTTTGTCATTAATTATCTTCATACAGCATTAGTCTGTTTCTTTTTTTTTTTAAAGATTTTATTTATTTATTTGACAGAGAGAGAGGCACAGCGAGAGAGGGCACACAAGCAGGGGGAGTGGGAGAGGATGCGGGGAGCCTGATGCGGGGCTTGATCCCAGGACCCTGGGACCGCGACCTGAGCCGAAGGTAGACGCTTAACGACTGAGCCACCCAGGCGCCCCCAGCATTAGTCTATTTCATAAAATATTTAGTCAATAAGGTACTTCAAGGCATGTTTGGAAAGTGCATCAAAACATCTTTCAATTGAGGGGAAATTATATGAAATCAAAAGCAATTTGAAAATACCATTTTATCAGTTTTGAAGAATTGCTACATTTTATTGTATTAAGGTTATTAAATGACTTGAAGTTTGAAAGATTCTTACATAGCAGGGGCGCCTGGGTGGCTTTGTCAGTTAAGCATCTGACTCTTGATTTTGACTAATTCAGGTCATGATCTCAGGGTCATGAGATAGGCCCCAGTAGCCACCCCTTTACCATTCTCCCCACCACCACCACATTGGGCCCCTGTATCAGGCTCCACGCTCAGTGGGCACTCTGCTAGAGGCTCTCTCTCTCTCTGCCCCTCCCCCTGCCCCCCCTCAAATAAATAAATAAATCTTAAAAAAAAAAGGATTCTTACATAGCAACTTGATGTCTGGGGATTAAGAAATCTAAAATAATATTTGAAATTTAATGTAGACAAATTACTAGAGAGTATTTTTTAGAGTCAAACTTATTTTTGTAGAGTTTGCTTACACAAGTAGGGTACTCAAATACATATGAGTGTAGTTATGGTTCAACTTCCCTTTAAGATTCTACAGAAATATAAATGAACTAGTAAGGTCAATTAGCATCCAGGAAGCCATTTATTTGTTCTATCTTACAGAGATTTGACCTGAATTTGTCATCTTTTTTTTTCCCCAATCAATGTGAAGACTTTTAAATAATCTAAATTATTTACTAATATTGATATTTAGCAAGTTTAAATTCCTTTTCAAATTCATAGAATTTCTTTCACCAAAAGTAGCTTACCAAATTCATGTTTTGCTTCAATAGTGTGTTCTATCCTTACCTCTTGAGCTTTGAAATTAATATTTAGCAGGAAATCCTTGGGCCACAAATGTCTTTTTAAGACAAATAAAATTGGCCCTCATTAAGATCTTGGAAAATGCGACTGTGGCTAGAAAAATTTGATTTAAAATACTAGATGCGAAATAAGTCAATCAGAGAAAGACAATTATATATGATCTCACCGATATGAGGAATTTGAGAAACAAGACAGGATCATACGGAAAGGGAGGGAACAATGAAACAAGACGAAACCAGAGAGGGAGACAAACTTAATCTCAGGAAACAAACTGAGGGTTGCTGGAGTGGAGGGGACATATTTTGGGATCCTAAGTGGTCTTCCTTCCTCTTCTTTGTGGAAACTGGAACTTAAAATATGTAGAGGGCAAATGAAACACAAGCAAAAGAATTATATGAGAATTACATGATAGTCTTCTAGTAAATTAGTTTTCTTTATATTCTAGGGAAAAAAATACTTTTTTATTCAAAATGGTGAAATCTATGGAGTAGTTTTTTTTTATTAACATATATTATTTGTTTCAGGGTACAGGTCTGTGATTCATCAGTCTTACACAATTCACAGCACTCACCATAGCACATACCCCCCCCGCAGTGTCCATCACCCAGCCACCCCATCCCTCCCACCCCCCCCACTCCTCCACTGCTTTTATAAAAGCAGAGGTGAGAGATTTTCTCCATTCAAAATTTCTGATTTTGAATGGTCTATAACATTAGGCTTATTATGAAATCTAATGTCCCTTTAATCTTAAAATGTCAAATAGTTCAGAAATATCTTATTAGTCAAGTATACAACTATTCTGCAAGGTAGACCATTATCTTCTCTAGTTAAATAAATATTTGCACTAAGATATTGTTACATGTATGGCTAGTGCAACACTTTTGCATAGATGCCCAGGTTAACAAAACAACCCTAAATTGTAAATTTTAATTCAAGTGTGAATAAAGAAGTCTGGTTTTGTTTCAAATGCTTTTTATACGGCACTTCAGTTTCTCTTGGCCTCACCTGTCTCCAGTTTTGATCACTTTTTCTCCTTTAGTAATCACTGTAAAGACCAACTCTGCATGGGTTGTCCTACCTTCAGGCAGGCCCCACAGAACCCTTCCTGGTCTGGGAGCCAGGGTGCATCTCTCCATTGACTCTTGTCCCAAAGCTTTCTTCTTGCCACCGAAGCTTGTAACTTCTCAGCACCTGGTTAGAGTCTGTGCCTGTGGAGAAAAGAATAAAAATAAAAAGTGCTATGGAGTTAACACCCTGTGGGGGAGCAAATGTTCCCCTGTTCAGATCAGGAAAGTTGGTGGATGAATGCTTTCTCTTCCACCCTCCTCTGCAGAACCAGAATTCTGCAGCCTTTCAGAAGAATCTCCTGAGAGCACACAATCATTTGCACTTGGTTCCGAGTGGTTGACTCCTTAAGCATCTGACTCTTGATTTTGACTCCTTCTTTCTTGCTTCAGTCTTTTTCTCTTATTTCTGCCTCCCTGGTATTACACATCCTAATAAAGTAATAGAACCCTAATTTATGTCTCCATTCTGATTTCTGGTGGAGCTAAATAAATTAGGTTCTCCAAATCCTTTTTCTATTCAAACATTGTCTTTCTAGGAATAGTATCCCCAGGGTAGAAAATTTTAAGTTCAAAGGTTTGCCAAGATGTTACATCTAAGTAACATCAATGGTATAGAACTAATGTAACCAGTATCTCAGAATCATTTACTGCTGAAAATTAAGACTTCAATTGCAAACAGGTCTCTATTTCTATATATTTAGAATTCTGATGAGTATTCACTTCAGCATCACTTTAATGCTAGACATTTCATTATGCATTTGGAGCAAAAATATATCCCTTTATCTCATTAAACAAAAGACTAAAATATTTTCAAACAAGAATTGCATGATGTCTTCAATAGAAAGGAAAACTATTAGGAAATCATATTTTTGAAATAACAGTGACATGAAATAAGTTTAAAGAAGCTTCTCAGGATTAAATTAGTAAGTACACTCAGCATTATAATACATAATGACATTTAATCTTTAAAACTGCTGATTATTGGGCAAGTAAACTTTGAAAAATAGTGTTAGTCATCATTGGTAAACTTTGTAATAAATCACTTATATGTAAAATATTCAGCATATGTTGGGCTGTGCAAATTGGCAACTGCTCAAAGTAAAAATTGCCAAATGTTTTAGGGTTATTTCCCTTAATTAATACCAATATTGGTATTTGATGTTTATGTATGCCTAAAAACCTGCAGAAGTTAAGTGCAAACTCGTTTCATTTCAATGAAATGCTCTGTTGTGTCTGTAGAATTCTGGAATTTAAATGCAAATCTCTGAGGTTAAACAACTATGTTTCTGATTACAGAGCTTTACCATATCATGTGTGTATACATTTAAAAAAAATAATCAATATAAATGTCTTTCTTTGTTGTCAAATAAGAAACAGTAAATTAATTTTGCCTTTGAATTATGTGGAATTGAATTATACAAGAAAATCTTGGCAATGCTCCTTCTTTTAATTAATGTTTTGTCAGATCATCAATCTTACTTTCTCCCTGTGTGCTAATACTCAATTTGTTTAGTATTTACTTAAGCCCATATCTCTTTCCTAAAGAATTCTTATCTAGTTAGTTAAGATGTATCTAAGCAGCAGACCAAAAGCAATGCGGATAATTTCCCACCATATTTAACCACAAAATGAAATGTCCAGTTCTCCATCCTGAAATCCATAGTGCTTTTTTAATGAATTAGCTTGGAAGCCTACACACAATTTTGCAGGTAAATACAATCTGTAGCACAGTAAAGCCAGTTGTTTAGAGGAAGAAGAATCTTAGTATGATAAAAAGTATGCTTACTACTAGCTTTACACCTCTGAGGCAATATTATTTTTCTTTCAGAAATATAGGCTGAGATGATTATTTCTCAATTTGATCACAGAATTGAAAAAAAAAATGCGGTTTGTCCTCTGGTCATTGGCTCTGCATTTCAGAAGCTTTATGCTGACGATATTAGAAGGTGCAATTACCCATGGATCAGTGACTACTAAGCTGATATGTCATTGATTTTCTAAACCATGAGGTGAGGTGAGCACAGCTGAAGTAGATCAAAATGTCTCAGCCCCATAAGAAGGTCTTTTTCCTCATGTCTTTGTTGCATCTATGCAGGGAAGAATCAATCTGGTAGGAAGGATTTTGGTAATATTTAGTCTACACCAAGCAGAGAGAAGAAATTTCATTTTAAGAGTGAATTCTTATATAAAATTGTATTATAATTCTTTTTACTTGAATCACCTAGACTATTAGTCAAGAAGGTATTAGACTTAAATCCTGGATTTCAAGATGCTACTTTGAGCTTAAAACAGACTATTCTAGACAAAGAAGAAAAACAAAGAAGAAATTATTGAAAAAAAATTATTGCAAGTTTTAACCTAATTAAAATATTGACTCATAATCCTTATAATGCCTGGCATCTCATTCCTTATAATGTAAAGTAGGTATTGAG